>NC_053490.1:187299871-187899871 GCF_905171775.1 Rana temporaria
GCTGGACCTTGGCCTCAGTCATGGCTGGCGGCGGGTTTTACGAGGAATTTGGTGCTGCTGGAGCTGTTTCCGGTTGTGCTGGCGGTAGAATTGTGGGGCGCGTCTTTCCGGGATCGGAAGGTTTGTTTCCACGGCGATAATTTGGGGGTGGTACAGGTAATCAATAGGGTTACGGCGTCTTCCCCTCCAGTTATTCGGCTCCTGCGACATCTGGTGCTACGCTGTTTGCAACTGAACATTTTTGTGTACGTGGTGCATTTGCCGGGGGTGGAAAATGTAGTGGCTGACGCCTTGTCTCGCTTTCAGTGGGACAGGTTTCGGGAGTTGGCGCCGGAGGAAGAGCAGCACGGGGTCCCCTGTCCAGAGTGGCTGTGGAGGGTTCAATTGGAATCGTCTCCCACTGGATCAGACGGTTGGTGATTGTGGGGACGTGGGCCGCCTATGAGAAGGTCTGGTTGGAATGGCAGGCACTGGTGCGGGAGGCTGAAGTGGATCCTTCGGGTCCGGAGGTACGTGTGCTGGTATTATACTTTTTGTCAAGGAACATGGAGGCTGGAGTGTCGCAATCGGTATTGAATAGGAAATTGGCGAGTTTAGCCTTCTGGCTTTTACGAAGGACTTTTGGCTGCGGCAGGCACTAAAAGGTTACAGGAAGAAGGGGCGGCCTTTGGATGCTAGGCGCCCGATGTCGTTTGACATCTTGCAGGGCATTATGGGGGAGTTGGGGAAGTTGTGTTCATCACGGTACGAGGTGTCCTTGTTTCGTGCAGCGTTTTCGCCTGCGTTTTTTGGAGCATTTCGAGTTGGTGAGTTGGTCAGCTCTTCTAAAAAGGTGCAGGGGGGCATGATGGCTGCTGATGTGGTGTGGGCGCAGGATGGGGTGACTGCATTTGAGGAGGTCCAAAACAGATCAGATGGGGGAGGGGGAAGTCAGTGCAGGTGTTCCCTATTACTGGATCGGCTCTGTGCCCGGTCGGGGGGTTCGGGAGTTCCCGGAAGTGCGCCCAAAGGTGGACGGCTCCTTTTTGTTGCATGCAGACGGGGCTCCCTTGTCGCGTTATCAATTCGTGGCGGTGTTCAGGAAATGTTTGGGGGCGTTGGGCCTGGTGGAAAGGGAATTTTCATTGCATTCCTTTAGAATTGGTGCGGCAACGGAGGCTGCGCGTAATGGGCTTGATGAGGATACGGTCAAGCGGACAGGTAGGTGGGAGTCGAGGAGGTTTCGGCTGTATGTCAGACCGCAGTTGCTGGTGGGTTTGTCGTAATAGGTTTTGTTATAAAAAAAAAATACAAAAATATGTTTTGGGGTGTGGTCTAATGGGGGGGATTGTTGCTTGGTTGGGAGGCTGGTGACCGTTCCCGGTTGATCATGATTGGTGATGGATATATGTTGCTTACTGTTTTTCAGGTATGGATACTGGGCCATTCCTACGTGCATTGGGGGGCCAGAAGAGCGGATGTGCGACCGGACGGTCGACAACTGGGGGTCCCAAGACGTGAGGCATGTGTGCGGTGGCTAGGTTTCCCGGGGATTCTGTGGAGCAGGGTGGTTCCGGAGGTGCACAGGTTTGCACGCCTGGACCGACCACCAGATGTACATGTTATTCATGTGGGGGGTAATGATCTGGGGGTTAGGTCGATGTTGGATGTCACGCGGGACATTCAATTTGATTTCCTGCACATCCGCATGTCATACTCAGACACAATTGTAGTTTGGTCGGACATGGTGGCAAGGACATCATGGAGGATGGTGAGGTCTGTGGCGGGAGTTAATAGAGCGAGGAGGAAGATTAACAGAGATGTGGGGAGGTTTGTGATCAGGAATGGGGGATTGGTGGTCAGGCATCCGGAGTTGGAGGTGGATACATGGAGATACCTGCGGGGTGATGGAGTTCACCTTACGGACGGGGGTATCGACATGTGGGTGTTTGGCCTGCAGGATGGGGTACAGCGAGCCTTGAGGGTGTGGAGGTGTGCCCAAAGGTAAGGTGTTACCCTTGGTTGCTGGTGGCGGGGGTTGGACTTTGCAGGAGAAGAAGTACCTCAAAGATGGATGCCAGTACCTAGCGGTGGTATGGGTGCTGAAGGGGTGTTATTTGTCCAGTTAACTGAGGTGTTGCTGGAATGTTGGTTCAATGGTGGCACTGCGGTCAGTGGTTGTCTCTGAGCCAGCTTGTCGGCTTGAGGCCTATGACCAGAGGTTAGGTACCGCAGTGCCCAAAATGTTATAATGTTATAAAGGTTACAAGATAGTGTTTAGTGGGGCCTGCAAAGTCCAGCTCTAGTTATGGAGAGAATTGTTTCAGGATAATGTTGTTGTTTACATGTTATTTAAAATGTTATATTTAAAATTAATTTAAAATAAAGGAGGCTGCTACGGCCAGTTGTTACTCCAAGTTAAATGTGGTGGTCTCATTATTTATTAAAGGTTTAAAAGTGGAGTATAAGTTGTGGGTCTTAGCAGCAAGGTGTATATCAGGGATACCATAGTCATGAGAAACACATTGAGAAATCTTCACTTCACTGCCTCATTAGCCATCTTAGATACCTCCTCTAGAAAAGCCCGGAGCAAAAAGAAAGAATGCCATAGGCGGAGGGCTGGCATGACTGGGTTAAGCTGGGAATGCAAGAGAGAGGAGATTGGCAGGTGCAAAGTGGGAGGGGGAGGGTCTGGTCACTATAAATAAAATGAGCCCTCCCACTGCTGTAACACATCCCCTAGGGAAATTTCCCGCCCACCCTCCCCTACTGTTAATATATTTGGATTTGTGGTTTGTTGTTCCCTTTTGTATCCTTTTACTGTTCAGATTATGACATGTGCCTATGTCGTGGCAGTGGCGGGTGTCTGTCGTTTTGCAGGAGGAGGAAATACCTGGTAAAAGATGGGGTCAGGACTTGTCGGTGGTATGGGTCCTGATATTTGGGATTGCAGCAAGCGGAGGCTTAGCTGGAAGCACTGGAACTGGGGCACTGCGGTCAGGATTGTCTTTGAGCCAGTAAGTCGGCTTGAGGCCTATTATCGGATGGAGAAGGCCGCAGTGCAATAGTCGCATAAAATGTTAATAAAGGTTTTCCCTGCAAAATTGATTACACCTTTGGTTATAATAAATGGTTTTGAGTTTTATGTTAAAGTTATTATATTTTTAAATAAAGGAGGCTGCTACGGCCATGTTTTACTCCACACCCTCGGTATTGGTCCAGTTACTATAGCAAGTATAGCATGGGTAAGTTAATGGTAAATGCTGAAGTGACATAGATTATACAACAGTCATGATACAATGCTGAGCCATGTGACTACTATTATTAGACAGACAGCTAATATGTGTTGGATAGGGAAGATCACAAATATTGCAGTACTGTACCATATTGTGTTTAAGAGCAATATATTTTAATGTGCTTTAATTAAAAGCTAAATGGTTTTTAAAAAAATGATCAAATCTCATCCTGGGTACCTCAAAACGTTGCTTTCCCCTTTGTCTGTATTATCTATTTAATGCACTTTTTGAAAGAAAAGAAAACGTTCAACTAAAATGTATTATTGATTTATGTACTGACTGCGTTTATATCTGGCCAGGGGAGTAACATATCACCTTTATGTATCAACTGACACCTTTTACAATCCATGGACAATTTTAAAATGATCTCAAAAAATAAATAATTTTAGTTTGAACTGGATAGATTTTCAATTGTAAAAATAAGAAACAGATCAGCTATGGTCTACCAAAGGAAAATACCTAAATAAAGTGGAACAGATTGTTTTATTTTTATTCAGTAGCACTGTGCATCTTTTTTGCAATCCTTAAAAAACAATGGGTGTGAGTGGGTGGCATAATTTAATTAATCAGCCACTTCATGCTGTTATTCTCATAGACATACATTTAAGTGGCACTGCATTACAGACACATAATGAATTCTGGCATACAACGCACAATTAATGTAAATTGGTGTACTGCTCAAAGGTAAATGACAATTAAACAGAAATGTTCTCCTTGTTTATATTTCCTGGTGCCAGATATAGCAGGGCCTTAGCTATAGTTTAGGGAAAAGTCCAAACTCATCCTTTCCTTCGGTTTGTTGTCCATAGAAAGGTGGACAACGTTTTACTGTGCCTGTACCAGGGCTCAAGTCCTGAGGGAACGTGTAGGAACGGAGTTCCTGCACTTTTTTCACAGCAGGAACTCAGTTCCCTTTGCAGGACTAGAGCAGCCGAGCCGCCCGAGCCAATCCTAAGCGGCGATGCCCAGCTCGAGTCACTGTCAGGGGCAGGCGAACCTTTGTAATCCTTTATGTTACTGGCCGCTTCCTGTATATGGATTCATCAGGTAGTGTGTGGGTATTCCGTCACTTCCTCGATGCCATAATGTCTTCTGGGAGCTTTTGTCATTGTTCCCAGGAGACATTGCTTCTTTCTAAATCCCGCAATAACTCGCGGCAGACCTCCGCAATGTCTCCTGGGAACAATGACAAAAGCTCCCAGGAGACATTGCGGCATCGAGGAAGTGATGGAATATATCCGAATATACTACCCTATTAATGTTGGAGACTGAACATTGTTTCATGCTATGTTATACATTGCTTGGTTTATTTCCCTGTGTATTTGGAGTATGACCACTAGATGTCACTATACACAGATACTCTATCATAATGTTCTTTGTGTTAACTATCTGTTACTGCATCTTTCCTGTTATCTATGGTTGTTGTTCTTCTATATCTTGTGTGCTAACATGAGCACCATGCTCTCTGCTGTATGTCTCTTCAATACAAATGAATCCAAGTAAACTACAGCCATCCATATATGTCTGATTATTCTTTGCATCATCTGCACCAGCCAACAAAGGTTATGGGCCCAGACAACGTGAATCATCAGACAGCCGGAACAGAGGTCTAGTCTTCATCTGCACACCATCTTTGATCAAGCTGCGGAGGAAATCTGCTCTGAGGTATCCAGGTGTTTGGAATACGAGCAAGGTACATTATTCATGGCTAGCAGCGGGGATCTTAAACTGGGGATCACTAAGCTAAATAGTGACAACTACCAGATGTGGAAGTTCAAGATGGAGATGTTGCTGAGCAAAGATGACACATGGGATGTCCTCACCACAGACAGGCCGGATGTAGACAACCAGGAGTGGGATAAGAAAAACAGACAGGCAAGAGCCACAATAGCCCTACTGGTAGAAGATGAACAGCTTATCCACATAAAAGGGGAAGATACTGCCAAAGGTATGTGGAATGCACTCCGTAGATTACATGAGAGCTCTAGCTTAAACAACAAGTTATATTTACTAAGGAAGCTGTACCAGTCCAAACTGACTCCAGAAGGGGATATGCAAGAACATATAAGAAGCGTGCTGGAGATTGTTGCACAACTCAGGGACCTCGGAGAGGAGATCAAAGATAACCATGTGACAGCAATACTTTTATGCAGCCTGCCAGAGTCATACAACCCTCTGATTAATGCATTAGAGACAAGATCTGAAGCAGAACTCACATTACAGTTAGTGAAATCTCGACTTTCAGATGAATACAAGCGCAGAAAGGAGCAAGCTTCTCACAGGCAAGAGAGCGATACAGGAGCAGCACTTAAAGCAACAGACACTAAGATGCCAAACTGGAAGGCCAAACTATGTTTCCGGTGTAACAGGGCTGGGCATTTCAAGCGCGACTGTCCATTGTGGAGGAATGAGCAGAGGGAAAAAGATCCCAATCAGGCACTCATAACCATGATGAAAAACAACGACCAAGCAGCGTGGCACGGAACTTTTAAAGTGACAGATGCCGTCACCAACCATAAATGGTATATAGATTCTGGAGCAACAAGTCACATGACTAACGACAGAGAATTCTTTGTAGAGCTCAATCCAGACAAGAAAGAAGCCATATATCTTGCAGACGGGAGTTGCACAACTGCTGAAGGAACAGGACATGGAATAGTCACTTGTAAAAATGAGGATGGACAAGTGTTAAAAATACCAATGACGGATGTATTGTATGTTCCCGGACTCAATGGCGACCTTATATCAGTCAGGCGACTGGCAAGCAAAGGACTAACCACAACGTTTAAAGGTGACCAATGCACTATCCAAGATGGGGAAAGAGTGATAGCAACAGCTAAAGCGGGCAAGCACCTTTATGAACTTGATGTTGTTGAGCAAGAAACAAAGCTCTGCACACATAAACACAAGAACTGTATTCATTTATGGCACAGACGTCTGGGCCACAGGCACCCTGACAGCATACAGGAGCTGGCCAGACGGGATTTAACGAAAGGCTTCAAGTTAACAGGCTGCCCAAACACGCTAAGGTGTGAATGCTGCATCAAGGCCAAAGCCACCAGAGTAACCCCACCAAAGGCAAGTGAAAGCAGAGCAACAAGACCGATCGACCTAATACACACAGATGTATGCGGGCCTATGAGAACAACCACCCCAGGAGGAAATAAATACATATTAACTTTTATAGACGACTACTCAAGGTTTACAGTGACATACCTAATGAAGAATAAGTCAGAAGTATTCGACAAGCTGAAGGACTATGTTACCAAAGTAAGCAATAAATTTCACAGAAAACCATTAGTACTCAGAAGTGATAATGGTGGGGAGTACACCGGGTTTCAAGTTGAGAATACACTCAGGGAACTAGGAATAGAACATCAAAAGACTGTCCCATATACTCCAGAGCAGAACGGGGTAGCAGAGAGGAAAAACAGATCCCTGACTGAAATGATCAGATGCATGTTGACTGATTCTGGACTCCCTGAAAAATATTGGGGAGAAGCAGCACAAACGGCCACCTACTTACAAAACAGATTACACTCCAAGGCAACAACCAAAACTCCATACGAGCTATGGCACAGTCGAAAACCAAGCATAGGACACCTCAAGGTATTTGGAAGCAAAGCTTTTGCTTACATTCCGGGAGAAAAGCGCAGCAAGCTCCAGAATCGAGCAATTGAAGGTGTCTTTGTTGGTTATGCCGACAACACCAAAGGATATAGAATCATAGACCCGAAGACCGATAAAGTGACAATCAGCAGCAGCGTAACATTTATCGAGGACCCGAGAAATGAAGTAACGGAGCCAGCCATGCCAAGAGCAGAAGAACCAAATAACGCTGAGCAGGTTTTCTTTCCTATGGAACGAACCCCCGAAAGTGATACTGTGTCACAGAAAAGACTGGAACAAACTGAACCAGCTAATGACGCTGAACCAAGACGCTCAATGAGGGAAAACAGAGGTAAACCCCCCAACAGACTCTCGTACAAAGTAGAAACATCCTGCGTAAGAGAACCCACTTGTTGGAAAGACATAACACAACTCCCAGAGAGGGAAGCCAAGAGATGGATAAAGGCAGCTGAGGAAGAAATCATCTCACTACAGGACACGCAGGCTTGGGTACTAACGCAACTGCCGGCCAAAAAGAGGGCAATTGGGTGTAAATGGACTTTCAAGGTCAAGTACAACACTGATGGCACAGTTGAGAGATATAAAGCGAGACTCGTAGCCAAAGGATACTCCCAAAAATATGGAGAAGACTACGATGAGACATTTGCCCCAGTCGTCAAACATACCACAATCAGAGTTCTACTCACAGTTGCAACTACAAAACAAATGCTAGTAAAGCACTTTGATGTAAAAACCGCTTTCCTACACAGTGACTTAACAGAAGACATCTACATGGAGCAACCAGAGGGCTTTGTAGACCCACAAAAGCCAGAACAGGTGTGTAAACTTAAGAAGGGGATCTACGGGCTCAAGCAAGCAGCCAGAGCATGGAACATGAAGATTAATGAGGCGCTTTTGAGAGAATCCTTTCAGAGGAGCAAGGCCGATCCCTGCCTATACACCAAGAAACTAAATGGTAGGTGGATCTTTGTACTCATTTATGTAGATGATCTGTTAGTATGTTATGAGCAAGAAGGGGATTGTTCCAGACTGCTGGAGGTCTTAAACATGGACTTTGAAACAAAAGATCTAGGTGATGTCAAACACTTCCTAGGCATGCAGATAGAAAGAGAAGAAGATGGTAGTTTTCTTATTAACCAGAGTCACAAAATACAGGAAGTAATTGAAACTTTTGGGCTCAATGATGCCAAACCAGTCAACTCGCCTATGGAGACAAATTATCTTAAAGAATTAAACAACTCAATTAACCCCTTGCAAAATGACTCACAATTCAGAAGGGCAATGGGGGAAGTTACTATACATAGCTACAGTGGCAAGGCCTGACATAGCTACAGCAGTGGGATTCTTATGCAGAAAAGTATCCCAGCCAACCCAGATGGACTGGAACGCAGCAAAAAGGATCATACGCTATTTGAAGGGAACAATAGACTTTAAACTGAAATTTTCATCAACAGGGAAGAGTGGTCTGACTGGATATGTGGATGCAGACTGGGCAGGTGACCCCAGTGATCGGAAATCCACCAGTGGACACCTGTTTCTATTTAAAGACGGTCTGATCAGCTGGACCACCAGAAAACAGTCCACAGTGACACTGTCCTCCACCGAAGCAGAATACGTGGCCGCATCACAAGCAGGGCAAGAGGTAATCTGGTTGAGACAATTGCTGGAAGATCTAGATCAGATCCAGAAAGAGTCCACGCCAATCTATGAGGACAACCAAGGATGTATAGCACTCGCACAGACAGAGCGGATAAACCCGAGAACCAAACACATAGACGTGAGATATCACTTCTTAAGAGACTTGCAAGAGCAAGGACAGATGGACCTACAATACTGTCCCACTGAGGAAATGTTAGCAGACATCCTTACTAAGCCTTTGCCTGCAAAGAGACATATGGATCTAACAAGAAGAATCGGTTTGTCTAATTAAGCACTTCACAATGAGAAGGGGTGTTGGAGACTGAACATTGTTTCATGCTATGTTATACATTGCTTGGTTTATTTCCCTGTGTATTTGGAGTATGACCACTAGATGTCACTATACACAGATACTCTATCATAATGTTCTTTGTGTTAACTATCTGTTACTGCATCTTTCCTGTTATCTATGGTTGTTGTTCTTCTATATCTTGTGTGCTAACATGAGCACCATGCTCTCTGCTGTATGTCTCTTCAATACAAATGAATCCAAGTAAACTACAGCCATCCATATATGTCTGATTATTCTTTGCATCATCTGCACCAGCCAACAATTAATCCATATACAGGAAGCGGCCAGTAACATAAAGGATTACTAAGGTACAGTGAATGGAAAAAAACACCCGGTTTAATAATTATGCATATGAGCGTATCTTTTTTTTTTTTTTTGGTGGGGGAGTGGATCTTGGGTGGGAGTTCCCACACTTTTTTCCCCAGGACTTGACCCCTGGCCTGTACTGTCTCTCTTTGCATAAATATATATGTACTGGCTGTCTGGAAAAAATCTGCCTAGATATTATGTTGTCCTGGCAAGCAATAAGTTCCTGCAAATATGGCACAAATGGGGTCTAACTGTTGCTGCGGACAAGAGGTCAGTTTTTCCACAATCATAACTGATGGACTTGGATGCCAAAGCTAAAAGATGGTCAAAAGCCGACTGTACAGACACAGCAGGAGCCATTGCTATCAGTAGTATCTGTAGATTTGGAGTGTTGTTAGTGGCAGCAGGAGACATAGATAAGGTTGGCTCCTTAGCAGATAGTGTGGACCATATTAAATGGTTAACAGCGCATTCAGGGGCGGACTGATAACTCATGGGGCCCCCGGGTAATAGGAGATTATGGGACCCCCGGGTAATAGGAGATTATGGGACCCCCGGGCAATAGGAGATTATGGGACCCCCGGGCAATAGGAGATTATGGGACCCCCGGGCAATAGATTATGGTTATGTCCGAGTGCCCGAATGGTCAGTCCGCCCCTGAGCACATTTAAAATAACCAGGATGTCTTCTTGTCACTTCTCAGACTCTTGCTGTGAGCTCTTCCAGCAATGTAATGCGAAGCAAGAAAACCACATCTCATAGCGCAATGTGTTTAAAAAATCTGTAGAAGTGCACGTTTTTGTAGAAATAATAGAAGTGCACATATTGTCCACAGTAAAATCACATTAAAGATTTCCCAAGCAGGCAACCTCCAAACATGGGTGTTACGGCAGTCAGATAGTGTAAAGGCGTCACATGTAGGCCCTATCCTGGTGTGACAGGAAGACATCCTGGTTATTTTAAATACGATGTTGACCATTTAACCGCTTTAAGACCAGCACAATGGCTCTCCTGCACTAATCGCGCAGGCTCAGCTGCGTGGGGGTGCGCGCTGGGGTCGGGAGTACAAGTCCTCCGGCGGCCCGCGATTGACTTATACACAGGCAGAGCGGAGAAATGCCTGTGTAAAGAAGGCTTTTCCTTGTTTTGACAGGTGACATGGACAGGGATCTACTGTTCCCAGTGGTCGGAAACAGTGATCTCTGTCATGTCCCAGTAAGCCCACCCCCCCCCCCCCAGTTAGAGGGACTGGAGTAGAGGGGGATTATGGTGTGGGGTTGTTTTTTTCAGGGGTCGGGCGTGGCCCCTAAGTTCCGGTGAAGGGAACTCTTAAAGCGTCAGCATACCAATAAATTTTGGACACTTTCATGCTCCCAACTTTGTGGGAACAGTTTGGGGATTACCCCTTTCTGTTCCAACATGACTTGACATGATTTTTAGGAGCCCCGTGGGGGGGGGGAGTGGCTTTTGAGACAGAGAAAGGGACTGAAGGCAGACATTTCCCAGTCCCTTTCTCTGCAGCCCTGGCTGAATGAAATGAAAGTGCTCTGTTCTGAGTGGCTTCCTGTTTTTCACAAACTGAAGCAAAGTAAACAAAGTTAACTATACTTCAGTTATGAATGAGCACAATAATATTAATCACTCACTGTGTTCATTTGGAAAATATGTAATTTACTGGCCTCTTCCTCGGCTCTCCATCCTGAAACATTCCCTGTGTGCCTGCAGCAGCAGCCAGTGGGAGAGGAGGGAAAGTGGCAGGGCTGCATAGGGAGGGGGCACGGGGAGGCCTGGGCAGTAGGGGCAATTTGCACCACACAAGGTGATTAGGGTGTGTCTAGGCACACACCTATAACTATAATAAAAAAAGAAGCAAATCCCTATCCAAATTAAAATAGATCAGAAAACCGTAATAACGGAACAGTACAGTAAAACAAAAACATATATATTTATTAACCACTTCAGTACCACGTTATTGCCAAAAGACGGATACAGCGCGGTACTATAGTTCTGGGGGGGGGGTCCATAGACTTCCTCCCAGAACCCTGCCCCCTTTAGCATGCATTGGACGCTGAGTCACAGATAGGTGTAAAGGGCCTTTTACCATGTGATCAGCTGTGTCCAATCACAGCTGATCACATGTTAACAGACTTTCCGGGTATCAGCAGTCCTTTCCCCACCGCTGTGTCTCTGTGAGGAAAGGAGTGCTGATAACTGGCAACGCTCTCAGCACACTTTTTACACTAAATATCATCTCTACATGTCTCAAAAAACTGATAAAAATGTCATATGAGTACAGTGTAGCATGACCGCAAAATTGTCATTCAAAGAGAGACAGCACTGAAAACTGAAAATTGGTCTGGACAGGAAGGGGGTGAAAGTGCCCAGTATTGAAGTGGTTAAGATATACTTTGGCCCGGATTCAGAAAGATCAGCGGATCTTTCTGCTGGCTTAACGTATGTAATTTACGTTACGCTGCCACAAGTTTTTCAGGCAAGTGCTTTATTCACAAAGCACTTGCCTGTAAAGTTGAGCCAGCGTAGCGTAAATCACCCGGCGGAATTCAAATTGGGCGGGTAGGGGGTGTGTAACATTTAAATCAAGCACGTCCACGCGCTGAACGAACTGCGCATGCGCCGGCCGCGACTGAATCCCAGTGCGCATGCTCCAAATCACGTCGCTAATTGTCAATGAAAGCCACGTGAGCGTAACTTACGCCCAGCTCAATTGTGAATCGAATTTAAAACTCTGCGCGGGAACGACGGCCATACTTAACATTAGCTACACCTCATATAGCAGGGGTAACTATACGCCGAAAAAAGCCGAACGTAAACGACGTAAAAAAATGCGCCGGCGGAACTTACGTTTCTGAATCGCCGTATCTACCTAATTAGCATATTCCTTGCGGAAATATACGGAAGCGCCACCTAGCGGCCAGCCTGAAATTGCAGCCTAAGATACGACGGTGTAAGACACTTACACCTGTCGGATCTTAGGCATATCTATGCGTAACTGATTCTCTGAATCAGGCGCATATATACGACGGCCGGACTCAGAGATACGACAGCGTATCAGGAGATATGCCGTCGTATCTCCTATTTGAATCCGGGCCACTATGTCTGGTTATATGTGAATCTTTTCAGCCAAACACATCAAACAATCCTTTAAAAGGAAAAAAAAAGTTTTCTAGGTTAGTTCTACATCCTAAGTTTTCTTGGAACAAAATAATTCATGTCTAAGTATAAAAGCACTGAATTGTCCTTCCGCTTGAATTTTAACTAAATGTGTCTGACTACTTAAGCACTTTAGAAAAATTCAGTTAAGTAACATATCCAATATAATTAGGTAGGAACTTTTCAATAAATGTAATGTAGGCACAGTGTCTTGTATAAACTATGCTTATGTCTGAATTTATTTTTATACAAACTACAGTCTCTCAGTGCCCACCTAAAGGAACTACATAGAAAAGTATTTTTTGTGCACCAATGTGAATTGATTCTTCTTTACAGTAACAATTCTGCCCTACAGCCGAGTTTCCAAATCATGAAGACAAAACAGTAGGATTTACAAGTCAGTCGCCTCTGCAGATAGCATGTTCATGTTAAGCATTAGAGACGGTCCCAATGTTGGAATCAAACGTAAGTTCAACTCGAACATTGGGTGTTTGTTTCACCATAAACAAATCAAACATACGGGGCGTTTGTGGTAAATTTAAGCGCTGTATCTTAGGCTGCAATATTTACGCTGACCGCTAGGTGGCGTTTCCTTTGTGGTCAGCGTAGAATATGCAAATGACTAGTCACGCCGATTTTCTAACGTACGCTTGCCCGTCGTAGTGATTTTACGTCGTTTCTGTAAGCGATACGCGGCGTAAAGATAAACATGCCCCCTAGGTGGCGTACTCAATGTTAAGTATGGCCGTCGTTCCCGCGTCGAAAATTTGAAAATTTAACGTTGTTTGCGTAAGTCGTCCGTGATTGGCGATGGACGCCATTTACGTTACCGTCAAAACAAATGACGTCCGTGAGATGTCATTTAGCGCAATGCACGTCGGGCAATTTACCCGACGGAGCATGCGCATTACGATCGGCGCGGGAGCGCGCCTAATTTAAATGATCCACGCCCCCTACCAGGATCATTTTAAATAGGAGTGCTTGCGCGGGTGGACTTTACGCTACGCCGCCGCAAGTTTACAGGTAAGTGGTTTGGGAATCAGGCACTTGCCAGTTAAACTTGCGGCGGAGTAACATAAAGGACATACGTTACGCCGCCGGAGATCTTCTAAGAATATGGCCCAGAGTGCAGAATTCAGCCTTCTTCCACAGCTGCCTACCTCTGCACCCCCATCCACATCTCACGTTTACACCTCTAACTCTGACCTCTGCATGCAACCCCCCCCCCCCCTCGAAAGCTCCACAATCTTCCACATGTCTTATTTTTGTTGCTGTATTAAGCTGAAGCACCCAGCTGGCTCTAGTACCTCCCCGGTTACTGTAGTTGACAACCTCTCTCACTTGTGGGGAGATCATCCAGTGGTGATATTGGCATTTGCACTGCACCCCATGTACCTGCATCCCCCCCATGTCCCCATCCTTCACTCAGTGGGAGCCACTCAGGAGATCTGATCTGTGGGAGCTGTTGGGGAACAAGCATGTCATTTGTAAGCATAGAAGCCAGACGTTTGTGTTTTCAAGTAATAGTGGTGAACAGGTAGCAGAGGGTCTCGGCCAGAGGTGGTGGTGGATGAGTTCCACCAAATTCCAGCAAAAAAAAAAAAAGGAAGGGAGGAGAGTTTTTTTTTTCTCACTGTGCATGGGTTGCCCCGGTCCACAACACTCTCTGCTCACTGTTGCAAAACATGGGGTGTCTTTAGGAATGTCACAGGCATGCACACAGTTTCTCTCCCTCTCACCAGCCACCAGTGAGTGAAGGAGTAGCCGTGTGGAAGAAAGAGATGGCCACAGGAAGTTTATAGCAGGGCTCAAATTGCACCCACAATTAGCTGGAGGAGGGCTTTGTCCAATATCCCAGGACACTCTGATTTGTCTCCTGTGCAGCCTGGGAGATGGCAAAGACTGCTAGGAGCCTCACTGAACTATGGGAGATATAGTCACCTGAGATAGCCTCTATCAAGCCAAGTACTGGATAAGATTAAAAGCCCCCCTAAATTGTGCCCATCATAGGGCCAGCCCTGACTCAGGGCACTTGTCAGTTAACATTAAAATAATACATTGACAATAAATCCATTACCAAAGTAGAAAGTAAAATACTTTAGCTATGATTTTCTCTGTTAAAGCAAGGGAAATGCTTTTAGAAATAAGTATACTGTATGAGAATCTTGTGGGAGATGCAACATACCGTACTTAACCATTAATAGGAATAACAATGTTTACTCTTCACTCAAGCAGTGAACACATACACTTGTGACAGCAGCAAACGGGGAAATACTACAATGAATCTATAAAGCAAAAAAACATGTTTTATTTTCATACACTCACACAGGATTTCCAAAACATAAATATCCCCAGTGACATTGTGTCACTTCAAATAGCAAACTAACACAGTGATTTGAACATCTCTACAAACCAGATATGTTATAAGAGATAAAAATGTTTATTATTACACCTACAGTTACTTTTGCATCATAATTCCCATAAGACCCCCTTTCACACTGGGGCATTTTACAGGCGCTTATCGCTAAAAAAAAAGCACCTGTAAAGCGCCTGAAAGAAGCCTCATCTGCCCTTTCACACTGCCAGCGCCTGAAAAACGCTGGAAAAGCACCGCTAAGACCCTTTCACTGGGGTGTTTTTCAGGCGATTTGGCATTAAAAAAAGTGCCTCAATGGGAAGGGGCGCTTTAGGATCGGTGCATTCACTGCTCCTAAAGCGCTGCAAAGAAGCTGCTTGCAGGACTTTTTTTGAAGCCCTGCTAGCGCAGCGCTTCAGTGTGAAAGCACTTGGGCTTTCACATTAGGATTGCAGATGAGGCTTCTTTCGGGCGCTTTTTTTTAACGCCAAGACCTCTTTCACACTGGGCGTTTTTCAGGCGCTTAGTGTGAATGCACTCAGGCTTTCACATTGGGATTGCAGATGAGGCTTCTTAGGCCGCGTACAGACGAGCAAACATGTACGATGAAACCGGTCCGCCGGACCGTTTTCACCGTACATGTCTGCCCGGGGATTTTTGTATGATGGCTGTACTCACCATCATACAGAAATCCGCACGTAAACAATACGCGGGGCGTGGCCGCGGCCGTTGCCGCGACGATGACGCGGTGGACGTGGGTGGCCCTGCCAGTTCAATGCTTCCACGCATGCGTCAAAGTCATTCGACGCATGCAAGGGATGGCGGGCGCTCGGACATGTACGGTAGGTCGTACAGACGACCGAACATGTCCGAGCGGACAGGATTCCAGCAGGCTGTTTCTAAACAAGTTTGGAAATATTTGCCCGCTGGAAAAAGGCCCGGCGGCAAATGTACGCTGGAATCCTGTCCGCTCGGGCCTACACACGACCGAACATGTCTGCTGAAACTGGTTCGCGGACCAGTTTCAGAAGACATGTTCGGTCGTGTGTACGGGGCCTAACAGGTGCCTTTTTTTTAACACTAAAGCACCAGAAAAACGCCCCAGTGTGAAAGGCACCTTACTCATAAACAAATTTATATTTGGCATGTTTGCTTGTTCTTAAGGTAAACAAAGCGGGAGCGGGAGCCGCGGTGGCGGTATAGCACCGCTAAAAATAGCGGCGCTATACCGCCGGGTAGTGGTGCGGTATTAACCCCCGCTAGCAGCCGATAAAGGGTTAATACCACCTGCAATGCGCCTCTGGTATTGCCGCGATTTCCCATAGTTTTAAATGGGAAGGAACGGTGAAGGAGCTGTATACATGCCGCTCCTCTCACCGCTCCAAAGATGCTGCTGACAGGAGATTTTTGTCTCTCCCGCCAGCGCATCGTCTCAGTGTGAAAGCCCTCGGGCATTCACATTGAGTAGGCAGTGAAGGAGGTTTTCAGGCGGTATAGCAGTGCTATTTTTACCACCTGAAAAACTCCTCATTGTGAAAGGGGTCTTATACTTACCTGAGTCCATTTTCTCTGATCACACTGGCTTTGCTGAGGCATCTGGACCCATTGGCTCCCACTGCTGTCAGTCAAATCCTGTAATGAAAGAATTGGGGGTGGGGCCAAGCCGCACTGAGTGTGTCTATGGAAATAGGCAGCACTGCTCTGGATTAAGCCTGCACAAGTGCTCCCATAGCAAGCAGCTTGCTTTGGGGGCACTCGCAGAAATAGAGGAGCCAGGAGTGCCTTCAGGGGACCTGAGAAGAGTAGGCTTAGGGTTTGTCATATTATAAAATTCCTTTACAATCACTTTAAGGTTGTTCAAGTAAGCCTGGAGTTAGGTTTTACCTTGCTTGCTTAAGTGCTTAAAGAGTAGCTTTGTGTGAATGAGCTACAATTCCAGAGTGGTGATTGTATATGCACCTCTGAACCCCTGATCATCCTGCCTGTCAACTGAAGTCCAGGTGTAAGCATCTTTATGGTTGAAGGTCAGACAGGTTCTTAAACTGTGGATTGAGAGCTTGGAGGTGCTCTTTACTAACCACTATGAAATGTAGCATAAAGTTGTCTATTATTTATGTTACTGTAACAACCATTCTATCTATCCTTGATATTAAAAGACTTTGAACTCTTATATCTCTTCAAATCCTAATACCTGAATTGAAAATAAAAACGCCTGAATCGCGCTGCCCAGTAATCTTTATTTTTGCTCCATCTCAATGCAATCCATTTTAAATTCTGCACCTGTGACTGGTAACCAAGACCTAAAAAAAATATTCTCTCCTTTCCCCCCCCCTGGACAAGATTTCCAAAGAGAACCTGACGATTTAGAGTCCTCTACTTCCCTTTTTTAAACTGTGGCAACTTAAAGGGGTTGTAAAGACAAAAATATTTTGCTCTTAAATTAAAGTCTGACAGTAGCTGATAAAGTAAAAAGTAATGTTTTGCATTATAACTAGTTTGAAACCTGTTGAAATCGAGTTGTTTTATTCACCTCTGTCACTCCTGAATCGTTATTCTCAATGACTTCCTGGTTTGCGGTGCGCATTCATTCTTGCTACATCATGGCCTAATGGGAACTACAGTTTCCATTAGGCTTAGCCTCCATGCCTGTGAGGGATAAGAGAGCATCTTCACGCAGGGCTGTAGTCATCGAGAGGGGGTGAGCAATTCTGCTTTCCACATGCAAAACGGCTCAGATGCTGGTGGAAAGCAAGAAGAGGAGAGACAGGAAATGGCATTTTCAAACCTGGATTACTGTATTTTGGAGGGTCAAAAGGAAAACGAGGTAAGTGATATTTAAATGCTCTAGCTTACAGCAATCAATTGATCTAATAAAAAACAAACCTTTTAGTGTTCCTTTAAAGGGTCACTAAAGAAAATGTTCTTTTTAGCTAAATAGCTTCCTTTACCTTACTGCAGTCCTGGTTTAATGTCCTCATTGTTCGTTTTTGCTTTGATGTTGCTGTAATTCTGCTCTGTTCTGGACACTTCCTGGTTGTCTGTTTCTTTGGACCACAGTACTGGGAGCTTCTAGTTTCGTTTTCAAACCCTCACTTCTCTATGGGCTCTGTACAGCACCGAGGCAGCATAACATGCAAAAACGAAAACAAACTAAAGGTACATTATATGATTGTTTTTTATCTATTTTTAATCGTTTTTAAAAGGAATCAGTTAAACTATTATGTCTATATACCCTGTAAACAGTAATTTGAGCAAAAAAAAATGTTTCCTTTACAACTCCTTTAAGAAAATCTACCATAATGTTTTGAGAGCCACGAAATAACTATAGAAGATTCGATAAGACATGAAAAGTAGGGACAGACTGTGAATTTCATACTGTTTCTAAGACTAAAGCTACTATCAGTATGTTGTATGAATATATAAAAAAATATGTCTTCTGGAATCTGTTGCTGTATTATCTATACCACCAGTTGTTCTCATTGGTTTGATGAAAAAGTTATTTTCACCACCTCATCACTAGCATAAATCATCTTGGACCTGTGCTCCCCAGCAAACTTCGATTGGCATCTCTCATGATTCTGAAAGAGGATCCTACTAAACCAAAGAAGTGTCTCTGGACAACTTCTGAGCCAACTTTGCCAAACGTTTTCAGGATTTATCGGGATCAAAGAAAAGAGTAAAACCTTCCCAAGCTAGGAGAATAGTAACTGCAGAGTTGTGGATATAAATTATGCAAGCAAAAAAAGGATAGGTAGGCTAGTATGCAAAACTTTCCTAAGGTTGGTGTAAACTTATTTTAATTTAGTGGGTGTTCCATCTACCCAAGCAGATTATTGAGCAACTTCTTAAGAGCAGTGGTTCTCAACTCCTGTCCTTAGGACCCACTAACAGGCCAAGGTTTGAGTATTATCTTGGGAAATGCTTGGGGAATACTGCAACCACTGAGAAGCAAATTATAATCACTTGTGATGTACAGTATGTCCATTGTTTTGCAAACCTGGCCTGTTTATTGGGTCCTGAGACAGGAGAGGTGAGAAACCACTGTCTTAGATGGACACAAGGATGTTAGGAAACTAATTAATTTATACTGATCTAAAATAAATTTAGCATGATAGAACAGGATGATGCAAAAATGGTCAGGAAAGACATCAGCTTGTTTTGACTGTGGTAGTGAGGGCAGTAAATCTAGAAGTCCCTTGGTGATCTGCTTTCAGTCCAGCAGAAAAGACCTAAAAAGAGAGCATATATGGAGGACTTGCGGTGAACTGAACTCGGATCATATGAGCAGTGGAATGATAAGTAATGTCCTGTGGAACATGGCCATCTTGACTATTTGTCATAAACTTGATTCACTTCAGCGAGCTAACAATATATGGACCTCACATTGTGCTTATTTGCATATAGGACTGCCTAGCTGCAATTTGTTCTAGTTAACCTGGATTGCATACAATGCCACGTTCAATTGTGGATAGAGCTGCTCTTAGTGTAGGGACTTTTTGACACAGGGCACATTGCTTTCTATAATTTTTTCTAGCCTAGCACTATATATGATCAAATCAATGTGGTTTGAGAGACCATTTAATAGGTAGATTAAGTAAGAGTTAGGCCGACTTATCAGTAGATAAGTCGACCTAACTCAGAATCTACGCCGACCTATGTTTAAGCGTATGCTCAAACAGAGATACGCTTAAACATATCTAAGATAGGACGGCTTGCGTCGTTCTATCTTAGATTGCAATATTCCGGATGGCCGCTAGGTGGCGCTTCCATTGCGGTCGGCGTAGAATATGTAAATGAGGAGATACGCCGATTCACGAACGTACGCCCGGCCGACGCAGTACTTTTACACCGTTTACGTAAGAGATAGGCCTCGTAAAGTTAGAGCTGGGCCCTAGTTGGAATAGTAATGTCAAGTATGGCCGCCGTTCCCGCCGCAAAATTCGAAATTTTTACGTCGTTTGCGTAAGTCGTCCGCGAATCGGGATTTACGTTGTTTACGTCCACGTCTAAATCAATAGGCCCGTGCGGCGTACTTAGCCGCAATGCACACTGGGAAATGTAGGCGCCCGGCGCATGCGCAGTAACAAAGAAATGTCAAAAACGTATGGTCAAGCCTCATTACCATTAAACACGCCCCCCTAACACACATTTGAATTCGGCGCCCTTACGCCGGCCCGCTTTAGGCTACGCCGCCGTATATTAGCAGGCAAGTACATTGAGAATCATTACTTGCCTAGCTAACTTACGGCGGCGTAGCCTAAACACGCTAAGCTACGCCGCCGTAACTTTAGTCCATTGTACCTGAATCTAGCTATATGTGATCAATACACACATTTTGAGAATTGTTTTCATTCCAAAAGATTATTGAATGGCAAGGTTTTTTGATATACTGGCAAAAAAAGATGTTTGAATAATTCCCTTACTTTAGAGGCTCTCTAATTCTTACGTAGAATAGTCTCAAGTTAGAAATGATAGCTGCTTTAAAATCTAAGATCCAAGATTGGTAAAGGCATACATAATGGCCTCTTGGCCAAATCATTCAGAGCATTTCTATAAGTATTCATTCTTACCACTTCAGCTATAACATTAGCTAGACATACTACACCATTTCTAATTACAAGTAGTATAGCACAACAGGAAAGCATTTTAACTGGTTTTCCACAAAACAGAAAGGCCCGTTATCATAGTTGCCAACATTGTAAAAAAAATGTAGGGACACTTTTTTGCATGTAGGTGGAGCCTTGCTATAATTAGGGGGTGGTGCATCTTTTTGTAGGCGTGGCATAGGAAAACCGAAAAATGTGGCGCGCAAAGCAAAATCGGGATTGTCCTGCGAAAATCGGGACTGTTGGCAACTATGCATTATAAGAAATAATTAGCAAATTAGAATTAAAATGATTGCAGGAGCAATTTGTAAGACCAGCCATAAACTATTAGGCCTCGTACACACGACCAGTTTCCTCGGCAGAATCCATCAAGAAACTTGGTGGGAGAGCTTTTTTGCCAAGGAAACTGGTCGTGTGTACATTTTTCATCGAGGAAACTGTTGAGGAACTCGTCGAGCCAAAAAGAGAGCAAGTTCTCTTTTTCCTCGACAGGAGTCAAATTGGCTCGTCGAGTTCCTCGCCGGGCTGGTTTCTGACGAGAAACTCGAGCGTGTGTATGCTAAGGAACCCGCGCTTGCTCATAATAAAGTATGAGACGGAAGTAAAAGTAGCATTTGTAATGGAGAGAACACATTTTTAAAGCTGTAACAGACTGAAAAGTGCAAATAGTCTCTTACCAAACTTTTACTTAACACGCAAACACATGAGATTAGCAAAAGCAGCCCCAAGAGTTGTGCAAGTGGAATCGAACTTCCCCTGCCATCCTATGTGTTGTAGTCACCGCGTTTGAGAACGAGGAGATTTTGTCTTGACTGTGTGTACGCAAAGCAAGCTTGTCGAGTTCCACGACAAGCCTAACAAGGAACTCGACGAGGAAAATGATGTGTTTCGCCCAACGAGTTACTCGGTCGTGTGTACGAGGCCTTAGAATCTCAGCCGGTCCAGCAGGAACTGGGCAATATTCAAACTGTTAATGGGCAGGCTGAATGTACCAAGTTAATTGATCAATTAACTTACATTAGGTACAACCAGCCTGCCGGCTTCTCTTACAATTATCGCTAGAGTCTACTATAGCCGCTAACGATAATCACTGTCCTCTCCCTGCTCGGCAGGAGAGATTCGCCTGTCAGAACCATCTGTGTTGATGGAATCGTGCAAATGTCTTTCCTGTAACCACAGGTAGCTCTGTGTATGGCCTGCCTAAGCATTGTAGTCTTTGTTCAAGTCTTAGCCTTTAGGCAAATATGATGACTGGGCAGTTCCTTTTACAATCTTCTGTAAAATAGATCTCATGTTCCATGATCTGATGCTTCTTTACATCACCAGCTTTTAAAGCATAATTTAATGGAGGAATCTTTTTTTATTGTAGCACCTCGTTACTTTTCAGAACCGGTGCTAGTGTAAATTTAGAGGGGGTCAGAGAGTTAAGTAACTCCGACCAAATTTTTGAGTCTCTGTCTCAGCTTTGGCTGTGCTGTGGGTTCATGCTGTCGTTTCTGGGGGGTCGATCACACCCCAGGCCGACGGGTGGCAGCAGTGGAGTCTCAAGGATTATAGATATTTCTCCCCAGCAGCCTATCAGGAGGTGGTTTTCCTCGCTGGGCATGCTGGGAGGGGGTATTTATGAGGTAGACAACATTTTTCCTGGTTCTTCTTCACGTGTGGCGCCCACCTTCAGGGTAGCCATACCACGGCACCCCGGCGAAATGGCCTTCCGGGCCGGGATGTGCGTGCTACATGGTGTTCCATGTACCAGGACCATGTTGGCCTCGAACATTTGAGCTGTGGCTGGGGCCCAGTGATCAACTGGGTCCCCAATCTGAGGAGGTCCTAAGCGTTAGTCCTGCTAGAGGAAGCTGGTGTTCCAAGAGGATTCTTATCATCCACCGGGGACCAAGGTAACCGGGTACTGAGAGGCTGGACGTCGGTCGCCTATCAGTTGGTAATCTGCCTTAACTACCTGAAGGAGATCCGGGTGTTGAATCTGTCAAGGAGGATTCTGGACCATTACTATCTCCATTATTTTCAACCATTGGGAGGGTCTGTGGCAGAGACCTATCCCCAAGTCTCCAAGTGACATTCTGGCTGCCAGTCTTGTGAGAGAGGCCTGTCCAGGTGCACTATACCCACGCTGGCTGGAGTGGTGAAACAGAAGTTGTCGTTGGAAGCAGGACTGTTTCCCATCTATATACACCTGAATCTGTTATTCCATTGCTACGATTTCTCTACTCTTCACCAAGTTCTATTGTTTTTCCCTGGCTGGGTAATAAAGGCACAGAAAAGACACCTGTTGTGTGGAAATTCCATTTACTACAACTCTCATGAAGTACCCTAGACGGCGGAGATACATGAGGTAACATGCCACCCAAAACAAAGCAGAAGCTCCTTCGGGGGTAAGTGCTACATTTTTATGCAATAAAGAAAGCAGGATAGTCAGTGTAGGGAGATAATAGTAGTACAGATTGACTTTAAAGGGGGAACACAAGAGATACCCTGTTATCTGTGTAGTGTGTGTTTTCTATATATTGCATCAGCACAAAACTTTTGTCAATGAGCAGCCATGTCAAAGCTCAAAAAGGAAATAGTGGTGTCACTTGCATTGTAGCAAACATTTGTGAATTACAAGACTAGGTAAACATCAGTTGACTTTTCAGCTACCTAAATTAATAATGCATAGGAATGAGTGGAGTGTTGCTGTGAAAACTAGTATTGCAGTGACACTGCTGATTTCACCTTCAGCAAAATGTTATCAAAATTAGCCTCAAATGTCTTCATACAGGCTCCTTAGGTGAAGCTTGAATTTAAAAATAAAATAAAAAATCACATGGCTTTGTTTCCTAACAATGTTTACCTTCTCAGTGCCAACATAGTGATGACCATTGGCTTTGCTTATTAAGGAAGCCAATCCCAATGCTAACCTTAACCCCAAAGTTGAGATGTAGATCACAATTCACGACATTTGGAAAAAAAACACTTTAGTTTAGCTATCCTCAGGCTCCAATTATTTTCATCAAAGTTGTAACATTTTACCTAAATGTCTACTTTTTACAAAACGTCCAGCAAATCAAAAATGTCTGCTCATCACGTGATGATGGTACTTCATTAGTCAGTGGGCAGATGGTAGAAAGAACAAACAAGAGAAAGCTGTAACTCCGAACCAAAAAGTGGGGTGACATCTTCTTGGGGGTAGACTGTATAAACAAAAGCTGTTGACAGAAGAAGGAAAATCACCGCTCAAGGTGGGTCTGCTATAGGGTCATACACAGGTGTAGGATTCCAAGGGTGCTGGCAGTGCACTAGGCAAGCATGGGCGTAAAATGAAGGATGGATGGCCGCACTCCAAACCAAACAGGTTGTCTTTATTTAAACGAACAGCAAAACGTACCAGATCACAGCAACAGAAACAGGAGGATAACCGACGTTTCGCACTGACTTAGTGCTTATTCATGGCCATGAATAAGCACTAAGTCAGTGCGAAACGTCGGTTATCCTCCTGTTTCTGTTGCTGTGATCTGGTACGTTTTGCTGTTCGTTTAAATAAAGACAACCTGTTTGGTTTGGAGTGCGGCCATCCATCCTTCATTTTACGCCCAAAAGCTGTTGACACCTGACCATAACCAGGGCTTTTTTTCTCAAACAATAGGTGCTGGAACTAAACCAAGACCCCCCCCAAAATCCCTCCACCCACACATAACCTCCAAATCACATCAAATAGTGGGTGTGGGTTAGTAATATTTCACGAACAGTAGGAGGGTCTTAAAGGGGCATCAAATTTTAGGATTGCATTACACACAGAGTGCAGAACTGTCACTTGTAAACACGAAAAACTAATTGTGGTGAGCAGGCACCAAAGGGTCTGAGCCAGAGGAAGTTCCACCTGGAAAAAAAGCCCTGACCATAACACATACATTATGGCTATGAAAATAAATATTGTATTTATTGGCATATAACACTCACTTTTTTACCCTGAAATAGAGGGTAAACTGTGCCTGCGTGTTATACGGAGGGGTCTGTGGAAAGTTTTTTTCCTGAAAATTCCCTCCTAAAGTTAGAGTGCGTGTTATACACCAATAAGTGTTAAGGCTGACCGCAGGTCAGCCTGTATTTGTAGGAGGAGTTGGGAGGTATAAACCCGCCCTCCTTCCTCCTTCTGGGCGTCGGCTTTCTGGTGTGCCACCCACCCATCCCCTTTTTTTCTTGCTATTTCTTCTTTTACTTCTACTTGGGTATGCCCCCTTTTAGGCATACCGACCACGTGACCCCGGCACACCTCAGGTCAATTCCCTGTTTCCCCTCAGACCTTTCTCTAGCACGATTACCTGAGACTCTGAGTACAAATACTGTAACTAGTCGCTGCTAGCAATGCAGTTGTAACCATTGTCATTATGGCTGCCTGTGACAGTTTGCCGATAAAACCCTTTTGTACCCTTTAATGTCTGAAGCAGTTTATGTAATACACTTGGGCAAATAGTAGAGGTAGCAATGTTACAAAAGACTAACAGAAGTAAACCTTATTTTTTTTAATTTTTAACATTTAAAGCTGAATTCTAAACAGATATAAAAGAATGCAGCTCTGTAATCATTAACACTCCATTACATTTTTTTTTTTTAATGCAAGCCATGTAAGTACCGGCATTTGACAATCCATGTGCAGCAGAGCTCAGTGGTGGGGGAGAAAGAAACAGCAAAGGTAGCTAATAAGTTGACAATGTGCTGACAAGGGCCATACTGATATGAGGTGAAAGCAGAGTGAAACAGAGATGAGCTCATCACTGTGCTGCTTTTACCTCACTTTCCACTCACAGGCAGGAGACAGGTCCATAACAGCCTGGTATCAGAGGAAGTGGGGCGAACAATGCTTGCTGTGAACCCAGAAGACTAAAATAATCCATTGGCAGAAAGGAAAGTACCATGGGGGGCAGCTCAGGACTGAAGATGTTTTTTGCAGCAAAATGTTTATTTTTTTAATGCTACACTTTTTATTGTTACTGTTTTTATGTTCTGCTTTTTTCACAAAATTGACATTGTGTGTGTATGTGTGTATATATATATATATATATATATATATATATATATATATATATATATATATACACACACGTTTGTGTACATGAGCAGCACTGGTTGGTTTCAAAGCACACCAGTGCGCCACGTTGGTGTGAGCTAAAAAAAAAGGACATGTTCTATTTTTTTTCTGCAGTTCAGCCCTTTAAATCTGCTATAAAGCCTTGCAACAGATTGCATCACTTAGAATTACATAGAAATGTATTGACCTGCATTATACACACCACATGCATGCTGTGTGCTGTAAGATAGCTCTAATTGCTACACAAACCATTTAACATTATTAAAACTGACCTTTGCTTTTAGTCTACCACCAGCTTTTATTACTAGGATGGGGTAAATAATTCAAATTCAAATATGAATACCGGGTGTTTTGAGAAAGGTAATATCCTGGTCATGTAATGGTTCATTGCTTTTCTGCAGGTTTTCCCTTTCACAATGAGGAGTTTTTCAGGCGGTACAACGCTAAAAATAGCGCTGCTATACCGCCTGAAAAACTCCTGCCCAGCAACCTCAATGTGAAAGCCTGAGGGCTTTCACACTGAGGCGATGATAAAAAAATCTCCTGCAAGCAGCATCTTTGGAGCTCCTTTCCATTTAAAACAATGGGAAACCGCGGGAATACCGCCCGTAATGCGCCTCTGCAGACAATAATTTTTACTTGTTGCTATAATAAATAGCCCAATAAAAAAAAAAAAAAGTCTAGGCCGATACGTATTCTTCTACATATTTTTGGCTTGCGCAAAAGTTATAGCGCCTACAAAATAAGGGACAGAATTATTATTATTCTTTTTTTTTCCACTAGTAATGGCGGCGATCTGCGATTTTTATTGCAACTGCGACATTATGGCGGACACATCGGACACTTTTGACACATTTTTGGCACCATTCACATTTTTTGTTTATAGCGCAAAAAATAAAAACCGCAGAAGTGATCAAATACCACCAAAAGAAAGCTCTACTTGTGGGGAAAAAAGGACGTCAATTTTGTTTGGGAGCCACGTCGCACGACAGTGCAATTGTCAGTTAAAGCGACGCAGTGCCGGAAGCTGAAATTTCACCTGGGCAGGAGGGGGGTATATGTGCCCAGTAAGCAAGTGGTTAAATTGGTTTAACTGATCATACTGCACTATGAGAGACTATCTTTATTCTCCCCATGCTTAGAAAATACACAAACCTTGGAGATCTTAAAAGGGCCAGTACCATGGATATTAGGAACAATCAGTGGGTCCCTGGTGGACAGGAGGTCCGTACTATTCATTACAACCACAGTACAACCACCAATAGATGGGCGAATGTTACTCTGCGCATACTATTAACTGGAAGGTGAGAGTTTAGAGAGCACTGATGTGTCACAGCCCGGGTGGACCTATATCAGAAGCACTTTTTTTAGTGTACAAGGTGTGGGATTTTCAGCACACAAAAGCACAAGTTAAAAGTGATGAACATTGAGCACCTGTTCTACTCACTCTTAATGTACGGAATCCATTGCTAAATGTATTGTTTTATATTTTATCGGATTGCGGATGCCATTTGATATTATCATTTATGTTATTAGATTTTGCGTTCAACAATTCCACTACATTGTATGTTTTGGTGTAGATTGCACCCACTGCTGTGTGGTGACATGAATGAAGTGTCATTTTGTGCGCTTCAAATAATGTTGCCAAAAAAGAGAAAAAAAAGGAACTGTGTGATATGCTGAAATGCGTATCGTACCAACCCCTACTGCCGACTCACTGCAGTGGAAACTGACAGCTGCCTGAACATTAAACCACTCCAGTTTACTGCACGGACAGTGTAAATGGGCCCTAAGCATATTTGAAATTTGCAAACTGTGGCAGTTAGCTGCCCAGGAATTTTGACACACTGGTCTGTAAATCTGTTGCTTAATAAATGTCCCCTTGTGTCCCCAGCCTGTTTGCAAAAATGCCACGACAGCACAAATACCCCCAAATTACCCCTTTTTGGAAAGTAGACTGTTTAAGGCATGGGTCTTCAAACTATGGCCCTCCAGTTGTTCAGGAACTACAATTCCCATCATGCCTAGTCATGTCTGTGAATGTCAGTGTGTTACAATGCCTCATGGGATGTGTAGTTCTACAAAAGCTGGAGGGCCGTAGTTTGAGGATCCCTGGTTTAAGGTATAAGAGACATGGTGAGTTTTTTTTTTTTTAAGTTAAAGTCATTTTCTGTCGGTTTTTTGAAAATTAAGAATTAAATAAAATGTTTTTTTTTTTCAAAAAGTTGTGTTTTTTAACAAGCAATTTCTCACACACAGCATAGGCATACTTGCAATTACACCCCAAAACAGTTTTATATGCCTGGGGTATAGGGATACCCCATGTGTGAGACTTTTCCACAGCCTAGATGCATAGAAGGGTCCAAAATTCAAGGAGCACCTTCAGGCATTCCAAAAGCGTTACATATGCATTTCATTTCTTGGCAACCTATTACATTTTTCAAGGTCCTGGAGCACCAGGACAATGAAAACACACACAAAAATTACACCATTTTGAAAAGCAAACACACATTTTTGGAAACTTGTTTATGAAGATCTTTGGGTCTCTTCTTTCTCATCCTGCTTACTAAGAGATCTTTCCTATCAATATTACGAGTCACCGTAAGGAGGTGGCATGAGGACTGGTCAGCTACTCTTCCTTCCCCGGTCACAGAGACCATTAAGCTTGATTTGATTCCACTTGCTATATGGCAAAGAGGGTCAACAACGTCCGGTGAGTTGGAATTTCTACTTTACCCTTTACTGGTGTCCTATTGGAGTATCCCAGTGTATGCTGTCTACATTACATAGCAAGCCCTTGTGGTCCATATGCATTATCATGACCCTTTACACCTGAGAGAACTTTTTACACTTGATTTTTCATTTTTGATCACAGAGATCATTATTTTATTGTTTGGACTTTTTTGTGGTATGGTACTCTGGTATGGTGTATTGAAGTGATCAGGGCACTGGAATGGCATATGACAGTGATCAGGACGCTGGTATGGCATATATTGGTGACCAGCACACTGGTATGGCATATGTTGGTATATGTTGGTGATCAGGAAGCTGGTATGGCATATGGCAGTGATCAGAACGCTGGTATGGCATAAGGTGATGATCAGGACGTTGGTATGAGGTAGGGTGTAGTCAGGATGCTGGTATGGCAGTGATCAGGGCATTGGTATGGTATATGACCGTAATCAGGATGCTAGTTTGAGGCATTGCGTTGATCAGGACACATAAATTACATGGTACATCCCAACACAGAGGTAATGTGATCACACACTGACACACTGATCACCGTGCTCCCAGGTACGTGCTCTGTGAGCCGTGCACTAGCCTTTAATGTGGAAGGACATTCAGGAAAAACAGAGCAAGAAGTGAAGTATAAAGGTTGCAGAGAGGAAAGGGGAAAGAGTACCACAAGGCTGCAGTAAAGGGGGGACATTGGTGTGTGGCCAGAGTTTGCTGGAACTACCTGATGCTGTACTGCCCAGGAGGAGAGTACTAAACAAATATTACTGCTGCCATTATACTATGCTACTGTGAGGGAACCTGGATCCTGAGAGCCCGAACTGAGGATTATTGTTTCACTTGCTGGACACGGTGAGCGACTGTCATCATCAGCTGACCCTTGACCATCAGGAGAGGACCTCTGCTAAACTATGTGGAAACACCTGGATTTCGGAGAGTGCATATTGTGGTGAGAGGCCTCTTAGCCACTGACTTTTCTTTTCTTTTTTTGTTCTATGAAATAGTCCTGCTCCAGTGGGAACTGGGGAACCATCCAGTGTGCCTTAGGATAACAAAGACTGTACTAGGGAGCACTCCCACCATCTGTAAGAAAGCAAAAGAGGGACTGGCTCAGAAGTCAACCAGACCCTGGGTCTGGTTGAAGACTAACATCGCATAAGTTAATCTTTTGCCTGCTGGAAATGGTTGTGCTTCTTCAAGGGCCTCAACTTTGCATCCAAAGCTTTTTTTTTTTTTTCTTTTTTTTTTTAATCATTCACTGGCCAGTATGACAAACCTACGATTGTTATAGCAAGATAAGACTGTCTTTATATACTGTTGCTAGGTAAATGCAGTTCAGTTCTGTTAATTACTAGTCAGAAATGATAGTCAGAAATCTTCAGGTGTTAAACCTTCTCTCTCAAGCCTCGTACACACGACCGAGGAACTCGACGGGCGAAACACATAGTTTTCCTCGTCGAGTTCCTTGTTAGTCAAGGAACTCGACAAGCTTGCTTTGTGTACACACTGTCAAGACAAAATCTCCTCGTTCTCAAACGCGGTGACATACAACACATACAACGGCAGGGGAAGTTCGATTCCACTGGCTAAACTCTTGGGGCTGGTTTTGCTAATCTCATGTGTTTGCATGTTAAGTAAAAGTTTGTTAAGAGACGATTAGCACTTTTCAGTCTGTTACAGCTTGAAAAATGTGTTATCTCCATTACGAAAGCTACTTTTACTCCCGTCTCATACTTTTTTCTGAGCAAGCGTGGGTTTCTTAGCATACACACGCTCGAGTTTCTCGTCGGAAACCAGCCCGAGCAGGAACTCGACGAGCCAATTTGAGACTCCCGTCGAGGAAATAGAGAACTTGCTCTCTTTTTGGCTCGTCGAGTTTCTCGACAGTTTCCTCGACGAAAATGTACACATGACCGGTTTCCTCTGCAAAAAAAATCTCCCAGCAAGAAACTTGCTGGTTTTTGCCGAGAAACTTGGTCGTGTGCACGAGGCCTTAGAGTAATGTTAATGGCTTAGTGATTGTATATGTTCACTTGCTAATTCTCTCTTCATTTAGGCTATGCTTAGCCTAATAAATAATTTGAAACACCTCATGTTGTGTCGGTAAGTGCTGGGTGAGTGTTTCTTAAGGTGTACAGAGAAATCACAAAACAATTCAGCGGCTCCTCTAGGGGTAGCTGTTCTGATCATCATAAGGTATATATTTACTGATCTTAATGTTGCTTTAAATTGGCATCCATTACTAACAGGAACTGTAGTATATTATACCCACTTCCTGCCCAGCAGACATATTGGATAGCCTTTCTACAGTGAAGGAAGCATGTAAAGACCTCCACTATTTCTTGATACTGGCCTTGGAAGCATAAGTCTGTAAGTAGGCTGTCATTAGTTTTCAATTAATTAGTATATGTTCTACTAATTCAACTACATTTTATTTGTGTGTTTGGTGGGATGTTTCTGTCAGAAAGTTCATTCAGCTAGGCCACATTTTCTGCTAGCTAGTGCCCTAACAGTATTGTAGCATACCTGTTACTATTAGCATTTTGTGATGTAATGTTAAATGCATATTTTTATAATTTGTGTTTTTCAGTTTTATTAGCCCTTCCTCCTGAGTCTTTACTGGGAATCTGTTAGCTGTCTGCCAAGCCTTGTACTTTAAACACATTGTGAGGGCAGAACAGTAGCACTACAATCGTTAAATAGTTCTAATTTTCAAACTGATATTTAATATCTACACCTAGCTGACCAGTCAACAACATTTTCCAAATACCAGCATTCTCATCTTTTTACAGAGTTAAATATGAGCCTAAATAAGTGCATGACAATGTGTTCTCTAAAGCCCCATACACACGGGCAGAATGTGGGAAGACATTTGCAGGTTCAAAAAAAATGGCCGACATTCTGCACAGGTGTATGTCGGTCTGTCCAACAGAAGCCAGCTGTTGAGCAGGGTTTTGTCATATGTGCATGCTGGAAAACCAGCAAGCAATCGACTCACGATCATCACTCTCAGCCAATAGCAGAGAGCGCTGATCAGAGTGTTCTGGCATAGGGGGGGGGGGGGTGTCTCTCCGCCGGACACAGCCCGGCGAATGATGCGGCTGAAGCTGTGACGTTTCTTTTATTGGTGAGGCGGGGCCACACCCCCTCTGACGCAAGGGGGAAGCCAGGCATCCCCAGTGACGTAGCAGAGGGTGCGTCAAAGGGGGACGGGGTCACGTGACGGGTGGCCCCGCCTCACCAATAAAAGAAATGTCACTTCTTCAGCCACGTTATTCGCCGTGCTGTGTCCGGCGGAGAGAGGAGGCCGGCGATGCTGCGCTTTGGATCCAGGAAGATCTTCTCATCGCTGAACAGGAGAGGAGATCACGCATCGCTGGATACAGACAACGTTGGAGCAGGGAGCCGCGAGCCGCGACCGAGTGGATTACCATTGCTGGATTTTTTTCTTTTTTTTTTTATTAATAAAGGACTTTTTTCTACTGTGTGTGTGTTTTTTACAACTACAGTTGTATTCAAAATTATTCAACCCCCACTGAAATTGATTGTTTTGCCCAGTTTGACATTGATTTTGATCATTCAGTCATCCTGCTTACAATTAAATCAAAGAGGCACGTGTAGGTCAGACAAATATAACATAACATTTATAATGAAATAACCACAAATGTCTTTTCTGTGCTCACATCATTATCAGTTTTATTCAACCCCCAATTGACATTCAATCTTAGTACTTAGTACATCATCCTTTTACTGTTATAACAGCTTTTAAACTTGAAGCATAGCTTGACACAAGTGTCTTGCAGCGATCTACGGGTATCTTCGCCCATTCGTCATGGGCAAAAGCCTCCAGTTCAGTCACATTCTTTGGCTTGCGCACTGCAACTGCTTTCTTTAAGTCCCACCAGAGGTTCTCAATCGGATTTAAGTCTGGTGACTGCGATGGCCACTCCAAAATGTTGGCCACGTCCAAGACGAAGCTCCGCCAATGCGCCTGGCGAAACGCGTTGACGTCACCAAGTAGCGTGATCGCCTGACCCCGGAAGCTTGGAGTCGGAGGACGGAGGATCGGAGGCGCTTGCCGTTTCGACACAGATGGATCACGCCGATTGCGCTGATTACAAACACAAGCTACAAGCTGCAATACAAGCTGCATCTGAGTGTGAGAACCGGCAGCAATAAGGAAATACCACTGCAAAACGGATACGAAGATAAACACGTCCTAGCAGACCAACCAAACTCCCGTATCCTACCGGCCACAACAGGGGAAACTGTAACGAGCCCTCTCAACTGTGCGGTCTACACGACAACAGCAGCACCAAGACGGATCCGCTTCATACATTCCATCCACTATGGTCTGGTAAAGTATTGACCTCCCCTCACCTGGGATGGTCTGCTATATAATATAATCCATACCAGTTCCTATATTGGGCCCGGTGCTCCGTTCTTGAACTAACACTGTCAGAAATGTGTCTAAATTACTGTCGGTATAACCCGACATTGCTCCTTGCAATATAGTACACAGCTACTTTCTGCCTTAAAGCAACAGTGAAATACTTACCTATATAAAGCAAGCCATCCGTGCCATCTTGAATGTTATAAGATCAGAGACTAACATCACTTATTTATTCCTTAAACTTCAGGATTTAATTGTGGTTTTTGAATAACTTCAGGACTAACAACTAACAAGCGCTTAAGTTTATCTATAACTAATATATAGTCCTTTAACTAACAATCTAGGATTACACCATCCCCCCCTCTTCCGTCCCCCTCCAAGTCCATGTTCAGCCCCATCATCTTATATTGACACCCTATTGGTTTGATGCAAATAGTACAGGGACTATATTTGTCCGTATGCACCTTAATAGTTATTTTACTCTTGCATCCAAATTTATCATACTTTTCACAGAGTGTCGATACATGATCGGTCTGAACAAAACGTGTCCGGATCACGTTAATTGTTAAATGTTTGTCTATGTCCTGTCCTTATTTATTGCGCATGTTTTTTGTACTTTTTCAATCTAAGGTAGCCATGTAAAGTTTTTTGGCAACCACCAATATATATTCTTTTCGTATAACTTGTAACATTTAATGCCTTAAATAATTTTGATACCAATAAATTAAATTAAACGTATCATTGTTTCTTCCTACTGATCACAACAGTGTTGCTAAAAGTAATCCCTTTAAGCCAACTGGCTGACTTTCTACCTTTTCTTTTTCTTTTCCTTTCTAATTCAACCCCTTCCCCCCCTCCCTTCCTCCTTTTCTCTCTTTTTCCTCTTTCCCACCTGAATTTTTGTGATAATAGTTTAGATTACAGCAACACAACCCATTTGGGTACTAGATCAATATAGGTAATATATATTATCTCCTATATATAATAGTGGATTATTTGCGCTCATCCCTTTCCCTGACCGTTCCCCCCTTTTTCATATACACTCCAAAATGTTCCAGCCTTTAATCTGCAAACATGCTCTAGTGGACTTGAAGGTATGCTTGGGATCATTGTCCTGTTGAAAGGTCCAACGTCTCCCAAGCCTCAGGTTTGTGACGGACTGCATCACATTGTTATCCACTATCTCCTGGTACTGAAGAGAATTCATGGTACCTTGCAGACGCTGAAGCTTCCCTGTACCTGCAGAAGCAAAACAGCCCCAAAGCATGATTGACCCCCCACCATGCTTCACAGTAGGCAAGGTGTTCTTTTCATCATAGGCCTTGTTCTTCCTCCTCCAAACATAGCGTTGATCCATGGGCCCAAACACTTCTAATTTTGTTTACAACACAATCAGAAAACCTCTGTGGTTTGTCCACATGATTTTTGCATACTGCAGTCGACTCTTCTTATTCTTTGGAGACAGCAAGGGGGTGCGCCTGGGAGTTCTGGCATGGAGGCCTTCATTACGGAGTGTGCGCCGTATTGTCTGAGCACAAACTTCAGTACCCACATCTGACAAATCTTTTGTCAGTTCCTCAGCAGTCACAAGGGGACTTTTCTCCACTCTACGCTTCAGGTAGCGCTCAGCAGTCGAAGTCAGCATCTTCTTTCTGCCACGACCAGGTAGCGTTTCAACAGTGCCCTTTGGCTTGAATTTGCGAATGATGCTTCCTATGGTGTCTCTTGGTATGTTTAACATCTTTGCAATCTTCTTATAGCCATTGCCCTTCCTGTGAAGAGTAATCACCTCTTCTCTTGTCTTCCCGGACCATTCTCTTGACTTCACCATGTTTGTAACCACACCAGTAAATGTCTAGAAGGAGCTGAGTATCACAGTCATTTTAAAGCTGCCTGATTGGTGCTTATTAGGCTTTATTGCTGCTCCCTGACATCCACAGGTGTTTTCAATACCTGATTGAAAACACTTCAATGAACCTCTGTTCTTCAGAGTGGTAGTCTTTAAGGGGTTGAATAATTGTGTAAATGAAGAATTCACAAAATAAACATTTACTACTGTATTACAAAACCAATTGATGTCATTTTAGTTGCATATGGTTCTTTAAGAAGTCCTTGTAGGATTTAATTCTGAATACAATTACAAATGTACACTAAATTCCCTAAAACCCTTTACAGCATTGGGGGGTTGAATAATTTTGAACACAACTGTATTTACACTTCCTTCGTGAAATGGTAGAGGTACAATGTACCCCATTACCATTTCACATAGGGGGGGCAGGATCTGGGGGTCCCCTTTGTTAAAGGGGTCTTCCAGATTCTGATAAGCCCCCCCGCCCGCAGACCCCCACAACCACCGGCAAGGGTTGTGGGGATGAGGCTCTTGTCCCCATCAACATAGGGACATCCTCCCCATGTTGAGGGCATGTGGCCTGGTACGGTTCAGGTGAGGGGGGGCAGCAATCTGTCCCCCCCCCTCTTTTCTGCGGCCGGCCAGGTTAACGTGCTCGGATAAGGGGTCTGGTGTGGATTTTTGGGGGAACTCCACGCCATTTTTTTTTTAAATTTGGGGTGGAGTTCCCCTTAAAATCCACACCAGACCTGAAGGGTCTGGAATGGATATTTGGGGGGAACCCCACGTCTTTTTTTTTAAATTGATGGCGGGGTTCCCCTTAATATCCATACCAGACCTGAAGGGCCTGGTAATTGAATTTGGGGGGACCCCCGCGTTTTTTTTTTTTTCATGAATGAATCCTCTCTGAATTGCCGTGAGCCGACAATTCATTATAGCCGTAAGTCTGATTTTAAATGACTTTTTTTCTTTCCAAACTGACACTTTGTGCAGAGACAATTATAAGTACTGGAAACATGCGCTATTTCATATGCTAACTTTCCCCCCCCCCCCCCCTAGGTACGAAATTTAAAGGAATATTTCACTTTTAATGTTTATTATTAAATTCACTGCTCCCTTTTTGTTGCACTGATACATGTCCCCTGGGGCAAGACCCAGGTCCCTAAACACTTTTTAGGACAATAACTTGCATATTAGCCTTTAAAATTAGCACTTTAGATTTCAAATGTTTGAGTCCCATAGACTTTAACGGGGTTCTAAAGTTCACACGAACATTTGGTGTGTTCGCAAGTTCTGGTGCGAACCGTACAGGGGGGTGTTCGGCTCATCCCTAGTCCATACACACGATCTGACTTTTTTACAACAAATCTCCGACGCACCTGTTTGATAGGACAATACGACCGTGTGTAAGCTCCATCGTAGAAGCTGTTTGTGTTTTTTCATCGGACAAGTGTTTGCTCTGCAAACAGACAAACTTTCCAGCAACAAATGTCCGATGGAGGTTAATCTGATTGTGTGTACACAAGTCCATGTAAGCTATGAATAAGCACTAAAGTTGGGTGTGAAACGCGTCAGCTTTTTACCCCGTCTGCTGTGGCATGCTTTTTGTGTGTTTTTTGATTTTAAAATAAAAGCAATTTATTTTTGGAGTGCGGCTGTCCAGAACATTTTTCCTTCATTTTACACAAGTCCATCGGTCTAAAGTCCAAAGTACAAACATGCATGCTCAGAACCAATGCTAAAGATCAGACAACAATAGCAGAAGTTGCCCACAGGGTGGTGGTATAGATCTGAAAAAACACGAGATTTGGTGAAAGTTGGCTTAAAAAGTTCTGCCGTGTGTATGCAGAACAAGTTCACGGACAACGCCCTTAAGAGAAAAATCCACGGAAAAGTCTGATGGAAGTCCGATTGTGTGTATGAGGCTTTAGGCTACCCTTTCTCATACGGGACAGCACAATGCAATTTAACTGCAGAATGCTCAGTATCACCCTGTTACAGTAAGGTCACCTTCACACTGAGGCATTTTTACAGGCGTTTTCTCACTAAAAATAGCTGAAAAGTGCCTGTAAACTGCCTCTCTTGTAGCCCCAGTGTGAATGCTTGAGTGCTTTCACACTGGGGCGGTGAGCTTGCAGGAAAGGAAAAAAAGTCCTGCCATGCAGCATCTTTGGAGCAGTGCGGGAGCGTTGCACACACTCAGGGGTCAAGTCCTGGGGAAAAAAGTGTGGGAACTCCCACCCAAGATCCACTCCCCCACCAAAAAAAAAAAAAAAAAGATACGCAAGTTATCATGGGAACTTTAAGCAAGTTCTTTCTTTCTGGGAACAATGACAAAAGCTCCCAAGAGACATTGCGGCATCGAGGAAGTGACGGAATACCCGCACACTACCCGATGAATCCATATACAGGAAGCGGCCAGTAACAAAGGATTACTAAGGTTCGCCTGCCCCTGACAGTGACTCGAGCTGGGCATCGCCGCTTAGTGAAGGATTGGCTCAGTTGCTCTAGTCCTGCAAAGGGAACTGCGTTCCTGCTGTGAAAAAAGTGCAGGAACTCCGTTCCCTCGCGTTCCCGCAGGACTTGAGTCCTGCACACACTGCTTCTAAACCGCACCTGCCATTAAAATCAATGGCAAGTGCTGCCGAAGTGCCTGCAAATCGCTTTGAACCCTTTAGTGCCGCTAAAACACAGCTAAAACTAGCAACGCTTTACAGTCAACGTAGCCAGCACCTCAGTGTGAAAGTGGCCTAAGGGAATAAAGCCTCTACTGGCAGGATCAACAGGTAATAAAACAATGTTATGGAAGGGGGGGGGGGCTAAGGGAAAAAAACGTCTGTGCTTATGCTAGAAAAATACAGCATCATATACAGTACTGTATGTATTTTTTGATTTTGGCGATAGTTATACTTTAAAAGTGGTTCTAAAAGCAGAAGTTTTTTTTAATGCATTCTCTGCAGCCCCCCTTATACTTACCTGAGCCCAATCTCGATCTAGCGATGTGCCATGAGAGCAGCATCCCTCTTAGCTCTCTCCCTCCTCATTGGCTCAGAGACAGCAGCAGGAGCCATTGGCTCCTTGTGCTGTCAATCATAGCCAGTGAGGAGGGGAGCGGGGGGTGGGGCTGAGCTGCACTCTGTGTTTCAATGGACACACCGAGCAGGGCTCAGGAGTGAGAATGCACAAGTGCCCCCAGAGCAAGCGACTTGCTATGGGGTCACTCAGAGGGAGGAGGAGGCGGGAAAGCCAGCAGGGGACCCAAGAAGAGGAGGATGCATCAAGCCAGTAAGTAAAACGTATATAAAAATATTCACAGCGCTATCTATATTATACTATAAATTTCCCAATCAAATCCCCATGTAGATGCAGACTTATCATTGAGCATTGTTTTCTCACAGGGGTTTATTGTGATATTATTGCAGCACAATTTTTTGTCACAGAATTTTATTGTTGCATCTACATAGTGATTTTATTGTGAGGTTTATAATATAGATAGCGCTATGAATATTGTTTTCTGCCATTGTAACAGCAACTGTCCAATAGGGATTCGTTGATTTTAAATATTTGATTCCAGACAATAAGTACATTTTAGCACTTTTGTATTTGGTAAGTATAACATTTTTGTACAATTACTTTAAACAAAGGAGTGGACTTTCCCAGCATTGGACATTTACAGATTGATCACTTGTTACCTTTTAGTGTATTGCATGTTTCAACTTTTATATACACAAAATGAAAAAGAAATCCTGCATAATGTATGTTAACTGTCCTTATTTGCATGACTCTGAAACATTTGTCAAGTCTCTGCTAGAAATGTATTTTTCCTACGCAGTTATGCCAATCCCTTGGCTGGAATGTCTTGCAGTTATTTCTTTCCTAGCGGAATTCCTCTTACACTGAAGCTGATCTAATTGTGGTTTTTGGCTTTTGAAACTGACACGTTGGTGTGAAACTAGTTAGAAATTTTCAGGACACATGCCTAGGTCTCCCTTCCCCCGCAGCCGAAAAAAAAGAATTCTTTCCACATTCAATATTACTATCCACCCTCTAGAACTACTAACATAACTACCCCTGAAGCACTAATCACATACCTCTATCTGAGAACTCTTTTGGAGTGAGGTTCAAAGTTTACCGATTGCTCACCAGCCTGCATTTGATTATCAGGAATAAAAACATTCTCGTTAATAAATGATACTTAATATTCTATAGACTATTTAAAGCAGCAGAAAACGGAAACCTTTGACAATTAAAACCGATTTTCAGTTGGGTAATTTTGTTTTACTGTCAGAGCTGGTGGAAGGATTTTTGACACCCTAGGCGAAACCTAATTTTGCCGCCCTCCCCTTTGCCCCACCCCTGACTCCACCCCCTGCCCATGTATACCCTACCTTTTTAATGATGTGCCTATCAAATTCAGCCTCACCAGCGCCCATCAAATTCAGCCTCACCAGCGCCCATCAAATTCAACCTCACCAGCGCCCATCAATGCAGCCTACCGGCGCCCATCAATGCAGTCTCACCAGCACCCATCAATGCAGCCTACCGGCGCCCAATAGTGCAGCCTCACCGGCGCCCATCAAATGCAGCCTCACCGGCGCCCATCAAATGCAGCCTCACCAGCGCCCATCAAATGCAGCCTCACCAGCACCCATCAAATGCAGCCTCACCAGCGCCCATCAAATGCAGCCTCACCAGCGCCCATCAAATGCAGCCTCACCAGCGCCCATCAAATGCAGCCTCACCAGCGTCCATCAAATTCAGCCTCACCAGCGCCCATCAAATGCAGCCTACCGGTGCCCATCAAATGCAGCCTCACCAGTGCCCATCAAATGCAGCCTATCAGTGCTCATCAATGCAGCCTACCAGCGCCCATCAATGCAGCCTCACCAGTGCCCATTAATAAATGTTTGTTTGCTTCCATTCATTCGGGAGTCAGGACACAAACAGTCCTCCCCCGCCGTTTCGCCTCTGACACTATGTGCGAACAGAGATGCAGCTGCCTGTTGATACTGAGACTTAGTTGTTTGCTGCAGAGAGAAGAGAGTAGGAACACCAATGGCTGGGCGCCTTAGGCGACTGCCTAGTTTGCTTAGTGGTAGCACCGGTCCTGCTTACTGTATGTTTTATTTAGGAACTGGCATACAAAGGAGTTGCCAAAGTTGGTACTAGTTGTACTCCTCACTGGCTCAAAAGAAAAGAGACCATAAAATGTATCATAAGTCACATATAACAGCTACTAATGCTAAGTCCAAGAATGATTAATAAGTAGCGCCTGGTTACTTGCAAGTACCGGTGCTATTGAAATTTAGAGGGTGATCAGAGTGCTAATGGCTCTGATTCCAATTACAATGTTCGAGTAGGGTCTCTGTTTCAGCTTAGCTGTACTGTGGGCTCATTCTGTTGTTGCTGGGGTGTTATCCCACCCCAGGACGACAGGTGGCAGCAGTGGAGTTGAGGCTTGGGTGTCCTTTACCAGCAGCCAATCAGGAGGGAGTGTCCTCGCTGGGCATGCTGGGAGAGGGTACTTATGGAACAGACGCCAATGAGTCTGGGTTCTTCTTCCAGTGTGGCACCAACCTTTAGGGTGACCACATCACGGCGCCCCGGCGTTATGGCCTAACAGGCCAGGGCGTGCGTACCACGCGGTGTTCCTGGTTCCGGGACCATGTTGGTCCGGAACATTTGAGCAGCGATGGGGACCCAGTGATCCTCTGGGTTCCCACTTTTGAGGATCCCAAGCGGTATGGCTGTTTGGTGGGGAGTCCATCTGAGTAGCACCAATGAGAGGCTGGCGATCCAAAAGGATTTCGACAAACCACCGGGGATCAAGGTAGCCGGACACTGAAGGATTGATCACCTGTCAGTCAGTACCTGGGCGACGTTAAGAAGGAGATCCAGGCGTAATTCACCTAAGGAGGATTTCCTCCATAACTGCAATCAGAGAGGGCCTGTGGCAGAGGTGTCTCCCTGACGTCCATTTCAGGAGGGTGTGTGGCAGAGACTTTTCCTCAAGTCCAAGTTTATTTCAGGAGGGTCTGTGGCAGAGACTTTATTCTAAAAAGGTTGGAGTGATACTCCGGCTGCCAGGTCAATGAGAGAGGCCTGTCCAAGTACGCTAAGCCCACTCAGGTAGGAGTGGTACGGAAAGTGTTACATATGGGAGCAGGACTGTTCCAAAAGCTACGACTGAATCTGCTGTTCTCCTTCTTCTTTCAACTCTATCCTTTCATCACCAGTTCATTGTTTTTACCCGGCTGAGTAATAAAGAGCACAAAAAAGACACTTGTTGCGGACATTGCTTTGCTTCTACTATATGCACCATTCACCCCTAAGAATTCGGAAGAGTCACGAGGTAAATGTGCCACCCAAAACAAACCAGCAGCTCCTCCGGGGGTAGTGCTACAAATAGGTACTGCACAAACCTAAGTAGTGCCAGTATGGAATCAGTCCTTGGACCCAATAGTATTTTAAAAACATTAAAGCCACTAAAAGTGATATTTCAGGTAGAGATACAGTGCGCTTAATCACATATTTGTTTTTGCATCTCCTTGGGATTCCAGTATCAAGTTCTCCCTACTATATTTAAATCATTTGCTTAACTAAAGACATGTGCATGAGTTCAGTCGCCAGAGAAAAAAAAAAAATAGGCTAAAGACTTTTCAACCTCAGACCCCGAAAACCAACGTGAAACAGATGAAGGTAAATAAACTTGTATAACACATTATCCAATTTGCTCCAGTAAGGGAAAAATTGTTTCTGATCTATTAAAAGATTTGGATAACTCCCTGGATCTACAATATACAGTGCATTCATTATAAATATGTGTAGACACCTGCCAAAACCAGTTCTTGTGGAAAGACAATTCTACCTTTTCCTAGCTCCTACATTTAAAAACCTTTCCATATGCAGAGGTTACACCTCCTTTGTTAAAGTCCAGAGGAGTGGCCATAGTGATCTTTAAGTGTACAATTGTCCACAGAATTATGGGTATAGGTCATTTATATACTGTATGTAGCACCCCCTGGGTCTACTTAAAGCAGGGCGTGACCTCCAGAGGCAGGGAGCAAGCTAGCATAACTGAGTCCATAGCTATAATGGGGAGTTTGGAACAGGAATTGGGCGCCAGTCACTTTTGACCCTTTCAAAGCTTTAATGTGAAATTTGTGTAGCGGGGTCCTCCTGTCAGAATCTAATGACAGGCCTCCCCGCTGGAACTTTATTCACGCTTGTAAATATGTAAGATAACTTTAAGAAAGTTATGCATTGTGAGACTGCAAGTAGCATAGAATGCATTAAGATAAAAATAAAACTTCTACCTTTACAACCACTTTAAACTGTGTAGAGGGTCCTTTACTGTCAGAGCAGTGTGGATGTGGAATTCAAAACAAAGTAAATCCGCGCTATCAAAACATCTTGGGCCGGATTCAGATAGGCTAGCGGATCTTTAGATCCGCGTAACCTATGTGATTTACGATCCGCCGCAAGTTTTTGAGGCGAGTGCTTAATTCAGAAAGCACTTACCTCAAAACTTGCGGCGGCGTATCGTAAATCCCCCGGCGGAATTCAAATTCCGCGGCTAGGGGGCGTGTACTATTTAAATCAGGCGCGTCCCCCGCCCTGATCGAACAGCGCATGCGCTGTCCCGCAAATTTCCCAGAGTGCATTTCTCCAAATGACGTTGCAAGGACGTCATTGGTTTCGACGTTAACGTAAATTACATCCGGCCGTATTCGCGAACGACTTACGCAAACGACGTAAAAAATTCAAAACTCGGCGCGGGAACGACGTCCATACTTAACATAGGATACGCCGCACTTACCCCTGCTATAGCAGGAGTAACTTTCCGCCGGAAAAAGCCGAACGCAAACGACGTAAAAAAAAAGCGCCGGGCGGTCGTTCGTTTCTGAATCGGCGTAAATGCTCATTGGCATATCCGACGCGTAAAAGATATGGAATCGCCACCTAGCGGCCGGCCTGGAATTGCAGCCTAAGATCCAACGGTGTAAGTCACTTACACCTGTCGGATCTTAGGCATATCTATGCGTAACCTGATTCGATTCTCAGGAGATACGCCGTCGTATCTTCTTTCTGAATCCGGCCCATAGTGTAAGCACAGGATCGGCGGAAGTGACGTCAGGCTGAGAGAGAAGCACTTCCCGTTGTCCACATTCAGTGAAGAGAGAGAGAGAGAGAGGCTGTTCGGAGTTGAAGCGGCTGAGAGGAGATTAGAGCCACCTCTCCTGGGGGGACTTTGTGCCAGAGAGAAGACGGGTCCCGGCTAGACTGTATGGGTTTGACCGTCTGAGAAATACCATCTTCAAGTACCTGTCATCCTCCTTTTATCCGGTGGTTTGCCATTAGAAGATCTGGTCTTGCGGTGCCAACAGTCTACATATTCACTCTGCTTTATTGACCCTCTGGGCGTACGCTCATCTGGGTTCAATAAATTCTGTAAGCCTCTGCTGTATTGGTGGCGGGTTTAGCATCTGTGTGTATCACGTTCAAGATTGAATCACTGTCGATTTGGGACTTAATCTCTCAGTTTTGACAGCAATCAAGTTTTCACATTCCACACATGGACTTTTTTTCCCTATTTTCCATTCACGTATCAGTCATTTGATTGTATTTGGTACCACGGTACCATTTTCATATTTAGCGCTACTTATTGTATGTTTTTGTCATTGTGGATGTGGAACCCTCTTCCACAAGCAGTGGTATCAGTAGGGAATGTCGCTAGTTTAAAAAAAACTTTTAGATGGGCGTTTTAACTATCGCAACATACAGGGATATGGGATTTAATATTGAGATAAACACACACACACGCACACACACACCACAGGTTGAACTGGATGGACTGGTGTCTTCATCCATTTCAGCCCCGGAAGAATTTACACCCTTCCTGACCAGAGCACTTTTTGCGATTAGGCACTGCGTCACTTTAACTGACAATTGCGCGGTCAGCGACGTTGTACCCAAACAAAATTGACGTCCTTTTTTTCCCACAAATAGAGATTTTTTTTGGTGGTATTTAATCATCTCTGCGGTTTTTATTTTTTGCGCTATTAACAAAAAAAGAGCGACAATTTTGAAAAAAAATCTATATTTTTTTACTTTTTGCGTTAATAAATATCCCCACAAAATATATAAAAAAAAATATTTCCTCAATTTAGACCGATATGTATTCTTCTACATATTTTTGGTAAAACATTTTTTTTTTGCTATAGACGTATATTGATTGGTTTGCGAAAAAGTTATAGCGTCTACAAAATAGGGGATAGTTTTATGGCATTTTTTTTTTTTTTTATTATTAGGAATGTCGGCGATCTGCGATTTTTATCGTGACTGCGACATTATGGTGGACACATCGGACACTTTTGATGCTATTTTGGGACCATTGTCATTTATACAGCGATCAGTGCTATAAATAGCCACTGATTACTGTATAAATTATACTGGCAGGGAAGGGGTTAAACACTAGGGGGCGATGAAGGGGTTAGGTGTGTCCTAGGGAGTGATTCTAACTGTGTGGGGGCTGGGCTACCAGTGACATCACAGTGATCAATGCTCCTGATCACAGGGAGCAGTAGATCACTGTCCTGCCACTAGGCAGAACAGGGAAATGCCTTGTTTACAAAGGCATCTTACCGTCCTGCCTCTCCGTGACCCGATCGCGGGACACTGGCGGACATCCAGTCCGCAGGTTCCGCGGGCATGGTCACGGAGCAAGCTGTAAACGCGCGTGCATGCCTTCGCCGGCGCGCGCATGCCCACAATGCCGTGATTTAAAGGGGACGTACCTGTACGCCCATTTTCCCAGCCGAGCCATTGTGCCGACAAATATCATCGAGCGCTGGTCGGTATGTGGTTATTCAACCTTGCCAATTAACTATGTAATTCAACCAAAAAAAAAATTAAACAGAGGTCATATATGATCAGGAAACACAGTAAGGCAAAGGCTGTCGGCACACTCGTTTAATGCTCCATATCTCCTTGAACTTGCTATAGCGCTCTGGATATTCTTTAAATTTTTTTTAATGTTAATATTGTCTGCGATAACTACCAATTTCTGACTGCTTGTCTATCCAGTTGGTCTTTTCTGGTTCCAAAAATATCACTTGGCACCCTTTGGTGATCTGTTGGTAGATTGTAATCCCACTGGACATACTGTTGTACTGTATACTTATTTTTAGCCGTCACGGGCACAAAGTTTCCCTTAAGCCTGGACAATTGTTACCTTAAGTGGGGTTTCAATCACATTTAGCAATTTTTAAAAATAAGTTCTTTAATCAGGCAATTCTATCGTACAAATCATTAGACTTACTGGGGCAGATTCACGTAAAGCCGCGTAAAATTGTGCGGGCGTAACGTATCTGATTTACGTTACGCCTCCGCAACTTACACGGGCAAGTGCTGTTTTCTCAAAGCACTTTCTCCGTAAGTTGCGGCGTAGCGTAAATCGGCCGGCATAAGCCCGCCTAATTCAAATTTGGATCAGGGGGGCGTGTTTTATGTTAAACTACTGTGACCCGACGTGATTGACGTTTTTGCGGAACGGCGCATGCGCCGTCCGTGGAATTTCCCAGTGTGCATTGCTCCAAAGTACGCCGCAAGGACGTCATTGGTTTCGACGTGAACGTAAATGACGTCCAGCCCCATTTACAGATGACTTACGCAAACGACGTAACTTTTTCAAATTTCTACGAGGGAACGCCGGCCATATTTAACATTGGCTGCACCTCATATAGCAGGGGCAACTTTACGTCGGGAAAAGTCTAACATAAACGCCGTAACTTTACTGCGTCTGCCGCGCGTACGTTCGGGAATTCGCGTATCTAGCTAATTTGCATACTCGACGCGGAATTCGACGGAAGCGCCACCTAGCGGTCAAAAAAAAAATGCAGTTAAGATCCGACGGCGTAAGAGACTTACGCCTGTCAGATCTAATGGGCATCTATGTGGAACTGATTCCATGAATCAGGTGCATAGATACGACGACGCAACGCAGAGATACGACAGCATATCTGGATATACGCCGTCGTATCTCGGTTGTGAATCTGGGCCACTGTGTCCAAATCCGCCGCCGATCACCAGAGTTCTTTTGTAAAGTGACTTATAAAAAATCATTGCTGAAGTTCTCATTTTGCTTGTGGACATGTGAAGCACACAAGCACTTCCTGAATACCGCTGACCAGCGGTGATGAGCGGTGACCATCATGCACCGTCCTGCCCCATTCTAGCGCATGGGTATTGTAAGCGCAACGGAGCGCCGTCAACCTCTCGGGTTGCCATCACAACGGGCAGCAATGTCGGAAGTGCCTGCCCTGTTGTGATGGCAACGAGGAAAATATAAACAGTGTAAGGAGCCGTCAGAGCTATAGTAGTGATGGGAGAGAAGACAGCATCGCCGATTTGGTTATAAACGGTCTGTTACCCTGCAATGAGGACTCTGGCCGCACGTCCTTCTCGGGTTCAGGCAGCTCTGTGACTGTGGCCGAACGATCATAACAAAGGGCTATTCCAGCATTGAAAATGGCGCCGAAATCTTCTCTTGAATCGCGTCACTTCCTGTCTCAAAATCCCGTGATTCTAGCCCTAGGGGAAGCGCACTGCATCCTGGGAAATGATGACACACATTTCCCAGAAGCAGTAGTGAGCTGTGGAGCCGAGGGAGATGACAACACAATCCGAGGTGATTCAGAAGGCAGATTTCGTGGGACCACATAGCAACAGGGATTTCCAGGTGAGTAAAAAAAATAAATAAATTTCAATTGTTTTTTTAAAAGGTATTATATGCACATTAATGCAATGTTTTTTTTTTATGGAAACTGTGCTTTAATGCATTTCCTGCATAAGGCCTAGTACACACGAGAGGATTTATCCGCGAGTACGGTCCACCGGACCGTTTCCGCAGATAATTCCTCTCGAGGATTTGCGAGGATTTTGATCCGATGGAGTGTACTCACCATCGGATCGAAATCCGCGCCGAAATCCCATCGCAATGACGTGTCGCGCCGTCGCCGCGATGATGACGTGGCGACGTGCGCGACGCTGTCATATAAGGAATTCCACGCATGCATCGAATCATTACGACGCATGCGGGGGATTCATTCGGACGGATTCATCCGGTGAGTCTGTACAGACCAGCGGATCAATCCGTTGGGATGGATTCAAGCGGATAGATTTTAAAGCATGTCTTAAAATTTTTATCCACTGGAAATCCATCCCAGGGGATAAAAATCCGCGGAAACAGATCCGCTGGATTGTACATACCAGGGGATCTATCCGCTGGAGCCGGTCCGCGGATCAATTCCAGCGGATGGATCCTCTCGTGTGTACGGGGCCTTAGGGTAAAAATATTCCCAGTGTTTGTATCGCCCCTCACCCCATTTTATACTTCCCGAGTCCTATCTCGATCAAGTGCTGTGCCCATCTGCAGCAGCTCTCTTCTCTCTCTGTGAGAGTCATTGTCTCCTGATGCTGACAATCAAATCCTGTGAGCAGAGAATGGGGGACGGGGCTAAGCCGTACTGTGTGTGTCAATAGAAGCACATGTGGTGGCCCACAGAGAAAAGGAGGAGCCAAGAGCGCTGGTGGGGACTCTGGGGAGATCCGAGAAAAAGGAGGTTTCAGGCTGCTCTGTGTAAAACCATTGCACAGTACTGGTAAGTATAACATTTTTGTTATTTTTGTTATTTTATTTTAAAAATGCTTTAAATCTTATCTGTCAAGTACCTGCCCAATTTACTGACTTGTTTAGTTTGCCTAAAAGTCGGAGACATCTTTCTACAACTGTAGTATAGTATATATTAGTAATATATCGTGTTTTGACAACTCCAAACACAGAAACTTTTAAACCAAAATCTATTAGATTTATAAGCAAATTGAGGAGGTGTAAGGGTCCCAAAACTAAACCTTGGCATAAACCTTAGACTATTCAGGGTATGAATTGTTCAGAATGATTCTCTGGATATAATAAGCAGGGCCGCCATCATGAGGAGACAGCCCATACACATGTAGGGGGCTCAGGCATCCATCGCCCGGGTGCTGATTTGGGCACCACACCAGTCACAGCTCAGCCATGTGGAAAAGCTGTGCTGTGTGTTGCCTGCATTTCTCCTTAGTGCTAACGGTGGCCTGGTCTGGAGAAAAGTTGTTGGACATCCCAATGGTAAATTGACTGACAATGTTGCTGGATGCAGGCCTGTTCTGTGACTGTCTCTTTGCTGAATATATGGGGATGTCTCTTTGCTGGATTGGGTTCATTTTTATATATTTAGTTGTAAGCATGTTAGAATAAAAGTAGGTGCACTGAAGGACTCGTGGGGTGGCCAGTGAGTGGATTCAGTGGGCCAGCCAGTGGGCAGGCCTGAAGCTGTAAGGGGCTCCAAAATTTCTGATGGCTGCCCTGATAATAAGCTTGAACATGTATAAATTGGGGAGCTTTGTTCTACTTTCTTTAGTAAGCTGCCTTCCATATGTTGCACACCTTCTACTACTATTGTTTATAATATAAACACAATAAAAATTACCGGACCCAGTTACTCAGATTCCTGTACAATGCCTAGGAAAAGTTCAGAATATTTTTGTTTTTAACTTTCTCTATTAGCATGGATGTATATAAGTAAGTAGCAACTACAATATGAAACCTTAAGGTCTGAAGTATCTAAATGAAACTACTGCAGAACTTTGTGGTACCACTTGAAATTGCCATGACAAGTGTTTTAACAAACATTAGACCTTCTGGCACATGGTTAATAGATTTCAAGCCCTGGCCTTTATAGAACTTGATGAACTGTATTGTTTTCCAGTTTCTTATAATATGAGACACACTTCTGACTATTCATTGATGTTGCTGTGTTAAATGATCTTACCTCCACAAACGTGTCCATCATAAGTGTGACAGACCCAGTCATGGCACTCGCATAAAGGCCCATAATATTTTCCGGGTTCCTTCACTTCACATATGCATACCCCACAATCACATTTTCCTCGGCCACTGCAAATTAAGCCATCTGTAGTCCTGCAACGGCTTTCTGAAGCAGAAGTTGAAAATCTACATTTTGTGGGTGAGGATATACTTCTGTAAGATAAAACAAATTGTGTCTTCCATTAGTTGGTCGCTACAATAACAGTAAAGTCCGTTAGAAAAGCTTACAGTAAGTGAGCATATTACAAAATATGAACAATTTTCATTGCCCACACTAGATGCCTCAAATGCTTGTGCAGAAGTTGTAGAACAAATAAATGCTGAATATTGTTTAGAAAGTTATTTACTTAAATTTATCATAAAAGTATTGAAGGTCAGGGGTTGCATTTTAATGTTATTTGCCAAATCTGCAGGTAACCTTGTCTCATATAGTCAAAAAGTGTAATTGATGTGCCTAATGACTGTCACTATACTGTATGTGCCTAGAAGTATACCTTTTACATAAAAAGGCCTCTTCCATGCAACCAGGAAGCCCCATGATTTTTACCACAATATTTTAAAGATTTAGCACTGGCTCAGCCCACAAACTCCACCCCCAAAAAACTAATAAGAAAGACTTTATCTGAGTATATTAACACTTTCATTGGTTTGTGGGAGTCTAGGATGTGGCTTCACTTCCAGGTCTATGGTATACCTGGGTTTTTGGGACTATCAAGGCACACAAAAGAAATTTCTGTGTATAGCATAGGTACATCTTGGCAAAAAGGTACCAAATATTTCGTTATTTTTAAATATTTGTTGGCAGTAAAGGGATCCGATCTAAGGTCTGGTTCACACCATTGCGGGTTTGTGGCCCATGTTTGCACAGGCCCAGAAGCCTATTCATTTTAAGGATCCTGCAGCACTTTAAAAACTCTTTTGCACCATGCAATTTTCCTGTGGTTTCCGCACCCGCAAGCGCACCATGTTTTTAGATCTGCGGTGGTTCCATTAAGAATAAAATTAATGGCAGTCCAGCATGTTTTTAAACAGCAGTGCGTTTTGACTGCGGGTGGTTGCGGGTGCAGGAATTGCTGAGATTCCCGCACCTGCAATAGTGTGAACCAGGCCTAACTGCATAACACAATCAAAGTGACCCTTTCTGACTGACAGCATGCTGCATTTAACAATGGTGGGACTGGATGGAACCACAGAATTAATTTAAAGCTGAACACTGGGATAAGCAAATGTTGTTGTCTAAATACAAGAGACTAGTGTATTCTTAGTTGATTGGTTTAATTTGTACATTTTTCTGGATTTGCTTGGTAAAAAAATATGTTTTGCCTCTGTGTAGGAGCTTCTTTTATTCTAGACCAGTCTCTACTGCTCTCTATACCCCTGCAGGGTGATTGGTCTTGTAATCGCCCACTCCTCTAGTTTTCTTTAGTGGTTGGACTTGTTGGGCCCCTTCCACAACTCTGCTCTCTGCATAGGTTTGTGCAGAAAAGTGATGATGTCACCACTCATTTTTAAAGCTAATACCAATTTTTGTAAGGTATTTGGTGTACACAAAATTAATTGATATCCTTTGTGGCTACTGAGTAATATATTTTATGAAATTTTGTATGTCTACAGTTAAGTTGTAAAGAGAAGTTGTCAAGTCCCCTAAGTTCTAGGGTAGTAATGTTGGATGTGGCCCTTTGCTTGATTTTATCTTGCCTTTGTGGCATTATTCCCCCCACTGTTAGCAACAGAGAGGCATAGTTCCAGCCACTGATGCCTACAATGGGGCACTATTCCTCCCACTGACACCAATGATGGGACACTATTCCTCCCACTGACACCAATGATGGGACACTATTCCTCCCACTGACACCAATGATGGGACACTATTCCTCCCATTGACATCAATGATGGGATACTATTCCTCCTATTGACACCAATGATAGGACACTATTCCTCCCACTTACATCAATGATGGGACACTATTGCTCCCACTGACACCAATGATGGGACACTATTGCTTATACTGATACCCGGATGGGTCCCTATTTCTCCCCCTAATTATATTGGACACTGATGGGGGAGTATTTCTCCCACGGACACCAATGATGGGACACTATTCTGCCCACTGACACCAATGATGGGACACTATTCTGCCCACTGACACCAATGATGGGACACTATTCTGCCCACTGACACCAATGATGGGACACTATTCCTCCCACTGACACCAATGATGGTACACTATTGCTCATACTGACACCAGGATGGGTCCCTATTCCTCCCCCTAATATGGGACACTATTCCACCCACTGACACCAATGATGGGGGAGTATTTCTCCCACTAACACCAATGATGGGGAAATATTTCTCCCACAGACACCAATGATGGGATACTATTCCTCCCTCTAATATCAAAAAGGGGACACTGTTTACTCCCACTGACACCAGAACATTTTCTACTCCCGCTGGCCACAGCCCGGTCCTCCTAAAATTTGAAGGACAGTAAACTGGCCCTTTGTTTTAGAAACCCCCGTTCTAGAGGCTGTCACTGCCCAACTCCTGCAAATAATACTAGTTCTGGGGCCAAGCAAACTTCTGTAGCATCATGTGCTATGTCATCCCTGTGTAGTATAGTAATTCTGAGTGCTTATGTGAATGCTGGATATGAGCTTGGGCAGTGACAAATAACAGAAATCTAACAAGTTCTCTTTAGGATATTGAAAGTACATGCAAGTATACAAAAGCCGAACAATGAAACAAAAGGCACTTGGACAGAGGTATGAATAGACATAGAGAAGACATATTAAAATATAAATCACACCATTAGATAGAGATGATTAAATGAATCAAAGAAGGTGTTGCTGGTAAAACAAATATATAACTAAAGCACAAATGAAACTTTTATACCTTTTGTGTTTTAAAACTTATAATTTATTACACGTACATAAAACCCTTTATTTTGCTCATTATTCCCAAATGTGTATTATTGACTGTTCTTTGTGCGTACACAGATCCTTATAAAAAAATGTGGTAAAGAATATTGTATTGTTTCAAGGTTTACTAATGAATCCACAAATGCAAATTATATAAACACAAGCGCAGGCCTGGTGTTACTTTAAAAAGCCGTAGACAGCTGTGGACTACCGTATGCAAACAAACAAGCAATCACAGACATCAGATCCTAATTCGGAGTCCTAGATTACTCAGTAAGCTCCAAAAAACACATATCGAGTATGTTTAATATGTAATCAGCAAACCTCCGAGAGAATAAGCACTTACTTGAGGTTCTGCGGCACAGCGGCTACAACGCTGAAGAAGACAGAAGCCCACACAAAGTTGACCAAAGCTTCAGCATGCATACTTGATCTAGTGAGAAGAGTTTTCTACAGACTCCAGACAGCACTTGCAGGTCTTCTTTTCTAAAGCACAGCTCACACTGGAGCTCCAGGGCTCAAAGCTGGCCAAAACCGGCTCACAAGCTATCCTCCTGCACAGTGCCTTTGATTAGCTGCCTGTAAGGATTTGGGCAGCTCTCTAGGAGGGACTCTAATGCCAGAGCCTAAGTTTACAGTCTAGTCAGTCAAGTAATTAGAAACAGTTGTAAATCCAGATGTTTGATTCTGACACACAAAGTACCCTTTACAGATGTCTTTTATCTTCCTTGTGCAGACACGTTCATACTTGAAATACCTGCAGAAAACATATTGCTTCAAAACACCATTCCACGTGCAGCACTAAAGTATGCAATCGCTTCTATAAAAATATTTTAGTTTAAGAAACAAATTCATGAACAATTTAGTAGATAGAGAGTGAGAAGCTTTTCGGAATAACAACTTATTGGATGGGGAAAGAAAATCCCACCTTGCATCTGTATAAATAAGCCTTGTGTTTTAAGAGGAGCAGTCATCTGGCGACCAGTGCTTTCAGCAGGTTAACCCTTTCGGGTGCAGACACAGCTAACGATAGAGCGAATGTTTAGTCAGAATTCATATAGATCAAACAGAGCAAATTTAAGGGCCCATTCACACTATTGTGCTGCATTAGGACATGTGTTATGCCGAGCATTGGGGTAATGCAGCTCATTAATTTGAATGGACTGCTCAATGTACCAAAAAAGGTACATGTAGCATTTTTCGGCAGCACCCCACAACATCTGTTGTGCTGCTAAGCACATCCATTGCCAAGGTGTATTGGGGTCTCATTGGTAATAAAATGCATGTTTAGCAGTGCAATAGTAGGAATGGACCTTAAGGGGGTTGTAAAGGTTTGTTTTTTATTGTCTAAATAGGTTACTTTAAGCTAGTGCATTGTTGGTTCACTTGCCTTTTCCTTTGATTTCCCTTCTAAATGTTTTTTTTCTTTGTCTGAATTTCTCACTTCCTGTTCCTCCTCAGTAAGCTGTTCAGTAAGCTGTTCTAAATGACTTTCCACCGCTCGGATGATGGTGTAAAGCTTACTGAGGAGAAACAGGAAGTGAGAAATTCAAAAAAAAAAAAAAACATTTAGGGAACATTTAGGCCTCGTACACACGACCGAACATGTCTGCTGAAACTGGTCCGCAGACCAGATCCGACCGTGTGTACAGCCTAGCAGACGGGTTTCCAGCAGACAAAAGTTTTAAAGCAGGCTTTAAAATTTGTCGGCTGGAAACCTGTCCGTCCGACATGTCCGCTGGTTAGTACCAGTTGATGGTGGCTTCACATGTGGACTCTCTGATCAGAAGTGCATTCCTTGATCAAAAGTGCGAGTTAAAAACCAGGATTTGGCTATCATCTGCTTCTGCTTGCAGATTTTTTTCCCCTCTTTTTCTCTGACACTTTTTAAACAGCTTTTTTTTTTTTTTCTTTTTCCTTTCTGCTAATTAAGGGGAGGGTTTAATTGTTCACAGGTGTGTGTTTGTTCACAGGTCTTCACAGGTGAGTATAAAAGTGGCTATACAAGCTCCCAGTTGATGGTGGCTTCACATGTGGACTCTCTGATCAGAAGTGCATTCCTTGATCAAAAGTGCGAGTTAAAAACCAGGAGTTTGAAACAGGAGGTAAGACAGGAGTCTTCATTATTTTTTTTTTTCAATCACTGATCCAGAACAAGCTTGCAGCTAATAAAGTTGGAACTCTTGCTATATAGATTCAGCGGTGCAGCAGACGCTCTCATCTTAGTCTGCTCACCCCAGGGATAGTGAGAGCAGGACGCTCTCAAACGAGTCGGCTCTCCCCAGGGATAGTGCAGCCAGGCAGGGTCCACCACACCCCCCTAGCCAATTGATCCAGGGTTGCACCGATCGCCGTTAAGGGGTCAGGAAGGAATTTTTTCCCCCGATCGCTGCAGATTGGCACAGCACGCCTGGGGTTTTTCGCCTTCCTCTGGACCAATCGGGGAGAGAAGACTCAACGAGTGACGGCTCACTTGGACAGTCTTCCACCCATCACGTCCGGCGTCTCGCGGCTCTTCCCGCATCCGCGCCAGACCAGGCCTCATTCGCGGCCGCCGCAATTAGGAAAGACTGACGACAATGTGACTGGCGACAATGGCTAATCTGCGATACTCTGCGGACTCTATTCGGGGTCTGAGACAATTCGCAACAGCATTACCAGCCGTCACCAAAAAGGCCTTAAAAATAGAGCAACTTTTGAGATTCGATCGACGATCGACCATCAAAAATTTTAACTATTTAACCCAGCTCGAGCACATATCATGTGCTTTGATCAACACAAGATCGGCAGTAAAACACCGATTAGAAATCCACGATTTCTTACTACAAAACAATCTAGACTGCCTCTTTATTACAGAAAGCTGGCTCTCAGACGACTGCAACACCATTCTCGGAGAATTGGTGCCAGAAAACTATTGCATTATAACGGAAAACAGAATAGGGCAAAGAGGAGGAGGCCTGGCGGTGATCCACAAGAATCGCATTACAATCACTAAGCCAGCCCTTCAAAATCCTCTTCCATTCATGGAAACCCTTACTCTTCAACTTCAAACTTCCCCCCAGGAAACTGTTCACATTCTCCTCTGCTATAGGCCACCTGGGCCAAAATCGCAGTTTTTGCCATCATTAACGGAGTTTATATCCACTTATACCCTTAACAGCAAACACCTTTTGCTGCTCGGGGACTTTAATCTGTGGGCCAACTCCTCACAGGATCCCATTGCGGACGCCTGCATTAATCACCTGGAGGGATTAGGGCTACAGCAACTTATATGCGGGCCAACACATGCTTCAGGTCACACACTCGACCTAATTTTCAGACAAAATCTGAAAATAAGCATTTTAGAAAATGAACCATTGCCATGGACAGACCACCATGCAATTAATTTCATAATCTCCAAAATTCCCCCAGTGATAAAAGCACCCAAGCCGGTGACAATACACTGGGCTAGATCTCAGAAGAAGCTCCATTCGGAACTCTTCAAATCTACCTTGGGAAACAGAATCAAAACAATCCATCCACATCAAACAGCCGCAGATACACTGGATGCCATAAACGCAGCCCTGCTACAGTCAGCCGATTTAGTAGCACCGAAGCGCAAAGCCTGCATCCGAAAAAGAAAGTCCGGCTGGTTCAACAACCAGCTGTCGCTTCTGAAGCAAGAGCGCAGAAGGGCGGAAGCCGCCTGGAAAAGAAGTCCTGCAGAGGATAACCTCAGGGAGAGAAGACAAGGCAATAACAACACGATATCATAAAGAAATCTTCAAAGCCAAGAAACATCATTTTTCTATGGCGATTAACAGCGCCCTAAACCGCCCCCGCGAACTCTTCAAGATGGTCACCCAGACCATGAATCCAGGATGTCTTGAAGTCCCCAACTCAGACACCCAAGAGTTCTGCAATGAACTATCGGATTTCTTCATCAACAAAATTGAAAGAATCCGGGAAAGCATCATGCAAAACAATACCCCCCTCAACCCCACCGTCAATCAACCACAAAACACCCACAGAAACGCTCTACAATCAACAAAGTTCACTCTGGAACCGATCTCCATCGATACCACAAAAAATATCATTGGTGCTTTGCGGAACAGCACATCGCCCAATGATATCATCCCCACCAAACTGCTGAAGGAATGTGCCGACATCCTGGCACCACCCATCACACGGCTTATAAACCAGTCATTTAAGGAAGGCACAGTGCCATCCCTGTTGAAAGAGGGCACAATCCAGCCCATCTTGAAAAAACCTAACCTGGATCCCAAGGACCCAACTCACCGCCGTCCCATAACAGGCCTAAATGTTCTCTCCAAGATAATGGAGAAAGTAGTGGTACAACAGCTGCAACAGCATCTAGATACCCACAATCTACTGGATCCATTACAATCAGGCTTCCGTCCCGGACACGGGACAGAAACGGCCTTACTCAAAATATGGGACGATGCCCTCGAGGCCGCAGACGAAGGAGAATCTTGTCTCCTGGTTCTGCTGGACCTAAGCGCAGCCTTTGACACGGTAGACCACAAACTGTTACTGATGCGACTAGCCAAGGTAGCAGAAGTCGCAGAAGGTGATTTACCATGGTTTTCTTCCTTTCTTGAAAACCGATCACAAACAGTTAAATTGGGTTGTTTCACGTCGGAAAAGCGCACGGTGTCATGTGGAGTCCCCCAAGGATCCCCCCTGTCACCGGTGCTTTTCAACATCTATCTTCGCCCTCTCTTTGATATTATCAGTAGCCAAGAACTACTCTATCACTCTTATGCAGACGATACGCAACTGTATTTTCGCATCTGCAACAAAAAGGATCATCATCCCAGTTTAGAGAAATGTCTCTCTTTGATAGAAAACTGGATGACTAAGAGTTATCTTAAACTCAACAGTTCAAAAACAGAACTCCTTATGTTTCACGCAAGCCGAAAGAGTCAACTGGCAACAACCTGGACACCCCCGCCCATTCTGGGCCAAATCATCACCCCTAGCTCCAAAGTCAAAAGTCTCGGGGTCATCTTCGACACCTTCATGACAATGGACGCACAAATAGGGTCAGTAGTCTGTTGCGCCTACTACGCAGACTTATTCCATTTATCCCCAAAGAAGACGTAGCAGTCGTGGTGGGAACAATCGTGAATTCCAGACTGGACTATGCTAACGCCCTGTACCTCGGACTCCCAAAGTACCAAATCTCCCGTCTGCAAGTCGTTCAGAATACGGCCGCCAGACTGGTGACTGGGAAAAAAAAATGGGAATCAATCTCACCTTCGTTGAGAACCCTTCACTGGCTGCCAGTAAAAGACAGAATTGCATTTAAAGCACTCTGCCTGACACATAAGTGCATCCATTGGAAGGCTCCGCAATATCTTTGCGACAAGATAGAACCTCACAATTCGAATCGCGTTCTGCGATCCACCGACCAAAATCTGGTCAGGGTACCAAAAACCAAATACAAGTCCAAAGGAGAAAGAAGGTTTGCTTTTCAGGGTCCTAGACTATGGAACGCTTTACCAACCAGCATTCGGTTGGAGGAAAACCACCTGACTTTCAGAAGACGGATCAAAACTCTGCTCTTTTGATGTCATGAGACACGAACAACTAGCGCCCAGAAGCGATTCAGTTCGCATGCGCCGCGCTTTATAAGTTTTTCATTCATTCATTCATTCAGTACACCTAACCAGCGGACAGAAATCTCCCGCATGCGTCGAATGGATTCGACCCATGCGTGGAAGTATTTTACTTCCTGGTTTGCGGACGTGGCGGCGTCAACGCCATCGCACTGTCTGTTCGCGGGGATTCCGGTTTGATGGTGTGTACAACCATCAGACTGAAATCTCCGAGCGGACATGTCCGATGAAAACGGTCCGCAGACCATTTTCATCGGACATGTCCCCTCGTCTGTACGGGGCCTCAGGGAAATCAAAGGAAAAGGTAAGTGAGCCAACAATGCACTAGCTTAAAGGAACCAATTTAGAAAATAAAAGACGAACCTTTACAACCCCTTTAACCAATTTAATACTGGACACTTTTACCCCATTCCTGCCCAGGCCAGTTTTCAGCTTTCGATGCTCACACACTTAACTGCTTGCTGACAAGCTGCTGCAGTTTTACTGCGGCAGAATAGCACGGCTGGGCAAAACTACATTACCTTACGTCGCTTAGCCTTTTGGCCACTAGGGGCGGGCGCCCGCAGCTCACCGCCAGAGCCGACGCGATGACCAGCAGGCACCCGAGGTCACTCGTGACAGAGCGAGAACCGGGATCTGTGTGTGTAAACACACATCATGTTTCTTTCAGGGGAGAGGAGACTGATCGTGTGTTCATACAATGTATGAACACCAATCTCTCTCTTCCCCTAGTTAGTCCCATCCCCCCTACAGTTAGAACACAGTTAACCCCTTGATGGCCCCCTAGTGTTAACCCCTTCCCTGCCAGTGACATTTATACAGTAATCAGAGAATTTTTATAGCAATAATCGTTGTATAATTTTCAATGGTCTTAAAAATGTGTCAAAAGTGTTCGATGTGTCCGCCGCAATATCACAGTCCCGATAAAAATCGCAGATCATCGCCATTACTAGTAAAAAATAATAATAAAAATGCCATAAATATATCCCCTACTTTGTAGACGCTATAATTTTTGCACAAAACAAATGAATATACGCTTATTGTGATTTTTTTTTTTTTTTTACCAAAAATGTCTAGAAGAATACATATCGGCCTAAACTGAGGGGAAAAAAAAGTACAAAATATTGTGTTTTTTTTCATAATTGTTGCCCTTTTTTTTGTAGCGCAAAAAATAAAGACTGCAGAGATGATCAAATACCACCAAAAGAAATCTCTATTTTGTGGGGAAAAAAATTTGTTTGTGTACAGCGGCGCACGACCGCGTAATTGTCAGTTAAAGCGATGCAGTGCCGTATAGAAAAAAGTGGCTGGATCATTGAGCAGCCAAATATTCTGGGCCTGAAGTGGTTAAATGATAATTACTCAGTCATCCAAAGCATATGTTATCATTTTTTTGAGACACGTAGGGCCTGATTCCCAAAAGAGATACGCAGACTTAACTGCTGTTCAGTCTGGGCCATATTCTTAAAGAATCTCCGCCTGCTTCGCTTAGGGCACTTACACTCCGCTGTCCCAACTTACTGGAGCAGGTGTTGTATTCCCCAACCACTTGCTCCATAAGTTGGGACAGCGGAGTGTAAGTGTCCTGGCGTAGCCTGGCGGATCTCCAAGGGGGCGGCTTCTATTCAAATGAAGCGCGCCCCCGATGCAAAAGAACTGGGCATGCGCCGGGCTGCAAAAAGCCCAGTGCGCATGCTCCATTTCTCGGCGGAAAACGTCAATGACGCCGACGTGTGCGTCATTGACGTAAAGTCGTATTCAAGAACGACTTACGAAAAAACACGACGGGGACCCGGCGCCATCCGTAACATGGCCTACGCGAGACTTGCGGAAACTTACCCCTCATATAGCAGGGGTAAGTTTCCGCTTACGCAAACGACGTTAGCGACGGTTACGCGACGCGAACTCGTTCGGGAATCGGCGTAGAAGGATCATTTGCATATGCAAATGACTCCTTCACGTAAATGCCATCTAGCGGCGGCCGGCGTCATTGCATTTAAGATCCGCCAGTGTAAGATGGCGGATCTTAAGTGTATCTATGCAAAAATGATTCTGAGAATCAGGGGCCAGATCCACAAAAGAGATACGCCGACTTAACTCGATTTTTCTAATTTTACACGGCGTGTATCTTTGCGCCCGATCCTCAAAACGAGAAGCGCCTGAAATTCCGGCTTTTCCGTCCTACCTAAAAAAATTACACCGGCGCATTCTCGTGCGCAAATTACGCTAGGCACGCCGCTTTATTTGATAGGCAAAGATGCAAATGAGGGAGATAGGGCGATCCACAGAATTAAGTGTGTGCGCCGTAGATTACGCCCTGTGCGCACCTGTTAGTTTCCTGGTGGGAATTTACACTTTATAAAAGCAGCCCTAATTTTACACATGCCGTCTGAATGTCTGCTGAAGCAACACCATTCAGGAAGAGCTCAGCACACACACGTTCAGGAATAAAATCTCTCTGCCAAAATGCCAGGACCATCAATGATACTAGCTGCATTAGTGTCTATAGAGGCACAAAGAAGGAGGAGGGCACAGAGGAGGAGGAGGAGGGCACAGGAGAGGGTATACCGCCCACGCCAAGATTTGTTTGGCATGCCTGCTTCTGAAGTTTTCCGCAACTACAGATTTACCCGTGAGGCCATCCTGGAATTAACAACAATACTTCAGGATGATCTTACCAGCCCAACCCAACGCTCCCATGCACTGCAGCCACTCACCAAAGTACTGGCCACTTTGCATTTTCTTGCCACTGGCTCATTCCAACGCACAAGTGGAGGCGTGGCTGGGATGGCACAATCCTCCATCAGCAGGTGTGTGCACCAAGTGGTCCCTGCAATCCTGCGGCGCATGGGAAATCAGTTTCAAAAACCCACCCAGGAGGATCAGCGTTTAAAGACCATGACAGACTTTTATCACATTGCCAGATTTCCACGCACCATCGGGGCCATTGATTGTACCCATGTGGCACTACAACCACCCCATGATACTGAGCACATGTTCCGGAATCGTAAAGGCTGGCATTCCATCAATGTGCAAGTCATCGTAGATGCCCATGGCCTCATCTGGCACGTCTGTGCTAAATTTCCGGGATCCTGCCATGATAGTTATATTTACCGGCAGACCCAGATCTCAAGAGATTTGGACCAGAACATGTATGGAGACAGCTGGCTGATTGGTGAGTGACATGTGTGTCAGGTATGTCCCCCCCATGATGCTCACATCACAAGGGGCACATGCATGACTAATATCCTCCTGTCTTTTCCCTTACAGGTGACTCAGGATATGCCTTGGGACCTCATCTAATGACCCCATTCAGGAACCCCCAAACCCCAGGAGAGCAACGCTACAACCAGGCGCACATACGAACCCGGGGAGTGGTTGAACGGACCTTTGGGCTTATGAAGTCCCGCTTCAGATGCCTGGATAAGTCTGGGGGTACACTGCTGTATTCCCCTGACTTTGTGTGCCAAATAATTGGGGCATGTTGTATACTCCACAACTTTGCCCTCAGAAGGGGATTGCATATTGACTTATGTGATGACCTGACCCCTGACCCAGGCAATACTCCCCCAACCAACTCTACCCAGTCTGCTGAGGGCACAGCAGCCAGGAGACGCCTTGCAGAAGGCATTTTTTCCCAGTAAATGTACATGATTAATGTCACAATAAGAATGTATCTTTTCCCTGTAAATGCACATCAATAAAGTCACAATGATAATGCATGAATGCACACCACTGTGGTTCCTAGCACAGACACATCACATGCACATCGAATTGGATTAGATCCAAGTCCCCCCCCCCCCTTTGGGACTTGGGAGCAGTAACGCCACGCCACGGCTCCAATTATGTCACTGTGCATTCATACACCATTCAGGAACCTGAGATTGCACTTCTCCCTGGTCCTGGGGATCCCTTCTCCACCAAAACTGAGGGTGACACCCTTAATTTCTCAGGAATGCCACCCCCCCACATTCACACATCATTCACACACATAAATCAAATCATAAGTACAGAAGACCAAATTAAATAATAAAAAAAAAAAATGCATAAACAAAAAAACAAAAGTATCCCAGCAAATTAATTAGCGGCGGCGATTGCTACGCCTTGGCTGGGCAGGGGCACGGGCAGGGGCACGGCCACGGCCACGCCGTCGCGGAGGATGTCCATTGGGGGGGGGGTGAGCTGGGGAAGGAGGAGCCTCCTGGGGGGGTTGAGCTGGGGAAGGAGGAGCCTCCTGGGGGGGGTGAGCTGGGGAAGGAGGAGCCTCCTGGGGGGGTGAGCTGGGGAAGGAGGAGCCGCCCCTGCTGGCCTGCCCTCCATGGCCCCTGCAATGCGAGTGAGACAGGCAGTGAGGGCAGCCGCATTGGCCTGGCCAGACCTTGTATTGTCCTGCACAGCCTGGGTCAGGGCACTCAGCTCATGGGCCACGCGCGTTGTGGCGGTCTGTATGTCGTTCAAACATGTAATGACCGCCGTTGAGTTGGTGGCCACATCACCGAGTGCCTCCATCATTTCACCCTGGCTGTGCTCCATCTGCGTAAGTTTTTCCAGTATTTTTCCAAGAGTGCGGGTCTGCCGGGCATTGTCCTTCACCACACTGGCCGACAGACGCTCGCCCACAGCCACGGTCTCCTGCTTTGGCCCCCTGGCTGCCGCTGAGTCTTGCGGGCCTGGAGGAGGGGAGAGAGTGACCCTGGTGACTGGAGGCCTGTTGGGGGAGAAGTGGGAGGGGCTACCCCTGATGGTGGCCTGACTGGTGCCAGCCTCAGGGGTAGTCTCAGGGGAAGACTCAAAGGTCATCATATCAGTGGCCAGGAGGACTTCCCGGCCAATCTGCATATTTTCCTCCTCCTCCCCCTCATCATCCTCCTCCCACTCATCCTCCTCCCCCTCAACCTCCTCCCCCTCAACCTCCTCATGAGTGGAGGTTTGGCCAATCCCCTCCCCTGGGGAATCCTGCCCTTCTTGGGACTCATCATCAGCCTGTCTTGGGGGTGGTGCTGCAGCCTGGCCCGATGGGCCTGCAACCTCCTGGCCTCCAACCTCCTGGCGTGTAACCTCCTGGCGTGTAACCTCCTGGCCATCTGTGGAGGACACAAAACAATCACATGTTTGAGGAACCACACACTTGGCACATCTTCCCTTCCCCCACCCACACATGCTAATCAACAGAGAATAAACAAAAAAACCTACCTGTCCTCCTAGGAACATCTGACGTATAGCCAGGCAGGCCCACCACCTGCTGTGGGTGGAAACACTGGGCCACTGCCCATTTCTCCTCCGTCAGTCTGACTGGGCAGGGTCCCCCTCCTCCAGTGCCCCTGGTATGGGCGTCGATCCTTGCCATCTTATTCCGGACGACGCTTCTCAGATCATTTATTTTTTTCTGTATGCCAGCGGGGGTCCTAGTCTCCCCCCCCCCCCGCCGCATTGATCTGGTCGGTGATTTTTTTTATAAGCTGCCTCCTCCTGGCCGGGGTGGTGTTCTGGCTCTCAGGGCCATGCAGAAATCGCCCATATTTCACAATGCCCCGAGCAAGAATTTGCTTCTCTCCCAGGGTGAAATTAAGCTTCCTGCGTTTGGGGGGCATCACATACACCACCCAGCAACAACAAACACACCCGACAAACAATCTACAATACACACCCAAAAACCTGACAAAAATATATACCACAAAAAACTAACCAAAATTTAAACACACAAGGACACAGCTAATAGTAATTCAAAAACAAACACGCACCAACAAACAACCAAAAAACAAACACCAAAAAACAAACACCAAAAAACAAACACCAAAAAACAATCAGCAAAAACAATAACAAACAAAATAAATAAAGACACTTCTCAAAAACAAACAACAACTAGACTCTCCAACTCCTCAAACACTTTTCTCACAAACACAACTTACCAACACACAAACAAACAGAGCAGAAGCAAATTGCTCATGGAAGGGGAACAATGGGATATACTTTTGCAAGGGAAGTGTGTGTGTGTGGTGCTTTTTACACACAGGGCGATCCTCAAACTAAGTACACTTGGCCTTTTACCTATCTCACTGATTGCGCCGAGACCAGTTCTGCACATGCCCAGTGAGGTCCCGATTCGTGCGCGCATGCGCAGTATGGCCGGCGCCTCATTTGCATGGGGTCACGGCTCATTACAATGAAGCACGCCCACTTCCTTCCCACTTGCAAAAACCCCGCCTTACGCCTCTGAATTTAAGTTACGCTGGCGCAAATTTAGACGCAAATGCGCTGTGGATACGGCACTTACGACACCAACTTAGGGCAACGTAACTTAAATGACATAAGTTAGGACAAACTAAATTTGCACTGCTGGCTGAGGATCTGGCCCCAGGAGCATAGATACACTGGCCTAAAAAGGGAGTTACGATGGAGTATCTGACTTACTCCATCGTAACTTCTCTGAGAATATGGCCCTCTGTGCCTAACTTTGGAAACGATTCTCAAAAGGATTTTTCCAAAGTTAGGCAGAAAATCTGACATGTGTAAGACACTTACACGGTCAGATCTTAGGATGCAGTACCGCATCCGCCGCTGGGGGCATTTCTCATGGAAATGCAGCTTTGAGTATGCAAATGAGGACTTAAGCAGATTCTCAAAGCATTTCAGCATTGTGATTTCTGCGTAAGTTCCGATTTTGCTTGCGCAAAACTAGGGCTGGATTCCTTTTGGTTTCTTCTTCCACTCTCCGGGGGTCTTCTTCCACTCTCCGGGGGTCTTCTTCCACTCTCCGGGGGGGGTTTCTTCTTCCGCTCTCCAGGGGGGCTTCTCCGCTCTCCGGGGGTCTTCTTCTATCTTCTCCGCTCTCCGCTGTTGACTCGGCGAACCCCGGTTCTTCTGCAGATGTCCGGTGCCTTCTTCTTCAGCGCTGGCTGCCTGCTATCTTTTTGTGTTAGCTCAATTACGAGCAGGCAGCCATCGCGGTCTTCTGTGACGTCAGGTTCTTCTCTTCTGTTCTTCTCCCCTCTTCCGATGTTGACTCGTCGCATCTTGTCACTGCAATGATGGAAGCGCGCCTTGCATCCCATTTATATAGGCATCACCGTCCCATCATGCTCCGGCAGGTACCCACGTGGTGAAGACCCCCGGAGAGCGGAGAAGCCCCCCCGGGAGAGCGGAAGAAGAAACCCCCCCCGGAGAGTGGAAGAAGACCCCTGGAGAGTGGAAGAAGAAGCCCCCCCTGGTAATAGAGCTAATAAAGAAGACAGGGGGGGCCTCCGGAGCAGAATAATAAATTATTTTAAAAACCCTTGTGTTGTGTGTTTACTAACTTTTACTTTTTGCCTCCAGGTGAATGGGTAAGGGTACGATGTACCCCATATCCATTCACTTAGGGTGGGGGGCCGGTATCTGGGGGCCCCCTTATTTGAGGGGACTCCCAGATTCCGATAAGCCCCCGCCCGCAGACCCCGACAACCAACGGCAAGGGTTGTCGGGAAGAGGTCCTGTCCTCATCAACATGGGGACAGGGTGCTCTGGGGTGGGGGGGCCCGCAGTGCGCCCCCCTGCCCCAGAGCACCCAACCCCCCCATGTTGAGGGCATGCGGCCTGGCACGGCTCAGGAGGGGGGGGCGCTCGCTCGTCCCCACTCCCTTCCTGACCGGCCGGGTAGCGTGCTTTGGATACGGGTCTGGTATGGATTGTAGGGGGGGTCTCCTTACAACCCATACCAGACCTAAGGGCCTGGTATGCTCCTGGGGGGAGAACCCATGCCGGTTTTGAATTTAAAAATTGCCGTGGAGTTCTCCCTCAGGAATGCATACCAAATGCCGTCGCTTGAATGGGCCTTTACAAGGTGTGACTAACTTTACACATTGTAAAACCAGCCCTAGTTTTGCGCAAGCAAATTCGGAACTTACGCAGAAATCACAATGATGAAATGCTTTGAGAATCTGCTTAAGTCCTCATTTGCATACTCAAAGCTGCATTTCAATGAGAAATGCCCCCAGTGGCGGATGCGGTACTGCATCCTAAGATCTGACCGTGTAAGTGTCTTACACATGTCAGATTTTCTGCCTAACTTTGGAAAAAGCCTTTTGAGAATCGTTTCCAAAGTTAGGCACAGAGGGCCATATTCTCATACATTTCAGGCGGCGGAACGTATGTACTTTACGTTACGCCGCCGCAAGTTTAAGTGGCAAGTGCCGGATTCCCAAACCACTTACCTGTAAACTTGCGGCGGCATCGCGTAAAGTCCACCCGCGTAAGCCATCCTAATTCAAATGATCCAGGCAGGGGGCGTGGATCATTTAAATTAGGCGCGCTCCCGCGCCGATCGTAATGCGCATGCTCCGTCGGGTAAATTACCCGACTTGCATTGCGCTAAATGACGTCTCACGGACGTCATTTGTTTTGACTGTAACGTAAATGGCGTCCAGCGCCATTCACGGACGACTTACGTAAACAACGTTTAATTTTGAAATTTCGACGCGGGATCGACGGCCATACTTAACATTGAGTACGCCACCTAGGGGGCATCTTTATCTTTACGCCGCGTATCGCTTACGGAAACGACGTTAAAACACTACGGCGGGCAAGCGTACGTTCGAGAATCGGCGTGACTAGTCATTTGCATATTCTACGCTGACCGCCACCTAGCGGTCAGCGTAAATATTGCAGCCTAAGATACAACGGCGCAAGCTGTCGTATCTTAGGCATGTTTAAGTGTATCTCTGAGAATACACTTAAACATAGGAAACGGACTTACGTAGGCGTATCTGTTGATACGCCTACGTAACTTGTTTGAGAATATGGCCCACACTGAACAGCAGTTAAGTCTGCGTATCTCTTTTGGGAATCAGGCCCCAGGCCCGTAGAGCTTTCTTTTTCTGGTATATAACCCTTTCATGACTAAGCCTATTTCTGACATTTGGGGCCAGATCCTCAAAAGAGATACTCCGACTTAAGTGCTGTTCAGTCTGTGTGTAACTTTGGAAACGATCCTCAAAAGGCTTTTTCCAAAGTTACACAGAAGATCCGGCATGTGTAATTGAATTACACTGCCTAATTTTAGGATGCAGTACCGCATCCGCCGCTGGGGGCATTTCGAGTCGAAATGCCGTTGCTAGTATGCAAATTAGCACTTAAGGCGATCCACAAAGCTTTCTAGCTTCTTTTTTGCGCCGTAAGTGTTATTTTGCAAGTGTAAAATTAGGGCTCGTTTTACAAAGTGTAAAGTTAGTCACACCTTGTAAAGGCCCATTGCAGCGACGGCATTTGGTATGCTTTCCCGAGGGAGAACTCCACGTCAATTTGTAAAAAACAAAACCGGCATGGGTTCCCCCCCAGGAGCATACCAGGCCCTTAGGTCTGGTATGGGTTGTAAGGGGACCCCCCCTACGCCGAAAAATTGACGTAGGGGGTCCCCCTACAATCCATACCAGACCCGTATCCAAAGCACGCTACCCGGCCGGCCAGGAAGGGAGTGGGGACGAGCGAGCGTCCCCCCCCCTCCTGAGCCGTGCCAGGCCGCGTGCCCTCAACATGGGGGGGTTGGGTGCTCTGGGGCAGGGGGGCGCACTGCGGGCCCCCCCACCCCAGAGCACCCTGTCCCCATGTTGATGAGGACAGGACCTCTTCCCGACAACCCTTGCCATTGGTTGTCGGGGTCTGCGGGCGGAGGCTTATCGGAATCTGGGAGTCCCCTTTAATAAGGGGGTCCCCAGATACCGGCCCCCCACCCTAAGTGAATGGATATGGGGTACATCGTACCCCTATCCATTCACCTGGAGGCAAAAAGTAAAAGTTAATAAACACACAACACAAGGCTTTTTAAAATAGTTTATTATTCTGCTCCGGACGCCCCCCCTGTCTTCGTTATTAGCTCAATTACCAGGGGGGGCTTCTTCTTCCGCTCTCCGGGGGTCTTCTTCCACTCTCCGGGGGTCTTCCGCTCTCCGGGGGGGCTTCTCCGGACTCCGGGGGGGCTTCTCCGGACTCCGGGGGGCTTCTTCCATCTTCTCCCCTCTTCCGCTCTTGACTCGGCGAACCCCGGTTCTTCTTCAGCTCTCCGGTGCCTTCTTCTTCAGCGCTGGCTGCCTGCTATGTTTGTGTGTTAGCTCGATTTCAAACAGGCAGCCGGCGCGGTCTTCTGTGGCGTCATCTTCTCTTCTGGTCTTCTGTTCTTCCGATGTTGCCTCGTCGCCGGTTGTCGCTGTAATGATGGAAGCGCGCCTTGCATCACATTTATATAGGCATCACCGTCCCATCATGCTCCGGTAGGTACCCACGTGGTGGGTGCACGTGGGTAGGCACCCACCACGTGGGTACCTACCGGAGCATGATGGGACGGCGATGCCTATATAAATGGGATGCAAGGCGCGCTTCCATCATTACAGCGACAACAGGCGACGAGGCAACATCGGAAGAACAGAAGACCAGAAGACCCTGACGCCACAGAAGACCGCGCCGGCTGCCTGTTTGAAATCGAGCTAACACACAAACATAGCAGGCAGCCAGCGCTGAAGAAGAAGGCACCGGAGAGCTGAAGAAGAACCGGGGTTCGCCGAGTCAAGAGCGGAAGAGGGGAGAAGATGGAAGAAGCCCCCCGGAGTCCGGAGAAGCCCCCCCGGAGTCCGGTGAAGCCCCCCCGGAGAGCGGAAGACCCCCGGAGAGTGGAAGAAGACCCCCGGAGAGCGGAAGAAGAAGCCCCCCCTGGTAATTGAGCTAATAACGAAGACAGGGGGGGCGTCCGGAGCAGAATAATAAACTATTTTAAAAAGCCTTGTGTTGTGTGTTTATTAACTTTTACTTTTTGCCTCCAGGTGAATGGATAGGGGTACGATGTACCCCATATCCATTCACTTAGGGTGGGGGGCCGGTATCTGGGGGCCCCCTTATTAAAGGGGACTCCCAGATTCCGATAAGCCTCCGCCCGCAGACCCCGACAACCAATGGCAAGGGTTGTCGGGAAGAGGTCCTGTCCTCATCAACATGGGGACAGGGTGCTCTGGGGTGGGGGGGCCCGCAGTGCGCCCCCCTGCCCCAGAGCACCCAACCCCCCCATGTTGAGGGCACGCGGCCTGGCACGGCTCAGGAGGGGGGGGGGACGCTCGCTCGTCCCCACTCCCTTCCTGGCCGGCCGGGTACCGTGCTTTGGATACGGGTCTGGTATGGATTGTAGGGGGACCCCCTACGTCAATTTTTCGGCGTGGGGGGGTCTCCTTACAACCCATACCAGACCTAAGGACCTGGTATGCTCCTGGGGGGGGAACCCATGCCGATTTTTTCTTTGAAAATTGGCATGGAGTTCTCCCTCAGGAATGCATGCCGCTGTCATTTTTTTTTTCCCCGACGCAACTTTAAGCCGTCGCGATCCTCAAAACTCGGCGTAACGTAACTTCGCGCATGCGCAGTACGGCCGACGCGCATGCGCAGTACGGCCGGCGCGGGAGCGCGCCTCATTTAAATGGGACTCGCCCCATTTGAATAGGAACGCCTTGCGCCGGCGGAATTTTAGTTACACAGCCTGAATTTTCTAGATAAGTGCTTTGTGGATCAGGCACTTAGGTAGAAACTTTAAGCCAGTGTAACTTAAATTGGATTTTTTAAGTTACGTCAGGTTTTTGTGGATCTGGCCCTTGGTGTTTACAAGTTAAAATCCGCATTTTTCGCTAGAAAATTACTTAGAACCCACAAACAATGTAAGTGTGGATTATTTGTTTTAATAAATGATCCAATGTTTTTTTTTTTTCATTCCTGCACGTTGGCTACTTTCTACATAAGCATTGATTTAAACCCTATTGACATCAATAGGAACAGAACCTTAAAATGAGTTCTGGCAATTTGTTAGGCTATTACGCTAAAAATTGTCAAACAAAGGGCATAGGAAGATGGACGCTGCCCTGGGGGGCATGTACTAATACATGACAATTTTTTGATCTTACCCGGTAAGTGCACACTTAACGCAGTTTATTTCAGTGCGTTACTGCAAGTTTAACGCTGTATATTTCAGTGCTTTATCTTATGTTTAATGCAGTACAGTTCAGTGCGTTACTGCAATATTAACGCTGTATAATGCAATGCATTACCTTCCTTTTAATGCAGTACATTTTTGTGTCGTTAGTGCACATTTGGCGCAGTATATTGCAGTGTGTCAGTGCAGTTTTACTGCAATATTATATAGTGTATCAGTGGAGCGTATCTGTGTAGTAGTGAGTACTCAAGTTAAAGTGCACCAAACATCACTTTCCATTGATTAAAGTGCATCCACGTACACATTTCCACATCTATATTACATTGTGTTAATAAGCACCCCCCATCATGTCTGGGAGGACAAGGAGAGGCAGACGTTTCCATGGCACTGTGGGGGGGAGGGGGGCAGCAGCTTATGGGTCCAGAGGCAAAGGTGGACATGGTCAGTCCTCAGGCAGGGCATTATTTCCACTGTTTAGAGATGTTACTATCCAGCCACAGCATGCAGAGGAGGTGGTGGACTGGCTTACTAAACCATTCTCATTCTCCTCATCCTCCGTTACCCAAGCAGAGACTGGTGCACAGTCCACTGCAGCTGCGTCTTTGTCCACAGCTATTCGTTCCCCAGCATCAGGCATGAAGGAGTCAGCCGAGTTTTTTGAACACAGTGTCAGCCACTTGCTCTTTGACGATGAACAGCCATTACTTAAAATTTTGGTTCTGAGATTGAGGCTGAGGAAGGCAGGAACATGAGCCTACAGAGAGGGGAGAACACTGGTATACAAATTGGCAGTCATGTTCCTCCAGCCGCAGCGTATTGCCAAGTTTTCTCCAGTGGTAATGAGGATGTAGGAGATGATGATGATGAGGTCACTGATGCTGCTTGGGTGTCAGAGCACAGGAGGGAAGTAAGGGTGAAGCACGGCCCCAATGAGGCAACTATATTGTAAGAGTAGAGAGCAGCCACTCTATTCCATCACATTGTGGAGCTGTTATCTCCCAAGCTCAGTTCCCACAGCTCATCTGTCTGGGCCTTTTTTAACACATGTGTCGCTGATTGCATTGTTGCGATTTGCAAACTTTGTCTCAAGCACATCAAGAGTGGCAAAAAACACCAGCCATTTGGGAGACACATGCTTGACAAGGCATTTAACCTCCCACCACTCAGCCTGTTGGGAAGAGCACCTGAAAGCCACACAAAAGGGCCACAAATATGTTCCTCCTTCTTAATCACCTCAGTCTACCCCCACTATACCTCATGACCTCTCAGAGGCCTTCACTGATAGGGATAATGGTATAGCGCAGGGTGTCCCAGGTCCTTGCAGCACATCTGCCAGCAGCAGACCACCAGCTGTAGACTATAGCAGGCACATTTCTCTGCTCATCTGCTGCAGCGAAAAAAAGATGCCCAGTGTCTAAATGATAACTTGTCAAAGCTGCTGGCTCTACAACTTCTGCCTTTTTGTCTGGTGGATTCTGCCCCTTGTGTGTGAATTTGCAGAATGTACTGTACAACAATGGCAGGTTCCCAGTCGCTATTTCTGGTCACGTCAGGTCATTGTAGCTCTGTACCATCACGTTAAAGGTAATGTTCTGCCATCATTTGGCAAGGCAAACAGCCGCAAAGTCCATGTTACTGCTGACAAGTGGTCCAGCGAGCATTCACAGCACACTGGGTAACTCTGCTTGCAACTCAGAAGGATGGAGGACAGGGCTCAGTGCTGAAGCTCGTGCACTCATGTCTCCATACAGCTATTGGTGATGATGTCAGATTTTTCAGCTCTACCCCCTCCTCCTTTTCCTCCGCCTCCATGCCCTCCTATGCTGAATTGTCCTATAAACCACAAGTACCCCCTTGGCGTTCAAGGGGCAATTCAATGAGTCAGGCTAAAAGGTGCCATGCAGTGCTGCAGCTGGTGTGCCTATGGGGACAGGAACCACCCCAAGAGCAGAGATTCTTGCAGCTCTGCAGGGACAGGCACAGAGGTGGTTCACGCTACGCCAGCTGGAGCCAGGAATGGTGGTGTGTGATAATGGCACAAACCTCCTGTCCACCCTTAGACAGAAAAAGTTGCAAAAGGACCCAAGAATACTCGCCGTAAAGCAGAAGAATCACTATTGGTTGCCAACCCTCCTTGACCACCTCTACAAGGGGAAAGTCTCAGAACTCATCCTGTCAGCACAGAGTGCAAAAGATGAAATCTCTTGAGAACACCTTAACCACTTAACGCCTGCCGAACGCCTATATACGTCCACAGAATGGCACGTACAGGCAGATGGGCGTATATATACGTCCCTGCCTTCTAGCGGGTCGGGGGTCCGATCGGGACCCCCTCCGCTGCGGCTTACCTCCGGGAGCGATCTGATTTGAGGGGACGGCTGTTCGTTTCTGTCCGCCCCATCGTGATCGCTTCCAGCCAATCCTGTGAGCCACCGCAGTGTCACTTCCTCTGCCTGTAAAATGTAAACATAGGCAGAGGAAGTGATGCAGCTCTCATCTCGGTGGTATTTTCAAACCGCCGAGATGAGAGAAGAGTCACAGTAAGTCGCACCTAACACTACACTGACACCAGTACACATAGGCACATTTAACCCCTTCCGATCACCCCCCCAACCCCTGTCACACTGTCACTGAATGCAGTGATCATATATGTACTGATCACTGCATTTAGTGTCAGTGTGACAGTTAGTGTGACAGCCAGTTAGTGTTAGGTCCAGGGTAGCCCCGTACCCTCCCTAATAAAGTTTTAACCCCTTGATTACCGCCCTAGTTAACCCTTTCACTCCCTATTGCCAGTATCACTAAGCGATCAATTTTCTGATCACTGTATTAGTGTCACTGTTGCCGCTAGGAAGCCAATTTTTTTTTTATTGCGATTTTTTTTTTTTACTAAAGACCTGTGGCTGAATACATTTTGGCCTAAATGTTTGACTAAAATTTAGTTTATTCAATTTTTCTTATAACAAAAAGTAAAAAATATTGATTTTTTTTCAAAAATGTTGCTCTATTTTTGTTTATAGTGCAAAAAATAAAAATCGCAGAGGCAATCAAATACCATCAAAATAAAGCTCTATTTGTGGGAAGAAAAGGACGCAAATTTTGTTTGGGAGCCACGTCGCACGACTGCGCAATTGTCTGTTAAAGCGACGCAGTGCCGAATTGTAAAAACGCCTCTGGGCATTTAGCAGCATATTGGTCTGGGGCTTAAGTGGTTAAAGAGGGGTTTATCTAATGCTTTTCCCAACTCTGGTAGGTTTAAGAGAGGAGCGGTGGAGAAGGCGGCTGCCTAAGTGATGCATTTCACAATTTTTTTAGTCCTCGCCGCCCAGGGCTGTCAGCTTCCACAGCCCATCGGCAGCGTCTGCATCACACTGTGGATGATTATCTAGGACCTAACACCGAGATGGAGAACTTTCCAGTCAACAATCCACTGGCTTACTGGGTCATGAGAATAGACCACTGGCCAAAACTTGCCCAGTATGCAATTGAACTGCTTGTCTGTCCTGCATCCAGCATGCTTTCTGGAAGGGCATTTGTTACTTCTGGAGGATTTGTTACTGATAATAGAACATGTTTGTCCACAGAGTCGGTGGACCGTCTGACATTTATCAAAATTAATCAGTTCTGGATTACCAGCAGCTATGAAGCCCCTGATGCCGATATCGCTGATTAAGTATTTTTGGGATGTGGAATCTCTGCAGGACTTCTAGGCTGCCTACGGTTACGGGTGTTGATTTCATGTGAAATAATTTTTTTGGTGTAGGTTTCATGGGCACAATTTTTCCAAACCTGTTTGACAGGTGCGTATCATAATTTTTTTTTACAGCAAGACCAATTCTTGCTTTCATCAAGAATACCTCTATAGGGTTACGGTGTGAAGGCGCCACATTTATTCCCTCTCTATCTCGCTCAAAAGCATGTTGGTCTCTCACTTCTTTTACTAAGAAATATTCTGTGTCACATATCAGCAGTAAAGCAGATCTGTTAATTTGTGATTGTACTGGCATTCTGATAGCACTCCTTCCTTTTACAGAATGGTTTGCCAGGACTGGGACATACAGTATAATCCTTGGCGGAATACAAATGCTGATTTTAATGACATTTACTGGATGAGCCTCTCATTCGAGTTCACTAGTTAACTGTGCTCAGACTAACACCTAAGTCTGTTTCTCTTTTTACCAACTTCAGCTTGTATCTGACTACACTTGTTTGCCATCTGCCCTACGTTTGTACTTGTACTTGTTTCTGATATTGCCTGTTGACTGCGTACCACACCCTAGTTCTATTCCTGGTCAGCCGCTATCTGCAGAGGTGTCTCTGAGTGTCAACCTGCTACTAGAGTTGAGCGGACACCTGGATGTTCAGGTTCGACGGGTTCGGTCGAACTTCGGAAAAAAGTCCGGGTTCGGGACCCGAACTTGACCCCGAACCCCATTGAAGTCAATGGGGACCTGAACTTTTGAGTACTAAAATGTCTCTAAAAAAGTAATTGAAAGGGCTAGAGGGCTGCAAATGGCAGCAACATGTTGGTAAGAGCATGGCAAGTACTCTGCAAACAAATGTGGATAGGGAAATAACTTAAAATAACATAAAATACCAAAAAAAAAATATCTTAACCTAGGAGGACGAGGTCCATATGGAGTAGGAGGTTGAGGTGGCGGTGGATGTGGCGGTGTAGGTGGAAGCGGCGGTGAAGGAGGATGAGGTAGCCAACACAGGTTTTTATTTTTAATTTATTTATTTTTTAAATTGGGGTACACCCCAAAAGAGTGAGAAAGATCAGAAATAAAAGAATGGCTGGGTAAGGCCGGTATACGTGTCTATTCTGCACAAGGTACGGACAAGTCCTGTGGGATCCATGCCTGGTTAATTTTAATGAACGTGAGCTTGTCCACATTGGCTCTGGACAGGTGGCTGTGCTTGTCTGTGATAACGCCCCCTGCCGTGCTAAATACACGTTCAGATAATACACTGGCTGCAGGGCAGGCCAGAACCTCCAAGGCGTAAAGGGCAAGCTCAGGCCATGTGCCCAATTTGGAAACCCAGAAGTTTAATCGGGCAGGCGCATCATTCAGTACGTGTAGGCGTGTGCACACATACTGCTCCACCATGTTGGTGAAATGCTGCCTCCTGCTAAGACGTTCCATATCAGCTGGTGGCGCTGGTTGTTGTGGCGTGCTGACAATGCTTCTCCACATTTCGGCCATGCTAACCCTGCCTTCTGAGGTGCTGGCGGTGCCCCGGCTGCCTTGGCGACCTCTTCCTCTGCCTTCGCCTTGTGCTTCCACTGTGCCCCCGCTGTCAGGTGGGAATTCCACCAGCAGCGCGTCTACCAGCGTGCGCTTGTACTCGCGCATCTTACGATCACGCGCCAGTGAGGGAATTAAGCACAGTACATTGTCCTTGTAACGGGGATCCAGCAGCGTGTCCTCCCAGTAATCAGCACCTGTTAAAATGTGGGCAACACGGTGGTCTGCAGCATGTAATCGCTCATGTGTGCCAGGCTGCCCAGAGGCAACGAAAAGCTGTCCTCTGTGGGAGGTGTATCGTCTGTGTCCTCTGTATCCCCCCAGCCACGCACCAGTGATGGCCATGAGCTGGTCTGGGTGCCACCCTGCTGTGAACATGGGGCCAAATCCTCAAATTTCCTGCCTAACTTAACTTTTCCCATTTAAGTTACACTGACTTAAAATTTCTACCTAAGTGCCCGATCCACAAAGCACTTACCTAGAAATTTCAGGCCGTGTAACTTAAATGTCTCCGGCGCAAGGCGGTCCTCTTCTGCAGGGGGCGATGACAATTTAAATGAGGCGCGCTCCCGCGCCGGCCGTACCGCATGCTCATGACGTCATTTTCCCGACGGGCAGCGCGCAAAATTACGTTACGTCGGGCTTTGTGGATTGCGGCGGGACAATAAAGTTGCGTCGGGTAAAAAAAAAGTTACGCCCTGGGAAAAAAAATTCAAAATTTTTAAAAAAACGCGGCGATCGAAAAAAAGATCTGTTTTTACAAGGTGTTACTAGTTTACACTTTGTAAAAGCAGAACTAATTTTACGTATGCAAACGTAAACTTACGCAGAAAACACAAAGCTGAAAAGCTTTGTGGATCTCCGTAAGTCCTCATTTGCATACGCAAAGCGGCATTTCGACTCGAAATGCCCCCAGCGGCAGATGCGGTACTGCATCCTAAGATCCGACAGTGTAAGTCTCTTACAGATGTCGGATCTTCTGCCTATCTTTGGAAAACTGCTTCTGAGGATCAGTTCCAAAGATAGGCACAGGGATACGCAGGCTGAACAGCAGTTCCGCCTGCGTATCCCTTTTGAGGATTTGGCCCACGGTACCTCCTCCTCCATCTCCTCATCCTCCACCTCATCATCCTCCAGAACTGTGCCCTTGCTGGACAATTGTGTACGTGGCGTTTGTTGGTGGAACCCACCCTCGGAGCCACTTGTGAATGACTGCCCTGAAAGCCTTGGAAATGATCCCGATTTCTCCTCCTCCTCCTGTGCCACATCCTCTTCCATCATCACCCGAAGCAGTTTTTCAAGGAGGCATAAAACTGGGATAGTAACGCTGAGAACGGCATCATCAGCACTGGCCATGTTGGTGGAGTACTCGAAACAGCGCAACAAGGCACACAGGTCTTGCATGGAGGCCCAGTTATTGGTGGTGAAGTGGTTCTGTTCCGCAGAGCTACTCACGCGTGCGTGCTGCAGCTGAAACTCCACTATCGCCTGCTGCTGCTCACACAGTCTGGCCAGCATGTGCAAGGTGGAGTTCCACCTTGTGGGCACGTCACATATGAGGCGTTGAGCGGGAAGGCCGAAGTTACGCTGCAGCGCTGCCAGGCGAGCAGCAGCAGGGTGAGAACACCGAAAGTGCGCACAGACGGCCCGCACTTTCTGCAGCAGCTGTGGCATATCGGGGTAAGTTTTAAGGAACCTCTGCACCACCAAATTCAGCACATGCGCCAGGCAAGGGATGTGCGTCAAACAGGCTAGGCCCAGAGCTGCTACGAGATTTCGCCCATTATCGCACACCACCAGGCCCGGCTTGAGGCTCACTGCCGCCAACCACTCATCGGTCTGTTGTTTCATGTCCCTCCACAACTCCTGCACGGTGTGGGGTTTTTCCCCCAAACAGGAAAGTTTTAAAACTGCCTGCTGTCGTTTACCCATGGCTGTGCTGAAGTTGGTGGTGAAAGTGTTACGCTGACTGGATGAGGAGGCGGTAGAGGATGAGGAAGCGGAGTAGGAGGAGTTAGCAACAGGAGGCAAACTGAAGCGCCCTGCAATCCTCGGTGGTGGAAGAACATGCGCCAAACTGCTATCCGCCTCAGGCCCAGCCGCCACTGCATTTACCCAGTGTGCTGTTAGGGAGATATAACGTCCCTGACCGTGCTTACTGGTCCACGTATCTGTAGTTAGGTGGACCTTGCCACAGATGGTGTTGCGCACTGCACACCTGATTTTGTCCCCCACTTGGTTGTGCAGAGAAGGGATGGCTCACCTGGAAAAGTAGTGGCGGCTGGGCACGACATACTGTGGGACAGTCAATGCCATCAGGCTTTTAAAACTCTGTGTCTCCACCAGACGGAATGACAGCATTTCAAAGGCCAGAAATTTTGAAATGCTGGCATTCAGGGCCAGGGATCGCAGGTGGGTAGGGGGGTACTTCCTCTTCCGCTCCAGTGTTTGGGAGATAGAGAGCTGAACGCTTCCATGGGACATTGTGGAGATGTTTGGTGACCCAGGTGGTAGTGTTGCTTGCCGGTCCTCGGATTGCGGGGTGGCAGGTGGCACTGTCACTACAGAGGTGGATGAAGAGGCCGAGACTGAAGCAGAAGAGGAAGCAGGAGGAGCCCGAGACCTTTCTTGTTTTTTGAGGTGTCTACTCCACTGCAGCTCGTGCTTTGCACTTAGATGCCTGGTCAAGCAGGTTGTGCTCAGGTTGAGAACGTTTATGCCTCGCTTCAGGCTCTGATTGCACAGCGTGCAAAACACTCGTGTCTTGTCATCAGCACATTGTGTGAAGAACTGCCATGCTAGGGAACTCCTTGGACCTTGCTTTGTGCTCGGTCCCTTGATGCGTTGGGCAGTAGCATTCGTATTGTCTAGGGGACGGACGCTCCGCTTTTGCACCCTGCTCCCTCTTCTGCTGTGCTGGTGGCTCTGTGCGACCACCGCCTCTTCCTCCGAACTATACAGGTCACCTGCATGACGTTGATTCCATGTGGGGTCGAGGACCTCATCGTCCACCACATCATCTTCCACCCAGTCTTCACCACTGCCCTCCTTGTCGGTCTGCACAATTGTGAAAGTAGCAGCAGTTGGCAACTGTGTTTCATCATCATCCAAGACGTGCTGTGATGGTCCCCCCATGTACTCATCTTGAAACATAAGTGGTTGGGCATCGGTGCACTCAATCTCTTCCACTTCTGGGGCAGGGCTAGGTGGATGGCCCTGGGAAACCATGCTAACAGAGTCATCAAAAAGCAGAAGAGACTGCTGCATGATTTGGGGCTCAGACTGCTTGGCTGATTTGCAAGGGTGTGAGGTGAAAGACTGATGGACATCGGCTGCAGGTGCCAACTTTGATCTTTCAGCACAAGACTGGTTGGGAGACAATGTGAAGGAACTGGAGGCACTGTCAGCATCCCAATCTACTACCGCCTGTTCTGCTCCTGGCCTCAACATCCGTAGAGCCGGATTAGGCCCGACCAAATACCGCTGCAGGCTCTGTCGCCTACTCGCACCTGAGGAAGGTGTTTCACCTGTGCGTGTAGCTGGCACAGATCGACCACATCCTCTCCCTGCAACAGGAGCTCCACCAGCAGCACCACGACCAGGGCCACGTCCCTTATTTGACGTTCTCCTCATATTTCTGAAATGTAGGATCTTGCCCTAAATGGGTGTTTTTTGAATAGAACAATAGAAGAACACTAGCTAAAGTGTGTATCTCACACGTACAGATATGGAGGAAAAACTGCAAACTCTGGAGGAAACACTGCAAAATATATTTTCTTGCCCTAAATGGGTGTTTGTTAAATAAAACAATAGAAGAACACTAGCTAAAGTGTTTATCTGAGGCCACGTACACACAGTCGGACAAAACCGATGAGAATGGACCGAGGTTCAGTTTCATCGGTCCAAACCGACTGTGTGTATAGCCCATCGGTTCGTTGTCCTTTGGTCCAAAATTTTAAAACATGCTTTAAAATCGAACCGATGGACCGCTGCCCGATCGGTCCAAACCGATGGTTAGTACAGAAAGCATCGGTTCAAAACCCACGCATGCTCAGAATCAAGTCGACGCATGCTTGGAAGCATTGAACTTCGTTTTATTCAGCACGCCGTGTGTTTGACGTCACCGCGTTCTGACCCGATCGGTTTTTGGAACGATGGTGTGTACGCACATCAGGCCACTTCAGCAGTGAACCGATGGAAATGGCCCGTCGGACCATTCTCATCGGTTTGGAACGACCGTGTGTACGCGGCCTCACACGTACAGATATGGAGGAAAAACTGAAAACACTGGAGGAAACACTGCAAAATATATTTTTTTTGCCCTAAATGTGTGTTTGTTGAATAGAACAATAGAAGAACACTAGCTAAAATGTTTATCTCAAACGTACAGATATGGAGGAAAAACTGCAAACACTGGAGGAAACACTGCAAAATATATTTTTTTGCCCTAAATGGGTGTTTGTTGAATAGAACAATTGAAGAGCACTAGCTAAGGGGGTAGATTCAGGTAGCTTTTACGGCGGCGTATCTCCAGATACGCCGCCGTAATTTCAAATCTGCGCCGGCGTATCGTTACGCCGATTCTCAAAGGCAGATACGCTAAAAAAATAGGCTTCCTCCGCCGACGTAACTTGAATGCGGCGGCGTAGAATTGTGTGCAATATTACGTTGGCCGCTAGGGGCGGTTCCGTTGTTTTCAGCGTAGAATATGCAAATTACCTAGGTACGCCGATTCACAAACGTACATACGGCCGACGCAATTTATTTACGTCGTTTACGTTAGGCTTTTTCGGCGTAAGGTTGCTCCTGCTATTAGGAGGCACAGCCAATGTTAAGTATGGACGTCGTTCCCGCTTCGAAAATTTAAATTCTTTACGTCGTTTGCGTAAGTCGTTCGCGAATAGGGCTGGACGTAATTTACGTTCACGTCGAAACCAATACGTCGTTGCGGCGTACTTGGGAGCAATGCACACTGGGATATGTACATGGACGGCGCATTTGCCGTTCGTAAAACACGTCTATCACATCAGGTCATCACACATTAGCATAAAACACGCCCCCCCTTCCACATTTGAATTACGCGGGCTTACGCCGACCCCATTTACGCTACGCCACCGCAACTTACGGAGCAAGTGCTTTGTGAATACTGCACTTGCTCCTGTAAGTTACGGCGGCGTAGCGTAAATATGATACGCTGCGCCGCCGTAAGAAAAAGCGCAGGTACATGAATCTAGCCCAAAGTGTTTATCTCACACGTACAGATATGGAGGAAAAACTGCAAACACTGGAGGAAACACTGCAAAATATATTTTCTTGCCCTAAATGGGTGTTTGTTGAATAGAACAATAGAAGAACACTAGCTAAAGTGTTTATCTCACACGTACAGATATGGAGGAAACACTACAATTTTTTATTTTTTTTGCCCTAAATGGATGTTTTTTGAATAGCACAATAGAAGAAAGGTATCTAAAGGGTGTATCTCACAGTAACATATGCAGTGCTGGTGTAATTTGATTTCTGTAGCAGGACTGACTCCTATATATTTCTGTCCCTATAAGCACAATCAGGAACCTTTCCCTAAAGTATCTAATGCAGAGTATCTCACAGGAACATATGCAGTGCTGGTGTAATTTGATTTCTGAAGCAGGACTGACTAATATATATTTCTGTCCCTATAAGCACAATCAGGAACCTTTCCCTAAAGTATCTAATGCAGAGTATCTCACAGGAACATATGCAGCGCTGGTGTAATTTGATTTATGAAGCAGGAAAGTCTGACTCCTATATATTTCTCTTCCTACAAGCAGCAGCAGCAGCAGCAGCCTTTCCCTACCCTAACTAAAGCAGAGTGATGAGCTGTGCTATGTGCCTCTAGCTTATATAGAGGCTGGGTCACATGCTGGGTCACATGCTGCACTGGCCAATCGCAGCCATGCCATTAGTAAGCATGGCTGTGATGGCTTCTAGGTCACACAATTAAAACAAATGGTGATTGGCTGCCTTGCAGCGCGCCATTGCATTGCCGAACACCGGTCCCAAACCCGAACTTACAGCAAATTGTTTGTGTTTGGGTCCGGGGTACCAAAAACCCAAAAGTCCGGTACGAACCCGAACTTTACAGTTCGGGTTCGCTCAACCCTACTTATGAACTCCGACATTTTCTCCCCTTCCTTCTGGTAACAGTGTTCCAACTGATAGAGGAGTTTGGTGGCCTTTTCAGTCCGACTGTACACATCTTGAAGTGCGCTCAGGTAATCTTGGGCTGTACAGTTTTTCTTACTGAGCTTGAGATTCCGTATGATCTCTAAAGCGGGGCCCCTTAAGCTCTCTGTGACCCTTTGTTTTTTTTGGGCTTCAGGAACTTCCCATTCTACCAAAGCCTGGGTGTCACAGTCTAACCACTCCTCAAACCCATCTTCAGCTGAGGGCACCGGTTGTCTACCTGAGAAGACCCTAAGCTTCCGGTACCCAGCCATCACATAGTCCGCTGGATCTTTCTTGCACTTGGCAATAATTTCTCCTAGGACAGCACACAGCTCTGGGTTAAGAGAGGCTAAAGACAGGGATTTTGATCCCACACCTGAACTGGGAGTGGCTTGACTGGTGGATGTAGGACTCCCTCCGGATAGATCTGGACCTATAAGAAAAAGTTCAGTCTGATCAGCTGTTTTCACACTCGGAACCCTTAAGTTGGTCAGGGATCCCTTTTTTCCAGACCTGAGTGTTCGTTTTTACATCAATCACCCAGGGCGGGGATAAGCAATTAGCGGACCTCCAGCTGTTGCCAAACTACAAGTCCCATCATGCCTCTGCCTCTGGGTGTCATGCTTGATTCTGTCAGAGTCTCGCTATGCCTCATGGGACTTGTAGTTGGCAACATCTGGAGGTCCGCTAATTGCTTATCCCTGACCCAGGGCTTCCTACCTGGGGACAGCGTTTTCAGGACTGAGGTCAGTTCTTCCTCCTTTCAAACTTTCCCTTTTATCTCCACCACCAGACAGGCATCAGGAGAGGCATTCTCCTCCTCACACCACTTGGTGATGGCAACAGGATCCATTGTGGTGTTAGCAAAGGTTTTTCTTAGGGGGAGGTTAACCGTCAAAGCCGTAGAAATCCCGGACGAGCCTCCATGTGTAGCCCAACCCCGGAGGAGCTGCTGGTTTGTTTGGGGTCTACGCTTTGTAATCAACCCCTTAAAGTGGTTCAAAACCCTCCCTTGACATACCTGGTAATATGGGAGTTGTGGACCCCAGTTACTTGTGGGAAACACAATATTCTGTTGCACTATAACCGATTATGCAAATAAAAGGGGTTACCTTGAATGGAAGGGATATGGAAATATGAAAGATAGGCTGTACACAAACTTCAAGATAACCAAAGTAATGCTTTACTTAAAGTGGAAACAAAAGAACATGAATAAAACAGTGGTACTCTATTTGCAGGTCCCTGCAGTATCGATAACAATAATAAAGCTTAAGTGTAAGCTAGACTAAAATGTCATGCAGACCTGTGTAAGCACACAGCAAGCGGGACCCCTTCAAACAAAACCTACACATTGAAACGCCGTCTTGCCAAGCCTCACCCAGCTCTCTGCCTCTCTACAATACTGTATAAAGTAATAAAATTAATTACTCGATCAACAAGCAATGAAATTAATATCATCAATATACAACACTAAATAGATAACCCTTGAGTACTATAACTATAGCTAATCAGTATGACCTGGCGTCCCAGGCCAAACTTCAACACAGTCTCCTGCTAATAGTTTGTGCACTTGTGCGTTGGCATGCGGTGGCGCACAAAGAGCAATTTATAATCCAAAGGGGTAATAGTAAACTGTTGAAAGTTTCCTGAATAGTCAAACCGTAAAGATGGATATCAACAATCCACCCTCTCGCAAGACAAACAGTACTTTCAGGCAAGTGCCCGTCTCACTCAACCGGTTCAGGCCTTGTCCTTCCACGGCACTCCATCCCCGATTTGGCAGTCACAGTCCGGTTAGCCAATAGTCTCCGGTTCTCAGACAGGTCACAGGGTTACTGGGAACTCATCCAATGACCCCAGCAAAGGCTCCGTCTCTTCTTCTCAAAGCTGCTCCACCCGGGCGTATGTAGGCCTCAGCTGTGGCCTACTCCCCGTGGAGACACTCCTGGGTTGAAGAGGCGGTCCCAAGAGAGCACGCCAAACACGTCCTCTCCCTTAAATTACCTCCCCTAATAGGCGGCGCGGAAGGCAAAGCATCTTGGAGTTGTACAGCTGCTCTCTGGGTAATGTAGTTTATTACAAGCCAGGGCAAATGGAGTCTCTTCTCCTCCTGAACTCAATTCCCCAACATTCTCTGCGGTACTAGAATGAAATGTAAACAGGTGGCTCTAACCCAACTCGGCCACTGGAGGGAGCTGAGATCCTTCACGATCAGCAATGGTAGTATTTTATATCACAACAAAAGGGCGATATCCTGCTACATACAATATATATATATATATATATATATATATATATATATATATATACACATAAACACAGTTGTGCTTATAAGTTTACATCCGCTGGCAGAATTTATGATTTCTTGCTCATTTTGTGAATAACACAAAAACTTTTCTTTCACTCACAGTTAGTGTTTGGCTGATGCCATTTATTATCAATCAACTGTGTTTACTCTTTTTAAATCATAATGGCAACAGAAACTACCTAAATGACCCTGATCAAAAGTTTACATGGCCTGATAACATGCACACAAGTTGACACAAAGGGGTTTGAATGGCTATTAAAGGTAACCATCCTCACCTGTGATCTGTTTCCTTGTAATTAGTTTGTGTGTATTAAAGCTCAATGCTTTTCTGGACTCCTGACAGGTCCTTGCTTCTTTCAACCAGTGCTGCACTGATGTTTTTGGATTCTGCATCATGGGGAAAGCAAAAGACTGTATAAAACTGTATAAAACATAAAAGGGCTATAAAAATATATCCGAGGAATTGAGAATGCCAATCAGCAGTGTCCCCCTGAGAAAAATGTTGGAAGGTTGGGTAGCCTATGGCTGTAGGATTCAAGGCTGCCTGTCTTTCCCCCTTGGTCATCTGCTCTTGCCTGCCCAACCCCCTGAGTTGGGGAAAGACAGGTGTACTTTCTTATTATTGCATAGTTTTTTTGGTATAAGACTTTCATTGTTATAAAGGTAGTAAACAGTTTGCATTGCAATCCCTGCTTTTGGTTGCTTGGGCAGGGCAAAAAAAAAAGAAAGAAAAAAAATGAAAAATATGATAATTATTAAAAAAAATTAAATGCCTCTCTGTACATTTCTTTAACCCCTTGCCGCCGAGCGTGCGCACATATGTGTCCTCAGCTTTCGGGGTTTATACCGGGATGATGCCCGTTTTTACAGCAGGCGATCAACTTTCCAGTGATTAGTGCTTTTAGCCGCATCGGTTGTTATTCCGGGCCTCTTTGCCGCTCTTACCGGGCCTCCCGTCCCACCGGGAGACCCGATCCACGATGCGTCAATTCCGGCGCCTAGCCACAGACTGGAACAAAGCCATAAACGGCTTTGTTCCAATCTCCTGAATGTAAACACGGAAGCGACGTCATGACATCACTTCTGGTTTACTCGGCTGCCAATGGCGCCAGATTTAAAAAAAATATACAGTATTCAGAATCGCCGTTTTCGGCAATCTGAATACTTTGAAGTGTAAAGGAGGGATCAGGCATATTTTAGACCCACGATCCCTCCATAAAGAGTGCCTGTCACGACCTAATACTGTCACAAGGGATGTTTTCATTGTGACAGCAATAAAAATTATCAATTAATTTTTTTTTTATAATATAAAATAAATAAGAAAAACATTTTTTAAAGCACTCCTGTCCCCGCGAGCTCGCGCAGCAAAGAAAACGCATATGAAAGTCGCACCCGCATATGTAAACTGTGTTCAAATCACACATGTGAGGTATTGCCGCGATTGTCAGAGCGAGATCAATAATTCTAGCCCTAGACAGTCTCTGTAACTCTAACTTAAAGAGAACATATGGATGGCCGCACACCACAAAAACCTTAAGGTAGCTTTTAATGGTAAAAAAGGAATAAAGCACTACAAAGCACAGCAAGCAGTGGGGTGTATAGCTGACGCGTTTCACACTGGGGTTCAGTGCTTAGTCATAGCTAAAACAAAATCGAATACATCTCAAATATATACACCCATTTAAAAACAGTCACATGATCCACCACTGTCTGTGACTGGCCATCGCTGATTGTGTATAATCAATCAGTTGATAGATAGCGATAATAATCACCTGCAGGAGTGGACCGAATGAATGAATATACCACACACATTTGAAATTAAAATGAAATAAAAAAATAAGATTTAAAATCTAAACAGGTGATTAGCATCGCTCTCTATCAACTGATTGATTATACACAATCAGCGATGGCCAGTCACAGGCAGTGGTGGATCATGTGACTGTTTTTAGATGGGTGTATATATTTGAGATGTATTCGATTTTGTTTTAGCTATGACTAAGCACTGAACCCCAGTGTGAAACGCATCAGCTATACACCCCACTGCTTGCTGTGCTTTGTAGTGCTTTATTCCTTTTTTACCATTAAAAGCTACCTTTTTAAGGTTTATTTGGTGTGCGGCCGTCCATATTTTCTCTTTAAGTTTTTTGCCTCGTGCATTGCCGGCACCTACGTTTCTGAGAGGACATTGATTGCACAGTACACTCACCTGGAGTGGCAGTTCCTCCCTTCCCCTCTGTAAATTTAACCTGGTAACTGTAAAAAAAATGTAAGTGTCGCCTATGGAGATTTTTAGGTACCGTAGTTTATCGCCATTCCACGAGTGCGTCAAATTATAAAGCATGACATGTTTGGTATATTTACTTGGCGTAACATCATCTTTCACACTATACAAAAAATTGGGCTAACTTTACTCTTTCCTTTTTTTTTTTTTATTCATAAAAGTGTATTTTTTCCCAAAAAGTTGCATTTTAAAACACTGCTGCACAAATTCCGTGTGACATAAAATATTGCAACAATTGCCATTTTATTCTCTAGATTCTCTGCTTAAAAATATATATAATGTTTGGGGGTTCTAAATTATTTTCTAGCAAAAAATACGGATTTTAACTTGTAAACACTGTAAACTTTGGGGGTTCTTAAGCTCCGCGAGACAAGTGCGTAAAACCGTGTCAGTAAAGCAAAGGGTCTTTATTGGTGACCAAACAAAACAAAATAAAGCTTTTCTTCAGCATCCAAAACGTCACAACAAAAGTCCTGCTTGTTTCCAGCATAAATTAGGAAAAAAGTCTTTCTTCAGAAAAACAACCAAAAGAAAGGCACATACGTTTTTAGTAAGAAGTCCTCCAGACCTTCCCTGCAGACACAGCTTCACTTCCAAACTACTCAGAAATCCTCTCTGAGCAGCTAGCAGACTTCCGTCTTGTCCTCACAGGTGCACTCTCCCAACTCACTCATTCCCTCCAGCATCACTTCCTGCTTTAATGGGTGGTTGTCTGTGAGATTTTAACCCCTTGTGCGCTGGCTTCCAGGGTTTAGGAGTGGAGGCTCCATCCCACCCAAATAACACTTTGGAGCCTCCAAAATTCCAGGCCCCAAACTACTTTATTAAGATAGAGAAGACTGCGAGCCAGTCCTCTCTGAATTAGCGCCTGCCTGGAACTTTTCACCCACTTTTGGGTGACCCCCTGAACCTTCTACCTCTATTTAAATGGACCATAGTCCAAACAGTGGTGCCGTATAGCACCCGTCCAGGACCCACCCCTGGTGTCCTGTACATATCCCCCCCCTCTGCCTCAACGCGGAGGTGTTGGAGGCAACAGTAGACACCATACAATGGACTCGGGAGAGGGCATCGGCATTCTGATGCTGTCTCCCGGGTCTGTGCTCTACCATGAAATTGAACTCCTGGAGAGAAAGGAACCACCTTGTTACCCTGGCATTGGTGTGTTTATTCTGTCTCATCCAGGTAAGCGGAGCATGGTCTGACACCAAGCGGAACTTTCTGCCCAGGAGGAAATATCGCAAGGAGTCTAGAGCCCACTTGATGGCCAGACACTCCCGCTCCACCACCGCATAGTTTCTTTCAGCTGCCGTCAGCTTCCTACTAAGAAAGACCACAGGGTGCTCCTCCCCATTGATTTCCTGAGACAGGACCGCTCCCAACCCTTCGCTTGAAGCATCTGTCTGTACTACAAAATCTTTTGTAAAATCTGGAGCTACAAGCACCGGATCTTGGCACAAAGCTGTCTTAAGCTTTTGAAAAGCCGTCTCGGCCTCGGCGTTCCACTTTATCATCACTGACTTTCTGCCTCTGGTCAGGTCGGTCAGTGGTGCAGCAACAGTGGCAAAGTTGGGGACAAACCTCCTATAATAGCCAACTATGCCCAAAAACGCTCTGACCTGCTTCTTGGTTAGGGGACGGGGCCAGTCCTGTATGGCCTCCACCTTACTCATTTGGGGCTTCACCAGCCCTCTACCCACAATATATCCTAGGTATTTTACTTCCTCCATCCCAATGGCACACTTCTCGGGGTTGATGGTGAACCCTGCTCTTCTTAAGGAGTCTACGACTGCCTGAACCCGGGGAAGGTGGGACTCCCAATCAGTGCTGAAGATGACTATGTCATCGAGGTAGACAGAAGCGTACCGTTGGTGTGGACGCAGAGTTTTGTCCATGGCCCTTTGGAACGTGGCCGGGGCTGAGTGTAGACCAAATGGCATCCTCTTATATTGGAAGTGGCCTTCTGGGGTAGAGAAGGCTGTCTTCTCCCTGGCTTCCTTAGTCAGGGGAATCTGCCAGTACCCTTTTGTGAGGTCTAGCGTGGTAATGTACCTGGCAGGCCCCAACCTTTCAATTAGCTCATCTACTCGTGGCATGGGATATGCGTCGAACTTGGAGACTTCATTAAGCTTTCTGAAGTCGTTGCAGAAGCGGAGGGTGCCGTTGGGCTTGGGTACCAACACAATTGGACTTGACCATTCGCTCTGCGACTCTTCAATGACTCCAAGCTCGAACATTCTTTTAACCTCTTCGGACACTGCCACCCTATGAGCTTCTGGGATACGGTAAGGCTTTAACCTGACTTTTACATTGGGCTCGGTCACAATGTCATGCTTGATGACGTTGGTGCGACCGGGCAACTCTGAAAACATATCTCTATTTTTTTGTAGAAACTCTTTTGTTTGCTGGGTTTGAGGTCTAGTCAGGGTAGCAGCAACCTGCACCAAGTCGATCCCTGCATGGTCCCCTGACTGTACCCCTACTACCGCTGACACTTGTTCTCTGTCTCTCCAGGGTTTCAACAAATTGATGTGATAGATCTGGTATGGTTTTCTTTTCCCTGGCTGGTGTACCTTGTAGTCCACCTCACCGACTTTCTCTACTACCTCAAATGGGCCCTGCCATTTGGCCAAGAATTTGCTCTCTACCGTGGGTATTAGAACAGCCACCCGGTCTCCTACTTGGAACTGTCTAATTTTAGCCGACCTGTTATACACTCTTCTTTGGGCATCCTGGGCCTTCTGCATGTGCTCCTTCACCAGTGGCATCACCTTAGCCACCCTCTCTCGCATTTGAGAGATATGCTCTACCACCGTTTTGTGTGGTGAGGACTCACTTTCCCATGTCTCTTTTACCAGATCGAGTAACCCCCGGGGCCTTCGTCCATACACTAATTCAAATGGCGAAAAACCTGTGGATGCTTGCGGGACCTCCCGGATAGCAAATAACAGGGCAGGGAGTAACATATCCCAATCCTTCCCATCTTTCTGGACTACTCTTCTCAACATGGATTTTAGGGTTTTATTGAATCTTTCGACTAGGCCATCGGTCTGTGGGTGGTAGACAGACGTCCGCAACTGCTTAATTTGAAACAATTTGCACAAGTCCGCCATTACCTTTGACATAAAAGGGGTACCCTGGTCTGTCAGGATCTCTTTGGGGAACCCAGTTCGTGAGAACATTTGAAACAACTCCCTGGCGATGGCCTTAGAGGAGGCTTTCCTCAAAGGGACAGCTTCTGGATACCTAGTTGCGTAATCTAGGATGACCAATATGTATTGGTGGCCCCGTGCCGACTTTACCAGGGGTCCCACCAGATCCATAGCGATCCGTTCAAACGGGACTTCGATAATCGGCAAGGGCACCAGAGGGTTTCTATAGTGTGGCACTGGGGCGGTTAACTGGCAAATGGGACAAGACGCACAGTATCTTTTAACCTCGGCCTTCAACCCTGGCCAGTAAAACCGGTCGTTTATCCTGGCCTCTGTTTTCTCCGCCCCCAGGTGTCCTCCCAGTGCATCGTTGTGGGCTAGATCGAGGAGCATCCGCCTATACGGTTGGGGAACCAGCAACTGCTCTATAGTTTCCCCTCGGCTCTCAGCCACTCGATACAGTAAGTCCCCCTTCAACGCAAAGTGAGGGAACCTCTGGTCTGCATCTGGCATTTGTGGGACCCCATCAACAACAGAAACCTGCTCTCGAGCATTGACCAAGGCAGGGTCCCGTAATTGGGCGGTACCAAATGCACCTCTGGACACGTCTAGATCTGGATGTACTGGCCTTGAGGAGGTTTCCCCTTCATCCTCCTCAACCGGGGAGAGCTCCTCGTCATCCTCCCCCAGCATGACTTGTAATGGGAAGACCTCCCCCACCTCAGAGATCAACCCGGGTTTAAGACCTGGGTCAGGGGCATTATCCTCCACATTAGCATTCCCTGCGACTTCATTATCAATGGTAGGTATTTCTATATGAGAGGGGTGTATTTCAGCTCCGGACCCCTCGGACCCTGTCCCTTCCAGGCCCAGTGCCCCCAGTTCCCCTGGTGGTGCCATTTGCACCTCGTTCCATAGTTCCAGAAATAGTGGACAGTCCCGCCCCACTATGATGTCATGAATTAAACTGTTTACCACCCCGACCTCCTGTGTAACTGAGGCATGGCCATAAGAAACAGTCACCGGAACCAAGGGGTACTCCTTGGTATCCCCATGAATGCATACCACCCGAAGAGTTTTAGTCACTGGTCTAAGCCTCCCAAGTATCCTGGCATGTACTAATGTTACCATGCTACCGGAGTCCAGTAGGGCCCTGGCAGGAAGGTGGTTCACCCACACTTCACACTCAAACCGTCCTGCAGCCAGGTCAAGATGAGTGGTACACACACTTCGCACATAGAAGGAGCTTCTCCGACCAGTTCCGCACTCCATAGGCTCCTCCTGCAGTGGGCATTGTGCCCGGGTATGCCCCCAGGACTGACATCGCCAACATTGTATGTCTCCCATCTTTGGTACAGGAACCGACCTCCGTGGTTCTAGGGCAGATGGTGTAAACCTGCGGACGCCAACATCTGGCAAGGCTTCTCTCCTCAGGTTGGTGGCTGGTCTGGGTGTCCTTGGCGTGGGTTCTCGACGCTTGGCAGGCCCAAGCAGGTCCTCCACCACGGTATACCGTTCAACCAGCTCGATCAGCTGGTCAGCATTAGTAGGGTTTCCATGGCTTACCCAGCGCTGTAGGTCATCTTGTAGGGACCGTAGGTACCGGTCCATTACCACTCGTTCCACCATTTGTGGACCTGACAACTTTTCTGGCTGCAGCCATTTTTTAACTAACTGAATTAGTTCATGCATCTGGGACCTGGGTGGTTGGTCCGATTTGTACCGCCAGCGATGCACCCTCTGAGCCCGGACAGCTGTGGTCACTCCCAGGCGGGCCAGGATTTCAGCTTTTAGACGTTCATAGTCTTTGATGTGCTCAGCTGGGAGGTCAAAATAGGCCTTTTGCGGGTCACAAGTGAGAAAAGGCGATATAATGCCGGCCCATTGGTCCCGGGGCCACGCTTCTCTCTCTGCTATCCTTTCAAAGGTGGTAAGAAAGGCTTCCACGTCATCGCTGGGTGTTAGTTTCTGCAAAAAATGGCTGGCTCTAACAGACACTGGGTTGCTAACGGCAACGACCGCTTGCGCTTGTCCCTGAGCCAGCTGCTGTACGGCCTCCTGCAAGGCAGCCACCTGTGCTTGAGTGGACTCCTGCTGGGCCGTAAACTGGGCGGATAGCAGCCGTGTATTTTCCTGCTGCGCAGCTATAGCCTGTGCCAGGGCCTGCTGCTGTTGAGCCATCGCTTCCTCATGGCGACGGTTTGACTCTGCTGACGCTTGCTGCTGGGCCACAATGGCTTGCTGCTGGGTCACAGTGGCTTGCTGCTGGGTCACAGTGGCTTGTGCCAAAGCCTTAACGACCTCCTCCATGCCTTTGTCTGCTGTTTGTAACGCCTGGGCTGACTTCACCCAAGACATGCCATAGGTACACTGTCTCTTTAAATGTCAGTTTTAAACGGTTTTTGCGCCTGCAAATGCACTTTGCCCGCATTCGACACCAATTGTAAACTTTGGGGGTTCTTAAGCTCCGCGAGACAAGTGCGTAAAACCGTGTCAGTAAAGCAAAGGGTCTTTATTGGTGACCAAACAAAACAAAATAAAGCTTTTCTTCAGCATCCAAAACGTCACAACAAAAGTCCTGCTTGTTTCCAGCATAAATTAGGAAAAAAGTCTTTCTTCAGAAAAACAACCAAAAGAAAGGCACATACGTTTTTAGTAAGAAGTCCTCCAGACCTTCCCTGCAGACACAGCTTCACTTCCAAACTACTCAGAAATCCTCTCTGAGCAGCTAGCAGACTTCCGTCTTGTCCTCACAGGTGCACTCTCCCAACTCACTCATTCCCTCCAGCATCACTTCCTGCTTTAATGGGTGGTTGTCTGTGAGATTTTAACCCCTTGTGCGCTGGCTTCCAGGGTTTAGGAGTGGAGGCTCCATCCCACCCAAATAACACTTTGGAGCCTCCAAAATTCCAGGCCCCAAACTACTTTATTAAGATAGAGAAGACTGCGAGCCAGTCCTCTCTGAATTAGCGCCTGCCTGGAACTTTTCACCCACTTTTGGGTGACCCCCTGAACCTTCTACCTCTATTTAAATGGACCATAGTCCAAACAGTGGTGCCGTATAGCACCCGTCCAGGACCCACCCCTGGTGTCCTGTACAACACCAAGGGCCAGATCCACAAAGAAGTTACGATGGCGTATCTATTGATACGCCGTGTAACTTCTAGTTTGCTAGGGCGTATCTTTGTTTTGTATCCACAAAACAAGATACGCCTGAAGCTGGGCTAGATCAGACTGGCGTACGCCTTAGTACGCCGTCGGATCTAAGGTGCATATTTACGCTGGCCGCTAGGTGGCGCTTCCGTCGATTTCCGCGTTGAGTATGCAAATTAGCTAGATACGCCAATCCACAAACGTACGTCCGGCCGGCGCATTTTTTTACGTCGTTTCCATAAGGCTTTTTCCGGCGTAAAGTTACCCCTGCTATATGAGGCGTATCCTATGTTAAGTATGGACGTTGTTCCCGCGTCGAATTTTGAAAATTTTACGTCGTTTGCGCAAGTCGTTCGCGAATAGGGCTTTGCGTAGAATTACGTTCACGTTGAAAGCATTGGCTTGTTGCGGGTTAATTTGGAGCATGCACACTGGGATACCCCCACGGACGGCGCATGCGCCGTTCAGAAAAAACGTCATTTACGTCGGGTCAAGACGTATTAACATAAAACACACCCCCATCTCATCCATTTGAATTGCGCGCCCTTACGCCGGCAGATTTACGCTACGCCACCGTAACTTTAGAGGCAAGTGCTTTGTGAATACAGCACTTGCCTCTCAAAGTTGCGGCGGCGTAGCGTTACTACGATACCCTACGCCTGCCTAAAATTACGATCCGCTACGTGGATCTGGCCCCAAATTTCAGAAATAGGCTTGAAAAAAAAATTAATAGCAGCTTAGGCATACTTTTTTGCCCACAACTATACTGCATAAGTATACTTGAATATGTTTCACTGCCAGAGTCCCAAAAAAAAGTTTAAGGCTCTAGTAAAACAAAATAAACCATCAGAAAATAGAAACTCACCCTGAATAGTTCCATTACCAAATCCCTACACTCGCTAGTACTTCAGTAAAAAACATAAATAACATGTATTGTGAATAAAAGAAAACTTTTATTCACTTTTTGTTATTCCCCCTGACAAAGCCCTCATTCAGGAAAACATGTTGGGATTTTGAGATTGGGTTATTTCTTACCTGCGAGTGCAGGGATTTGACAATGGAACTATTCATTGTTAGAGGAGAACTATTTTTTTAAATGTGAGAGATGCCTTATAGAATGGAAGTTTACTGATGTGGTAATCCACTCATTGACAATCTCCTCAAGGCTGTATACTACTGAAGTATTTCTTCCCTGCTTTATGCTGTCAGTAAATCTCTCTCTATGAGAAAAAATTTGAAGCATATTTTATTTATTTTTCTTATTTTTTTGCTAGTTGAATTATTTTATTTGAATTATAATAAAAGTGAAGTTTTAGAATCTAGTGGGGTTAATGCGTAGTGAGGAAAGTGCATCACTCTTGCAGTTAACAGTTTCCATTTGTTCAGTGTATCTGAGTAAACTATATACTGCAATCGAGAACTAATATTTTACAAGATATACTTTAGGGCTCTTTCACACGGAGAGGACCGTTTCTGGGTCCGCTACGTGTGTCTCCGTCGGCTCAGCGGGGATCCTCGCTGAGCTGTCGGCGGATAGGGCGGTCCCCGCACACAGTGCAGGGACCGCCCTGTCTCAGCTCCGCTCTGCCCTATGGGGAACCGGATGCAGACGGACCGTCTGTCCGTCTGCATCAGTTCCGTTCCGCCGGACGGAAGAAAAATAGGGTTTTCTTCCGTCCGAAAACCGGATCCCGACGGACGCGGACGCTAGCGGATGCTACACCCGCTAACGGACGCGATCCCATAGGGATGTATTACAAGTCCGTTAACGGACTTGTAATAATGGACAGGCGGAGCGGACGTCTGAAAGGGGCCTTAGGCAGGTTCTTTTAAAAGTCCATTACCTATCCGTATATGTTATTTATACATGGATATACCATATGTTCTGTATTTACGTATGCACAGTATGTATGTATTTATGTAAAGGGTCATCTCTTTGTCTTTTTAAAGTTTATAGAAGGAAGCCTTATCTTAGTGGTAAAATTTTGACTTTTCACCTTAGATATTACTATTAAATTTACATTTAAAAAAATAGTTTCCACGTAAATCTAAAAAATTGAGCTTGAACATCTGTTTCATTTATGCTATTTTTTATGTTATCTTAACAATTTTGTGCCATTAGATCTGAATGAATGCGTTCCAACACAATTTTCAATAGTGGCATCATAATCTAATATTGTCTGCTCTAATGCAATGGTGATTGGTGTACAAAATATCTGTGAATCTTAAAGCGGGGGTACACCCATCAATTTAACAGTTTGGAAAAGCAGTTACATTCCTGGCATGCCGGGATTGCTAACTGTCACATTGGTTGTGCTCTCAACCAAACTGTCAAACCATCCAATGGCTGGTGTCATAACTGATCACATGTGCAGCATCATGGCAGTTGAAGATTAAACAGAGGCCAAGACGTGCCTTAGCAGCCGTCAATCAACTCCTCTTCGCTTAGAAACGCCCATTCCCCGCAGGATTCCCCGCTCGGAGCCGGAAAACAAGGGCTCATATAACGATAAGTACAAGTAAAAAAAAAAAAAACAGCATACTGCAGATGTTAGCAGTATGCTACAGCTAATGTCAAAAGGTGGATTTTTGGGTGAACCTCCGCTTTAAGCATGCTTCATACAAGCTAAAGACCTTATAATAGACCTTCATATAGTGAGCCCAAGTTTTCTTTTGTGGTAGTTGTAGTTATCCTATGAAATAATCCAACTATGTATTCATGGGTCTGCAATAAAAGTATTTTAGTCAAATCACTTCTACTCCAAAAAAAAATGGATTGAAAACAAAATTATAAATGTATTTATTCTCAGGCTTCACACTTTTCTGCATTTCCATGAGCTGTGGCCATTTACTTTGCATATAATTACCTTAACAAATATGACATTGACTCATGTCAAATAACAACTGCTTATGAGTAGAAAACAAAAACGTGCTTTGTTCCACATTCACCTTTTACTCTTTCAAAGAAGTCTTGCCCCACCTGGAGTTTTAAACAGATAGCTACAGCGAGTATTGACACATTGCTGTACACCTGGTATCAAATGTTACAGAAAAAAAATATATATATTATGGTCTGATTGTATGATGGTCAGTACTATGACTATGGTGAAAGGAAATATTGCGCTCATTCAGAAAATTACAAGCAAGCAACTAAAAGTGTTATACTACAACAATAGACATATGGAAAAATAAAAAGCTGCGCTAGTGAAGTGATAATAAATATAGGTTAACCTATATATAAATGTAAATTAAATCAATAATAAGTGCTATACTTATACTGAGACACTCTCCAAAAGGACAGTGAAAATAAATGCATATACATATATAAAATGTGATAACCCAGTGACAGGTGAAATTATTCAAAGTCCAAATAATGAATAATCCATCCACATAAATGTGTTCAAATTGTAGTCTTCAAGTGAGAAATCCACAACATCCAGGAAATGTGAGGATAGAAAAGCACCTCCACCATAAGTAATTGCTGCCTCTTACCAGCTAAAAAAGGTCACAATCGCATATAAGCGAAAGCTTCCAAAACGCATCTCCACCCGGAAAAGCCTTGTTGTAGGTAATCTCATTCAGTGTATAGATAGATGTGCCATATAAGAGAAGGACTCACATAGTGTAAAATCCAAGATGCATTTAATAACAAACTTAAAAATGCGCACTTACAGAGACATCCAATGTTAGAAGCATTAAAAGTATCGAGCCGGCCTATTAACCCATTACGCTGTGGTCCTCTTTCTTCCTATTTCCTGATCATCGGAGACCATAGGCACCACCTCACACATCTTACAGAGGGTCTAGAGGGAGACCTAAAATCCCCAGGTGCGCTGAGATCACTGTAATGGTGATCACACTGACAGGGTAAGGCAGTGTTTCTCAACTCCAGTCCTCGAGGCGCCCCAACAGGTCATGTTTTCAGGATTTCCCTCAGATGAAACAGCTGTGGTAACTGCTAAGGCAGTGAAATTGATCAAATCACCTGTGCAAAATAATGGAAAGCCTGAAAACATGACCTGTTGGGGCGCCTTGAGGACTGGAGTTGAGAAACACTGGGGTAAGGAGACTACATTACTGAGTTTTCCTGGTGGATGAATTTTCTCTCTATCCTCTATTGGTGTCCATTTGGATTTTCCCTTCAAGGAGTCACCTATCCTGCAAGGACTTATTTTTCACCAATTATTTCAATATTTTTTCACCTACCCTCCATTTATTTTTAATAATTTTTGGACGTTGTATTCCACACAGTGGGACTTTTCTATATTCACTTATTTTTTGTTACATTATTTCATGTACTAGTGTGAGAAGTGTTTCTCATTTCACAATTCAATATTGTTTATGTAGGATCAATTTTTTTTTTAGATCTTTTTCAGTTGTTTTTTGAGCGCTGTACTATATTTTACACATGTTTTAGGATTTTTTTTGTATAACAAACAATGTTAAACAGCCAAGCATGCTTGCCAGACTCTACCATCTCTAACCTCCGCCCTTTTTTCCCGTTCAGGTGGGCTGCTCGTTCAATCCAATATTTGGGAACGAAAATCTCTGCTAATTTACAAGACATCGTTGCCCTCAACTTCCAGCCACTTTTATCTACTCTTGCGACCGATCTTGGGAGATGGGACTCCCTGGCCCTCTCCTGGTTCGGCCGTTGCAACGTCTTAAAAATGAATGCAATGCCCAGACTCCTGTACTTATTGCAGGCGCTGCCCGTCAGGATCCCTCAGACGTTTTTTCACGCCGTTCGCTCTACATTTATCAGATTCGTCTGGCGTGGCAAACATCCGCGTCTGGGCAGAGCACTCCTAACACGTCCAAAGACCAGGGGCGGTCTCGGATTCCCAGACCCGGCCATGTACTATACGGCGGCTCACATGACCAGGGTCGTGGACTGGTGCCGCCACAGCGACTTAAAGCTCTGGGTGTCGCTGGAGAGAGACACGGCCGGAGCACCCCTTGCGGGACTTCCGTGGGCAGGGACTACTCCTCCGACACATCTTACTACCCATCCACTGATTGGGCCCACTCTCATGGAAATGAAACGGTTCTTTCGCTTAGCCTCGCTGAAAAACTTCCCTTCCCCGCTGACGCCAATCATCGGTCACCCGGACTTTGTACCTGGCCTTACCGATCCGTCTTTTCACACACAAGCGCCGCGGGGCCTCTTGAGGGCCTCCTCTTTCCTGCGCTCCACCAGATGGCTCAGTACAGAGAATCTGTTCTCAGAACAGGCCCCGCTTTCACTTGACCTCTGGAGGGTCAACCAGCTTTCTCACTTTCTCGGTTCACTGCCCAAGTCGGCCCACTTCCCCAGAGAGCTTCACCCTTTTGAGGAACTCTGTACGGGCGAGGGTCCGATCCGGAGGTCTTTATCCACCTCATACAAATCCTTGCTAGATCTCCATGCCACTGAGGACCCACCATTCTTGGCTAAATGGGAAAGGGACTTACACGTCACTTTCACGGAACCCCAAAAAGACCGCATTCTCTTTTTCGCGCAGAAATCTTCACTTTGCAGCAAATACCAAGAGACCACATATAAAATAGTGACACGATGGTACAGGACCCCTTCGGTTCTGGCTAAGATATTTCCACTACAACCTGACCAATGCTGGCGATGCGGCCTACACGCAGGCACGCTATTGCATGTATTCTGGGATTGCCCTGTGCTCCAATCTTTCTGGCAACCGGTTCTTAAACTCATACAGAAACTGACGGATGTCCCCCTCCAGGATAACCCGGCTGCAGTTCTCCTTAACCTTACCCCCCTATCACGGAAAAGATACCATAAATCCCTCCTCAAGCATCTCCTTAACGCTGCCCGGGCCAGCATTCCACCTCTCTGGAAGCAACAGTCAGCTCCCACGGTGGCCCACTGGTTTGCAAGAGTGGGGGACATTGAACGAATGGAGGACCTGACCTCCGCGCTGAGAGACAAATCTGAGGAACATAGGGTTAGATGGATTCACTGGAACATCTTTCGCTTCTCTGACGAATTCACCCAATACATGGCTGGATCCACTGTATAGGATCACCAGCACCTGTTTAGCGTTATCAATTTAGGCTCCCGGGGGGTAATTGTCCCTCCCTTTCTGTCTCCACCCACCCCACCCTTTTTTCTTTTTTTCTCTCCTCTCTCTCTCTCTCCCGTCTTTCCTACCCTTCTTCTTCCTCTCTCTCCTTTCTTTCTTTCCCTTCTTCTCTTTCTTTTCACTCCTCTCAATAATAGGCAAAAAGTCGAGATGAGCATAGATGTTTGTTTATCCTGTATTAGACTTCAGCGAGCAGTTAGACGCTGACTATATGGTGCTTCTTGCCCGCCTGTAAGGGTGAGGTACGATCATCATGTTTTACATGCTCATTGCAATATATCGATACTGTGAAGTTGTATTTTATGCTTGTTTCTGTGTCTTATCCTTAAATAAAGAATTAAAAAAAAAAAAAAAAAACAGCCAAGCAGACCTGAAGTGCACTAGTTAATATAGAGTTCCTGGGATGGCCTGGGGTGGAGCCATACAGGGAGGAGAGATGATAAAAGGCAGCCAGATAAGGAAGTCTGGCCTCTAATGAACACATGGAAAGAAGGTAAGCTGCCAGACACACTACATATCCATGACAAATACTGCTTTGAAGCAGAACCAAAAAAACTACAACTTTACTCTATTTTTTAGATGTTCACTACACAAAAAATAGACTGTTGTCACTGGAGCAGTTTACCTGATTACAAATTTTCCACCCAACTGCTGGTCTAGTGACAATTATAATTTTGGATTACCCATCACTTTTGATCCTTGTAAAAATGGTCAGCAGTACAAACAAAGAGAGAATGGGATTCTGATTATCCCCATTAAAGCGGAACTTTACCCATAACAACTTGATAAAAAATAATGTTCTTTAGCATGGAGCATCCATTCTACATTATTAACCCCTTCCATTCAGGGCATTTTCACCCCCTTCCTGCCCAGACCAATTTTTAGTTTTCAGCGCTGTTGCACTTTGAATGACAATTGCGTGGCCATGCAACACTGTACCCAAACTAAATCTTTGTTTTTTTCCCCCCACAAATAGAGCTTTTGTTTGGTATTTGATCATCTCTGCGTTTTTTATTTTTTGCGCTATGAACAAAAGAACAGCGACAATTTAAAAAAAAACACTTTTTTACTTTTTTATTTAATAAATATCACAATTTAAAAAAAAAAAAAAAAATCCTCAGTTTAGGCCGATACGTATTCTTCTACATATTTTCGGTAAAAAAAATCGCAATAATCGTATATATTGATTGGTTTGCGCAAAAGTTATAGCGTCTAAAAAATAGGTGATGGATTTATGGCATTTTTATTTTATACATTTTTTTACTAGTATTGGCAGCGATTTTTTATTGTGACCGTGACATTGCGGCGAACACATCGGACACTTTTGACACGTTTTTGGGACCATTCACATTTATACAGTGATTAGTGCTATAAATATGCATTGATTACTGTGTAAATGTGACTGGCAGGGAAGGGGTTAAACACTAGGGGGCGCTGAAGGGGTTAATATGTTATGTTACCCGTGATCACCGGAAATCGTGGGTGCTCGCCGGCGGCGCGTGCGCCCTAGATCGCCCGGAACGCAGGACGTCATATGACGTCCACCTGGATCGAGGGAGGGTTCCTGCCGGCGTCATTTTACAATGCGCCGGTAGGGAAGGGGTTAAAGGGGTTGTAAAGCTTTGTGTTTTTTCACCTTAACCACTTAAGCCCCGGACCATATTGCTGCCTAAAGACCCAAGGGGTTTTTACAGTTCGGGACTGCGTCGCTTTAACAGACAATTGCGCGGTCGTGCAACGTGGCTCCCAAACAAAATTGGCGTCCTTTTTTCCCCACAAATAGAGCTTTCTTTTGGTGGTATTTGATCACCTCTGCGGTTTTTATTTTTTGCGCTATAAACAAAAATAGAGCGACAATTTTGAAAAAAATGCAATATTTTTTACTTTTTGCTATAATAAATATCCCCCAAAAACATATATAAAAATTTTTTTTTCCTCAGTTTAGGCCGATACGTATTCTTCTACCTATTTTTGGTAAAAAAAAATCGCAATAATCGTTTATCGGTTGGTTTGCGCAAAATTTATAGCGTTTACAAAATAGGGGATAGTTTTTTTGCATTTTTATTTTTTTTACTACTAATGGCGGCGATCAGCGATTTTTTTCATGACTGCGACATTATGGCGGGCACTTCGGACAATTTTGACACATTTTTGGGACAATTGTCATTTTCACAGCAAAAAATGCATTTAAATTGCATTGTTTATTGTGAAAATGACAGTTGCAGTTTGGGAGTTAACCACAGGGGGCGCTGTAGGAGTTAGGGTTTACTTTGTGTGTGTTTACTAGTGTAGGGGGGTGTGGCTGTAGGAATGACGTCATCGATCGTGTCTTCCCTATAAAGGGAATGACGCGATCGATGCGCCGGCACAGTGAAGCACGGGGAAGCCGTGTTTACACATGGCTCTCCCCGTTCTTCAGCTCCGGGGAGCGATCGCGACAGAGCGGCTATAAACTAATAGCCGCGCCATCGTCAAGGATCGCTCCCCGAGCGGACCCGACCAATGGCATGTACCGGGGGGGGTTCCGATCGGACCCCCCACCCACGTCTAGCAGAGGACGTACAGGTACGTACATGTGCCTGTCCGTGCCATTCTGCTGACGTATATGTACATGAGGAGGTCGGGAAGTGGTTAATGCATCCTATGCATTAAGGTGAAAAAACACCTTGCACTCTCTGGCCCCCCCCGAGCCCCTGTTTTACTTACCTGAGCCCCGAATCTCAGTGGGCGCAATCCCACGTTGCTTTCCCCCAGGTGTTGTCGGCTCTTCATTGGATAGATTGAGAGCAGCGCAGCCATTGGCTTCCGCTGCTCTCAATCAAATCCAATGACGCAGCCGATGGGGGGCGGGACCGAGTCATACAATTGGTGGTTATGGACACTGATTGTATGGCACGGGAGCGCGCCCGTAAGCTAACCCCTTCGGGAGAGAGCTTCCCAGAGGGGGTTAGCTCTTGGAGGGTGGAGTCGCGAGAGACACCGAGGGACCCCAGAAGAGGACGTTTGGGGCCACTCTGTGTAAAACGAACTGCACAGTGGAGGTAAGTATGACATGTTTGTTTTTGTTTTTTTAAATAGCTGAACCTTTACAACTCCTTTAATTATGTTGCCAAAATAGTGTGTGCCGTAAATTGCCTCCAGCATTGCTCCTGTTTCTCCATGCTGGAGGCTGCCATTTTGCTTAAACCCAAAGCCCCAGCTGTAAATCAAAGTGGAACTAAACCCAATCGATTTACCAGTTTCAAAAAACAGTTTGATTTGATGTCATACCTGATCGCATTTGCAGCACCATGGCAGCTGCAGTTCAAACAGAAGCAGCTTCCTTGGCTATAAGGTTAGGGGGGTTTAATTGAACTTAAAGGCTGTCAGCAGATCGGCCTCTACAAACTCATCACTGCCTAAAAATTGCTAAATAATGGAGAGCAACTGAGCATGTGCAGAGCAGGGTGAGACAGTGTATTACTGGATTTTAAACAGTATAGACACTTATTTTTAATATTTTACATAACAGCAAAAGGAGCCAGCCTTAAAGCGGGAGTTCACCCGAAAAAAAAATGTTAACATTAGATTGGGCCTAATTACGGGAAGCAGAATCAGGTGTTTTGGTTAAAATCAATGCAGTACTTACCTTTTTTGAGATAGATGTTCTCCCGCCGCTTCCGGGTATGGTCTTCGGGACTGGGCATTCCTATTTGATAGCTTTCCGATGGTCGCATACAGCGCGTCACGAGTTGCCGAACGTCGGTGCGGAGCTATACGGCGCCTGCACACAGACGTTCGGCTACTTTCGGAAACTGGTGACGCACTGTATGCGACGGTCGGAAGGCTGTCAATCAAGTAGGAACGCCCAGTCCCGCAGCCCATACCCGGAAGCGGCGGGAGAACATCTATCTCAAAAAAGGTAAGTACTGCATTGATTTTAACCAAAACACCCGATTCTACTTCCCGTAATTAGGCCCAATCTAAGGTTAAAAATTTTGTTTTTGGGTGAACCTCCACTTTAAGTGATCTAGCAGGACTTAATTTTCTGACTAATGTTCCACTTTAAGGATACAGACACAGGAAAAACTTGACAGATTCTAATGGTTCTCTACTTTATGCAAAATTGAACAAATAATTTCAAAAAAGGAATAAAAAATTAATTTAAAAAAAGTACAACATTTTAAAGATTTTTGAGAATGGTATTTAGTCTGCTTTTCCTGTCAATGCTGATTTTTACCCTGTTTCAAATAGTTCACAACTGGAACCCAGTATTAAATATTGGCACATTAGTAATGAGATTCTGTAGCAAGAGACCTAAGGCAAGCAAGTGGAAGAAAATTGACAACTATATCAATCTGTCGTTAGATGCTGTGGATTTGATGAGAAAGTATACACTATTAGTCTAGCTGTCCAAGAGTCCTCCAAGAAAGGTAATGAATTTAGCATAGTCAATGGTAAAGATTTTTTGATCATCTTACAATCAAATGTAATGAAGGGGGTACAGTGCAGACAACCTGATAAGAGTAATTAAAATAAGGGGATTTTGCTGTAATAATTATGGCCTGCTTTGGTTTTAGTAATAGCAGTTCTAACATGATTTCTGAAGATAAATGCTGAACAATCTGGTGTAGACACAACAGGAATGCAATGAACAAACAGAAAACACCGCTCCAGGTCATAATCTCCTCATTCAGCTGTGTTACGACTATTTAAGATATGTGGTTTCTAGTGCCATATTACAAAATGATGTGTGCAAAGTGGTTTAATTATCCTGACCGGACGTCCTATAACGTCAGTCAGGATGCGCCGCTCGGCCGGTCACATGTCAAAACAAAGAGGATGCGCACTCAACGAGCACCACATGAGGCTCGCACAGATTGGGGAGGGCACATGTCCCTCGAATATAGCCCATCCCCGATCAGGGTAAACAGCCGAAGAAATTGGCTGTTTACCACTTGATCGGCTGTGTCCAATCACAGTCGGTCACAAGTATAAACAATACGGCGGTTTCCAGGGATCTCTACTTCTCTCTCCTCACACGATCGGTGTGTGAGGAGAGAGGAGAGATATGAGATCTGTGAGTATTTTATATACTGTCTGCACAACACGTCCCCCCAATAAAGAGAACCTGTCACACAGCACATATGGATCTCTCACAGCCAATCTGTCACACAGACCGCCACCAGCACCACCATCTGTACTGCCATAAGGTACATCTAGATCTGTCACAGCCCATCTGGATCTGTCACAGCCCATCTGTCACACAGGCCCGCCATCAGTACTGCCATCACGACCACCACACAGGCCCGTCATCAGTACTGCCATCAGTACCGCCTCACAGTCCCGCCATAATTACAGTCACAAGGGCCCACCATCAGTGACCTGTCAGTAGCACCACCAGTTCCGTCACACAGGCCCACCATCAGTGATCTGTAAGTACCACCACCAGTTCCATCACACAGGCCCGCCATCAGTGACCTGTCAGTACCACCATCAGTACCATCACACAGGCCCGCCAAAAGTACCGCTATCATGTCTCAAAGAGTTTATACACCTGAGGAGATATATAACCTCCTTACCATGTTGGATGATGAGAGCAGAGGGGAGTTCCCATCATCCGATTCTGGTTCAGAATATGAGAGGGTATAGGGTAGTGGATCGGAGTCCGAGGAGGAAACTGCCCCTCCTAAAGGAATAAGGAGATCAGGACAAAAATCAGAAGACCTGCCCACCACCAGCAGCGCCAGACTCCAGGAAGACCCCAGTACTGGAAGTACACGCTCAACCCTAAGAATCCAGGCCCAGTCCTACCTTCCCGATGCCTTAGAAAACCCTTTATGGTTCCCTGACAACTCAGGGTCCGCTATAATCCACCCTTTCATCGCACAGCGATGTTGCAGCCCAACACTACACATTTTTCACAATTAGATTTTTTTTCCTGAAGATTTGTTGCAGTACATGGTGGACCAAACAAATCTCTATGCAGAGCAATTTATTGCTGCCAACCCCAATTCGTCCTACACCCGTATGTTTCATTGGCAATGTCCCGAATTAGACCAATTCAAAATGTTTTTCGGCCTTACATTTAATATGGGCCTTACAAAGAACGAACGAACTGCATGCCTACTGGGCCACCACATACCGATATATTCTGCTGTCATGTCCAGGACACACTATGATTATGCGTTTCCTACATTTCAACATCAATTCGCAGTGCCCTCCTGGAGATCATCCCAACAACGATAAATTGTATAAGATTTGCCCCCAATAAAACATTTTACTAAATGATTTTCTGAAGTGTTTATCCCAGACCAAAATATTTGTGTAGACGAGTCATTTATCCACTTTACTAGCCAGCTGCAGTTCAACCAGTATATGCCAAGTAAGAGAGCCAGGTACGGGTTGAAATTTAATAAATTGTGTGATTGAGCCACTGGATAGGTGTACACATTCTGTATTTTGGAAGGCGAAGACTCCCAGCTACAGCCCCGTGAGTGCCCCACATATATAGGAACCAGTGATAAAATTGTCTGGGTCCTTGCATACTCCCTGTTCAAAAAAGCATACCACTTATATGTAGAGAATTGCTACAGCAGCTTGCCCCTTTTCGGTTACCTGTATTGTAAACAAACCCTGGCCTGCGGTACCTTCCAAAAAAATAGTAAGGGCTTCCAAAAGAGTTTACCATCAAAAAAGCTACAAAAGGGGTAATCCGCATTCATGAGGAATTAGGAAGTGTTGGCCATGAAGTGGAGGGACAAGAAAGATGTTCACATAATGACTACAATCCACAATGACACCTTGATGGAGATTCAGAGAAGAAGTGGCCCGTTCTAAAGCCTAAATGTGTCCATGACTACAATCTGTACATGGGGGGTGGATTTAAAGGATCGGATGCCACAACCATATTTGTCAACCCAAAAGTCCCGTTATTGGTATATAGAAGTTGCATTTTATCTGTTTCATATGGTCCTGTTCAATTCGTTTGCTATCAAAAATCACCCTAAATCCAACCCCTCACCTACCTCAAATATATTAAAGACATTGTCATTGCCCTGATTTACCAGCAAGGACCTTCCCCCAGGTAGCATTCTCTCTGATAGTGTGAGTCAACATGAGCAACATTTTCCCTATAACATTCCCCCCCGCAGAATTTCGAAAGAAGATGCCAAGAGATGATCTTGTATGCAGCAGTGGAGGAGTTAGAAGAGATACCAGGTATTATTGTCCAAAATGTGCCTCCCAACCCGGCCTGTGTATCGATGATTGCTTCAGAAATGATCACACATCCATCAGATATTAGTTCCACTTATTATTAACAGACTGCCATTTACCCGTTTCAAATACCTGTGTGAATCATTTGCCTATTACCATGTTTCTACCTTCCATGTTAATTGACCCTGGCCTGTTTACCGACGATGTCTTTTGCCTGCCATTTTAACCATGTTTCTGACTTCCACAAGCACCCACCTCAGCCTGTTAATCGACCATGTTTTTGCCTTCCATTTGGACTGATCTTTTGCCCTTCTACTTTAGTTCATAGGGGTCTCGCATATGTGAGGGACTTCAGAATAGTGTTCTCAGTAGAAAAAATCTGTTTTGGGTTTTCTGTGTTCCCAGAACAGGATCTGGTTTGCCCCGAGGCTTCAAAGAGATTTGGGTGGAAGAAAACTTTACCCCTGTCCTCCTGGCCCTAAGCTTGATGGTCCTTCCTGCTGCCTGGACCAATACTTTGGCTGTGCTGACCATGTCGCTGCCTGTAATGACCCAGGACTTTATGGACCATCTTTCTGCAGCCTGGACCAATACTTTGGCTGTGTTGACCATATCTCTGCCTGCTGCCTCCACGGACTATGGACAATATTTCCGCCTGGACATCTCTGCCTGCTACCTGGACCAATGCTTTGGCTGTGCTGACAGTATCTCTGCATGTACTAACTACTGTATGGACAGTATTCCTGCCTGCTGCCTGGATGATTGCTTTTGCTGTCGCTGACCACATCCCTGCCTGCTGCCTGGACCGAAGCTCTCCCCTGTGGACTGCTGCACTACTAAAACCACAGGTAATCTTTTATTATTTGGTATGTACATGCTATATGGTAGAAATACGAAGGGCCTTCAAAAATGTGATCGGTAGTCAGAAAATGTGTAATTTTATGCTCGTAGAACGCCTGGAGCTGCTACTTGGATGTTGGGCCTCTGTATATGTCCAGGCTGTTTAAAAGTCTCACACATGTGGTATCGCTATACAGCAGAATGCATTTTGGGGTTGTATTTTTGCTACGTACATGCTACAGTATGTGTTCGAAATATCTTATAAATGGACAACTTTGTGTAAAAAAAATGCGTTTTCATTTTTTTACCACGTTTTCCCAAAACTTGTGGAAAAAATAAAAAGTTCAAAAGACTCAAAATGCCTCATAGAATATACATTGTGGTGTTTTCTTTCCAAAATGGTGTCATTTTGTGGGCTATTCCATTGTTTTGGTGCTCCAGGGCCTTCAAAATTGAGATAGGTCTTCATGAAATTGAATGTGTAATTTTGCTCCTAGAACGCCTGGAGGTGCTACTTGGATGTTGGGTCTCTGTATGTGGCCAGTCTGTGTAAAAGTCTCACACATGTGGTACCGCTATACTCAGGAGGAGTATCAGATTGGGTTTTGGGGTGTAATTTTTGCTTTTTACATGCTATGTGTTGGAAATATCTTATAAATGGACAACTTTTTTTAACAAATAAAACACTTAAAAAAAACTCACCATGCCTTTTACTAAATACCAAATAGTCATTTTGGAGGTATTTGTACTTTCCTGGCTTGTTAATGTCTCAAGAAATTAGCAAGGCGTTCAGTACATCAGGTGTGATCAGATGTGATACATTTTCAGTGATTTGCACCATAGCTTGTAGACTCTATAACTTTCACATAGACTAAATAATATGCACTAATTTGGGTTATTTTTACCAAAGATATGTAGCGGTATACATTTTGGCCCAAATTTATGAAGAAAAATTACTTACGGTATTTGTAAAAAAAAAATTATATTTTTAAATCGCTCTTTTTTTTAGCTTATATCACAAAAATAAAAAATCCAGCAGTGATTAAATACCACCAAAATAAAGCTCTATTTCAGTGTAGCATGACTGAGTAATTGTCATTCAAAGTATGAGAGCACTAAAAGCTGAAAATTGGTCTGGTGTATAAGTACCCTGTATTTAAGTGGTTATACGAAGAAATTCATGAAACACATCAACCATGCTCCCCTCTGTGCATGCCATGATGCTGTTGCTGTAAATATTCTTTCATATGTGATGCTTTTTACACAATAAAACTTTTTCCTTATTTTTGGAGTGCGGTCATTCGCTTTGCCTTAAAATGTCACTGTGAATCTCCTCCCTGAGTGATGGAAATCTTTTCTTAGACAGTTGTCATTGGAGCAGGTGATCCAGTTGAAAAATGTCCCCTCTTCCTGGTCGGGTGACAGTTATAATACTTATAATATTTTGGATAATTGATCACTTTCTGTCCTGGTAATAATGGTCAACAGGTCAAACAGAGAGGGTGATTCCCCCCAGTAAGGACAGAGGCAGCAGTAAAAATGTTGCCAGAGGTTTTAACTTCTCTACTACGTGCAAAACTAACCCCCACGTGATGCTGAGCCTCTGTGACTGAAAGAACAGAAATCCAACTAGTGAACAGAAAGCTGGGTAGAATATGGATAGATGATGCTGGACATCCACTCGTTAGAAAATGAGGAGAGCTCTGTCTGACTTGCTGCATCTTCTAATGTGCAGCACAGTGAACTCAGTGAGTAATTTTAATACAGGGCAGTAGCCTGTACAACTGTGCTAGACTGAGGCTGGGTTCACACTATTGTAATGTCAGACATTGCATGTGATTCGCACCATATTGCTGTGCAGATTGTATGGCTTAATTTGCATCGCATTTGGACCAAAATGGTGCAGGCCCCTTTTTTTGGCACCTATGCGATCTGATTCCTACGCCATTTAACAGTTCACACTGCGATCCGATCTGGGGGTAGGGTTGCCACCTCATAACCAGGGCCGTCTTTAATATGGTTTGGGCCCTGGGCAAACATTTTTTTTGGGCCCCCCTCCAGCTTATTTTGGGCCTGGCTGGTTCACATGTATGTTTTGGCGGTCCTCATTTGTGCAGGCACAGCAGCCCATTGATTTGAATGGGACGCCATGCCTTTGTTTCCTGCAGAAAAAAGGTGCATTCAGCATTTTAAAAATACAGTTGCCTTGAAATCCATTCTGCTTTTGCACCATGCTACTTACCTGCAGTTCTTTCACACACAAACGCACTGTGTTTTTAAAAGCGTGACCTAAACGTCTAAAAATGCAGCAAGTTTGACAGTGCGGGAACTGCAGATAAGTCACAGCAGACAGCAGAATGGACAGACAGTGCTGTATTTCAGTGCTTGATGGGCATAGGCGTGCCGTGTGCGCAGCCTATTACATGAGGCATGCGCTTTTCTTTGCAGGAAACGCAGGCATGGCGGCCCATTCAAATGAATGAGCTGCTATGCCTGCGCAAATGTGGGCCGCCAAAACACATACATGTGAACCAGCCAGGCCCAAAATAAGCCCATCAAGCAGTTAAATACAGACAGTAATGCCATGTGCTCTGAGGCCTTACTCAGCCTGGACTGCAGGTCTGGTCTGTGATTTAAAGAGTTCCTCTATTTTACACATGGCATGGCATGGGGTCCCATGGTGCTAAAGCAGAATGGACAGACGGTGCTGTGACCCCATGCCATGCCATGTGTAAAATAGAGGAACTTTTTAAAACACTGACCAGACCTGCAGTGAATCATCAAATATTATAAAGACTTTGGACACACTCTACAGAAAACTTCTATTTACAATATAGATTAGCAAACAGTGACATACCTTGAGGAGCAGGACATGAAGAAGTCAGCCTCGGGAAGAGCAAACTGGGGATGTTATAAAATCACATTCTAATTCACTTTTATATAAAAGCAGCACCCAGTGGCAGGAAGGGAGAAGTGCACATCTAAAGGGAAGCCAGGGGTGCTGTACATTTTAAAACACTGGGAAGGGAAGCAGTACTGTCACTGGCTGCGTGCCGCTGATGATTTTCAGCCTGATTTGTGGGCAGCACAGGGGCTTAACGGGCGGCAGGGCCGCCATCAGGAATTATGGGGTCACTTACACATCTTCAGGCATGGGCCCCCTGGAGCAGAGAACCGGGATGGGGGGGTGCTGCCGCCTAAAATTGAGAAGCAGGGGGGGCTGCCGCGAATTTAGAAGCGGGGGCCCTTTACAAAAAAAGAAAAAATAAATAAACAAAAATATATATAAAAAAAGGGGTGTAGCCATCCTCTGGGCCCTTTAATAAAAAGAAAAAAAGAAATAAAAAATATATATAAAAAATATATTTTAAAAGGGGGTTGCAATCTGGGGCCATGGGGACCTCTGGGCCCTTTAATAATTTTTTTTTAATAAAAATAAATTACAAAAAAGGGGGTTGCCATCCGGGACCTCTGGGCCCTTTAATAAAAAATAATAAAAAAAATATATAAAAAAGAAACATTTATAAAAAAAATAAAAAAAAGGGGGGGGGGTTGCCATCCAGGACCTCTGGGCCCTTCAATAAAAAAAAATATACAAACAAAAATAAAAAAATAAACATTTATAAAAAAAATAAAGGGTGTTTGCCACATGGGGCCCTGGGGACCTCTGAGCCCTTTAATAAAAAAAAATATATATATATATATATATATATATATATATATATATATATATATATATATATATATATATATAAAAGAAATAAAAAGAAATACAAATTTAAAAAAAAAAAATTTTATAAAAAAAAGGGGGGTTGCCATCCGGGGGCCCTGGGGACCACTAGGTCCTTTAATAATAATAATAACATTTATATTATATTATATTATATATATATATATATATATATATATATATATATATATATATATATATATATATATATATGAAATAAAGAAATATATAAAAAAATATTTTTTTTATAAAAAAAAGGGGGGTTGTCATCCTGGGGGCCTGGGGAACTATGGGCCCCTGGGGACCCCCAGACCAGGCCCTTTAATAAAAAATAAAATAAAAATATATTAAAAAAATATATATTTTTTTTATTTAAAAATAAATAAAAAAAGGGGCGTTTCCATCTGGGGCCCTGTGGGCCTGCGGGCCCCTGGGGACCCCTAAAAATTGTCCCTTTAATAAAAAATAAAAATATATTAAAATATATATTAAAATATATATTCAAAATATATTAAAAATATATATTTTTTTTATTTAAAAATAAATAAAAAAAGGGGCGTTGCCATCTGGGGCCCTGGGGGCCTCCGGGCCCCTGGGGACCCCTAAAAATTGTCCCTTTAATAAAAAATAAAAATACATTAAAATTATATATTAAAATATATATTTAAAAAATATATTTTTTTTATTAAAAAAAAAAAAAAAAAATTGGGGGGTTGCCATCTGGGGCCCTGGGGGGCTCCGGGCCCCTGGGGGCCTCCGGACCCCTAAAAAAAAAAAAAAAAAATTATTTTTTTTTTTTTTAAAGGGGGTTGCTTTGGGCCCCCAACAGTGACAGGGCCCAGGGCACCTGCCCCATTTGCCCTGCGGTAAAGACGGCCCTGCTCATAACTTTAAACCTGAATTCATATCAATTACGCAGGTTCTGAGGCTAATTAGGCACCAAGTGAGTTTATATTACCACCTTAATCAGCCACAGAACCTGTGTAATTAATATGTGTTCAGGTTTAAAGGGATGAGGTGGCAACCCTATCTGGGGGTGTCTTTGACTTTGTATTGACACCCACAGCAGTTTGCATAGGGCAATGTGAACTGCCTGCAAGAGACATGCACTGGAATCGCGTTGGTTCCCGCATTGCATATGTGTGAACCTAGCCTAAAGGTAGGGCTGTAGTTTAGCTTTAACAAGACTTTTACTGACAGTCCATGTAGAGCAAGGGTGATGTGTGGCTCGTCTCGGCTTCGAACAACTCCCCTTCTAGTGGTCAGAAATAATGTTGCCTCCAATAAGGTAGCCCCTGACTTTGAAGGGAAAATATTGAGGATGACATATTGGTCACAACTAGATTAAAAATGGGCAGATTATTTTAACTGCCTTCAGATTGCAAGGCGGTGCAGATGTTGCAGAAAAAAAAAAGTTTTAAATTAATTGAAAAATGACTTGCAGCTGTCACTTGCAGTGTGAAAGTGCCCGACTGGTTCTCAAAATTGCCTAATAAATCTTTCCAATAAGTAGTGACACCATGGTATGACCAAGTAATATTGCATATATTCTGCTGCCATGTGCAGAGTGAACCAGACACATGTTGACGTTAGATTTACAATGTGACATATGAGGTTACCATATCAGAACAAATGTAAAGATTAAAGAAAAAAAAGAAAAAAAAAACAGGAGAAAATAGACTAATCTAGGTGAGCCAGGCACTTATTGACTTCTAAACCTTAGATTTACAATGTAACATATGAGCAGTCAGGGCATCCAATCTTCATTGAAAGGCATCCTGAAATAACTAACTGACCAAGGCCAATTTCTGACACACCAATCCAATAAACTATGCAAGTCATAGACCTGGCAAATAGTTATATATTTAGTTAAAATGTATATGTGAGCCTATTTTTGTTTTCCAAAGGCACTTGTGTTGGGATCCAGGAACCCATACCAGACAGCCAGGACCAGACTGGGAATAAAAACCAGTCCTGGAAAAAATTGATACCAGCCCCATAGCATTATTATACAAGCCCCCAACATCATAACCTCATTATTTTCTTGTCCATGAAAGGGAAAACCATGCATTTTAAAGCACATTTGAAGAGTGTATTATATATAGAGAAGAAAGATATGAAAGCACATAGGGCTTTATATATATATATATATATATATATATATATATATATATATATATATATATATATATATATATATATATATATATATATACAGGGCTGCTGATAGAAATCATGGGGCCCCGTACAGCCTACCTGACGGGGCCCCCTTCAGCTCCACCCCTGGTCCAGCCCCTGGCCACTCCTTCAGCCCCACCCCTGGCCCCGCTCCAGGGCCCAGCGACTTGACAGCGGGACATGCCAATGCCATAATGTACTGCAGAGACAGTGCCACATATGCCGCCAATGCCATAATGTACTGCAGACAGTGCCACCCATGCCATGCCGCCAATGCCATATTGTGCTGCAGACAGTGCCACCCATGCCGCCAATGACATAATTCCATTGGCAGCATGGGTGGCACTGTCTGCAGCACATTACAGCATTGGTGGCATGGGTGGCACTGTCTGCAGCACCATACAGCATTGGCGGCATGGGTGGCACTGTCTGCAGCACCATACAGCATTGGCAGCATGGGTGGCACTGTCTCTGCAGGCAGCACATGTGTTATGGGCCATAATGCATGTGCTACCTACAGACAGTGCCACCCATGCCGCCAATGCCATACTGTGCTGCAGACAGTGCCATCCATGACGCTAATGCCATAATGCATGTGCTACCTGCTGACAGTGCCACCCATGCCACCAATGCCATATTGTGCTGCAGACACTGTCAGTGTCACCCATGCCGCCAATGGCATAATGCCATTGGCCGCATGGGTAGGCACTGTCTCTGCAGGCAGCACATGCGTTATGGCATTAGCATCATGGGTGGCACTGTCTGCAGCACATTACGGCATTGCATGGGTGGCACTGTCTCTGCAGGCAGCACATGCGTTATGGCATTAGCATCATGGGTGGCACTGTCTGCAGCACATTACGGCATTGCATGGGTGGCACTGTCTCTGCAGGCAGCACATGCGTTATGGGCAGACAGAGCCACCCATGCCGATGCCATAATGTATACACGCTAGGCATGTGCATTTCGTTTCGTTCCGAATCGAAATTCGGACGAATTTTTCATTATTCGGACATTCGGATGCATACGAATTCCCGAATTGCAATATTAATGAATTTACCGAATCCGAACGAACGTTTTCGATTCCGAATCGAAAACCCGCGGACGAAATTCGATCGGAATTCGATTTTTTTTTTTTTTTTTCGAATTCTGATCGAATTTCGTCCGCGGGTTTTCGATTTGGAATTCGAAAAAAAAATTTTTTTTTTTTTTTTTTTTAATTCCGATCGAATTTCGTCCGCGGGTTTTCGATTTGGAATTCGAAAACATTTTTTTTTTCGAATTCCGATCGAATTTCGTCCGCGGGTTTTCGATTTGGAATTCAAATTATTTTTTTTCGAATTCCGATCGAATTTCGAAATTATATTCGAAGAGAGAATTTTCGAATTCGACCGGATTTTTCTAAATTCGGTCGAAAACGAACGAGTTCCAAAAACGAATTTAACACATGTAACGAACCTAACTTAACGAAATTAAATAAATAACGAATTAAAACGAAACGAAACGAAACGAAATTTTCCCTTTTGCACATGCCTAATACACGCTGCTGCTGCAGTAGTAGAAGGAGATCTTGAATCCCCCCCCCCCCCAGCACACACCTGTGTCATTTTTAGCTGCCTGGGTCCGAGTCACTTCTTTCCTGATGGCTGCTCCTGCCTGGACTTGAAGGTCAGTTAGATCATAGATGGGAACCTCTGCCGCCGCTGCTCGCCTGACCCCACTGCTACTTCACACGCAGAGAGACTCACTCCGCCTGAAGGAAACACTCCGCGGCGCCAGGGAGGACGTCACTACGTGCTGGCCGGGACTTGAACCATCACAAGGAGCGGGCGCGGAAGAGGTATTCTTCCGCGCCCGAAATACAGAAAAAAGTCCCTTCCCTGCCGCTACCGAATAGTTCAATTAGCGAGCGTGAAGGAAAAACAAAAAACGTAAAATCGAAACGTGGCGGGTTGGGTCTGGGGCGTACGGGGGATGATGTTGGGATTTTTTTTTTATATTTAATTATCTATCTGATCAGGTTGCCGGGCCCCCCTGCTGGCCGGGCCCGGTACAACAGGACCAGCTGTACTGGCCTATCAGCGGCCCTGTATATATATATATATATATATATATATATATATATATACACATATATATGTATATATATATATATATATATATATATATATATATATATATATATATATATATATATATGTATATGTATGTGTATATGTATATGTGTATATGTATGTGTATATGTATATGTATATATGTATATGTGTATATATATGTATACGTATATATGTGTCCCTTTACATTATTGTATTCACGCCCCCTTATATCAGTGACCCCCCCCCCCCCCTTTGACTGGCCTGGCGGCGCTGTCACTTTCCTCCTCTCAGGTGCATGGTGCAGGGCTCAGTCAGTCGGCTCCAGCTTGGTGGCTCTGGTTTTCTCCTATAGTCTCCTCTCTATAGTCCACACACGTCTGACTTCTCCCATGACTCCCATCCTGGTGGCACTCCCAGTCTTGACTCCTCTCCAAACTCCCTCAGAGACTTCAGACATCATATAAGACAAGAGATGGTCAGAGGTGGCGGACATGATATCAATGCAGTCTCACTGTGCCCATCAATGCAGTCTCACTGTGCCCATCAATGCAGTCTCACTGTGCCCTTCAATGCAGCCTCACTTTGCCCATAATCGCAGCCTCACTTTGCCCATGAATGCGGACTCACCATAGCATGCCCTGGATCACACAGCAGACATCTCCTGATGCGAGTCACATAGCTGGGTCTGTGTGTGTGTTTGGCGGCGCTGTAACAAGGTCCCACCCCAATATACTATAACACAAGCTGGTCTAGGGGGGAGGGACCTTGTTACAGCGCCGCCAAACACACAGACCTAGCTATGTGACACACAGCACTCCCGGCGCTGTGTGTGACAAACAAGAGGAGGGGAGTGCTGCAGCCAGCCACAGATCAAAGCGGCCCCAGGACAGGCGGCCTACCAGGAAATTTCCCGGTAGGCCAGTCCTGCCCTTCAGACAGCAAACTCAAGTCCTTGTTTTCCCTACAAACTAAACTACATTTAAAGTGGTCCTGTAAGAGAACTATTAAAGCTGTCCGCGCTAATTCGCGGGAGCGCGCGCAAATTCGTGGGAGCGCGCCCACGCGTTCCTTGGCATCAGACAGCTTATTTACAAGGTGCACTGACCCCAGCCTAGTGCTGACGGATCATAGCGGTTCTAGTCCCTGTATCCTGTGCCTGTTCCTGTACTCCTGATCCCAGTTACTGAACCTCGGCTTCCTTGACCTTGCTATTGGACTCGCTTCACCTCTGACTCTCGCTTGATCTCGGCTTCCCGCGTGACCCTGTTTTCTGCCTGATGACTTTGTGCCTTGCTGCCCGCTCATTGCTGAACCCGGCTTTCTATGAGACTACGCTCCTGTTTGGCTCCGCTCAACTTCCCGGGTACCTGCAACTTCGTCCCTGCAACCTGCTGCGACTTTGTCCCTGCAACCCACTCCGACTTCCTGCCTTTCAAGATTCACATCACCTGCTGTGGGCTTCCAGAGTTTCATCTGCGGGCACTCGTGTCTCCCCTGGCCCTTGGTTTCTCCTGTCTCCACTCTCAGCGGGACCAGGGCCGAGGATTCAAGAGAGGCTGACCTCACTTCAGACTTCACCCAGGTACGTGACAGTATCCGTCAGCCAGCAATGGAGTCTAAAAGGGAGGCCTCTTCTTTCAAAGACATTTGCCAATCCCTCTCTGCACTTGCCCACACTGTACAGAATCTTCAGACAGATCTGAATCGGATGGAAGGTCAGCTTGGGGATCAGCCTGTCTCCTCTCCTGCTGTTGTGAACTCTTCAGTTCAAAGGGACTTCAGTCTGCTCTGTGTGACCGCCACACCTCCTGAACCCAGAGTTCCATCGTCTGAGCGTTTTTCTGGAGATCGCAAACCGTTTCGTACCTTCCAAAATGCCTGTGAACTGTATTTTTCCTTGCTACCCCAAACCTTCTCTTCCGAAGACACCATAGTGGGGTTCATCACCACCTTGTTACTTGGAGAGCCTCTTTCCTGGGCCCATCATCTTCGGGAGCAACAAGACCCGGCCTTGGCAACCGCGGACTCCTTCTTTTCCGCAATGTCCCAGTTGTATGCCGACCCTTTTCTCCAACAATCGGCGGAATCCACACTCAGACTCCAGCAAGGCCCAAGGGCTGTAGAAGATTATGTGTCAGACTTTCGTGTTCTGAGTTTGGATACTCTGTGGAACAGAGCTGCTCTCCATCAATTTCGTCATGGACTTTCTGATCCATTAAAAGATGAATTGGCACGCGTGGGAATACCAACCTCCCTGGAAGATTTAATTAATCCTGTCATTCAGATTGACCGTCGGTTTCGAGAAAGGCAATCAGAGAGGACCAATACCAAGCCACCTGCATTTTCTAGTCCCGATTCTTCAATTTTTGCCAGTTCTGTCGGATCATTGAAAATGTCCATTAAGAATAAGGAGTTCCGTGAACTCTCCCGTGAAAGCTACCCGAGACCAGCTCTGTCTTCTTCGGAACGCCTCAGGCGACTACGAAACAGACAATGCTTTTACTGTGGGGGAACTGGTCACTTTTTTCACCTCCCAAGTCCGCCTCCCTGTTGCCCCACATGATGCACCTCCCTGGAAGGGGCCTGAACCACCTCTTTACCACTCCAGCTCCAGTTACCAGAAAAGACTATTCTTGTATCTGGTATTATAGACTCAGGGGCTTGCAGTTGCTTTGTGGATGCTGCATTCGCTACCTTACACCAATTACCCCTATGCCCCAAGAGGCAGGGGTTTAACGTTCATTTAGCAGATGGTTCTGGTCTCTAGTCTGGACCAGTAACCCAAGAGACTATACCTACTGTACTGCCTCAGGACATCTGGAACTCCTTCATTTGGATGTGATTGCTTCTCCCATGTTCCCTATCATCCTGGGGCTACCCTGGCTAAAAGCCCATAACCCCCATATAGACTGGGTCACTGGAAAAGTTTCCTTCTCATCCGACTATTGATAGGTACAATGTTTTCCAGAAAGGACTTGTAACCCTACTCCCCTTCTCAGTATTTGTCCGGACCCTGAAACTGTAAAACTGGTGCCCGTTGTCTACCATGAATTCTTGGATGCGTTCAATAAAAAAAGTGCAGATACCTTGCCCCCACACAGGACTTATGACTGTCCTATCAAACTTTTACCCCGATCCGAGATTCCCTTGGTCGAATCTACCCGCTTTCAAAACCTGAACTAGAAGCCATGCGCAAATATATAGACGAAAGTCAGGAAAAGTGGTTTACCTGGCATTCTTCCTCACCTGCAGGAGCTGGTATTTTCTTTGTCGAAAAAAAAAAGACCACTCTCTAATTCCGCGTACACACGATCATTTTTCAGCATGAAAAAAAATGAAGTTTTCCCAACTTCATCATTAAAACAATGTTGCCTACACACCATCGTTTTTAAAAAATGATCTAGCAAAGCGCAGTGACGTACAACGGCACTATAAAGGGGAAGTTCCATTCGCCTTTGGGCTGCTTTAGCTGATTCCGTGTTAGTAAAAGACGATTCGTGCTTTTTTGTCTGTTACAGAGTGATGAATGTGCTTACTCCATTATGAACGGTAGTTTTACCAGAACGAGCGCTCCCGTCTCATAACTTGCTTCTGAGCATGTGCAGGTTTTTTATGTCATTTTAGCCCCCACATGATCATTTTTTACAACCCGAAAAACAACGTTAAAAATGCAGCATGTTTGAATTTTTTTTTTCATCTTTCAGAACCTGAAAAATGTGAAGCCCACACACGATCTTTTTAAATGACATTTTTGAAAAACGTTTTTTTTTCATGCCGAAAAATGATCGTGTGTACGCGGCATTAGACCCTGTATTGACTACCGGGATCTTAATAAGTTCACTGTCAAGAACCGATACCCACTTCCGCTGATTTCTGAATTGTTCCAGAGGTTGTGGGGAGCAAAGATATTTTCCAAACTTGATCTAAGGGGTGCTTACAATTTAGTCTGGATCAAAGGACATGAATCGAAAACAGCTTTCAGAACACACATTTTGAGTACTTAGTTATGCCCTTCGGCCTCTGCAATGCTCCGGCCACCTTCCAAGATTTGGTAAATTACGTCTTTCGGGACTTTCTGCATTGTAGCTCTGTGTCTTCTTCCTCAAGTCTTCTCCCCCCGATTCTCCTCCCTCTGCTTCATCTCCCTCCGCTTCTTCTACCAGATAGGATTTCAATTCATTGTATACAGAGTGCAGGGTAGTGGGGGGTGCAGTGTGTTGGGGTAGTGGCTGTAGGCAGATTTTCTACTGTATTGCATGTTTTAGTTAGCTATTTGACTGCCCAGGTCAGGGGGAAGGGGGTTAATGTTTCTTGCTGCCTTCTATGATCATGTTTGTGGGCTTTTTTTGGTGTTCAGCCTCCCTTGCATGTAATATAAAAGGAAAGAGCTTCGGGTCCCAGGAGCTACTGTAAATAGTGGATATGTGAATGGGAACCTTGAAGAAGCTGTTGTGCGCGACTTTTCAGAACTCATACGACTATGGACATCTCTACTTCTCTTCCAATATTGGACTTTTCCCAAAAGGACTTCACCTTTGCAGGTATGCTGGGCCAGCCACAACTAGAGCAAGTTATGTAAAGGATGTTTATTTATATTATACATGTTCTGCTGAATTCTCAGCAAATGTTTTTTCAACTGCTTTGAGCCTGGCCTGACGTTGTTTAAGGAGTGCAGGTTGGGTCCTGGAATATTCCTAAAGAACCTGGGTCTGTTACAGCACTATGGGGTATAGGGATGAGATTTATGTTTGGGTCGAACATGAGTTTGACTCGAACATTGGCTGTTTGTTCGGCCATTCACCGAATAGCGAACAATTTGGGGTGTTCATGGCAAATTCGAAAAGCCGTGGAACACCCTTTAAAAGTCTATGGGAGAAATCAAAAGTGCTAATTTTAAAGGTTAATATGCAAGTTATTCTCATAAAGTGTTTGGAGACCTGGGTCCTGCCCCAGGGGACATGTATCATTGCAAAAAAAATCTTTAAAAACTGCAGTTTTTTCGGGAGCAGTGACTTTAATAATGCTTAAAGTGAAACAATAAAAGTGAAATATTCCTTTAAGCTTCATACCTGGGGGGGGTGTCTATAGTATACATGTAAAGTAGCGCATGTTTATAACAGGAAAAAAAGTAATTTAAAGCGGGGGTTCACCCAAAAAATATGTTTTTAACATTAGATTCAGCCGAGTTGTCAGAATGACAATCGGCTGTTTTTTATTTTATTTTATCGCCGTACATACCGTATTTTCACCGCCGTTTCCGGGTATGTCTTCTGCGGGACTGGGCGTTCCTAATTGACAGGCTTCTGACCGATGCATACAGCGCGTCACGAGTTGCCAAAAGAAGCAGAACGTCGGTGCGCAGGCGCCGTATAGAGCCGACTCGCAGTCCGGCTTCTTACGGCAACTCCTGACGCGCTGTATGCGACGGTCGGAAGCCTGTCAATCAATTAGGAACGCCCAGTCCCGCAGAAGACATACCCGGAAGCGGCGGTGAAAATACGGTATGTACGGCGATAAATAAAAAAAAAACAGCCGATTGTTATTCTGACAACTCGGCTGAATCTAATGTTACATTTTTTTTGGGGCGAATCCCCGCTTTAAAACTACTCGCGGCTACAATGAATTGTCGGGTCCTGGCAATACAGACAAATTAATTGAAAAAAACTACATGGCCCCCCCCAGTCCATTACCAGGCCCTTTGGGTCTGGTATTAATATTAAGGGGAACCCCAAATCAAAAAATACATGCGTGGGGGTCCCCCCAAATTCCACTACCAGGCCCTTCAGGTCTGGTATGGATTTTACGGGGAACTCTGCGCAAAAATTAAAAAAATAATGGTGTGGGGTTCCCCCAAAAATCCATACCAGACCCTTATCCGAGCACGCAACCCCCCTCCTGAACCATAGCAGGCCTCATGCCCTCAACATGGGGAGGATGTCCCCATGTTGATGGGGACAAGGGCCTCATCCCCACAACCCTTGCCCGGTGGTTGTGGGAGTTTGCGGGGGGCTTATTGGAATCTGGAAGCCCCCTTTAACAAAGGGGACCTCCAGATCCCAGTTCCCAAACACTTTCTATGACAATAACTTGCATATTAGCCTTTAAAATTAGCACTTTCGATTTTTCATGTTCGTGTGCCATAGACTTTAACAGTGTTTGCGTGTTCTAACAAATATTTTGTCTGCGAACCGAACCGGGGGGTGTTCAGCTCATCCCTAATGGGGTATGTGTAACAGTGCTACAAAAGGTTCACTCGCAAGGCTAGAAGAGGAGGTAGTTGCCAAGGGTAACCGAAAGACAGAACAGCTACAGCATTTGGCGTGGCACCTGGTGACAGGTCCTCCCGGTAGCGAGGGGGTTGGCATTCTGACGCCTTCTCTAGCTGGTCATCTCCTCTGGTCACTGGGAGCAGACACAGAGATCTAAGGCTTGATCACTAGGTGTGGGGAAGGAAATTGTTCATTTAGGACACCTATGACACTCACGCTATGTGCCAGTGGGGTTTCATGCCGTTGCTGGAAGTGAGGTAACTAAGGTACACTGGAATGGTGGAGTGGGTAGTGACTCTGCATGTCCCTCCAAAAGCAACACATACATTAGTTATACATGATGAGTAGATATTTGGAATAGAACATCTATGGAAAAACGCTGCACGTTATTGCTGCACACACGTGGCTCATGTCTAAGCTGGGGGATTGCCTTTATGTTTGGTTCTTCACATGATTGCAGCCTTTAGCCTCGTACACACAAACGGTTTTCTCAGCCAGAAACCGCAAGAAAACTGCTGGCAGAGCTTTTTACCGGAAAAAAAACGTGTGTGTATGGTTTCTCGTCGAGAAACCCGAGCGTCTATATACTTACCTGCCTCCATGGAAACCTGCGCATGCTCGATGAGACTTCGGCGTATGCGCGGTAGCTTCCAAGGCATAGTGTAGGGTGTAGCAAGATGAATGTGACGAGCGCATGCTCGTCGTAGTCGATAACGTCATTGCGTTCTTGCCATTTAAAAGAACAGCGGTTCTTTTGAATGGCCGTGTGTACACTCAGCTTGCCAGGAATCTCGTCAGGAAAAACAATTTTTTTCCTGACGAGATTCCCGGCCATGTGTACAGGGCTTTTGCCTGGGATATTGTTGGCTGTGTTTTCATCAAGGCATTTTAAGTACCCATTCCCTTGTCCCACCCGGACCATGTCATGCATATGTGAATGATGATGAATGCACTAATGTATGTTTTGTTTTATAGACCTTATGTACTACGATTATTAAAACCTTCCCTGAAGAAGTAGCGCTAACCACTTCAGCCCCTGGGACTATTGACATTTATACAGCGATCAGAGCTATAAATAGCCACTGATTACTGTATAAATGTCATTGGCAGGAAAGGGGTTAACACTAGGGGGCGGTCAAGGGGTTAATTGTGTTACATAGGGAGTGATTCTAACTGTGGGGGGATGGGACTGCCTAAGTGAGGAGACCGATCATTGTTCCTAAGCATTAGAAACAACAGTTCGCTCTGCACACCCCTGACAGAATGGAGATCTGTCTGTTTACATTGACAGATCTTTGTTCTCTCCACAGGAGCAATCGCGAGTAGCCGGCGGCCAATGGGGCTCCGGGCCACACGCACAAGCTCCTATGTCACCCCGCAGGCACGCGCAAGCACACTATACTCTTCAAAGTGCCGCCCACGTTTTTCCCTGGAGTGCCATTCTGCCACCATCAATCGACGGCGGACGGTCGGCAAGCGGTTAAGGACTCTGAAACGTGTTGCCAATTGGTTTATATACAACAATTGTACGATCATTAAGTATTTTTTTTTTTTGCCTTGTGGCCACAGACCACATTTTTCATGTCTTTCGAATGTATGTTTTATACTGTTAATTTATTTTAAAAACTTTTTTTGATACCAATAAATACAATATATTTAATACTATAGTGCCTGACTTTTGCACATTCCTTGAGCCTAAAAAGTCCCAACGTTTCTGAGGGGAGATTTCTTTCTCTATCCAATAGGGGTGTGGCCTTTTTAAGCAGAAATATACAACCTTGTTTATTTTATATATTATTTCCAGGGACAAACCAAAATCTGAGAGGATCTCACAGCATTGACAGTTAGCAGCTATGCTCCTGTAAAGTAGGATGACCAGACATCCCCGGTTTGTGGGGACAGTCCCTGTATGGAGGACATGGGGGGGGGGCATCTGGTACTCTCACCCCGGGTGCAGCATTTAGGGGGGTACAAAATCATTACTGTGCCCCCCAAGTGTGCTGTGTTGCTCCCCCCCACCCAGGGAATCCTATGGCCCAGCCTGTCCCCAATGATCCCTCTGGTGCCGGTGGCCAATGCGTGTGTGGGAACGGCGGAGGAGAGGGGCGGTGCAGAGCATACGGCGGCTATTGGAGAAGCTCTTGGCAATGGATATTGAGGAGTGGCTGGGTGTCGGGAACAGTAGCTGGTGCTGGAAAGAGCCCTGCTCTGATGGATTATCCTGGAGGCCATGGAGATGTGAGCAAAATCAACCGATCTACACTGTTCATGTGGGGGAGGGGAGGGGGGTGTGAGTATTGCAGGAATCCGGTAGGTCAGTGTAGTGGTCAGTATAGAACTCAGGTAGGTCAGTGTAGTGGTCAGTATAGGAATCGGGTAGTTTAGTGTAGTGTAGTGGTCAGTATAGGAACCAGGTAGGTTAGTGTAGTGGATAGTGTAGGAATCATGTAGGTTAATGCAGGAATCAGGTACGGTAGGTCAGTGTAGGGATAAGGTAGGTCAGTGTAGTGGTCAGGTAGGTCAGTGTAGGAATCAGGTAGGTCACTGTAGTCATACCTCCCAACTTTTCAACTTCAGAATGAGGGACAAATGAGCATACCCCCCAAACGAAGATGTTGAGGTGGGGGGGGTCCGCGGATCAAAGTTGAGAGCGGGGGGGGGGGAAATTCCGTGAATCAGAGTTGTTGAGGGGGGGGGTCCACGGATCAGAGTTGTTGAGCGGGGGGGTCCGCAGATCAAAGTTGGTGAGCAGGGGGGGAATTCCGTGGATCGCAGTTGTTGAGCGGGGGGGGGGGGGGTTGTCGTGTCGCCAATCACGGGACCGCGGGATTAACCGCGAATCGCGGTAAACGCTGGGGGGGGGGAGGGGTGCCGCGGGACAATAGCACTGCTCGCGGGACCGCAGGATTATCGCGAAATCCGGGACGGTTGGGAGGTATGCCTGTAGTGGTCCGTATAGGAATCAGGTAGGTCAGTGTAGTGGATAGTAGAGGAATCAGGTAGGTTAGTGTAGGGATAAGGCAGATCAGGGTAGTGGTCAGTGTAGGAATCGGGTAGGTTAGTGCAGTGGTCAGGTAGGTCAGTGTAGAAATCAAGTTGGTCGGTACTACTGTACTAGTGGAAGGTACGCAGGGGGCCTGATTTACTATGCTATGTGCGCTGCGCTGGTTCATGCGTTAATTAGTACTCCGTGTGGAGGCTTAATTGGGCGCATGAACCAGCGTAGCAGCCGGCGCATTGAAACTAATATGTAAAGCCGCGCCGAACTCCCTATAGAAGTCTATGGGAGAAATCAAAAGTGTTCATTTTAAAGGCTAATCTGCAAGTTTTGTCCTAAAAAGTGTTTGGGGACCTCAGTCCTGTCCCAGGGAACATGTATCAATGCTTTTTTTATTTTTTAAAACGGCCGTTTTTTCGGGAGCAGTAAAATTAATAATTCTTAAAGTGAAACAATAAAAGTGAAATATTCCTTTAAATTTCGTACCTAGGGGGGGGGGTGTAATGTCAGCATGTGAAATAGCGCATTTTTCCCGCACTTAGAACTCCCCCTGCACAAAGTGACATTCAGAAGGAAAAAAGTCATTTAAAAATTCACACGCGGCTATAATGAATTGTCGGCTCTGACAATTCTAAAGGGATTCATTCATAAAACAAACAAAAAAATGTGTAGGGGTTCCCCCAAATTAAATTACCAGGCCCTTCAGGTCTGGAATGGATATTAAGGGGAACCCCGCCGTAAAAACCAAAAAAAAAAAAGACGTGCGGTTCCCGGCAAATATCCATTCCAGGCCCTTCAGGTCTGGTGTGGATTTTAAGGGGAACTCCACCCCAAATTGAAAAAAAATTGGCGTGGAGTCCCCCTAAAAATCCACACCAGACCCTTATCCGAGCACGTTGACCTGGCCGGCCGCAGAAAAGAGGGGGGGACAGAGTGCGGCCCCCCCTCTCCTGAACCGCACCAGGCCACATGCCCTCAACATGGGGAGGATGTCCCCATGTTGATGGGGACAAGGGTCTCATCCCCACAACCCCTGCCCGGTGGTTGTGGGGGTATGCGGGCGGGAGGCTTATCAGAATCTGGAAGACCCCTTTAACAAAGGGGACCCCCAGATCCTGGCCCCCCCCCTATGTGAAATGGTAATGGGGTACATTGTACCTCTACCATTTCACCCCAAAAAAAATGTCAAAGTGTTAAAAATGACAGTAGCCGGTTTTTGACAAATCTTTTAATAAAATCTTCTTTTCTTCTTTCCTTCGGGTTTCTTCCGCTGCTTCTTTCTCGGGTCTTCTCGTCCACATCTTGCCCGACGTCTTCTTCTATCTTCTCCGTCCGTCCTTCAGCCTTCTGGTCACGCATCTTGCCCGTTGTCTTGTCCTGTCTTCTTCTCCGTCCTTCCGCCAGCCTCCTCGCATCTTGTGTCTTCTCCGGTCTTCTTCTCGGTCCGCCAGCCTTCTCGTCCCCGGACCCAGCGTTTGAATTTGAATTGGGCCGCCGTGTTCCCGCTCCTGGGACCCGCCCCCCTCTGACGCCACAAGTAAACTCCTTAGAAGGTCATGTGCGTCAGAGGGGGGCGGGGTCACAGAGCGTCACACAGCGGGGGAATTCAATTTCAATCGCGCCGCCCGGAGAAGAAGTTCCCGCCGTGTCACACTCATGTGACCCCGCCCCCCTCTGACGCACATGACCTTCTAAGGAGTTTACTTGTGGCGTCAGAGGGGGGCGGGTCCCAGGAGCGGGAACACGGCGGCCCAATTCAAATTCAAACGCTGGGTCCGGGGACGAGAAGGCTGGCGGACCGAGAAGAAGACCGCAGAAGACACAAGATGCGGACGAGGAGGCTGGCGGATGGACGGAGAAGAAGACAGGACAAGACAACGGGCAAGATGCGGGACCAGAAGGCTGAAGGACGGACGGAGAAGATAGAAGAACACGTCGGGCAAGATGTGGACGAGAAGAAAGAAGCAGCGGAAGAAACCCGAAGGAAAGAAGAAAAGAAGATTTTATTAAAAGATTTGTCAAAAACCGGCTACTGTCATTTTTAACACTTTGAAATTTTTTTGGGGGTGAAATGGTAGAGGTACAATGTACCCCATTACCATTTCACATAGGGGGGGGCCAGGATCTGGGGGTCCCCTTTGTTAAAGGGGTCTTCCAGATTCTGATAAGCCTCCCGCCCGCATACCCCCACAACCACCGGGCAAGGGTTGTGGGGATGAGACCCTTGTCCCCATCAACATGGGGACATCCTCCCCCGTGTTGAGGGCATGTGGCCTGGTGCGGTTCAGGAGAGGGGGGGGGGCCGCACTCTGTCCCCCCCTCTTTTCTGCGGCCGGCCAGGTCAACGTGCTCGGATAAGGGTCTGGTGTGGATTTTTAGGGGGACTCCACGCCATTTTTTTTTTCAATTTGGGGTGGAGTTCCCCTTAAAATCCACACCAGACCTGAAGGGTCTGGTATGGATATTTGGGGGGACCCCACGCCATTTTTTGGGGGGTTTTTTACGGCGGGGTTCCCCTTAATATCCATTCCAGACCTGAAGGGCCTGGTAATTTAATTTGGAGGGACCCCCTTTTTTTTTTTTTTTTTTTTTTTTTTTTAATGAGCAATGACTCTATTCTTTATAGCCATGAGTACTTTAACCACTTGCCCACCGGGTTAATTCTGCCACTTCTCTCCTTCATGTGAAAATCACAATTTTTTGGCTAGAAAATTAATCAGAACCCCCAAACATTATATATTTTTTTTTAGCAGACATCCTAGGGAATAAAATGGCAGTCATTGCAATACTTTTTGTCACACCGTATTTGCGCAGCGGTCTTACAAGCGCACTTTTTTTGGATAAAAATCACTTTTTTGAATTAAAAAATAAGACAATACATTTTGCCCAATTTTTTTATATATTGTGAAAGATAATGTTACGCCGAGTAAAATGATACCCAACATGTCACGCTTAAAAATTGCGCCCGCTCGTGGCATGGCGTCAAACTTTTACCCTTTAAAAATCTTGATAGGCGACGTTTAAAAAATTCTACAGGTTGCATTTTTTGAGTTGCAGAGTAGGTCTAGGGCTAGAATTATTGCTCTCACTCTAACGATCGCGGCGATACCTCACTTGTGTGGTTTGAATACCGTTTTCATATGCGGGCGCTACTCGCGTATGCGTTTGCTTCTGTGCGCGAGCTCGTCGGGACGGGGCGCTTTAAAAAAATTTTTTGGGGTTTTCTTATTTATTTTTATTTAGTTTTATAATTTTTTACACTGAAATAAAAAAATAAAAAAAAAATGATCAGTTTTCTTCCTATTACAAGGAATGTAAACATCCCTTGTAATAGGACTAGTGTGTGACAGGTCCTCTTTATGGAGAGAGGCGGGGTCAATAAGGCTGGAAAGCATGGTATTGAAAAAAAAAAAAAAAGATCTCATGCTTTCAGCTGCAATCATGTTCGTTCACCACAGTGGTGTAGTGTATAGCACTTTGACCTAGCAGCAAAAGAGTCGTTGGTTCGAATCCCGCCCGTGACAGCATCTGCATGGAGTTTGCATGTTCTCCCTGTGCCTGCGTGGGTTTCCTCCCACAATATAAAAACACGCTGTAAATCGGTTCCGGTCTAAATAAGCCCTAATATGCAGTAGTATATTTAGGTTTGGTTCTGCCCTAGGCCTGACTACATATCTGCACCTCCTAATAGAAAAATTACCCACCCCTTCCTGTCAAGGTCACACCCTGTTTTTGTATAACCCCGCCCAGTAATTTTCAGGGGACCCACACACTAGTTCTGGGGGGGCACTGGATTCCCTTAACCACTTCCATACCAGGCACTTACGCACCTTCCCGCCCAAGCCAATTTTCAGCTTTCAACACTGTCGCACTTTGAATGGCAATTGCGCGGTCATACAACACTGTACCCAAACAAAATTGGCGTCCTTTTTCCCCCACAAATAGAGCTTTCTTTTGTTGTTATTTGATCACCTCTGCGATTTTTTTTTTTGCGCAACAACTAAAAAAAGACTGCAAATTTTGAAACAAAAAAACGTTTTTATTTTTTTAGGTTAATTTTTTTGTAAATAAGTTTTTCTCTTTCAATTACGGGCACTGATATGGCGGCACTGATGGGCACCGATGAGATGGCACTGATGGACATCGATGAGGTAGTACTGACGGGCACAGATGAGGTGGCATTGATTGGCGGCGCTGCTATGCGGCACTGATGGGCACTCATAGGCGGCACTGATGGGCACTCATGGGCGGCACAGATGGGCGGCACTTATGGGTGGCACTGATGGATACTTATGGGTGGCACAGGTGGGCACTGATAGGTGGGCACTGTGCATGGATGGGCACTGTGGGGTGGCACTGATGGACACTGTGGGGTGGCACTGATTTTCCCAGTCAGTGCCCATTTGTGGGCACTGATTGGCATCTTTTTTCTTATTTTTTAATGCTTTTTGTTTTTTTGTTCTATATTTTTTTTGTTTTTGCACACCCTGGTGGTCCAGGGTGGGCATCCCTGGTGGTCCAGTGTGGTGATCCGAGGGGGGGCTGCGCTGATAAACAATCAGCGCGAACGCCCCCTGTCAGGAGAGCCGCCGATCGGCTCTCCTATACTCACGTCTGTCAGACGCGAGTGAGGAAGAGCCATCGATGGCTCTTCCTGTTTACATCGTGATCAGCCGTGATTGGACACGGCTGATCACGTGGTAAAGAGTCTCCGTCTCCGTGAGAGACTCTTTACCGAGATCGGAGATGCAGGGTGTCAGACTGACACCCCGCATCACCGATCGCCGCGCTGCGTGCCCCCACAGGCGCGTGCGGCATGAAATCCTGCAGGACGTCCTGTCAGGATTGTGTAACCACTTCCCGGACGTAAATCGGCCATAGGCTGGGCGGGAAGTGGTTAATTTGCATAGTTTTTCTCTCACTTCCTGTTTGGCTATGGGGCAGGAAGTGAAGGCAAATCTCCCCAATTGGACACAGATAATACAAAATAAACTGACAGGGCCTATAACCCTCCCTCACTCTATCCAAAATTAAAGAAAATAAAACTTGTTGATTATAGTTCTTGTCAGGGGCGGACTGACCATTGAGTCACTCGGGCACTGCCCGAGGGCCCCATGCCACTAGGGGGCCCCATCCGGGTTGCCAGGCTCAGTAAAACCAGGGACAGTATGTAAAAATCTGTGTTTTTTTTAGATCTGTCCCTGATATGTCCGAAAATGACATGCTTTTAATGTGAATATCCCAAGATTTTAGCTGCCCGCCTCTGCACTACCTCCTGGCGTGGTGGTCATCTGTAAGCCAGAGGGGCCCCATAATCTTCTATTGCCCAGGGGCCCCATGAGTTGTCAGTCCGCCCCTGGTTCTAGTTTAAGCACAAATTTCATAGAGTTTTATTGAGAGCCCTAAGAAAATATAACCATGCCAATAGGCCAGGATAGAGCGTTGCTAATATGTAGGAATGTGTGTGTTAGAGCACCCCACCCAATGTTAACTAAAAAATTATTAATTTGCAAATAAGTATTATCTGCTCATTTTTTTGGGGATGTCTGCACCCCTGATAGTGACAACATTTGTGAGGTGTCTTCACCCTTTCTAATTCATTCACTTCCTGTCACATAGCCAAACAGGAAGTGAGGGTAAAACCTTACTAATATCTTTTCTTGGGGACACAGAGATCAATCTAAATAGTTTCCCATTATGTAAATTGCACTCTAGCATTTTGCTGTGTACACCCCAAATTATTAGGGATCTTGGACTTTGGGGTCCATTTACTAAAGGCAAATCCACTTTGCACTACAAGTGCAAAGCAAGGAAGAAAGAAAACAAAACAACTTTGCTTCTACAGGATTGGATGTTAAAACCATCAGTGCTTCCTCTCTGATTTTCAGCAACTATGCTTGTACTGCAGAGTGGCTTTGCCTTTACTAAACCCCAAACTAAATAATCATTTGGGGCAGGGATCCTCAAACTACGGCCCTCCAGCTGTTTTAGAACTACACATCCCATGAGGCCTTGTAATGCACTGACATTCACAGACATGACTAGGCATGATGGGAATTGTAGTTCCTGAACAACTGGAGGGCCGTAGTTTGAAGACCCATGATTTGGGGTGTACACAGCAGTGCTGGAGTGCAATTTGCTTAATGGGGACACTAGTTAGATTGACCTGTGTCCCCAAGAAATGACACTGGTAGGGTTTTAACCTCACTTCCTGTTCAGCTGTGTGACAGGAAGTGAAGCCAATTTTAAGAAAAGGGACACAAAGCTCAACACAAAAATAAAAAAACACAAAGCAGGGGTTCTAACACTCACTTGGCTTCCCTCAAACACCCACAATTTGAATAGGATTGCCTTGCGCTAGATTTAAGCACAGTGCTGTAAATAAGCACGTCAAGCCTGTCCACCAATAGCAAACCCCCCCCACAGGCCATGTTTGCAGGTTTTCCTTCATCTTGCACATGTGCTTTAAAAGACAGTCTGGACAGCAATTCTTGATAAGAGAAATCCACAAAACATGTCCTGTCGGGGGTACTTGAGGGCTGAGGACCACTGCAGAAAAAATAAAATACTTACCAGTTTTTGTCTTTAAAGTCATGGGGAATAAACATGGCAAACATTTCATGATTACACACCAGGAAAGAAGCTTAGACACACATAATTTGTTAGGCCCAAACCGATTTCAGCTGCAGCTGTCAACATATGTAGCATGAAAAAGTAACAAAAGACAAACTTAACAATTTTAAAGTAATTTTTATTGGTCAACAAAACAAGGAAAGCGAAAAAAGACAAACAAACAAACACAAACAAAAATACATTTCAAAATTCTAAATAACCATAGCTTCACACATTTTTCATAAAATAAGGCCACATAGACAAATACATCAAAGTGAACATCATTTAAAAATAAACCAAAACCATTGGCAAAACAAAACCCATGCAACAAACCACATTTGTGTTTAGCAACAGCATTTCTGCCAGCCTGCCCCTTCTGAGGGCAGCTGAGGACTGATCGATCCAAGCTTTTTATAACAGTGCTAGTAATGAAGCAATTGAAATCACATGAACAAATTGCAGTCTCTAGTTTGGGTGAGCTTGTAATTGGGCACACCTGCAATTAACCCAAACCACGCTCTATGAGCATCCAAGGAGTGTTTTTCACCTTTTAAAAAGAAAGGATATTTTTTTTCTAAGTGTTTGAGCATGCTCAGTTCATCACACATGTAGGAACCAAGCTGCAATGGAATGAGAGCTTTTTTTTTTTTGTTTCCCCTGATCTGATGCTTTCCAGCCTGAAGGGGAGGTGTTAAAGACAGAAGTAAACACGCACATTTAATAATCTATTTGTGGGAAAAAAAAGGTTGCCAATTTTGTTTGGGAGCCACGTCGCACGACTGCGCAATTGTCAGTTAAAGCGACGCCGTGCCGAATCACAAAAACTTGCCCGGTCATTGACCAGAAATATGGTCCGGGCTCAAGTGGTTAAAAATTAACAAAACACAAAAGTGAGCCCAATTTTTGGGGATAATGTGAAAGATGATGTTACACTGAGTAAATAGATACCTTACATGTCACGCTTTACTATTGGAAACACTCCTGCAATGGGGCCAAAATGAATTCCGTGAATATCCCCATAGGCGACCTTTTATTTTTTTTTCCAGGTTACCAGTTTATAGTTACAAAGAAGGTCTAGAAAAGTATTGCTCTCGCTCTAACGCACGTGTCAATACCTCACATGTGTGGTTTGAACGATGTTTATATATGTGGGCGGGACTTGCGTAAGTCCCGCCCACATATGTAAAAAATATTTTTACTTTTTGCTATAATAAATATCCCCAAAAATATATATTGTAAAAAATAAAAAAAACCTCAGTTTAGGCCGATACGTATTCTACATCTTTTTGGTTCCAAAAAATCGCAAATAGCGTTTAGTGTTTGGTTTTGGCAAAAGTTATAGCGTCTACAAAATATTTTTTTGTTTGTTTTAACTAGTTATTGGGGCGATCAGCGATTTTTATCAGTACTGCGACATTATGGCGGACACATCGAACACTTTTTTGGAACCATTGGCATTTTTCTATCGATCAGTGCTGTAAAAATGCATTGCTTACTGTAAAAATGCCACTGGCAGGGAAGGGGTTAACACTAGGTGCGAGGGAGGGGTTAAATATGTTCCCTGGGTGTGTTCTAACTGTAGGGGGGGGGGACTGACATGTGTAAATGACAGATCGCTGTTCATGAAGGGGAACTCCAGACCCCCCCCAAAAAAAAAATAAGGTGGGTTCCCTCCAGGTGCATACCAGGCTCTTAGGCTTGGTCTGGAACATAATGGGTTAAACCCGCGCAAAAAAAAATAGCGTGGGGTCCCCCCCAAGATCCAAACCAAGCCCTTATCCCAGGCACGCAGTCTGGTCAGACAGGAATGGGGGTGGGGACGAGCGAGCGCCCCCCTCCCTCCTGAGCCATACCAGACCACATGCCCTCAACATGGGGGAGTGTGTGCTGTGGGGGAGGGGGGCACTGCCCTCTTTAGTAAATCACCAAACGGCTGCTACTCCTGCTTTTACTCCATGAGTCATGGAGTAAAGGCTTGGTAAATCAGCCCCAGGGAGTGCTAAAAGTCTGGTGGGAGGTGCAAATTCTTGCCTCATCCCGGGCACTGACAACCCACGCTACACCACTGACTGCATATAGAATTCGAAGAAAATATACTTATAAAAGTGTTTACCATTTGCCAATAAAAAAAAAAATATGTCGTCGAATTTCATTTTAAAAATCTGGTCACCTTACTGTAAAGTGCTCCTGGTTGATAGGAATTGTCCCTGGAATGGGTGATGACAGGAAACCAGGAAGCAGGCAGCAGCAGCAGTGAGCAGAATCTCTCCATCAAAGGCACTGCTGCCTCCCTGGCTGCCGTAGAGTGTGTGCAGCTCTTCCTGCGTGTATGCCTGTGTCTCCCTTATCTGCCACCTCTAAGGAGGAAGGACCAGCACAATCACTCATCTCCATCCTCTCTGCACACACTACAAGCAGCCAGTGAGAATGAATAGAAGCTAGAGATGCAGGCTAAACTTCCATGCAAATGAAGGCAAAGGCAGTGCAATAGGTAGGTCGTGATCTCCTCGCTCCATGTTGTTGTATTGTTCATCTCCTATCTCTGCCCCCCCTTGCTGTGTCCCCCCCATCCTCTGCTGCTGGGTATCTGCTGCTGCAAGTGTTGGCTGCTGCTTTATGGCTTGGGGTGTCTGGGGGGGCCGGGGGACGTCTAAGCAGCCAAGCAGGCCATTTGTTTGTCTTTGTAATGCTTTACGTCTACATGATATGCAGAGAATATTTCCGCCCATTTCGTAAAAGCTCATCAATGACATGCACATCGAGCCACTTCAGTATTTATATCTACAGCTCATTTGTACGTTTTTGTGTGGCGTATATCTCTTCCATTTCTATGGTTCAGATAATATGTGTGTGCACAGCTTATAGAGATGAAGGATACAGTGCTTTGGTCCCCTCCCCCAAATGACAGGGGTTGTCATGGTGATGAGGCTGCCAGCTGCAGCATCCTACTTATCAATGAGGAGGAGGAGGAGGTGAATGGGAGATGTAGGAGAGTCCAAGGTTCACATGTACACAGGCAAACACGGAAGAGACCAGGTAGGCAGGTCTATCGACTTTTTTTACTATATAGACGAGTTTAACGGCAGTAAAATACACAATTATAGCAAATCAGCACCTAAAAATCATAGATATGCTACTGCGACGTAAATAAAAGTCACCATACATGTTGCAGGCTGACTGCAATCAAATTCAGTTACCAAAACGATATAATACATGGCTCATAACTGTCCCTAATTTGGAGGGACTGTCCCTAATTTGGAGCAATGTCCCTAATTTGGAGCAATGTCCCTCTGTCCCTTGTTGCTCCTCATTTTGGTCTGATCTATATAGTTGTATATAAAATGCACTTTTCATCTATCAAACAGTGTTTCACAGTGTTAAACCTTTTATTCAATCTCTATATTGCTGCATTTGTAATATCCATAAGCTAATATAATGGAATAGTAGTGGTAAAATAAAGCACTTGTGGGTTTAACCAATTTTTTATTGTACAATTCTCCTTTAAGGGGGCGTGACAGGGGTGTGTGTCCTATGCTTACATACTTTTGCTGACTGGTGTCCCTCGTTCCCAGAATGTTGGGAGGTATGTGTAATATGAGGACCTATCCAAATGATCCAGTAAATCTCTTTCCAATCAGACATGCCCTTGTACAACATGTTGCTGGTAGATCTAAAGGAGATTGTACAGAAAAATTGTACCAAGTGTGGCAAAGTTAAATTAGAACTAGAGACAAAGGGCCAGATTCAGGTACAAATGCGTTACGCTGCGGCGGCGTAACGTATCCCATTTACGTTGCACCGCCGCAGGTTTACAGCGTAAGTGCCTGATTCACAAAGCTCTTACCTGTAAACTTGCGGCGGTGTAACGTAAATCCGCTTGGGGCGGGCACCATTTAAATTAGGCGCGTTCCCACGCCGAACGTACTGCGCATGCTCCGTCCGTCAAATTACCCGACGTGCATTGCGCTAAATGACGTCGCAAAGGACGTCATTGGTTTAGCCGTTAACGTAAATGGCATCCAGCGCCATTCACGGACGACTTACGCAAACTACGTGAATTTAAAAATGTTGACGCGGGAACGACGGCCATACTTAACATTGGCTAGGCCACCTAGAGGGCAGCCTTAGTTTTACGCTGCGTATCTCGACGGAAACAGCGTAAATTTAGAGCGACGGGTAAAGGGTAGGTTCGAGAATGGCCATATGTAGTCATTTGCATATTCTACGCCGACCGCAATGGAATCGCCACCTAGCGGCTGGCCTAGAATTGCATCCTAAGATCCGACGGTGTAAGTCAATTACACCTGTCGGATCTTAGGGCTATCTATGCGTAACTGATTCTATGAATCAGCCGCATAGTTACGATGGGCGGATCACAGAGATACGACGGCGTATCAGGAGATACGCCGTTGTATCTCTTTTGTGAATCTGGCCCAAACTTTTTATTTTTTCTCATTTTGGAAAAGCTGCTCATACATTGTTATTTTTGTCCTTCCCCCATAGGTAGAAGGAAAGAAACTTGGTTGATTTCCCCCCATCAACACTTCTCTTGCACAGCAGTATTGTGTTCTGATGGCAGGGAGCCTTCCCTGCCTTTAGACCACAATGATCCGCCAGCAGTGATTGCATGAAAAAAACCTGACAGGCTGGTTGTACTGAAGTCCATCAATGGATCGATCGACTCCAGTACAACCAGCCTGTTCATACATGCATCAAATCTCAAGCTGGTCTCTGCTGAACCAGTCAAGATGCGATCCATCTATGACCGGCTTAAAGCTAGTTATTATTATTATACAGGATTTACATAGCGCCCACAGTTTGCGCAGCGTTTACAACATGAGGGCAGTAGAATTTTAGTTGAAACTTTTCCTTTCAAGAACAAATTTTGCGAATTGTTAGTGGAGGGGGTGAATTTGGTGTTCGTTTTTCAACCACAGTGGTGGCATATTTTTCTCTAAACAAATTTCTAACAGTGTGAGCGCGTTTTTGTTCAGGAAAATACTTTCCAATGATATCAACTTTTGTTCAAACATTTACTAGTGTATGACCAGCTTTATCCCTAAATATGTATTTGTTTGTTTTTGTCATCTGTATTTCATTGGAGATATTTCCCTTCACTTAAAAGAGAAGTATGGGTTTGGGGTTTTTCCCCAATCATACTTACCTAGGTGGATGCAGCATCGTTCCCCGGTGCCTCTACACTGAAAACCTGATGATTGAACACCGCCGACCGCTCGGTTTTCAGAGCTTCGTGAGCAGAGAGCTGCAGACTGTCAGTCACGTCTCTCTGCTCATCTCACTTCGTCCTCATTGGAGAGCTGAGCTGTGGAGGGGCGGAACGGGCCGTCTCACACTCTCAGCAGCTCATGAGAAGCTGAGCCGGGTGTCAGTCCAGGCACCAGGCGGATCCCGACTTTATTGTCAGGATGACGCAGTGCCTGGAGTGATATCTGTTAGTCCACTCTCTGCTAAAAACGGGTCACAGGAGTGCAAAACCAATTGCACTCCTGTGATCCATAGAGGTCCCGCCAAACGAGCTCAGGCTGGACTTCTCCTTTAATGTCCCATAGCCACAACAGGATGTAAGAGGAAATCAATCCAAAGTGAGGGAAATCACTCCTTGTCACCGGAACTAGTATTCTCACTGGTAGATTTCCCCTCTATTTCTGTTCTGGTAACTACTCAAAATGTGGGACTTTTTTCACTCTGAGTGATAACGCAAATCGTAGCCATACACGCTTGAATAATCCTGAATGCGCCTCATATAGCAGGGGTAACTTAATGCCGGACGTACAGTACGCCTTACGTAAACGGCGTAGCTTACTGCGACGGGCGCAAGTACGTTCATGAATCGGCGTATCTAGCTCATTTACATATTCAACGCGTAAATCAACGGAAGCGCCCCTAGCGGCCAGCGTAAATATGCACCCAAGATACGACGGCGGAGGAGACTTACGTCGGTCGTATCTTAGCAAAATTCAGGCGTATCTTGTTCCCTGAATACGGCGCATAGATACGACGGCGCATCACAGAACTTACGCTGCGTATCAACAGATATGTCGGCGTAAGCTGACTGTGAATCTGGCCCAATATTTTTAGGCCAAAAGCGCCTGAAAAACGCCTCAGTGTGAAAGGGGTTGCAGCCACTTGATGTAAAATGATCCATCATTTTCTGCTCTGGCTGATGAACTCAATTTTAATCGAATCCTATCAAAACTGAGTCTAAATCGATGGGAAGGGGAGTTATGGCTATTCAACTGCTTGCATTATTTTAATTGACACATTGATCGCATAAAAAAAATTGTAGCATGTTTGGCTACCGTAAGAGGGACACAGACAGAAGACAGGGGTTCCCTTGTCCACTCTATCCAAATGTATAAAAAAGTAGTTATACTCAAATAGTAAAGTTGAAATCTTTTAACATATGTTACCATTTGTATAAAGAAACTGTATCTAAATAGGAACTATATCTTCCACAGTATATGTAAACCCAATTACTAAAATCTCATATAAGCTTTAACATGTTCATATCATTTCAATAATCATTTAAAAGTTATTTTCATATTTTTTTTAAAATATGCTGCTTTCATTATATAAATACATTGAATCCATGATCCTTTCATGTCAGGTACTGTTGTCCCTGTCCCCTAATTGTACTCCTGTGTTGTCACCGTGTTACACTGACATCTGATGGAGATGGCTCTTTCGTTACACATTAGGCAGACATGGTCTGCTGTTGCCCCTCTACTAAGAAATGCTATGTAGCCATTGCTGGAGTACATAATGTAGACAGGAAGTGGCTGTAGGAGATCGGAAGCATGGAAGTGAACCAAAGGATGAAAAAAGGCTAAAATAAAAACGTAAAAAAAAAAGGAAATTTTTTAAATAAATGCAAGGTGTTCTCTGACTGGATGAGGCAGAGGGGCAGATGACGTTACAATCTCTGACTCAATCTGAATAAAATTTGAGAATGCCTTTAATATTCATAGAAAAAAATACAAAACGTTCTCTGATTGTGGAGGTGCACAGTGAGCAAGCCCCTTTCATATGAGCTGACCGATCGGGTCAACATATCAGTTTTTTAGGCGGACCCGATCGGACTATCTTTCTCTTTTCGTCCATGGACGGACACAGCTTCCTTAAATCTTGACTTGTGGGTTATGTTCCTGTTCTATAGGAGAGGACTAAGCAGAACATGTGTAGCGCTACCCCCGCAGGAGAAGCTGGATAGAATAGGGATGGCGTGTTACCTTCTGTGATGCGTCTAGGGGTATGGTGATGATGATGAGCAATGACAATGTTCAAACAGCAAAGGTGTCTTTTTTTGTGCTTTTATTCTTGACCAACACGGCAAACAGTGAACTTGAGGTAGATAGAATAAAGGTTGGTGAAAAGGAGAATTGCAGATTCAGGCCTAAGAACGACGAAAACAATCCTGCTTCTAATGATACTTTAAACTTTGTCACCACTCCAGCCGGAGTGGGTGTAGTGTCCCTGGACAGGCCTCTCACACTGACTTGGCAGCCAGGGTATTACTCGGAACCTTGAGAAAGAACAAGTCTCTGCCACAGACTTGGGTGAGAAATGGAAATTGGAGTGGAACCTCTGCCACAGGCCCCATACTCTAGAATGTCAATATTGGAGTGAATACTTCTCAATAATGTAATTACCTGAATCTCCCTCAGGTAGTCTTTCAAATGGTCACCGACTGACAGGTTGCTAACAGACAAACTCCCAGTGTCCGATCACCTCGATCCCCGATGGATTGTCTAGGCCCTGTTGGATCGCCTGCCTCTGGGCTCACCTCAGACTGACTTCCCACCGAACAGCACAACTTGCTTGGGATCTTCCTCACAGAAATAGGGGACCCAGTCGATCACTGGGGCTCCTTCAGAGCTTCAGTTGCTCCGGGCCAACATGGCCCAGAACTGGGAACTTCACGTAGCACGTGCGCCCCGGCCTGGAAGGCCATATCCCAGGGGGCCGTGATGTGCGCACACCCTAAAGGTGGGTGCCGCACCCGGAACAAGACCAGAACCGCCCGCCAAAATGGCGTCTGCCCAAGAAATACCCTCCCCCAGCATGCCCCGCGAGGGAAAAACCTCACTGATTGGCTGCTGGAGAGAGGCACCTCTGTGTGGACCCCTCTGGCGCCATCTGTCTCCCCGAGGTGGAAAGGCATCTCTGGAACACAGAATGAAAGCACAGCACAGCCCAACCCAGCAGAGACCCAATTTACACAAATTAACCGGATGAGAGCCAAGTAACTCTCTCATACCCCTCTAAATTTGAGATAGCACCTGGATTGAAAGTACACAGGCACTACACACTCCCCCTGCTTGAATAGACACTGTCCCCAGTGTCCTAGTGAAGGCATTCAAGCCTGAATGCCTGGCCTGAGACTGTGTGACAGTAAAGAAAGAAAAATAGAAAAGAATATAAAACTTTTAAGATACAAAACAATACTTTGTACGAATATCTACAGTAAGAACTATGGAATTACACAATCCTAACTATCTAAACTGCCCCAGTCTCCGACAGCATTGATAGGTCAAGAACCTGCAAAACAAAAAAAAACACTCACAAAAAAAAAACACTCTCCTATATATATATATATATATATATATATATATATATATATATATATATATATATATATATATATATATATATATATATATATATATATATATATATACACACAAAATTACTAAGGTCAGAACTGAAACTGCACCCTCTATCTCTAGAGGATGACATTTCCTTTCCTCCCAAAGAGATACCAATAAGTGCTAGGCATTTTCCTGAGTTGCAAGATATATAAAAAAAACACAAATATGTACAATTAGTCTCTACAGTAGTAAAAGGGAAAAAACTGCAGAACACTGCCCCTGGTGGTCAGTGCACTGGTACTACACGGCAGTCCAACGTTCATTTTAGAACATATAGCAGAATAAGGGAGATGTTAAAAAATGGCATCTTCTCCACTGAACTTTTTTCTGGTGCTGTTAAAGAAGCCGGCAAGACCCTATCCTAACTAACTGATCAAAACCCAACCCGAAGTTCTGCACAAGCACCAAAATGTGGATCCGGTGGGATGAAAACATAACTTGGATAGGGGCAATAGTTCTTGTCCGTGTCTTCTTCAAAAGCAGCAGCAGGCATGAAAATATAGGCATGAGGCCTATCTATAAAACCGCGCATCCGGCAAAGAAATTATGTCTCCCCGGGAACTCGTGGAAGTGACAGAAAACACTTGATCTGCCTTGCCGGGACACTTGTGAACCACACGGTCACTGTGGATATATCGACCAGGGCTCCACTCTTTCAGACAGCTCTCGAGACGATTGTCAATGCACAGAAGGGCATACTCAGTCTCACGATCCTTTGCTGGGACATTTAGGTATCCCCAAATGTCATTACGATACCATCTCTCTTTCTTGCTCAATTTCCAGGAGAAGGGCTGGAGGCACGTAAGGGTACTCCCAGCCATATTCAGTGGCCACACTCCGCATGATAATGCGCTGCAGACGAGCCAGTCTGGGCAGAATACGAGGGTCTCCAAGTCCCGGCAATACTATGGCATCAGGTGCCCTTTTTAGCATAGGCACTGCAGTAGGTATGGGGTTGGCAATATTAGTACTGGACTCACCAACTCCCCAGGTCAGCTGCGGAACACTTGGATTTGTTACGCTCAATGCGCTCGGTGCGCTCCGGCCGGAGCGATTCTTCCTCCTCCGAGACTTGTGGGCCCAAAATCCCCCATAGCCTTGGGTTTCGGGAAACTCGGGTTCAAACCAGTGATCAATTCCCCCGTCGTGTGACAGGTTGCCAACAGACAAACTCCCAGTGTCCGGTCACCTTGATCCCCGATGGATTGTCTAGGCCCTGTTGGATCGCCTGCCTCCGGGCTCACCTCAGACTGTCTCCCCACCGAACAGCACAACTCCCTTGGGCTCTTCCTCACAGAAATAGGGGACCCAGCCGATCACTGGGGCCCCTTTACAGCTTCAGTTGCTCCGGGCCAACATGGCCCAGAACTGGGCTTTAAACAGAGTTTAACAGCCCCGCCCAGGGAGCTGTCCCTCCAGACATGACCCTCCACCCTGCAGTCAGCAGCTAATTTTTTTCTGCCTAGTAGAGGAGTAGGACATGGCTCCCTTTTGGACTCAGGGTCCTGAAGACATTTTTTATTATTTTATTTAGAGGAATCTTCTATCAACTGCCATCTGGGTGACAGGCTGGATAATATAGATCATTGTAGTCCCCCCAGTCTGGCCATCGAGCATGAGCAGGCCTTATCTATGCTCTGGGTCGGCCACGACATACCCCATGGCTCCAGGGGTGGTCGGTGAGCTATATGCTCCAGGGTTCACATATGACCGGGCTGCTTGCTGTCTCAGTCACAGTGGACCAGGCCAACAGCTACTCCGTACTACTCGGTTGAAGGTCTGTCAGGAATGCACCAGCAGGTCCTCGCAGGGATGGGTAAGTACAGTTCCTCCTGCCTCGGCAGGATGGAACAGCTGGGCATTTACCGGAAAGGGGGTTCTCCTGTCCTCCTCTTCCTCTCCCTCCGTCCCCTTTTTCCTCCTTCCCTTGTGAGGCTCGCTGCGACCGGGGTATACCTTTTGTGGGTCTCCAGTTCCCGGTTATGGTCTGTTGGGGTGTCCAGGCCCACTCGCTGTCGGCAGTCCTGGAGTCATTTGTTGCCTGGGTGGAAGCGGCGTGCGGGCGTAAGTGGGGTAAAAAGCGTCCCCCCCCGCCATCTTCTGACTCAGATTCAGGCCTGGCTGCGGCACAGGACCCCGGTTCTGGAAGCTCTGGCAGATCTGCCTTTCAAAGGTGGGAGGCTTTTTGGTACCTCGCTGGACGACATTATTAAGGATGTCACTGGAGGTAAGAGCACACTTCTTCCTCAATCCTCCAAGGGGAAGGAGCCACGCCATAAGCCGGGTATTTTCGTCAGTCAGGGCCCGCGGGCAGATCCTCCCAGACTGACAAAGGTCCAGCTGGGGTACAAAGGCGTCCCTGGGTGTGCAAGCCAAACAAGCTAGCTAACAAGACTACTACCGCATGAAGTTTTGCCTGACTCATGGGTGGGGGAGACATCTTTGCAGGTTTGCAGATCGGTGGACCTCACTGCTCGCCGACCAGTGGGTCTGCGAGGTGGTCACTTGTGGGTACAAGATTGAGTTTCTTTCCTACCTGCCAAACAGATTCTTTCCCTCAAATCTTCCTCTTTCCCCGACTCGTCAGACTGCTTAAATGGGGGGCAGTACAGGACTTACTGAGGTGCAGAGTAATTTTACCTGTGCCACTACAAGAAAGGTTTTTCAGGGATTCTACTTGAATCTGTTTGTGATCCCAAAGAAGGACGGAGTCTGTCCAATCTTGGATCTCAAGGCCCAGAATGCCTTTGTAAGGGTTGTAAGGGATTTTCTGGTGTCCGTGGACATCAAGGATGCATGCTTGCATGTCCCCATCTGCACCAGGCATCAGAGGTTTCTGCACTTTGCAATCGGTAAAGACCACTATCAATTTGTGGCTCTTCCCTTTGACCTAGCGTCAGCACCAAGAGTGTTCACCAAGGTGCTCGCCCTGATTCTGGCTCTGCTGAGACAGCGAGGCATTGCTATCGTGGGCTACCTAGACGATCTTCTTCTGAGAGCTGCTTCTGGCTCAGAATTAGCCAGTCAGACCCTTCGGGAATTTGGTTGGGTGTTGAACATTCAGAAGTCGGTCTTGGTACCGACTCAGCGTCTGGAGTACCTAGGATTAATTCTGGACTCCTCGGAATCGAAAGCCTTCCTTTCTTTGGAGAAGTTCCAAAGACCTGGAAATACACCGACGGGTAGGAAACTGGCTTCTTGGGCCTTCTGGGGCAATTACACAAAAAATGTCCGCTACCTCCACAGTAGAGGCAGAGCCTAGATTGCATACGATGACGCCTTTCATCCGGGGTTAACGTGGAACGTAGCAGGCCGACTTGTCTAGGAACTGGGGTAGAGGTACTGGTGGGCACAGGCACTGGAGAAGGCGAAACCTTAGGCGGCACCATGGCAGGCCTGGAGAACTGAGTTAGTTCGGACTGTCTCTCCCGTAGACGTCGGTCCAGCTGGATGGATAACTGGATAAGATCCTCAAGTGTAGTGGGGACCCCAATCCTGGCCAGCTCATCTTTGAGAGACTCGGAAAGTCCTAAGCGAAACTGGTGTTTGAGGGCTGCCTCATTCCAGCCTGTGTCTGCAGACCACCGATGGAAGTTGACGGTATAGTCCTCCACTGGTCGACTACCCTGCTGTAATGAATGCAGAGCGGCTTCGGCGGTGGCTGTACGCTGGGGGTTCTCATAGAGTTGTGCCATAGCTGCCAGGAATGTGTCCACTGTGTTAATGACGGGACTCTTTTGCTCCCATAAACTGTGGGCCCAGGTCTGGGGTTCATCGGACAGCAGGGAGATGAGGAACCTGACCTTAACAGTTTCTAAAGCAAAAGTCCGGGGCTGCAATGCTAGGTACAATAGGCAGGCATTCTTGAGGATCTAAACTTTTTCCGATCACCGGAAAATCGTTCAGGGATGGGAACTCTGGGTTCTTGAGGACGGAACACCATCGTAGGAGCCACAGAGGAACGTGCGTAAGTGGAGCTGGTAGAAGCTGGAACTGGGTCCGCAGAAGCAGATGATTCTGACAGGTGTTGCAGCCTATCCTCCAGCTGGAGGTATCCTTCTTGTAGTGTCTGGATTGCTTGGGTCAGAGTAGTGGCCTGTTGACACAAAGCCTCTAACGGGGACGCATCTCTGCCGGCCTCAGGCATGGCTGGATTGTACTGTGATGTCTCTGATGTGAGGCCGAGTGGCAGAGAGGGCGCCCCTTGCGGCTAAGTGCAGCGCTCCCCTGGGAGTGATACAGGGGATACGGTGCCCAAAGGTACACGGGTTGCCAGTAGTGCTGCAACAGGCTGGTAAGCAGAATGTAACTGGGGTGCGCTGGGTAGTGATGTCAGTAGCCGTGCAACAAGAAGTCCTGAGTAGGTGTATGCAGGATAAACCAGGAGCAGGGTTCGCAGCCAGGCCAGAGGTCATATACCGGGAGACAGTCCAAGAGCAAACAAGAGCAAGCCAGGTCATAAACAGTGGGCAGTGGATCGAAGAATAGTCAGCCAAGCCAAGATCAGAGCGAGGAGATAATTGGGATCACAGGTCAGGCCAAAAGCAGAGATCAAGCCAGGAGTTACAAGGTAAACAGACACAGGAAGCTGACGACAATCCAGCAATTTGGGTCAGACAGTGGCAGCCTTTTATAGGCCAGCAGGGGGATCCACCTGTCACATGATGTGTCTCTGGTGGCCATTTATTCTACTGGCAAGATTGCCAGTACTTCCACGGTCATTTCCCTGACACAGCCTTCGGCCATTTCTTCTACTGGAAAGATTGCCAGTACTTTCACGGTCATTTCCCTGACACAGCCTTCGGCCATTTCTTCTACTGGCAAGATTGCCAGTACTTCCACGGCCATTTCCCTGACAGAGGGGTCCAGTCAGCCCAGGGTCGCTGGACTCTGGACGAATCCCGCCTGCTGATCAATGTACTAGAACTTTGAGCGATCAGGCTGTGCCTCTCCTCGTGGTTGCAGAGGCTACAAGGACGTCCAATCAGGATCCAGTCAGACAACGCCACGGCGGTGGCTTATGTCAACCATCAGGGGGAAACACGGAGCTTGGCTGCGGCGTCGGAGGTGGCTCACATCCTGCGGTGGGTGGAAAGGAGTGTGCCAGCTCTGTTAGCTGTTTGCATTCCCGGCATAGAAAACTGGCAGGCGGACTACCTAAGTCGCCAGATGCTGGATCAAGGGGAATGGTTGTTACATCAAATGAGTTTCAACTCCTTTGCCGGAAGTGGGGCACACCGGACGTGAATCTCCTGGCTTCTCGACTCAATCGCAAGGTGTCGAGGTTCGTGGCCAGGTCCAGAGATCCCTGGGCACAGAGATCCCTCGGCCTCTACTCCGCAGAGTAGAGGCCGAGGGGATCTCTGTAATTCTAATCGCTCTGAATTGTCACGCGATAAATCGCGGCAACACGCATCGCAGGAAACATGTCACCCAAAAAAAAGTTGTGGAGCTACTTGGACGACATGCTTCCCACTATGCGTGTTACCGTAATTGCAGAGCGATTTATCGCTCCAGACTCGTCCTACGATTTGAGATGTCATTCAAATGAATGGCATGTCAAATGCTAGTCCCGCAATTTGCCATTCAATCATCAGGGCTTTCAAATCTTGGACATATTTGCGGCAAATCTGCCCGTGATTCAAAACGCTGAAGAGTGAATGAACCTGAGCCTGGGTTCACAAATATATGTAAACAGACATTGCATGTGATTCACACCCGCATTGCTGTGCCGATCACATGCAATGTCTGTGCAATGCAAGTTCAGCCATACAAGCCATGCAATGCAAGTACAGCCACACAAAAAAGGTGCAGGGACTTTTTTTTTCCCGCAGTGGAATTGAACCGCATGCGATCTGATACCTGTCCGAATCCACAGTTCGCAGTGCGATCTGTGAACTAATCTGGGGGTGTCATTAACATTGTATTGACAACCGCAGCGGTTCAGAGGGCAGTGTGAACTGCCTGCCGGAGAGATGTGATGCAGGAACTGGAGTCGCTCTGGTTCTCACATCGATATAGTGTGAACCCAGGCTTAACGCACCTGTGTCACAATTGTGATGTGGTTTTTGAGTCACATGACCCATGAAAAACACACCATAAGCACAGTAATTGTGGTAATATTGGCCCAATATCGCGGTAAAAAAGCGGTGCATTTTCAGTGCCATTCTGCCGATAACACCATTTTGGCGGCCAAGATTTTGGTGCATCTCCACATAAAACCTGATGCTTTTACATCCACATCAGCCTCCGGCTGCTTTCCTTACTCCAAAAGAAGAAAACACCATATGGTGTAGTATGTAAAAGTAAGGCAGTTTATTTTGCAACATAAAAAATTATCACTCACATTTCCAGGTGCCTAACCGGCACTAGTCTGTCCAGTGTTACTGCTACAGTATTTCTTCGGCGTGCGTTCCACGCCTCGGTTGTGTGTTGTTCAGGAAGCTTCCTTATGACGCATGCGTACATGCGAAACGCGTAGAGGCTTATGGGTAATTCTTTCACGACCGGAAATACGTCACGTGTCACCTCCACGGCACTTCTGCGTACTGAACAACACACAACCGAGGCATGGAACGCACGCCGAAGGAATACCGTAGCAGTAACGCTGGACAGACTAGTGCCGGTTTGGCACCTGGAAATGTGAGTAATAATTTTTTATGTTGCAAAATAAACTGCCTTACTTTTACATACTACACCATATGGAGTTTTCTTCTTTTGGAGTAAGGAAAGCAGCCGGAGGCTGATGTGGATGTAAAAGTTGTTCTGCATGTTGAACTGATACATACCTCGATGGGGAGACGGCAATATTGCTATATTTGTTGCGGAGACACACACCTGGATACCAATTGCAGGCTATAAACCTACCCTAATCTGGTGAGAGTTTAGCACATAAGAGGTGGTGGTGACACAAAAAGGGTGAAAAGTCATGGAATTTCAGTCAAGAATATTGGCACCATATTTTTTGTATTTTTTTTGGAATTTTGAAATATTGGACTTTTTTTGTGCATGTTTATAAAATTTGTATCATCCGTGATCATATATTGCGGGTCACGTTTTGAGCACATTGGTGTTATTGTATATTTTAATGATCTGTGTTTGCAAATAGATTGGAAGTGTTATATTTGTAGTGACTAAAAGTAAAACTTTGCACCGAATCAGCGCAGTAGTATATGTGCAACACATACAAATATATATGCTCTATATTACGCCTCCTGGAGGTGTTCACAGTAACTGCAGCAGATATAGTAAATATTTAAGTATCACAATTTTTGCGCCGGGGACACAACACACATGCATTTGCCCTTAGTAAATCAACCCCAATGTCTCAATAAATATATACAGTAAGGCTGGATTCACACTGCAGCATGTTCCTGCTCACAGTAGGTGTCCGGTGTGCATCCCCATTCACCGTTTTAAGTCTGATTTCAGCCCGAATTTTCAGGCTGAATTCAGACCTAAAACGGACCAAAAGATAGGCCTTGTACACACAACCGTTTTCCTCAACAGAATCCATCAAGAAACTTGGTGGCAGAGCTTTTTTGCCAAGGAAAACGGTCGTGTGTATGTTTTTATCATCGAGAAAACTGTCGAGGAACTCGATGAGAAAAAAAGAACAAGTTCACTTTTTCCTCTTCGGGAGTCTCAATTTCCTTGTCGTGTTCCTCGTCGGGCTGGTTTTTCGTGTGTATGCTTAGAAACCCGCGCATGCTCAGAATAAAGTATGAGACGGGAGCGCACCTTCAGTAAAAGTAGCGTTTGTAATGGAGATAGCACATTTGTCACGCTGTAACAGACTGAAAAGTGCAAGTCTCTTACCAAACTTTTAGGCCTCTTTCAGACGTGCGGACCGTATGTCCGCATTTTCATCCATCCTATGCGGATGAAACCGGGACATACATTGGTCCCTATGTGATTGCGGGTGTCAGCGGACCCGTAATCCCCCGCCTCCGCAAAGCTCCGCAAAATTGGACGGAAGAAAATCCTATTTTTCTTCCGTCTGGCGGATCGGATCGGGTGAACACGGACATACGGTCCTTGTTCATCCGATCCCCCCATAAGGGAGAGCGGAGGCAAGACAGGGCGGTCCCTGCACAGTGTGCGGGGACCGCCCTGTCAGCCCACGGCTCAGCGGGGATTTTACTGAGGATCCCCGCTGAGCTTGACGGACACACGGAGGCGGATCATTACTGATCCGCCCCGTGTGAAAGGGCCCTTACTTAACACGCAGTAATATGAGATTAGCAAAAGCGGCCCCAAGGGTTGTGCCAGTGGAATCGAACTTCCCCTGCCGTCGTACGTGTTGAACGTCACCGCGTTTGAGAATGAAGAGATTTGGTCTTGACAGTGTGTACACAAAGAAAGCTTGTCAAGATTATCGACAAGCCTAACAAGGAACTCGTCGAGGAAAACGATGTTTCATTTACGACGAGATTCTCGGTTGTGTGTACGAGGCCATACACAGGACTCCTTTCGCACCTGAGCCGCTGCAGAGATATGTGACCCGCCTCCCTAAAGAGACGGTCGCAATCTCCTGCTATGCGAATTGAATGTGGAGAAACCCTCATTCAATTCGCGAACAGTGTGAACCCAGCCCAATGGTGAACAAATCCGTGAATGAAATGCATAAATATAAAAAAAAATGTCCTACACCAAAATCACAAACAAATATAATAACATAATAAAAAAAAACTCCATGATGGAAACAAAGTTCATCAACAGGTGAAAAAAATGCTAATTGAAAATCACATGTGAACACTCCTGTGCTCCAACACCAAACACAGCCTCTTATCAGAGATATCAGACCTGTAACATAAAGCTCATAAATGCATGAGGACTATCCAGGATAATTGTCAGATAAACACCCTCAGGCAGGCATCACAACTCTTCAAAACATCATAAGTGAACCATGGAAAGAGGAAAACGTCAGACTCTGTACAATATGGTCACACCATTTTATTACAAAAGACACCATAGGGTACTCAAGTGAGAAAAAAGCAAAATATGTATTAGTCAAATTCTGTTTGCCATCAAGCCTGATGGTGTCATCCACTCAAACCTCACCAAACATGTTTCATCACTACAGAACAGGAGCCAGCCTTAGCTTATCTATAGTTACAAGAGTGCAGTGCAGCGTAGACAAAATAAATAACTAATTTTTACTAGACCTGAATAAAACAGACGTGTGCAGCAGATGCCTACATTGTTGTCACTCCTTGTTTGCAGTAGAGATGTAGACAGGATAAATTTAAACAATACAATATTTATATTGGCCTGACCCTGCAAAAATCGCTAGGTACAAAGTTATGCTTTTTAAAGTTGCTTGGCCTCACTGGATATACTTAAATAGTTAATATGCTTTTAAAGTTGTCCTTTTTTGCATTGTAAATAAGAATAGTATACAAGAAATCAAAATAAATTATATATTTTTATTGACAAAAAAAATACCTTGTACTGATTGAGATGTTCGTTTTACAGATACTTGCACTTTTAATTTGTGTTGACCTTTTTTAAATGTATAGGTTTTTACTAAGTATTTACTAAGCACAAGAAAAAAAGTGGAAAGGAGAGTGTGGGAGAGCCCTTATGGCATAGTATTTAGTGATGATGACTGCAACCTGGATGTAACTCTTGTGGAGACTGTCTCAATGCAGATGTTGTGACTGTTGCTTTAGATGTTGAGAGAGGTTTGGTCCAAAGTCTATCTGGGACACATTGGGATGGCAGAGTAAACTTAATCTTAATAAACTTAATGTAAAAAGGCTGGGAGTGGTGTGTGGGCCACAGAAGAGTCCATTGATGGGTGGTATAGGTGTACTCCGTGACTATACTGTGTAAAAAGAAAAGGATTCTGATAGCAGAAGTAAGCTTGACATTTAAATATTTAATAAAACACCAATGATGCCTTTCGTGACTACAGTCACTTCCTCAGAAATATGGTGTAAACATTGATTAACAGTAAAAGACAGGCATATGTAGCTATTCTAACAGGGCGTAAGTGCAATTTGCCTCGGCTCGGTTCTCATATGCACAAGGTAGGCCCCTTGCTCCGGTACAGCCTTCCTAACAAGCTGCGGTATCTCTTTCAGCTCATCTAACTTCAGGCATTCTTCCAACTCTAGTTAACTCCAGTCAACCCCCATGCTCTCTGCCCCAGTCAGTGATGGTAATTGAGTCAATTCTCTCTTCAGCCCTGGACTTATCACATGACTTGCTTGAGCATCCCATAAGGGTTCTCTTGGACAAGCCCTCAAATGTGGCACTACCCCCATGAGCAGGGCAGGACTTAGGGTAGTGGGCGCCCCTGGGCTTGAGTGTTGAAGGGGCCCCCTGGAGTCGAGAATTGGGGAGGGGATCGAAGATGTTGAGTGAGGGGGGGGCGAATTGAAGTTGTTGAGCGGGGGGGCGAATTGAAGTTGTTGAGCGGGGGGGTGCCTCTCACCTGTGCACGGAATGTGTCGGCTCTTCCCTTCAGCAGACATCCACACACCGCTCCGGTGGGGTTTTGCAGTTGTTGAGCGGGGGGAGTGCCTCTCACCTGTACCGACAGCCTGGGGCTCAGACTGTCATTAGCCTGGCTGTCGGCTTTCTTCCCTTCAGCAGCCACAGTCCTCCACACCCCGCTCCGGTTCCTCCTGCTTCCGTGCTGCCTCCTCTTGCAGTGCGGGAAAGTTAACCCTTTCGCGGGACCGTTTCTTGCCCGGATCCGTTTCTTGTTGTGAGGTATGCACAGGGCCGCCATCAGAAATTTTGGGGCCCCTTACACAGCTTAAGGCATGGGCCCCCTGGAGCAGAGAGCCGGGGGGGGGGGGGTGCTGACGCCTTAAATTGCGATGCGGGGGGCTGTGGAAAATTGAGAAGTGGGGGGGGGGGGGCCTTTACAAAAAAAAGAAGAAATAAAGAAATAGAAATAGAAATAGAAATATATATATATATATATATATATATATTAAAAAAGGGGGTGAGAGAAGGTTTAGGGTGATGGCACAGAGGGCATTCAGCGATACTCGGGTTCTGAGCAGAGTGAAGAAAGGGAATGTGTGCCCGGTGAAGTATCTTTAATTGGGTTTCTTTCCATATTTCGTTGGGTGTAAGTTGTTGGACTTTGTTGAAGCCTTGCAGCAGTTTGTGTATCAGGTCGTCGTCCGGGAAGTCTCTTCCCCAGTTAGCGACAGATGATGATGACAGGGAAGGGGAGATCTTGAGACGTAGAGGCTTGTAAATGTCCGAGATCTTGGAGGAGCCCTCCGAGAGTAGCTGATCCGTGAAGGAGGGGGAGAAGCGTTTGCAGGGCTCATTGCAGGTAGCCCGAAGATAATGTATACATTGCCAAAAGTGAAAGACATGAGATTGGGGCAGGGCAAACATTTTGGCCACAGCTGCGAACGTTAAAGGGCACCCATTGGAAGTATCACAAAGTGAGGCAAAATGTGTGAGCCCCCTTTCCTGCCAGATTTCGAAGGGTCTATGGTCCAGACCGGGGGGAAAAGCTGGGATTGCCTTGGATCGGTAGGTGTCTTGACATAAAAGGAGCCCCAGGTTTTTCCTGCTTTCCCTCCAGGCTATAACAGTGTCTCTAATAAGTTGTGTTGGAGTATGGGGGTGATCGATTTCCACTTACAGTGGAGGAGAGCTACCAGGGAGAAAGGGTGTGCCATAGCAGATTCAAGGGAGTAGTTCGAGTATCTTGATGATTGCATTATCCAGTCTAGACTGATTCTCAACAAACAAGCAATATTGTACATTCTAACATTTGGGAGACTGACACCACCCTCGCGTCTGGGAAGAAAGTGTTTTTTCAGGGCTATGCGGGGTCTCTTGCCCTGCCATATAAATTTGGAGATAGCCGATTCAATAAGTTTAACATCCTTATGGCGAAGGAGCAGAGGAATAGTCTGCATTGGGTACAATAATCTGGCAAAACTAACCATTTCACCAAGTGACATCTTCCCAGGAGCGAGAGGGGCAGATCCAACCAGTTCTCCAATTCCTGAGATATTCTTGACAGCAAAGGGGGGTAGTTCAGGTGGTACATGGAGGAGGGCAATTTACCGATTTTAATGCCGAGGTATGTGATATGGGATTTAGCAAGAGAAAAAATGGATCGCTGTGTCCAAGGGGGAGCAGGCCGAGTACCCAGGGGAAGGATTTCACTTTTGCCACAATTGATCCGGAGGCCCGAGCAGGCGCGGAAGGTATCGAAGATACTTTTAACAGTGAGCATATCAGAGGAGGGATTCTCGGAGAAAATAAGGACGTCGTCCCCAAAGAGAGGAGCGCAGTTCGTGGGCGCCAATTTTCATTTCACTCCTCACTGAGGACACACACAGCTGTGCAGATTGCCTGCTGTGTTTTACTTTTATACTTGGGATACTCACCATACTCAGCCTATACCTGTTATGGACTATGAGGTCCCTTTGAATACATCACTATACACATGCCATGCCTGCTCTCCATTTGGCCCCTGGAGGGGTCCCCCCATTTTGACTCCGCCCCCTCAGCTCCCGGGTGAGACACCTGCTGCTGCCGTCTTGGGGCCGCACATTTGTAGCCATGGTCACGCCCAGTGGTACAGTGTTACACACCCCTGAAGAGCAAGCTGGATCTTGCGAAACTAGGCTAGTCGGGTAGTACGATGCCCGTGTATCCTGTCCACTATTATACTTGTGTACTAATATTTTTACTGTCTATGTATTGTTTCAATTGGCAATTGTTGGTGTTATGTATGTAACAATGTTACTTTACGCATGTAAACAATTGTACTTGAATAAATTATATACTATACAATTACTGTTATTTTTACTGGCGGAAACGTTACCCACTTCATTTAAAGTCCCGGGGCGAATCTTTTTGTTTTGACTTTATGTAACAGGGATGGAAGTGGGTCACTGGGGAAACCAGACCTTTCCTCTTTTTTAGTAACTTAAATAAAGGTAATGCTGTGATCTTAGGGTGCAGCATCATTAGCACAGAGCACCTAGATGTAGGACTGTCCCAGCAAACCCAAGACAGTTGAAATCTACGTAATTCGTAAATAGGACATGTAATGTTCATATTATGTAAGTACATTCTGCCTGACTATTTTAAAATTGCTATCTGACGAATTAGTTGGATTCCAATTATTCCTGAAGTCTGTTTGGCTATATTACTATCATATAGCACAGTCTATAGGTTCCTTTGGCCAGAACCTAAAGACTAGCTTGGAATCCAATATTATCTTACCCCAAGGAGATTTCTTGTTCTTATTACTTTTCACTTCTTGCTGTTTTGGAAATCCATTAAATCCCATTTTTATATTATAGCTTGTTTATCTTTGATTTTCTCACAAAGCTCCTTTCCTGTCTCCAAAATTCTGTTTTGCAATGCTGGACTATACTTTTTTTTTTGTAGTTTTTATAGTAAGAGAACACATATAAGTTGCCACGTGCTTGGGCTCATTTTGCCGGTCAGTCATAAAACTCATTGTAAAGTCCAAACATTGTGAACAGAAATTCAAACCCCATTCCTAGCACTGTTTCATAGCCAAAGTCTAGGGACAAAATGGAAACGTTAAACAGTATTAGTGTAACACTACCCCCGTAGGAGCTGCTGGTTATTTTTGGGTGGCACGTTACCTCTATATTCTCGCTGTTCAGGGTGAAAAGAGAGCCTGAAGAATTTCAATGTCCACACAATGCACTTCTTTTTCTTGGGTTTATTTTTCAGAACTTCAGTAAAAAAGGATAAGGGTGGAAATGTAGATAGGTTCAGGTGCATACTCACAAATAGGGAAACACTCCTGCTTCCAGCAAATAGTTATCGTCGCCACTCTAGCCAGAGTGGATATTGCTCACCCGGATAGGTCCCCCTCACTGGCCTAGCAGCCGGGATGGCGCACAAAGTACAGTCACTGTCACAGACCTTCCTTTATGAGGAGACGCTTTGGTCCGAAATCCTCTGCCACAGGATTCAGCACCCGGATCTCTTTAGCTTAGCTTTGGTAGAACTTTTAGGCACCTGGATCAACAGGAGCAGGGCACTACATTAGTGTAATGGTATCTGTGTCTCAGCCACAGGTGTGCTTGTGGCTCACCTCGTGCGGCGTAGATTCCCCCTGCTGATATTTCACCAAAGCCCCCCAATGGGGATCCTAAAAATCTTTAAAAAAAATAACACTAATAAAAACCTACTGACACCATCTGCCCTACGGACACCAACCTCTGCCCTACTGACACCATCCACTGCCCTACTAACGCTGTCCATGTTTTAATACATTTGGGGTGCACACCCTAATGCAAAAATCTGCGCACACCTATGGTCTCATCTAACTTGCCTCTGAAGTATGTAAATGGAGAGCAGTGGATTCTGTATGTTAAATTACATATTACTATTAGTGTGTGCACCTCTGCCCCCTACTGTGGCTGTGGGACATGAGTTGTACAATAATGTGTGCTTTGTGTACCTGAAAAAGTCAACTAATCAAGGGAGCAAAGTCAATCGTGTGACTGCTGTGATTGTTTTAGGCCTGCTTCACATGGGCTTCAGCTTGTATAAGAGCAGTGTGAACAGTAAGCTTTGACAAAGTCTTTGCAGAGCTTTCAGTAAGCGTTGTTGAAGCTTTTAAAGTACCATTCAGCTCCAGTTTGTAAATGTTCTAATGGGAGAGTTGGGGCTCTTTCACACGTGTGGACAGTATGTCCGCTTTTTCATCCATCCGTGTACAGATGAAAAAGGGACATACATTGGACCAATGAGATTGCGATATATGCAAGATATGAGTTTGCGGGTGTCAACGGATGAACATCCGCTGACACCCAATCTCACCCGGTTCCGCAATCCTCCGATTCTGCAGACGGAGGAAAACCCTATTTTTCCTTCCGTCTGCAGATCGGATAGGCTGAACACGGACAGACCGCCCTGTCATCTGCCGGCTCAGCGGGGATCAGTGGAGCGATCCCCGCTGAGCAAGCGGAGGTTCACGGGGCGAATCATCATTGATCTGCCCCGTGTGAAAGAGCCCTTAGCTGCTAGCAGGCTTTCAGCAAGCTTTAATAAGTTCTGAAGCCTGCTAGCAGCTTGTGTAACCCTTTTGCTGCTTACAAACTGGAGTTGAATGGTACTTTAAAATCTTGCTGAAAGCTCTGCAAATGCTGTGTCAAATCTTGCTGTTTACACTACTCTTATACAAGCTGAAATCCGAGTGAAACAGGCCTTAGAAGAAAAGCTGCTTTTACATTCATCTATTAAATTCTCATAAATCTTAACTAAAGTGATTGTAAAGACAGAAGGTTTTTTATCTTAATGCATTCTATGCATTAAGATAAGGAGCCTTCTGTATCCAGCAGCCCCTCTCAGCCCCCCTGTCACGTACCTGGTTGGAGGTCGAAGTGTAGAGAGGGCTCCCCTTGCGGCTAAGCGCAGTACACCCCTGAAGATGGTACAGAAGGTGTAGTGCCCAAACAATCACAGGTTGCCGGATGGGTACAGGAGAGTAAAGTCGGTGGTCAGCTGAAGTATACCAAATGCAGGATACGCAGCTTGGGCAAAGTCTCTAGGAATCCTCAGTAACACTTGCAATGGTGTGTGTGCAGGAGATGGCAGTGAAAGCCAGGCCAGGGGTCAAACACTTTAGATCCAACAGGAGGAAGAGGCAGGTAACAGGAACAGGGTCAACCCAAGGTCAAATCCAGGAAATTAGGCCAGGAACAGGTAGCAGTAGCAAAGTCCTTGATGCAAGCCGGAATCAGACACTGGAAATAGCAGCAAAGTTGGTAAAGCAAGCCTGGGGGTCAAACCAAGAGAGCAGATCAGACAGGTCAGGAACAAGCCGGGTCACAACAGGAAATCCAAGGTACAGGAACACAGGGAAGCTGACGACAATCCAGCAATGTGATGGGCTCAGCAGCAGTCTTATATAGGCCATTAAGTGGCCGCATCTGTCACTTTGTGCGTACGGTGATTAGCGCCTTCATGCATACGCATTCGCATGTTAGCACCGCTACGGACCTGCGTAGGCCCGTTCGCACTTCTTCCACTAGTGTGCATGGCAATGTGCCGGAATCGTCCATTACCAGTAGTGGCACTACTGGTAATAGATCCAGCAATGTTGTAGAAGTGTCTCGGCTGCCCGGGACTCCCCTTCTTATTGGCTGAGACAGCAGCGTGCTATTGGCTCCCGCTGCTGTCAATCAAAGTCAGTCAGCCAATGGTGGAGAGAAAGGGGGTGTGGCCATGACTCTGCATCTGAATGGACACAGGGAGCTGTGGCTCGGCTCGGGTGCCCCCATAGCAAGCTGCTTGCTGTGGGGGCCCTCAATAGGAGGGAGGGGACAGGAGCCATGAAGAGGGACCCGAGAAGAGGAGGATCCGGGCTGCTCTGTGCAAATCCACTGCACAGGACTGTTAAGTACAACATGTTTGTTATTTTTATAGAAAAAAAAATTGAAACTTTAGTATCACTTTAAGCCAAGGTATATTCCTTGACAGAAAGACACTGGGATTGATTTACTAAAGGCAAATATACTGTGCACTGCAAATGCACTTGCTCCAGAGCTTCTTCCCATTTGAGCAAATCTAAACCAACTGCAGTGCACTGTATACAGTGCCTTTAAAAAAGTATTCATACCCCTTGAAATTTTCCACATTTTGTCATGTTACAACCAAAATAGTAAATACTGTATATTTTATTGGGATTTTATGTGATAGACCAACACAAAGTGGCACATAATTGTGAAGTGAAAGGAAAATGATCAATGGTTTTCAATTTTTTTTTTACAAATAAATATGTGAAAAGTGTGGCGTGTGTTTGTATTCAGTCCCCTTTCCTCTGATACCCCTAACTTAAATCTAGTGGAAACAATTGTCTTCAGAAGTCACCTGATTAGTAAAAGAGTCCACCTGTGTGTAATTTAATCTCAGTATAAATACAGCTGTTCTGTGAAGCCCTCAGAGGTTTGTTAGAGAACCTTAGTGATCATGAAGGCCAAGGAACACACCAGATAGGTCAGGGATAACGTTGTGGAGAAGTTTAAAGCAGGATTAGGTTATAAAAACATATCCCGAGATTTGAACATCTCATGGAGCACTGTTCAATCCATCATCCGAAAATGGAAAGAATATTACACAACTGCAAACCTACCAAGACATGGCCATCCACCTAAACAGACAGGCCAGGCAAGGAGAATATTAACCAGAAAAGCAGGCAATAGGCCCATGGTAACCCTGGAGGAGCTGCAGAGATCCACAGCTCAGGTGGGAGAATCTGTTCACAGAACAACTATAAGTCGGGCACTCCACAAATCTCCTCTTTATGGAAGCGTGACCAGAAGGAAGCCATTGTTGAAAAAAAACATGCGAAGTCCAGTTTTCGGTTTGCAAGAAGCCATGTGGGGGACCCAGAAAACAGGTCGAAGAAGCTTTGGTCAGATGAGACAAAAATTGAACTTTGTGGCCTAAATGCAAAACACTATGTCTGGTGGAAAACTAACACTGTACATCGCCCTGAACACACCATCCCCACCGTGCAACATGGTGGTGGCAGCATCATGTTGTGGTGATGCTTTTTTCAGCAGGGACAGGGAAGCTGGTTAGAGTTGATGGGAAGATGGATGGAGCCAAATACAGGGCGATTTTTAGAAGAAAACCTGTTATGCCTCGTACACACGATCAGAATTTCCGATGGAAAAAGTCTGAATGACTTTTTCCATCGGAAATTCTGACCGTGTGTATGCCCATCCGAGGAATTCCATCGGAGTTTACATAGAGAACATGTTCTCTTTTCCTCCGATAGAAATCCGTCGGAAGTGAGTTTGGTCGGGCAAAAGAGTCTGCAAAAGGCTTGAGACGGGTGGAGGTTCAACTTCCAACAGAACAAGGACCCTAAACATACAGCCAGATTTACAATGGAATGGTTTAGATCAAAGGATATTCATGTATTTGAATGGCCCAGTCAAAGTCCAGACCTAAATCCAATTGAGAATCATTGGCAAGACTTAAAAATTGCTGTTCACAGACGCTCTTCATCCAATCTGACAGCGCTTGAACTGTTTTGCAAAGGAGAATGGGCAAACTTGTCACTCTCTAGATGTGCAACTCTGGTAGAGACATCCCCAAAAAAAGACTTCCAGCTGTAATTGCAGCAAGAGCTGGTTCTACAAAATATTGACTCGGGGGGGCTGAATACAAATGCACGTCACTTTTCAGATATTTATTTGTAAAAAACGTTGAAAACAATTCATCATTTTCCTTCCACTTCACAATTATGTGCCACTTTATGTTGGTCTATCACATGAAATCCCAATAAAATACCTATATGTTTTTGGTTGAAACATGACAAAGTGTTGAAAATTGCAAGGTGTATTATTACTTTTTCAAGGCACTGTATTTGCCTTTAGTAAATCAACCTGACTGTGTGGAGGCAGGCTTGCATGTAAGAACATCTGTTTGTTTATTTATTTTTTATTGGATCCCTACTATAGAAGTAGTTTGGGAGTTAAGCCTGATACACACTATGACTTGCTGGGTTGAATGAAAAAAAACTGTCCGCTATGCAAAATTAGTGCAGCGATCTCCCCCGCTGAGCTGTTGTGTTCTTACAGGGGGACGTACTTCAAACCCCCCCTGCCAGTACACTCCGATCAATGCTCTCTTTCATTGGCTAAGAGAGCTGACCGGGAGTTGGTCGGCTGCTGGTTTTCCAGCATGCTCGTCAGACATAAGCTGGTCAAGCGTCCGGCTTCATGTCGGACAGACCGTCATACACACGGGTCTAGTGTCGGCCTTTTTTTTAACCGGCTGATGTCTCCTGTTATTCGGCCCATGTGTACCAGGTTTAATAGACAGACATGCTAGCATTTTAATTTGTATATGTTATAATGTTGGGGGATAAGATTTCCAAGTTATATCAGAACTATTTTCTATATTTTTATACTGTTAACTATATTTTCTGATGCTGGAAGCACAATTAAGCTGGTTGTGGGCCGTTTAAAACCTACCTCTACATAATTAAAGATCATTTTAGTGCTAGAGGCCTGGATGGTTTTAGCCCACTAGCATCTTTATTCACTCAGCTTCTTCCCAATGCTTCTTTAAAGAGGCCATTTATCGTGGCACATTCACCTGTCTGGATTTTCTGCCAGACATCCAACACATTTGTAAAGCTTTCTGGTAAATGTTTTGCTAAGATGAGTGGCAACAAATGTGAAAGAAGGGGTTGGGTGAAGGCATGACTAATTTGCACTGAAATAAACTTAGACATGTCTTCATAGAAATCATTTGTATTTGCCATATTACAGTGGCAAATGATGGCATTTTTTGCCGACCAGCCGCCGTCATTCTACGGCGGCAGGTCGGCTCTCCTGGGCGAGAGCCCGTCATACTATGTCGGCTCTCTTTGCGGCCACTAGGGGCGCGTGCGTGCCCCCCGCTCGTCCGTGACTCCCGTGCACCGGGTGCCCGGTGGGCGCGATCGCCGCCGGGCACCTGCGATTGCTCGTTACAGAGCGGGAACCGGGAGCTGTGTGTGTAAACACACAGCTCCCGGTCCTGTCAGGGGGGGAAATGCCGATCCTCTGTTCATACAATGTATGAACAGAAGATCAGTGTTTCCCCTTGTGAGGCCACCCCCCCCACAGTAAGAACACACCCAGGGACATACTTAACCCCTTCCCCGCCCCCTAGTGTTAACCTCTTCACTGCCAGTGGCATTTTTATAGTAATCCAATGCATTTTTATAGCACTGATCGCTATAAAAATGCCAATGGTCCCAAAAATGTGTCAAAAGTGTCCGAAGTGTCCGCCATAATGTCGCAGTACCGAAAAAAAATCGCTGACCGCCGCCATTACTAGTAAAAAAAATAATAAAAATGCCATAAAAATACCCCCTATTTTGTAAACGCTATAACTTTTGCGCAAACCAATCAATAAACGCTTATTGCGATTTTTTTTATGAAAAATATGTAGAATACGTATCGTCCTAAACTGAGGGAAAAAAAAGTTTTTTTATATATTTTTGGGGGATATTTATTATAGCAAAAAGCAAAAAATATTCATTGTTTTCAAAATTGTTGCTTTATGTTTGTTTATAGCACAAAAACTAAAAACCGCAGAGGTGATCAAATACCACCAAAAGAAAGCTCAATTTGTGGGGAAAAAAGGACGCCAATTTTGTTTGGGAGCCACGTCGCACGACCGCGCAATTGTCAGTTAAAGCAACGCAGTCCCGAATCGCAAGTGCTCTGGTCTTTGGGTAGCAATATGGTACGGGGATTAAGTGGTTAAAGGTGGATATGTTGGTGATTAATAACAGCTAATATGCTTTATAAAGAAGTGAGAAAGCAAATTTATGATGAACCTAATATCCAAGCCCTTAGACATTAACAATATATAAACAAATCAGCAGTAAACATAACACTTTAATCAAATTTTGGAAATTTAACATCCTTTAGTAAATTGTTAAAAATAAATTGTAGGTGGATTTTTAAGGCTCACTAGTGATTAATTGCTAATCTCAATTTCCTTGGAAGTGAGATGTTCAAAAATATCAAGTAGGTGGGCATAGCAAATTATTTTGATTCCAAATGCTTTCTAAGTGATGCACATAATTTGTTTTTCCATGGATAATATAAATGTTTTTTTTTTTCATTATGGCTGTTTCTACAATTGCCATCTTTATTATAACATGCTCTATGCTTTTTCATTATTAGTGTGATGATTTTTATTTTTCCCTTAAAGCCCCGTACACATGGGCCGAATGTCGAGAGACATCAGCCAGTTAGAAAAAAAAGCCGACATTCGGCCCGTGTGTATGTCGGTCTGTTTGACAGAGGTCCGCCATTTGGCTGGCTACTGTTGGACGAGCATGCTGGAAAGCCAACAGCCGACCGAGTCCCAATCCGCGCTCTCAGCTAATGGTGGAGAGGGCTGATCAGGGTATTTTGGTGGAAGGGGCACCCCCCTGTTAGAACACAATAGTTCAGCAGGGGAGATCACTATACTAACTTTGCATAGTTAGTACAGCAGCTCCGACTGGAGCTGAAAGGTTTTTTTTTTCTTTCAACACATCAGGTTGAACAAAAAACTAATAGGCCCCATACACACGTCCGAGAAACTCGACGGGCAAAACACATCGTTTTGCTCGTCGAGTTCCTTGTGAAGCCGCCGAGGATCTCGGTGAGCCAAGTTTCCTCATTGACTAATGAGGAAATAGAGAACATGTTCTCTATTTTGCCCGTCGAGATCCTCGTCGGTTTCCTCGGCCAAAAGTGTACACACGACCGGGTTTCTCGGCAGAATGCGGCTCCGATCGAGTTTCTGGCTGAATTCTGCCGAGAAACTTGGTCGTGTGTACGGGGCCATAGTGTGTACCAGGCTTTAGACAGACATGGTGGGGGGTGATTGTAGGTGTAGGTAAAGGGGACTATTTATGATGTAAACATTTACTGAGCTTAATAGATAAGGTGCAGCTGTGTTCATTTGATTGGTTATTTATAGTGAATACAGTTTCATCTTATGCCGGATCGATATTTTGCCGGATCAGCAGGGACGACCGAATTTCAATCCATGTATGGGAAGGATGGTTGTATACAGGTTTCAACAAGGCTGGCAGCATGCTGATTAGTTTATTCTGATGGTGGGGAAATCTCTCCGCTGTCAGAATACAATACTGTAGCTCAGTATCATATTGATTGTGTGGATAGGGGAACGAAAAAAATAGTTGAACAAAAAAAAGACTCCTCTATGGTCAGCCCTATTTACTATGTTTGACTTTTCAATGTGAACAGTCCCTTCTTCTTTAGTAAGTCAGCCCCATTGTTAAACACAGTAGTTCTGGTGCACTAAAGTTTGTTAAATGTAAACCTCCTATGTATTTTTTGCTAAACTTTTTTGTGTGTTCAGTACTGCTTGGACCTTGAAGAAGGGGGTACAGCTTGTCCTGTTTGTACAAATAAAAAGTATTGTTCTAAAGTATTGTGCAATAGTACTATTAAGACTGGGGCCACTATAAGGGGGGTACAGGCAGTACTCATGAAAGGGGCTCGAGCATCTCAAGGGGCCCGGCAGCGGGCCAGCTTCCCGACTCCCCTCACATAAAAATAAACTGTCATCTATAGCCGTCCGCTGGCCCGGGTGGTGCCTGCAATAGAGAACAATAGAGAATGCAAGCCTTGGCCTCCACCGCCGCCACCCTTCACTAGCACATCCCAATCCCCCCCCCCCCCAGTGGTGATTGCAGCTGACACTCACTTTGCTTTCTTCCCTGCTGATGCTACTGCTAGGTTGCTATTACATTGGCCGGTACTTGGGCAGGGAATGTGGTCAGTTTGTTAGCATTTAAAGAGCCCTCTCAGGTGCATGTAGATATGACAGAGCAGTGTGGAGGGTAAGTCACAGAGAGATAGTGTGTACTGCTGTGCCCCCTGTGCTGTAGATGTGGCGGCCTCACTTAATCCATGGATGAAACAGGGACACCTGAGGCTGACAAGCTAGCTTGTTTGAGCTGCATTGTGAAAATGGATGAGGATGACTCTGGGTGGGGATGAGCAGGCCCGGATTTACTCCCTTTGCCGCCCCAAGGCCGGGTCCTTCAATGCCGCCCCCGCCTGTGCAGTACAGGGGGGACATTATCCACCAGGGGACTTTTTTGGCAGGACACTGAGAAGCAGGGGGGGGGGGAAGGGCTGCTGCTGAATATGACATTGAGAACTGGGGGGGTGCTCACCACCTATCCTTCATTTTTCTCTTCTCTCACCATCCGTGGCATGACAAGGGGGAACTCCTGAAATGAAAGTGAAAGTGGTGAAAGTGTCCTCTCCTCTCAGCCACAGTGCCGCCCCTGCACCCACTGCCGCCCCGAGGCCTGGCCTTGTTGGCCTTGTCTGGAATCGGCCCTGGGGATGAGAGTTGCATTGTGGAGAGCCTCTTCACTATGTAACTCTCATCCCCACCCAGTCATCCTCCTCCCTCTCCACAGTGTAATCCCATCCACGCCCAGCATCATCCATCCCTCTCCACAATATACACCCACCTCCGCCCAGCATCATCCATCCCTCTCCACAATATATCCCACCTCTGCCCAGTATCATCCACCCCTCTGCACAATATATCACCACCTCTGCCCAGCATCATCCATTCCTCTCCACAAAATATTTAGGGATGGATGATGCTGGGCAGAGGTGGGGATATATTGTGGAGAGGGATGGATGATGCTGGGCGGAGGTGAAGATATATTGTGGAGAGGGATGTATAATGCTGGGCGGAGGTGGAGATAGTGTTAAAATAAAATTGGGAGCAAGGACTCAGTGGGATGGCCAGTGGGCGGGCCCTGGGGAATATTGGTGGTCAGGCCCCGGGGGGCCCAGGCATGAAGCTGTATAAGGGCCCACAAAATTTCCGATGGCTGCCCTGATTATGGCTACAGTTGCCTCACAGTGAAAAAGAAATACTACTTATCCTTTATGTTAAAACTCTTTGACTGTCTGCAAGAGAACTACTGTATTTCTTAATAAAAGAAAGTGACAAATGGAAGATTAATCATCTTAAATACAATTCTTAGTCATTTAAAATATGTTATGTTGCCCTAGGTTGTGCTATAAACAAGTTCTCAAAGTTTCTCCAAGATTTTTACTACACAGTCATTATATATGTTAAAGCTAATTAGGTGATTGCATGTCTTGATAACACATCTTAACAATGTAAGGAAGCTTTTTTGTATCTTAAAATATAAATCCAGGCAAAATAATTATATTTTTAATTTATATCCTATGTCTCTTAATTTAAAGTGGTTCTAAACTCCATCTCTAAAATCGTATTTAATATTTAACGTGTTAGCGTAATATCAAGCTCCACTGTAAGCTTGCCCCCATCATCCGAGCCGTTCTGGCTGGGGGTTAGTCAGTGTGCTCGCCCCCTCCCTTGTGACTACATTCCTGCGGGGATTCGACAGCGTCCCAAACACCCATCAGGCCCCTTGTATGTTGCATTTACATAAAAAAAAGACTAATTTGGAAGGTAGTAGAACTGATTCAATGTCAAAGGAAAAGTTCCATAAACTGCACATCATGAAGCAGACCCATGTGCATGAAGTGAGATAAATGGCAACCTCAGCCCACATTTCGCTCTGCCCCTTGGAGCTTAACCACTTCCCGCCCGGCCCATTGTAAAATGACGTCCACAACGGACCTCTAACGATCCGGGTGGACGTCATATGACGTCCTGGGCTTTGCGGGTGGATATCTGAATGATGCCTGCAGCTAGAGGCATCATTCAGATATCTTTCTCTTGTGCCGGCGATTCTGCACAACGTAAGAACGATCATATTCGAATCGCGTTCTGCGATCCACCGACCAAAATCTGGTCAGGGTACCAAAAACCAAATACAAGTCCAAAGGAGAAAGAAGGTTTGCTTTTCAGGGTCCTAGACTATGGAACGCTTTACCAACCAGCATTCGGTTGGAGGAAAACCACCTGACTTTCAGAAGACAGATCAAAACTCTGCTCTTTTGATGTCATGAGACACGAACAACTAGCGCCCAGAAGCGATTCAGTTCGCATGCGCCGCGCTTTATAAGTTTTTCATTCATTCATTCATTCATAGCGGCGGTTCCGCCTCCAGATCGTTCTTACAGGCGGCGGGGGGGACAACCCCCCCTCCCGCTGCGATCCGGTGCTTCTCCGGGCTCTCCCGTGCCATCGGGGGCCCGGAGAACGAATCGTCTGGCGCTGGCAGGAAGCATAGAGATGACTGGTGACCAGTCATCTCTATGACCGTCGGAGGACCCGGGCGCGATGTGATGACGTCACGCCCGGGTCCCCGTAAGTAAACAAAGCCGCAATTGCGGCTGCTAAGCAACAGCAAGCATGAGATCGGTGAATTTTTTTTCACCGATTTCATGCTTTCCAGCCTGGAGGAGAGATGTGGGGTCTTATTGACCCTGCATCTCTCCATAAAGAGGACCTGTCACACACATTTCCTATTACAAGGGATGTTTACATTCCTTGTAATAGGAATAAAAGTGATAATAAAAAAAATAAAATAAAAAAAAGTGTAAAAAAATAAATAAATATGTAAAAAAATAAATAAAAAAAAAATGTTTAACGCCCCTGTCCCCAGTAGCTTGTGCGCAGAAGGGAACGCACACGCAAGTCCCGCCGACATATGTAAACGCCGTTTAAACCACATATGTGAGGTATCGCCGCGTGCGTTAGAATGCCAGCAACAATTCTAGCACTAGATCTCCTCTGTAAATCTAAACTGGTAACCTGTAAAAAATTTAAAACCTTGCCTATGGAGATTTTTAATTACCGAAGTTTGGCGCCATTCCATGAGTGTGCGCAATTTTAAAGCGTGACATGTTAGGTATCTATTTACTCGGTGTAACATCATCTTTCATATTTTACAAAAAAATTGGGCTAACTTTACTGTTTTGTTATTTTTTTAATTCATGAAACAATTTTTTTCCAAAAAAAAGGCGTTTGAAAAATTATTGCGTAAATACCGTGCAAGATAAAACGTTTCAATGACCGTCGTTTTATTCCCTAGGGTGTCTGCTAAAAAAACATATATAATGTTTGGGGGTTTTGCATAATTTTCTAGCAAAAAAAATATGATTTGTACATGTAGGAGAGAAGTGCCAGAATAGGCCTGGTAGGGATGTGTGTATAACAGCCCGGTATGGAAGCGGTTAATCATGATCCCCATCATTAAACTCCAGGGGGTGGAGCAAAATGCATTGGAGGCATGACCTGGCTGGAGTCTGTGCTGAGGCTTCATGATGAGTGGCTTATGGACCTTTTCCTTTTACATTACTGCAGCTTGGAGCTAGGACGCACTCACAGCGGTCTAGTTGGACTTTACCTCTGTACCTGAGCAGCACCTAAATGCTGTCATTTTGGATCACAGTAGAACTGGTTCATATTTATAAAATATTCCTACCGAGAACCAAAACAGTTTGCTCGGCATTCTGAAATTCTTAAGCCTCATACACATGCATGGTTGGGAGAGCTTTCTCGGCGAGAAAACCCCCGGGAATCCCGATGAGAAAAATAGAGAACCTGCTCTCTATTTTCTTGTCGGGATTCTCGGCAGAGTGTTTCCTGCCGGGAAAGCCGTTTGTGTGTATACTTACCTGTCCCAGGTAAACCCGTGCATGCGGGAAGAAACTTAGACCCATGTGCGGTAGCATACAAGGGACGTGTAGGATGTAGCAAGATGGCGGCGATGGCATCAAATGTGACGAGCGCAGGCTCGTCGTAGTCGATGATGTCACTGCGTTCTTGGCATTCAAAAGAACGGCGTTTCTTTTGAATGCCCGTTTGTACACAGGGCTAGGCAAGGCTAGCTTGCCGGGAATCCTGTCGGGAAAACCAATGTTTTTTTTTTCCCCAACGGGATTCCCGCCTGTATATACAGGGCTTTACAGATAAAGGGTTGCATTCTTTTTTATGTATCAGGACATCAAGGAGGCTTATGCCGCATATACACGATCAGTTAAAACAATGAGAATGATCTGATGGACCGTTTTCATCGGTCAAAACCGATCGTGTCTGGGCGCCATCGGTTATTTAACCATCGGTTAAAAAAAAAAAAACTTGTTTTAAAGCGGGAGTTCACCCGAATTTTTTTTTTTAACATTAGATTGAGGCTAATTTTAGTAAGCAGAAACGGGCGTTTTTTTTAAAATGAATGCAGTACTTACTGTTTTAGAGATCGATGTTCTCCCGCCGCCTTTCGGGTATGATCTTCGGGACTGGGCGTTCCTATTTGATTGACAGCCTTCCGCCGGTCGCATACAGCGCGTCACCAGTTGCTGAAAGAAGCCGAACGACGGTGCGGCTCTATACGGCGCCTGCACACCGACGTTCGGCTACTTTCGGGAACTCGTGACGCGCTGTATGCGACCGTCGGAAGGCTGTCAATCAAATAGGAACTCCCAGTCCCGCAGCCCATACCCGGAAGCGGCGGGAGAACATCGATCTCTAAAACGGTAAGTACTACATTCATTTAAAAAAACCACCCGATTCTGCTTACTAAAATTAGCCTCAATCTAATGTTAAAAATTTATATTTTGGGTGAACCTCCACTTTAAATTTAACCGATGGATTCCTAACCGATAGGAAAAAAAACGATCGTTAGTAGGCACGACCATCGGTTAAAAATCCACGCATGCTCAGAATCAAGTCGACGCATGCTTGGAAGCACTGAACTTCGTTTTTTTCAGCACGTCATTGTTTTTTACGTCACCGCGTTCTGACACGGTCGTTTTTTTTAACCGATGAAAGCGGTCCATCGGTCCGTTCTCATCGGATGGACTGATCGTATGTACGCGGCATTAGACTTTCATCTCTGTATACACAGAGGTAATTTAATTGTGTTTTATTAATGTTTGTATTTCTCTGTGCTGACTTTGGTGAACCATTTTTTAAATGTGAAAAGGTGTGTCAGGATGATAATTTAATAGACTCAGTGGGGATTGCAGTGCACTTTCCCGCTGCAGTCTTAAAAATCCAAAAAGCACATAACTGATTGAATTTTTATATTTCTTGATTTCCTTTAAAATAGCAAATCTATTTAATAACCTGACTATATAGAGATTTGTGTGTTGGAAAACAAAGGCCCGTATTCACATATATTGGCGCATATTTATGCCGGCGTAGCGCACAGAGGCAAGCAATGTATTCACAAAGCACTCGCCCCCAGTCGCTGTTAAAGATACGCTGGGTTTCCTCAGCGTAAGCCAGCGTAGGTGGAAGTGGGCGTGAGCCATGCTAATGAGCCGTGACTCCATGTAAATGAAGGACTGAGCGTCATAAAGTTACGAATAACGTACGGCGCATTCGCCGTCCCGTGGACGCATCCCAGTGCGCATGCTCAGAATCACATTGAAACAACTGCCTAAGATACGTTGAATCACTGCCTACGACGTGAACGTAACCTATGCCTAGCCCTATTCACGTACTATGTAAACGACGGCTGTGTTCCCTGGTCCATACCTTTGCATGACTTGCGCCTCCTATATAGGGGAATAACTTTACGCCGGACGTAGGACTTACGCAAAGCGCGTATATTATGCGCCGGGCGCAAGTACGTTTGTGAATCGGCGTATCTCCCTCATTTGCATAGGTGAATAAGAAATCAATGGGAGTACCACTTGCGGCCAGCGTAAATATGCGCCAACGATACGCCGGCGTAGGAAAGTTATGTCGGTCGGATGAAGCCTATTTTCAGGCGTATCTACTTTTGTGGGCACGGCGCACAGATACGACGGCACATACACTTACGCTGCGTATCTCGAGATACGTCGGCGTAAGTGTTTTGTGAATCCGGGCCAAAGACTTTTTGTTGTATGCCTTAAAGTGTAACTCTACTTTTGTGGGAAAAAAATTGCAAATAAAAAAAAATATATAGTGTATACAATTGTGACACAAGTCATTTTGTATGTAAATGTTAATAAAAAATACCTTACCTTTTTAATTTACGCAGCACTGTAACTTTTTGAAAATGTAATGCAATAGGCCAACGTGGAGTCATGCTGTACACAGATGTTTTTTAGAATGCCCCCCCCCCCCCCCCAGAAATGTAATTTCCTGCTTATGTGATTGGCTCACTGATTTTTTTCAAAAGTCTGCACTAAGATAGAAGTCAGATTTTGGGCATTCCCTACAACAAAAATGTAAATAACGTCTAAAGTGATGCAGACACTGCAACATCCTCATTAGAGCCCTGCAGGTGCAGAAGCTGAGTGATAACTATAAAACTGCTCCTATAGATTCACTGTGAACATGAACACAGGCAAACACACATCTACAGTATTCCTTTAGAATAACTAAAAATAGGAATCCCTGCAATGTAATTAGATCACCCAGAGAGGAATATATTTTTTTTCACAACAAAAGTGGAGTTACCGGTACTTTTTAAAGCAGTTGTTTGGTGAACTTTTAAATGCATTTGTACAAATCACAAGCAAATATACCGGTATTTTCTGTATTGCACCATACAATATGATCAAAGATATACTGTATACCAGTGGCGGCTGGTGAAGTTTTAGGATGGGGGGGCGCAAGACCCCGCCCTTCCACATTTGGTCCCTCCCACTTCTCATAAGCCACACCCCTTATAGAATCCACCCACTCCGTCCCCTGTATTCCACTTGCTTCCACTCATAGTGTCAGGAGTATACAGCCCCAGCATCACAAATCATGGTATATAGCGCAGCCTTACAGATAGGTGCAAACAAACTAAAAAATTACACTGTTAGTAATGAAGGACTCAAAATGGGCAGGAGATTACCAGAAACTGTGGACATACTGCACGAGATTATCAGAAACTGCGGACATACTGCACAAGATTACCAGAGACTGCACGAGATTATCAGAGATTACCATACTGCACGAGATTACCAGAGACTGCGGACATACTGCACGAGATTACCACATACAGCGGACATACTGCACAAGATTACCAGAAACTGCGGACATACTGCACAAGATTACCAGAGACTGCGGACATACTGCACAAGATTACCAGAGACTGCGGACATACTGCACAAGATTATCAGAGACTGCGGACATACTGCACAGGATTACCAGAGACTGCGCGAGAATATCAGAGATTACCATACTGCACGAGATTACCACAGAGACTGCGGACATACTGCACGAGATTACCACATACTGCGGACAATTACCAGAGACTGCGTATATACTGCAGGCGATTACCAGAGACTGCGGACATACTGCAGGAGATTACCAGAGACTGCGGACATACTGCAGGAGATTACCAGAGACTGCGGACATACTGCAGGAGATTACCAGAGACTGCGGACATACTGCAGGAGATTACCAGAGACTGCAGACATGCTGCACAAGATTACCAGAGACTGCGGACATACTGCACAAGATTACCAGAGACTGCAGACATACTGCATTACTTGTCCTGCGACTTGGGACTTCAACGTTGCATGACAAGTCGTACCCCTTGATTTCCAATGAGAACCGTTCATATCTGTGCGACTTCAAGTCACAGCGACTTCAAAGTAGTCCCTGCATTACTTTGGTCCCACTTTGATGCAACTTGAGGTCCATAGACCTCCAGAATACACAGGCATTGCTTTAAGTCGCATCAAAATTGCAGCAGAAATGTGCAACTTTCATACTGAGTTAGCCTGAAAGTCGCAAGATTCTGCCACAATTTTTTGCTGCGATTTTGCAGCGACTTGAAGCAATGCCTATGTATTCTGGAGGTCTATGGACCTCAAGTCACATCAAAGTGGGACAAAAGTAATGCAGGGACTACTTCAAAGTTGCACAGATATGAACAGTTCTCATTGGAAATCATCGGGTCCGACTTATCCTGCAACTTTCCAGTCCCAAGTCGCATGACAATTTGCAAGCGGGGGGGTGGTTTGGTGTCGACGAATGATATTTTCCCCGCACATTAAGTATAAAAAAAGTTTTTTTTTAATAACTGGGGGGGGGGGGTGGTCTGGTGGGGTAGTGTTGACGGCCGCTATTTGTGCTGTAATTAATTTTTACATATAAAAGAAATGTTAAGTGGGTAAATGAAGTATAAAAAAAGTTTTTTTTTAATAACCGGGGGGGGGGGGGGGGGCTTGACGCCTGCTATTTGTGCAGTAATTCTTAGGTATTAAAGAGATTTTGTTAATGAGTGGGGGGGTGTGTGCTAAATTAAATTAAATATAAAAAATTAACTGTTAAGCTAAACTGTTAATATTAATAATAATATTAAATATATAAAAAAAAAAACATTGATTAAAGGGGGGGGGGGGTGCCTGCCGTTATTTTCGCTGAATATTAAATATTAAAAAAAATTGGATTAAGCGGGGGTGGGGGGGTTTGTAGGATGGATGCCAGTCGCCAAATATTACATACAAAAACAATTGTTGTTTTTAAATAAGCGGGGGGTGTTTGTTTTCCGGCCGCCGAATATTAAACGAATATTAGATATAAAAAAAAAAACTTTCAATAACCGGGGGGGGGGGGGGTTTGCCGGCCGCTGAATATTATATAAGAAAAATTATTTGAATGAGCTGGGGGTTGGGGCTTCAGCTCAGGTTCAGCTCAGCTTACCTGTTCCATGGGCGGGCGCACTGAGCTTGAGAGTGTCAATGTCACTTCCTGTTTTTCCAGTGACGTCGGAACTAGCACAGAGACGGGCGGGTGCACACAGAAAGTGTATGCACCCGCCCGGCCATAACAATACTACTGTCCATCTCGCCGGAAGCAGTGGCGCGATAGGCAGCGCCACAAAGGCATATTTTGGCTGCCAATGTAGCGCCTCGTCTGCAATCCCGTGAATGCACAGACATGGCGCTAATCATACTGCACTGTGCCCGGCGCCCTGGCGGGGACACAGTGCACATAAGGACCTTTTTTGGATTTTTTTTTCTTTAAGGGACAGGTTTAAATAAAAAATAAAAAAAAATTTTTACTGACTGGGGTAGGGGGGGCGGCGCCCGGACGCCCCCTATGGACGGGCCGCCACTGCTATATACTGAAATCACTTACTCGAGACATCTTTGGTCACAGCTGTCAGAAAATCCTCTGAGCAGTTGCAGGCAAAAGGGCTTTCACCAATTCCGATACAGCAGATGAATAGAAAACGGTGATACAGCATAATAAGTAGAAAACATATGATGTATTTCATGTTTGTTAGGGTAAAATGTGGTACCAATTGGTTTCACAATTTTCAAAATAAAGTATCTAGGTTTTAGAGCAGTGTGGTGGGCTTTCCATTTATCTACTGCTTTAAACCTGATTGAAAATGTTTTCTAATACTTTGTTTTTCCAACCCAACCATTAATATAGCCACGCTTCCCAGGGCCTAAAATCCAAGAATATGTCTCAATAATCAGTTTAACATAAATTTCATACATTTCATTTGTATTCTTTTATTTAAACTGGGTTGCATAATGGTGATGTTTTTGCCAAATAGAAGTTGAGCTAAAAGTTGGAGAATGAATGGAACCAGACTTTCCAAACCTTTGCTTATCACACATATTATCTAAGCCATGGAAATTTGATTTGTGCATTTGCCAAGTGAAACTGTAATTGCTACTCTAGGAGCATTAGTGGGGGCCTTTCAGTGCTAATTGCACATTTTAACCAATAACAACACGCTAACCCAAAGAATACAGTCTTATAGTGCCTAACAGCTTGATAAACAGCTGTGGTTGTAAACAGTACTGGGGTTTTAGTGACAACATAAATGACATAATCCAAGAACTATTGATAGGGAGGTGACAGCGGAAGACTGATATAGTCTTTGAGCAGCTATCAATTGATGTAGATTCAAAGAAAACAACATATACCTTGTACCATTGTGTTCTGATAAACAGAGGAGCTAAACAGGCAACATAGAACGTATACCTGTTGGTTAATGGTTAACTTAGACAGTGAAACAATTACAACTAACACAACTGAGGCCTCGTACACACGACCGAGGAACTCGACGGGCGAAACGCATCGTTTTCCTCGTCGAGTTCCTTGTGAGGCTGTCGAACTCGGCGAGCCAATTTTCTCCATTCCCGTTGAGGAAAAAGAGAACATGCTCTCTTTTTGGCTCGACGAGTTCCTCGACAGTTTCCTCGTAGAAAGATGTACACACGACCGGTTTCCTCGGCAAAAAAAAAGCAAGTTTTTTGCTGGTTTTTGCCGAGAAACTCAGTCGTGTGTACGAGGCCTGACCCAAGCATCACAAATGATAATCTGATGGCATAGGAGTAGAGAAAAACACTTTGAAACACTTTGACATAAGTGGAAGTCTCCAGCATTTGTCATAGATATTTCCCATTATCCAGGGTGCCTGTAATAGAAATGTTTCTAACACAAATGGCAATGAGTGTAATTAACAATTAGATTTGTAATGGATTTCTAAACCTAAGAGTCATGACAGGCATAAATTGATTTTTTCACTTTATTACGTGTAGCATCAGTTTAGGATTTCCTAGCAGTGTTCTTGGCGTGATTAGAAATGCTAATTAACCATATTTAGGAATACTGGAGGCAAGGATACAACATTTGAATTCATTGTACTGTTTGTAATGTCACCTGTTATGCGTGTCAGAATCCTACTGTAGGTGTTTGCCATCTCACCATATGTATATGTTGGGAGGGGCTGTTGTGATTGGTGTTATTGTTGTATTTCTAGTAATTGTTTTTTCTGGGGTGGGGGGCTAACTAGTTATGGGAGGTCAGCAGCACCCTGTGAACATTGCCCACTTCCTACCTTCATGTCAGCTGCAGAGCATGGAACTGGGCTGGCTGCTGCTTCTGTAATCTTTCAACCACTGCAAGGCATCGCAGGAAGAAGCCAGACAAAGGCAGACGGACTTGCATACAAAAAGAGGAAAAGCTAGAGAAGAACAACAGAGAAACAAAGAGGCATGGTATGTGCTGCTGTTATTGTATGTGAAGTGACTTGACTTTGATATTTTTTTCATGAATGCTTTCATAGAGTCAAAGAATCTTTTTTGATTCTGATTGTTTTCAAACCATATTTCCCAATCTCGTTTAACAGGTATCAATTTTGATTAGGTTAAATGCCATGTTTGTTTTTATACCTTTTGCATTGCAAACAAACAGCTTTGCGTTGTTTAGACAATTCATTGGATAATGAACATCATCTTTCCAAATATAAGTTTTGGTTCACTCAATGGACAGACACTTTTTAGCCACCCTTAAGTCATAATATAAGCTTCTTTGTGCGTATACTGAGTTATTATACAGTATGTGGCCTTTTACAATACACATTTCTTTTTTTAAAGGGTTAATCCTTAAGAAGAGTTACCCATGGCAATTATTACCTATCCAGCTAGTACTGGTCTAACTTATGAAGAAAGATTTCTAATTGGTTGCTAATAGATGCTTCAGTTAGATACTAGCGTTTAAGAATATGAGCGTATACAGAGTATGTACCATTTATAATTTTCTGAAGAGTCGAGATCAGATTCCTTTTATAGTTCTTTGTGAAGCCTTAGAAACTTATTACATTTCTACATGAATGGTTTTAAATGTCAACACACAACTGCTAAGTCATAAGCTGTATTATAACATTTCAATATCTCAAAAAACGTATTAAGTATTTGAACCTTTGGTGGAATGATATCTTGAAAATGAAGTCAGACTATTCAATCCTTTAATTATATAAAAGCCCAGTTAGAGCTATTTTTTTTTTTTTTTTAGCATACTTTTGTTTTTCTATCAAGAATCATGCCAAAATCTTAGGGCCAGATCCACAAAAGGGATACGCCGCTGTATCTACTGATACGCCGTCGTATCCCTGTTTCTATCTATGGAACTGATCCACAGAATCAGTTTCTCATAGATAGGCAGAAGATCCGACATGTGTAAGGGACTTACACTGTCGGATCTTAGGATGCAGTACCTCGGCCGCCGCTGGGGGCATTTCTCGTCGAAATGCCGCGTCGGGTATGCAAATTAGCACTTACGGAGATCCACGAAGCGGTTTCCCTTCGTGAAGTCTCCGTAAGTTGTTAGTTTTCAAACGCAAAATGAGGGCTACTTTTACATAGTGTAAAGTTAGTACACCATGTAAAAGTAGACCCTTCTTTCCCGCGACGCTGTCAACTTTTTATTTTTATTTTTATTTTTTCCTGCTGCATCTTTTTTTTCCCGACGCAACTTTTTTACTGCATGCGCAGTACGTCCGGCGCGGGAGCGCGCCTAATTTAAATGGGACTCGCCCCATTATATTGGGCCCGCCTTGCGCCGGACGAATTTAAGTTGCACCGCTGAACATTTCTAGGTAAGTGCTTTGTGGATCGGGCACTTAGGTAGAGATTTTGCGGCGGTGTAACTTAAATTGGAAGATTTAAGTTAAGCCCGCTCGTTGGGGATCTGGCCCTTAGAGTCCATTTCTTATGGTGAAGATTTGATTTAACGTGATATTTGTAACAGTATTGAGGTGATTTGTCATTTATTTGGGACTGTCATTATTTCTTGCACATTTGTAAATTGGAGTTTATGATTTTTTTTTTGGGGGGGGGGGGATTTCACATTAATTGAATGATTATTTTGTTTGCACATCATCAGAGTTTACCTCAAGTTATTCACAGTTGTGCTCATAAGTTAACATATTCTGTCAGAATTTATGATTTCTTGGCCATTTTTTAGAGAATATGAATAATGACACAAAAATTTTTCTTTCACTTATGGTTAGTGTTTGGCTGAAGCCATTTATTATCAACTCTGTTTACTTTTTAAATCATAATGGCAACAGAAACTACCCAAACGACCCTGATCAAAGGTTTTGCCAAGTTGTCTCCAGTGATAATGAGGATGGCTGGGATGATGACAATGATGTCACTGATGTGACTTGGGTGCCGGATAGAGCAGGGGAGGAAAGTGAGGGTGAGGCACAACCAGGGCCGGTGCAAGGGTTTTTGACAACTAAGGCAAAGGTGCATTTTGCCGCCCCCCCCCCCCCGGGCGTGCACACACACACACAGAGGCGTATCTAGTGAAAATGGTGCCTATGGCAAGCACTGAACCCTTGTCAAAACATTGAATATCCATCCTTCAGATAACCTTAACAAAAAAACAGAAACAACAAAACTACAAGTACCTGGGCAGTGTGACAGGGGTGGGGGGGTACCTGGGCAGTGTGATGGTTGGGGGGGCACCTGGGCAGTGTGATGGTTGGGGGGGTACCTGGGCAGTGTGATTGGAGGGGGGGTACCTGGGCAGTGTGATAGGAGAGGGGAAACCTGGGCAGTGTGATAGGAGGGGGGGGGGTACCTGTGCAGTGTGATAGGAGGGGGGGTACCTGTGCAGTGTGATAGGAGGCGGGGTACCTGGGCAATGTGACAGGGGTGGGGGGGTACCTGGACAGTGTGATTGGAGGGCGCATAGTAACATAAGGACAGACAGTCTAACAGGGGTGGGGGGGTACCTGGGCAGTGTGATTGGAGGGGGCATAGTAACATAAGGACAGACAGTGTGATGGGGGTGGGGGGGTACCTGGGCAGTGTGATTGGAGGGGGGTGTACCTGGGCAGTGTGATTGGAGGGGGCATAGTAACATAAGGACAGACAGTGTGACAGGGGTGGGGGGGTACCTGGGCAGTGTGATTGGAGGGTTTCGGCTTCACGGCCAGGCACGCACTGAGCATACACAAGTCGTGATGTGCTCTCCGAGTAGACAGGCGATCTTCTGGGACCTGTCACGTGTCCCAGGAGATCACCTACAGGGAGGAGTCGCCTAGGCGGCCTGTAGGTGGAAGGAGGAAGTGGGACAGGAAGTCCCACTCCCAACGATGCTCCCACTCCCCCCCCCCCAAAAAAAATACATTCCAAATGTGGCATGTAAGGGGGCGAAGAGTGCTTAAAGCAGAAGTTCAACTTTCGGGTGGAACACTGCTTTAAATTTGATAAGGTAAAGCCGACCATAGATGGTTCAAATCTCGGCTGGTTCAAAAGTTGATCAATTAACTTGGGTACAACCAGTCTGTAGGATTTTACATGAGATTGGTGCTAGCGGCTATTATAGCCACTAGAAATAATCACTGTGTTCTTCCAGCAAAGCCACCACAACCCCCCTCCCCCCACCGGGAGAACACAATGGCTTTGTGGGAGGGATTCCCCCATTAACACTGACTGTGCTGATGGGGCAATCAAGCCGGTTGCCAGAAAGAAAATTGCTTTTGTCTATGGCTGGCTTTAGACATGAGGTTTTCCAGGCAGCAACCACTATTTGCTTTGCTGAAGTCATGATTTGTAGGAAAAGCTTGAATTGTGTAGTGGTATGTTTAGAAGGTGCATATTAAACTATTGGGAGATCTAAAGCAATGGGTTTAAGTGCTGCTGAGAGAAGGATTAAAATCTCTGTCCAAAATGTATAGGCTATTGGGCACGTCCACCAGACATGCAGATGTGTTCCTAATTCTTTGCAGTCCCAAAAACACTCTGAGGTAATTTGGTAGCTTACTAAATGTTGGTAAAAGGTCAACCCAGGCATGGAAGGAGGTTGGGGAGGTGTAGGCTGAGTAGAAGGGGTTCTGCATAAAGGATAGCATTGGAGACTTTTGGGGGGGGGGGGGGGTGTTTAGTCTTTAATACAGCCCCAGATATTGAGGAAATGTAGTTTAATAGCATTTTTGATTAATCTGTGAGGCTTTGGAGCTATGGAGAGGAGGTTAGTAATTGTTAGTGAGTCACGCTCTGCAGCTTCCCAACCCAACCAGAGGGGGACTTCTGTTTTTGTGTGCAATTTAGTCAATTGGGCCATCTGAGAGGCATGGTAATATATTATTGGGTGAGGAAGACCTAGGCCATTGCGCAATTTGGGCAAAAAGATGATGGGTGTAGCAAGTCTTTAGTGGACATGTTCCCAAATTAAATGAAAGATGCATCTTTTAAGAAAAGGTAGATAATATATGGGCACCTTAAGCAGTAACACTAGGAAAAAATACAAGATTGTATGGAGAAAGGTCATTTTGACCACTATAATTTTGCAGAGCCACAATACATGCAAAGATGCCCATTGATTCATTAAAGAGGTAAGTTTACTAACATGGGAGGGGTAGTGGGCCCTGCACAATGATTCCTATGTCTTGGTGAGGTTAATACCTATTTTAGGGATGGAATTGGTAGCCCAAGAGGGCTGAAGATTATGGGGGGGGGGGGGGGGAAATTGTCAGGTTAAAGGCCTGTGATTTAGATTAATGCCGCGTACACACGATCGGTTAAACCAATGAGAATGGTCTGATGGACCGTTTTCATCGGTCAAAACCGATCGTCTGTGGGCGCCATTGGTTATTTAACCATCGGTTAAAAAAAAGCCAACTTGTTTTAAATTTAACCATGCATGCTCAGAATCAAGTCGACGCATGCTTGGAAGCATTGAACTTCGTTTTTTTTCAGCACGTCGTTGTGTTTTAAGTCACCGAAATCTGACACGATCGTTTTTTTAACCGATGGTGTATAGGCGCAACAGACCATCAGTCAGCTTCATCGGTTACCTGATGAAAATGGTCTATCGGTCCGTTCTCATCGGATGGACTGATCGTGTGTACGCGGCATAACTCATCTCTAAGCCAGAGATGGCAAAAAAAATTGTCTACCGAAGTCCTGTGAGGTGGATGCCACTGTTCATTTAGGTTACAGGCTGCGAATGAGTCCATACTGACTCAAAGCACACAGAGGAGATGAACAAAAGTGTCCCGGCTGCTGCACACAAGTGGAACACATTGGGAACATGGCCTTGATGGAGTGAGCCGATGCTACTTTTTACTGCTATCTATATGGCTCCTCTGAACTTTTCAAGGACGTGTAATAGATCGGGAGTCATGACATGTAGGTACAGTAGGTGATGAAGAGGAGGACATCATCAGCAGACAAAAAGCAGACAAGGCAGTAAAAGAACAACTCAAAATTTGTGTTGTCCCCAGAAAAGTAATAGAGGGGACATCTTCCAATGGGGACACTAGTTCTGGTGACCTAGGGGTCCCCAAGGGATTCCCTTAATTTATAGGGATTTCCTCTCACTGCCTGTTTGGCTATGGGACAGGAAGTGAAGGTAAATTTCCCAAATAGGACAAAAATTATAAAAATAAACCTTACAGGGGTTATAACCCTTCTTTACGCTATCCAAAATGACAAAAAAAGTTTTGCTTATAGTTCTACTTTAAAAATAACAGGAAATGATCTGTCCTAGAATTGGATGATTGAATTTAAGAGAAAAGTGTAAGACTGCTAAATCTCAAGTAAATTGATGTTAAGGTTTTCTATATTTAAAGTCATTACATTATTGGAAAATTGTTAGAAAGCTTTGATTTTGTAACCTCTGAAGGAGAGTTTTTTGCAGTGTTTTTATCTAGCTGGTTTAATCCAGTAATTAAAAAAGCAATGAAAGTGAACAGTCTCTCTGATTCTGTTGACGCAGTCTGTGCATCTACTTTACTTTTGCTTGGGCTTGAGAGGCCAGGTTACGTGCTGCATGTGTGTATTACGTGATGAAAAAAAAGTCTGAATCTTTCGTCTCTAATCCCTTGTGGTTGTTGCGGTGGCCTATCTTTTGAGGTAATTCGTTTTTGTGCCCGTGGGTTGTTGATGATTGGCTTTTTGTTGCAAGCATATAGATCAAAAATTGCACATTACCTTTTTTTTTGTAACACGGTGCACCAAAAAGCATGGTATGGCATTGTGGTGCTTTGCGGTGCATTGTGTATTGCACTCTACTGTGCAGTGCCTTGGTGCGCCATTCATAATAAGTACCACAACACACCGCACACAGAGCGGGTGTGTTGCAGAAAAATGCTGTAATGCGCTAGTTTTACCATGCATTGACACAAAGCACAAATGTGGATTGGCCCTGCATGTTTAACTATTTTTAAAACTACTTTTTTTATGACCTGCACAGCAAACATGTGAATTTAAAACATTTTCTACTCCCTGGTAAAAACAGGCATTTAGGCATTAAAAAGTCCAACATTTATATAGTGTTTGGCTTATTTCTTTTGGATTGGCAGATGAGTAAATTTGCTTAGTATAGCATCTTTTATGGTATTCATCTGATCTCAATAATCCCTTTCCCCTTCCTCTGTTATACCCCTTGGAGACAGAACAGCAATGCTGACTTGACAACATTGCATAGGATACTTCATTCAATCCCTAAAGAGTTACTACACTTCTAGTGTTCCGTGTCACCACATTATTGAATAAATGCATGAACTTGTTCTAAAACCTATGTCAGCAAGTGTTACTGCAGCCTGGTGTTCATGCATTTTTCACATTATTATTTATTCTGATAACAAGTAATTATTTTTCTACTTGCATATGTAGCGGGGGCAATTTTTGCTATTAAGAATGCTCAGATCTGAAGTGGTAGAATTGATAGTCTTATAATGTAAATAAGCGTCTGATGCCATCTACTGGCGAAGAAATGGAACGGCGTGTTCAAGGTTTGTTTTTTTCAGAACATCCAGAAGGGATATGAATAATTACCCAGGAACACTCAGGGCTGCAAGGCATGCTGGGAAGATATAAAAGACCTTGTGTGGCCATTTTTAGCTCTCTCGGCCTCGGGACCCACATCCTGGAGGAACCCTTTCACAGTGTGTTTGGTGGAGTTCTGGCCTACCTCGTGCGGAAGCAAGCCATCGGTATCCAGGCAAGTGTTGGAGGGTCCCCGATCGTCTCTGAAAGTGGGAACTGGACAACCAGACGAGTGCAGAGACCAGGTGGAGGCCGTGTGTGGTGAGAGCATCCAGTCATCTGGTGGTGAGAGGGCTCGGGCCCAAAGCTTTGTACTGTTTACACACACACACACTTAGACTGCCGGGGAGTGCTGCTGGGACCGTTAGTTCCACGCTGCCAGTGTGTTTCCCTAAGCCACATGTGCCAGGACCTGAAAGCCTTAATCAACTGCTTGATGGCCGGCCATTGAATATTGTGTATTAACCAGGAAAGAGTGCGCAGTCACCCTCCACGTTTAATCCGCAGTCCCTGTTTGCATCAAACTACTATTAAAATACCTGTGGATTACAAATTGAGTTCACATTGCTAGCGAAGAAAGAAGATCAAGGACTAATACTACTACATTTTATTGGCAAGGCCTTGCAGCGCTGTTACTGTTAGACAGATACTGTCATAGGGAAGTTACTGAGGGATTACCCGTTACGGTTGTGTTTTATTCTGTTGGGTGTTGCGTGGCGCATACTGTGTGGTTGTGTACTGGAAGTGGGAAGGCGCGCAGCTTGAAGTAAGGCCTGCGCGCTAGTCCCACTTGGAGACACCAAAATACCTGCGGCCGTAGGGGGGGTGTAAAGAAATTGTTGCGCACAGCCTTTCGCAATACTGAATGTGCACCACTTATGTTCCGATTGTGTATTACAACAACTGTTTTAGTAAAGTCAATGATTATTTAAGTTTAACTTGTGTCTAGACGGTTCCTTTGTCGCTCATAAACTATTGTGTCAGTTTGCACCACAGCTGTGACCAGGGGAGTGAGACCCAGAATACTGGGGGGGGTAATAAAGCAGAGTGCAGGCCCAAAACAATTAGCCGCTCCTTCGGGGGTAAGCGCTACACGTGGGGGCTCGTCCGGGATCCTGTACCTCTGCAAATAAAACCCATCCCTGGTATCAGCATGGATCCTATTACAGTGGCTCGGTGGTGTGGAACTGAAGGCGCCCGTTCCGAAGCGAGCGTAGCCATCGCCCTCCCGGGAGAAACCTGGGATAGTGAGCAGATCAAAAAGGTTGTGAAGGCACTGTCCCCAAATAGAAAGGCCTGGGTGATCGCCATCAGACCAGACTGTGAAACCTCCCACACCTATGCCCTATTGGAGTGGAGGACGGAAGTTCCGGAGAACTTCAGGGGTCCGAGTGTACAGCTAGCTGGAGGAACCAAGTTATACCTGACACATCCAGAAGGGTCTGGTCAGAGCACTGCCAACTCTAGCCTTGTAAAGCCAACGGCGCTGGGATTTGATCAGAAAACAACCCCAGCCCATACCAGTTCAAGACCCCCTCAAGGGAAGGTAAAACCTGTATATGGAAAGTACAGGGGAGGTTCTCAGTCAGAGCAGCAGCTATCTGACCTGAAACGGCAGTGCCGCACCATACAGGAAAGGTTCAAGGAGGCCTCTGGTGTGATTGCAGGACACATTGAAGAGCTAAGTGTCTCGTGCAAAGATTCAAATAACAGTAAGCTAAGTTCGAGGTCTGCCTCAGTTCCCTCGAGACGTACCAAAAATCGCCTACCTGAAGTGACGATCCGGAAGGATTTTAAAATCGAAGGACGGATAGGGGAAAAAGACCTGTTTCAACTGTGGAGGAGTGGGACATTACCGCCAAGTGTGTCCAAGCCCGCCGAAGACAGAAGCAAGGGCCCAGAAGCCGGCGGAAAACTCCAGAGGGCCCCAGTGAAGGAGTCAGCTGGGCGCCCGGTCACAATAGTAAACTCCAAACAACCATACGCCGTCCCGGTCCCTAGTGACCCCCGGGGGTCGAAGTTGAAAAAACACCCCCGGAAGAAGGGTGTAAAGGTACGAACCACCAAACAGACTAACCTTGCCACCCCACGTGGATTCCCCCCTGAATTAGTGGGGCCCTCTCCCATTGTCCCTATCCAAGTGGAAGGAATCTATACCAAAGCCCTGCTGGATACTGGAGCTCAAGTAACTCTCCTTTACAGGGACTTCTATGAGAAGCACCTCAGGCACCTGCCTCTCCAGAAGCTGGAGGAACTGGAGATATGGGGTCTAGGAACTCAGAATTTCCCATATGACGGTTTCCTGCCTATTAAGCTCACCTTCGACCCAAGCGTGGCCGGGGAGGCTGAAGTCTTCGATGCTCTGGCAGTAGTATGCCCCCGCCCACCAGGGGCGGACAAGAGTTCCATCATTATTGGGACCAACACCAACCTAGTCCGGAGACTCTTGACACCACTTATGCAGAAGCAGGACACTTCAGCCATAAAAATACACCCCATACTGACCCAGGTGTATCAGAACTTACTGCATGAGCAGAGGGCCCCAGCCGAAGGAGTGGGAAGAGTCTGGCGTTTGGATAGACGAGAAAAGGTGATACAGCCTGGTGAGGTGGTCTGCCTGCGAGCTTCTGTCAAGCTCACTTGGGAACAACCAGGACCTTTCATTGTCCTTGAGACGGACAGGAAACAGGGGAACAACGAGTTGGAGATAGTCCCCGAATTGCTACCAACTAAATTACTGAAGAGAAAAAGAGGGAAAGTCTCCGTCAGCGTCCGGAACACCACAACATCCCCAGTGAAGATGCCGGCTAGAGTGTTGTTAGGGGAAGTGCAGCCAGCAACCCCAGTTCCTCCGTATGAAATGCTGAAAGAACAAGGAGAGGAGATCCCTCAGGGGGGTGTTTTTTGGGAAGAATTCTCCCAGTCACCCGAATGGATGGAGAGAGCAAAGACCCAGCTACTAAAATGGAGGATGGCTTTCTCAAAAAACGAGTTCGATGTGGGGCTGGCCAAAAGTGCTGAACACAAGATCCGGCTGGAAGAGGACAAACCTTTCCGGGAAAGGGTCAGGCGGATTCCACTGGGAGACCTGGAAGATTTGCGAGAGCAACTGGCTGAGCTGAAGAGAACAGGCATCATCCGGGAGTCTCGGAGCCCCTATGCCTCCCCGATAGTGGTAGTGAGAAAGAAGAATGGGTCGTTACGGCTGTGCATTGACTACAGGACACTGAATCGGAGGACCATTCCCGACCAATACACCACCCCCAGAATAGAAGATGCCTTACAGAGCTTGTCGGGGGCGAAGTGGTTCAGTGTGCTGGACCTGAAGAGTGGGTACTACCAGATTCCCATGCACCCTGAAGATAGGGAGAAGACAGCTTTCATTACCCCGGTGGGGTTTTTTGAATTTAACCGCATGCCACAAAGCTTCTGCGGGTCCGTGGCCACTCCTTCCGCGGACACTATGTGACCCAGATAACTCACTGATGACTGGTAAAATTTGCACTTTTCCATCGAAAGCTTCAGGCCCTCCTCATGGAGTCTACTCAAGACTTTCTCCAGGCGCTCTTCGTGCTCTTCCAGTGTTCTGCCGAACACTATCACATCATCCAGGTATACCAGCACTTCAATTAAATTCATATCACCTACAGTCTTCTCCATCAACCTCTGGAAGGTGGCCGGGGCCCCCGACAAGCCTTGTGGCATGCGGTTAAATTCAAAAAACCCCACCGGGGTAATGAAAGCTGTCTTCTCCCTATCTTCAGGGTGCATGGGAATCTGGTAGTACCCACTCTTCAGGTCCAGCACACTGAACCACTTCGCCCCCGACAAGCTCTGTAAGGCATCTTCTATTCTGGGGGTGGTGTATTGGTCGGGAATGGTCCTCCGATTCAGTGTCCTGTAGTCAATGCACAGCCGTAACGACCCATTCTTCTTTCTCACTACCACTATCGGGGAGGCATAGGGGCTCCGAGACTCCCGGATGATGCCTGTTCTCTTCAGCTCAGCCAGTTGCTCTCGCAAATCTTCCAGGTCTCCCAGTGGAATCCGCCTGACCCTTTCCCGGAAAGGTTTGTCCTCTTCCAGCCAGATCTTGTGTTCAGCACTTTTGGCCAGCCCCACATCGAACTCGTTTTTTGAGAAAGCCATCCTCCATTTTAGTAGCTGGGTCTTTGCTCTCTCCATCCATTCGGGTGACAGGGGGGTGTTTTTTGGGAAGAATTCTCCCAGAGGGATCTCTTCTCCTTGTTCTTTCAGCATTTCATACGGAGGAACTGGGGTTGCTGGCTGCACTTCCCCTAACAACACTCTAGCCGGCATCTTCACTGGGGATGTTGTGGTGTTCCGGACGCTGACGGAGACTTTCCCTCTTTTTCTCTTCAGTAATTTAGTTGGTAGCAATTCGGGGACTATCTCCAACTCGTTGTTCCCCTGTTTCCTGTCCGTCTCAAGGACGATGAAAGGTCCTGGTTGTTCCCAAGTGAGCTTGACAGAAGCTCGCAGGCAGACCACCTCACCAGGCTGTATCACCTTTTCTCGTCTATCCAAACGCCAGACTCTTCCCACTCCTTCGGCTGGGGCCCTCTGCTCATGCAGTAAGTTCTGATACACCTGGGTCAGTATGGGGTGTATTTTTATGGCTGAAGTGTCCTGCTTCTGCATAAGTGGTGTCAAGAGTCTCCGGACTAGGTTGGTGTTGGTCCCAATAATGATGGAACTCTTGTCCGCCCCTGGTGGGCGGGGGCATACTACTGCCAGAGCATCGAAGACTTCAGCCTCCCCGGCCACGCTTGGGTCGAAGGTGAGCTTAATAGGCAGGAAACCGTCATATGGGAAATTCTGAGTTCCTAGACCCCATATCTCCAGTTCCTCCAGCTTCTGGAGAGGCAGGTGCCTGAGGTGCTTCTCATAGAAGTCCCTGTAAAGGAGAGTTACTTGAGCTCCAGTATCCAGCAGGGCTTTGGTATAGATTCCTTCCACTTGGATAGGGACAATGGGAGAGGGCCCCACTAATTCAGGGGGGAATCCACGTGGGGTGGCAAGGTTAGTCTGTTTGGTGGTTCGTACCTTTACACCCTTCTTCCGGGGGTGTTTTTCCAACTTCGACCCCCGGGGGTCACTAGGGACCGGGACGGCGTATGGTTGTTTGGAGTTTACTATTGTGACCGGGCGCCCAGCTGACTCCTTCACTGGGGCCCTCTGGAGTTTTCCGCCGGCTTCTGGGCCCTTGCTTCTGTCTTCGGCGGGCTTGGACACACTTGGCGGTAATGTCCCACTCCTCCACAGTTGAAACAGGTCTTTTTCCCCTATCCGTCCTTCGATTTTAAAATCCTTCCGGATCGTCACTTCAGGTAGGCGATTTTTGGTACGTCTCGAGGGAACTGAGGCAGACCTCGAACTTAGCTTACTGTTATTTGAATCTTTGCACGAGACACTTAGCTCTTCAATGTGTCCTGCAATCACACCAGAGGCCTCCTTGAACCTTTCCTGTATGGTGCGGCACTGCCGTTTCAGGTCAGATAGCTGCTGCTCTGACTGAGAACCTCCCCTGTACTTTCCATATACAGGTTTTACCTTCCCTTGAGGGGGTCTTGAACTGGTATGGGCTGGGGTTGTTTTCTGATCAAATCCCAGCGCCGTTGGCTTTACAAGGCTAGAGTTGGCAGTGCTCTGACCAGACCCTTCTGGATGTGTCAGGTATAACTTGGTTCCTCCAGCTAGCTGTACACTCGGACCCCTGAAGTTCTCCGGAACTTCCGTCCTCCACTCCAATAGGGCATAGGTGTGGGAGGTTTCACAGTCTGGTCTGATGGCGATCACCCAGGCCTTTCTATTTGGGGACAGTGCCTTCACAACCTTTTTGATCTGCTCACTATCCCAGGTTTCTCCCGGGAGGGCGATGGCTACGCTCGCTTCGGAACGGGCGCCTTCAGTTCCACACCACCGAGCCACTGTAATAGGATCCATGCTGATACCAGGGATGGGTTTTATTTGCAGAGGTACAGGATCCCGGACGAGCCCCCACGTGGATTCCCCCCTGAATTAGTGGGGCCCTCTCCCATTGTCCCTATCCAAGTGGAAGGAATCTATACCAAAGCCCTGCTGGATACTGGAGCTCAAGTAACTCTCCTTTACAGGGACTTCTATGAGAAGCACCTCAGGCACCTGCCTCTCCAGAAGCTGGAGGAACTGGAGATATGGGGTCTAGGAACTCAGAATTTCCCATATGACGGTTTCCTGCCTATTAAGCTCACCTTCGACCCAAGCGTGGCCGGGGAGGCTGAAGTCTTCGATGCTCTGGCAGTAGTATGCCCCCGCCCACCAGGGGCGGACAAGAGTTCCATCATTATTGGGACCAACACCAACCTAGTCCGGAGACTCTTGACACCACTTATGCAGAAGCAGGACACTTCAGCCATAAAAATACACCCCATACTGACCCAGGTGTATCAGAACTTACTGCATGAGCAGAGGGCCCCAGCCGAAGGAGTGGGAAGAGTCTGGCGTTTGGATAGACGAGAAAAGGTGATACAGCCTGGTGAGGTGGTCTGCCTGCGAGCTTCTGTCAAGCTCACTTGGGAACAACCAGGACCTTTCATCGTCCTTGAGACGGACAGGAAACAGGGGAACAACGAGTTGGAGATAGTCCCCGAATTGCTACCAACTAAATTACTGAAGAGAAAAAGAGGGAAAGTCTCCGTCAGCGTCCGGAACACCACAACATCCCCAGTGAAGATGCCGGCTAGAGTGTTGTTAGGGGAAGTGCAGCCAGCAACCCCAGTTCCTCCGTATGAAATGCTGAAAGAACAAGGAGAGGAGATCCTTCTGGGAGAATTCTTCCCAAAAAACACCCCCCTGTCACCCGAATGGATGGAGAGAGCAAAGACCCAGCTACTAAAATGGAGGATGGCTTTCTCAAAAAACGAGTTCGATGTGGGGCTGGCCAAAAGTGCTGAACACAAGATCCGGCTGGAAGAGGACAAACCTTTCCGGGAAAGGGTCAGGCGGATTCCACTGGGAGACCTGGAAGATTTGCGAGAGCAACTGGCTGAGCTGAAGAGAACAGGCATCATCCGGGAGTCTCGGAGCCCCTATGCCTCCCCGATAGTGGTAGTGAGAAAGAAGAATGGGTCGTTACGGCTGTGCATTGACTACAGGACACTGAATCGGAGGACCATTCCCGACCAATACACCACCCCCAGAATAGAAGATGCCTTACAGAGCTTGTCGGGGGCGAAGTGGTTCAGTGTGCTGGACCTGAAGAGTGGGTACTACCAGATTCCCATGCACCCTGAAGATAGGGAGAAGACAGCTTTCATTACCCCGGTGGGGTTTTTTGAATTTAACCGCATGCCACAAGGCTTGTCGGGGGCCCCGGCCACCTTCCAGAGGTTGATGGAGAAGACTGTAGGTGATATGAATTTAATTGAAGTGCTGGTATACCTGGATGATGTGATAGTGTTCGGCAGAACACTGGAAGAGCACGAAGAGCGCCTGGAGAAAGTCTTGAGTAGACTCCATGAGGAGGGCCTGAAGCTTTCGATGGAAAAGTGCAAATTTTACCAGTCATCAGTGAGTTATCTGGGTCACATAGTGTCCGCGGAAGGAGTGGCCACGGACCCGCAGAAGCTGGATGCTGTCACCTCATGGCCCCGGCCAACAAATGTGACTGAACTCAGGTCTTTTCTGGGATTCTGCTCCTACTATCGCAGATTTGTTGAAGGGTTCGCCAAGATAGCTCACCCACTCACTGAACTATTAAAGAACCAAGAGGGGGCTGGGTCGGACCCTGATGGACCTGGGAAGCCTAAGGAGGGTCCCAGGAAGAAGAAAGAGTCGATTGAAGACCAATGGACCACTCAGTGTGAAGAGGCATTTGTACAGTTGAAGCGGAGCCTCACTACTGCCCCGGTTTTGGCCTACGCAGACCCTGCCAGGCCTTATGAACTGCATGTGGACGCCAGTCGAGATGGACTGGGTGGAGTACTCTACCAGGAGTATGACGGGCACCTACGACCCATTGCCTATGTGAGCCGAAGTTTGACACCCGCTGAAAGGAATTACCCAACTCACAAACTTGAGTTCCTGGCTTTGAAGTGGGCAGTAGTGGACAAACTGAGAGACTACCTATATGGCGCAGAATTTGTGATCAAGACAGATAACAATCCTCTCACCTACCTACTCACCACAGCAAAATTAGATGCTACAGGGCATAGGTGGCTGGCTGCACTCTCTGGATTCACCTTCAGTCTAAAATACCGTCCAGGGGTCGGAAATCGGGACGCTGATGCATTATCCAGAAGGCCCCACTACGATTGGAACTCGCCGGAAGGTTGGACCCAACTTACCCCTGAAGGTGTGAGGGCTCTTTGTGAAGGAGCAGAACAACCAGCGAAGGGTGGAGCCAGGGCTGAGGAGGTAGGAGTGTCCGCTGTGGGAGTGCCCTAGGGGCTACTGTAATGTCACTCAAGTGGTGGATGAGGGTTTGCCTAAACTGTCCAGGAAGGACCTCCGAAGAGATCAGCAAGAAGATCCCCTCTGTAGCCTTGTGTCGGAGGCCTTGGAGACTCAACATTCTGATCTACTCCTACAGAGCGCCAAGAAGGAAGCTCGCCTGTTATGCAAGGAGTGGAGTCGGTTACAGTTGAAACAAGGAGTGGTGTACAGGAGGGCCCCCTCTGAAGATCTGGAGGAGAAGTGGCAGTTGTTCCTGCCGGAGAAACATAGGGAAAGAGTTCTGATTGCTCTGCATGACCACCATGGCCACTTGGGATCGGAAAGGACCCTTCAATTAGTGAAAGACAGGTTTTACTGGCCATACATGCGATCTGAAGTGGAGAATTACTGTCGCTCTTGTCTCAGGTGCATACAAAGGAAGTCTTTACCTCAGAGAGCCGCCCCAATGGGCCATATGGAAAGCCACGGACCCATGGATCTAGTATGTATAGACTTCTTGTGTGTGGAATCCGATCTCAGTGGGCAAGGAAATATTTTGGTAGTCACGGACCATTTCACCAGATATGCTCAGGCCTTTCCAGCCAGGGATCAACAAGCGCCTACTGTGGCAAAGATCTTGGTGGAGAAATTCTTCATCCATTACGGCCTGCCTCAGCGGATCCATTCAGATCAAGGAAGGGATTTTGAGAGCACCCTCATTAGGCAGCTACTGGACTTGCTGGATATAAAAAATCTAGGACTACCCCCTATCACCCACAAGGGGATCCACAACCCGAAAGATTCAATAGAACTCTCCTCAACATGTTAGGAACACTGGCCTCGGAGCAGAAACAACAGTGGAGTAAACACATTGCAGCCATGGTACATGCTTATAACAGCACCGTGAGTGATGCCACAGGATATTCACCCTATCGCCTAATGTTTGGTCGGGAAGCTCGTTTGCCGGTGGATCTGGCGTTTGGTACTTCTTTAGACCACACTTCGGAGGCCTCTCATCGAGGATATGTGGGCAGATTACGGAAGAGTTTGAAGGCCGCATATGAGAAAGTTCGGGCCACCTCAGATGCGAGGGGACGCAGGAATAAGAGGAACTTTGACCTCAGAGTGCGGATCCAAGACCTGCAACCTGGAGACCGAGTGCTATTGAGAAATCTGGGTGTACCAGGAAAACACAAGTTGGCTGATCGCTGGAAGTCACAGCCATTCATCATATGCAGGCGCCTCCGGGGATTACCGGTATACGAAATCAGACCAGAAGGGAGTACTGGACCACTGAAGGTATGGCATCGGAATCACCTTCTGCCCTTAACAGAAGCAGTCAGGAAAACTCCACGACGGGAACTATCGCCTATGGCTGAGCCTCGACCTGTAACTAGGTCTCAGTCAGGATCCCTGGCCACAGAAGGTAGTGAGAAAGAGGATGGGATGGAGATAAGCTGGTTGTGGTCGCCTGAGATGCCGGAAACTGATACTAATTGCTTACCTCATGAGCAGGAGACAGACACTGTGACTTTGAGACCTGAGGCCCCGGAATTTGTGCCGCAAAGTGGGCATTCTGAGGATCACTCACCCGCTGACACTGAGGTGCAAGAGTGTGAGGCAGAAGAAGAGACAGCGCCTACTCCTAAAAGACAAAGAGTCAAGAGGGAAGTTCATGCGCCTAAGAAACTGACTTATGATATTCTGGGCGAATGTTCTGAACAGGCCTGGCTTGCCCCCAAAAGAATTCCTGATATGCCTGGTCTCCTTACTGTAAACCTAGAAGGAGAGAACCCCAACTCACCCCTGGACACATCTGTACCAGACACTGCGGTGTCACCTGAGAGTGCACAGAACAGCCTCCCATCTTATGAAAAGTGGTGGGAGGCTCCTCTGTCTGTATTGAGCAGCCGCATAGAGGCAAAAATGTGCAGTAGAGTTAAAAATGTCTTTGGGGACCAAAGATTCAAAGTGGGGGGAGTATGTAGCGGGGGCAATTTTTGCTATTAAGAATGCTCAGATCTGAAGTGGTAGAATTGATAGTCTTATAATGTAAATAAGCGTCTGATGCCATCTACTGGCGAAGAAATGGAACGGCGTGTTCAAGGTTTGTTTTTTTCAGAACATCCAGAAGGGATATGAATAATTACCCAGGAACACTCAGGGCTGCAAGGCATGCTGGGAAGATATAAAAGACCTTGTGTGGCCATTTTTAGCTCTCTCGGCCTCGGGACCCACATCCTGGAGGAACCCTTTCACAGTGTGTTTGGTGGAGTTCTGGCCTACCTCGTGCGGAAGCAAGCCATCGGTATCCAGGCAAGTGTTGGAGGGTCCCCGATCGTCTCTGAAAGTGGGAACTGGACAACCAGACGAGTGCAGAGACCAGGTGGAGGCCGTGTGTGGTGAGAGCATCCAGTCATCTGGGCCTCGTGTGGTGAGAGGGCTCGGGCCCAAAGCTTTGTACTGTTTACACACACACACACTTAGACTGCCGGGGAGTGCTGCTGGGACCGTTAGTTCCACGCTGCCAGTGTGTTTCCCTAAGCCACATGTGCCAGGACCTGAAAGCCTTAATCAACTGCTTGATGGCCGGCCATTGAATATTGTGTATTAACCAGGAAAGAGTGCGCAGTCACCCTCCACGTTTAATCCGCAGTCCCTGTTTGCATCAAACTACTATTAAAATACCTGTGGATTACAAATTGAGTTCACATTGCTAGCGAAGAAAGAAGATCAAGGACTAATACTACTACATTTTATTGGCAAGGCCTTGCAGCGCTGTTACTGTTAGACAGATACTGTCATAGGGAAGTTACTGAGGGATTACCCGTTACGGTTGTGTTTTATTCTGTTGGGTGTTGCGTGGCGCATACTGTGTGGTTGTGTACTGGAAGTGGGAAGGCGCGCAGCTTGAAGTAAGGCCTGCGCGCTAGTCCCACTTGGAGACACCAAAATACCTGCGGCCGTAGGGGGGGTGTAAAGAAATTGTTGCGCACAGCCTTTCGCAATACTGAATGTGCACCACTTATGTTCCGATTGTGTATTACAACAACTGTTTTAGTAAAGTCAATGATTATTTAAGTTTAACTTGTGTCTAGACGGTTCCTTTGTCGCTCATAAACTATTGTCAGTTTGCACCACAGCTGTGACCAGGGGAGTGAGACCCAGAATACTGGGGGGGGTAATAAAGCAGAGTGCAGGCCCAAAACAATTAGCCGCTCCTTCGGGGGTAAGCGCTACACATATAAGACCTATTACACAAAATACTAGGGAATGTACCCCCTTTACTTTGTTTGAGCTGTTAGCTCTAAGTTATGCCAAATTATTATTTATGTACAAGGGCTGCTTAATGTCGTTCTTACCATATGTCTAATGCAAGAAATACACACTAGCCGTATAACTTTCTTTTGAAAGTTGATAAAAGGTAAACTTCAATCAAGAAAAAAAAAAAAAAACTTACAGTGCAGAAAGGGCTTTTTTTCTTGATTCAGTCGTACCTGTAGCAAACCTGATTACCCCAGTACTTAAAATCACCTTGTTTCAAATTGTCTGTTTTTCTAGCGATATCCCCTGCCTGGATTTGTGCAGGTCAGGTATTCCTAGTCCCACACAAAGTAGTTTTCTTGCTAACTCTCACACACAAAGAGAAGGCAAAGAGCCATCTGTCTTGAGGTACAGTGCAATCCAGATACCTTATATGAGTAACACATTAGTTTCCAGCTTCTGAAATGTGCCTTGTTTGTTTTTGGCTTGCTCATTTTGCACCAGAAGTTTCTGCACAGACATATATGGGTTATCAAAAGTCCTTTCATATGCCACAAACCCTTATACTGTATGTAGGGGTTTATATAGCAGGAACGTTTTAATTTATTTATACCTAGGGGCTCAATAAATCCTTGAGTCATTTCTGTTTCATTATTTTGTAGATCGATATACAGTATGTGTTATACTATATATTTGTCACTATTGATGGGCAAACTTCCCTGGGTTTCGTTCCTGCGAACCTAGCCTGAAATCTGTGAACCCTAAACATAGCATCCAAGCCCCAATCAAGTTTATCTGAGCCAAATCTTGTAATTTTTTTCTGCCGTCAAGGCCAATTGTAAGCCTTTAGTAAAAACTAGCACTGCCAACAAAATCATGTATCAATGCCACAAAAGATATCCTTCTATGGGAAGTTTTATTTAATAAGACTTAATGAGCAACATTAAAAATACACAATTCCTTTAAATGACATGTTTGGAGGATGCTTTAAGCTTGCACATTAAATTGGACATCGTTCATCATGAGTACTGATGGATCTATACAGCAGTGTAGTTATGGAATGCTCTCCTAACAGTACTCGATCTTGGTGACTAGTGGGTGCTTGTAGTGACACCAACGAAATGGTACAATGTAAAGCACAGTAAGAAAGTTGGGATATCGCCACGATATAAATAACATACACTTGTATTAGTGCAAAGTCACATGTGTCATGTAAAGCCAAAGTTTGAAGGCTACGGAAGATTCCTTCCTCAAGGCGACAATTATCACCAATGATTCAGAAGAATCTACCTAGAAATAAATGCAGCAACTGGCTAAATATATCCTTTGTGCATCTGCTCTAACATCCTGCACCTGGGTGGGAAGGAAAGGGGCTCTGGTGAACGTACAGGTTTGCCATTCATTGGGTACGTATTATTTCAGGAGCAGTGATTTTAATAATGCTTAAAGTAAAAGAAGAAGAATAAAATATCCCTTTAGATATCGTGCCTGGGGGGTCTCCTTAGTCTGCCTGTAAAGCAGCGCCTCTTTCCCATGTTCATAACAGTATCACAGCAAAATGTAATTTCGAAAGGAAAAATGTCATTTAAAATTGCTCGCAGCTGTTATGTATTGTTGGGCAATATAGATAAAAAAAACATTGAAAAACAAACGGCGTGCCCGTGTGTGGAGGTCCCCCCCAAAATCCATACCAGACCCTTTTCCGAGCATTCAACCTGGCAGGCCCCAGAAAAAGGCGGAGAATGAGAGACCGCAACAAGAGGGCCCCAAGATCCTGCCCCCCATGTGAATGGGTAGTGGGTACATTGCACCACTACTCATTCAAAAAAAGTGTAAAAAAATGAAAAAATGACAGACAGTTTTTGACAAGTGCTTTATTTAAAAAAACATGATGTAAATCCATCTTCAATCACAGCGCCGACGGACCGAATTTTGGACAATTCCTTTATTTTAAAAAAAGTGTCCATCCATCTTCAATCACGCCGCCCGACAGACCTGAGAGAAAAAACGGAAAAACTCTGCCTTCAGAGTTTCACCGACTCTGCAGGCATTTCGCAGGCGTTTTACCGACTGCAGCCTTTTCACAATGACAGCTGTTACACAGCTGAAGGAGGGGCCACCCTTTAATGTAACAGGGTGACCTCGCCCCCTTATGATGGCATGTGATGTCATGTGATGTCAGAGGGGGCGGGGGTCATCCATTTACATTACCGGGTGGCCCCGCCCTTGCGTATATAACAGCTGTCAAAGCAAAAACACTGCAGTTGTGGGGACGCCTTTCATGGAGGCGGAGTTTTTCAGGTTTTTTTTCACTGGTCTGTCGGACGGCGTGATTGAAGATGGATGGACACTTTTTTTTTTTTTTTTAAATAAAGGAATTGTCCAAAACTGTCTTCTGTCATTTTAAATTTTTACACTTTTTTGGTAAATGAGTAGGGGTACAATGTACCCGATACCCATTCACATAGGGGGGGGCCGGGTCTGCGGGCCCCCTTGTTAAGGGGGGTTCCATATTCCGATAAGCCCCCCACCTGCAAAGACCCCCACAACCACCGGGCAAGGGCTGTGGGGAAGAGGCCCTTGTCCCCATTAACATGGGGACAAGGTGTTTTGGGGACCCCAAAGCACCCTCCCCATGTTGAGGGCATGTGGCCTGGTACGGTTCAAGAGGGAGGCCACTCTCTCGCCCCCCCTTTTCCTGTAGCCTGCCAGGGTGCATGCTCGGATAAGGTTTTGGATTTTGGGGGGAACCCCCACGCCCTTTTTTTTACATTTTGGCGCAGGGTTCCCCTTAAAATCCATACCAGGCCTGAAGGGTCTGGTATGGATTTTAGGGGGGACCCCCACACCATTTTTTTTTTAATTTTGCCACGGGGTTCCCCTTAATATGCATACCAGACCTGAAAGGCCTAGTAATGGACTGGGGGGAACTCACGCCGTTTTTTCCAATGACTTTTATGTATACTGCCTTACATAGTGTGGGCCGTGGAATTAGCCCCCTGAGCCATGATTAGCCAATCATGTCTCTCACAGCGGAGCGCGCTGTGATTGACCAAAGCATGTAGGTCAGGTGTATGCTTTGGCCAATCAGCAGCCGTCGATGCACTGCAATCTCGCAGTGCATTATGGGGCGTTCCGCGGGTTCTCGAATTTCCCGCGAGCGCTCCATAATGTTCTAAATTTGGCGAACACCCGATGTTTGAGTCGAACTTAACTAATGGTATGTATCCCGCACCAATCATTTGTGCTGAGCATGGGGTTCACTGAAGCAATCCACAAACATTGATGCTGTCCAAACCTGTTGCATAAGTACATCACCCATAGCATACACAGGGCCGGATTCAGAAAGAGATACGATGGCGTATCTCCTGATACGCCGTCGTATCTCTGAGTTCCGCCGGTCGTATCTATGCGACTGATTCAGAGAATCAGTTAAGCATAGATATCCCTAAGATCAGACAGGTGTAAGTGTCTTACACCGTCAGATCTTAGGCTGCAATTCCAGGCTGGACGCTAGGTGGCACTTCCGTATTTTTACGAAAGGAATATGCAAATGAGGATTTACGCCGATTCAGAAACGAACGACCGCCCGGCACTTTTTTTTACGTCGTTTGCGTTCGGCTTTATCCGTCGTATAGTTACCCCTGCTATATGAGGGGTAGCTAATGTTAAGTATGGCCGTCGTTCCCGCGCCGAGTTTTGAAATTTTACATTGTTTGCGTAAATCGTTCGCAAATACGGCTGGACGTAATTTATGTTCACGTCGAAAGCAATGACGTCCTTGCGACGTCATTTAGAGCAATGCATACTGGGATATACGCCATTGTATCTGAATCCGGCCCAGTGTGTATAAGCGAATGAAGGGAATTAAAGGGTACTGCATACTCTGTGCATGCTACAGGCCATATACCCATGAGATAGGCTTTGGAAGCTGAATGCTTCAGCAAACCCCATTCACTGCATGACCGATTGGTGTAGAGCTCGATGTGTGGAATACATACTAAGCAAATTTCAATCTGGACTTTCAACATAGCTTTCTTTATCAAATGACATGACTGTATTTGACAGAGACACCTTTACTCTTCCCCATACAATGACTATGGTGCTATCAAGCACTTTGGTTTTTATTTTTGCCCATAGGTCATTTGCTAATGGTTTTGTATTTTTTCCTTGCTTGTAATTTTTATGATTACATTATATTGCATTTGTTCACCATTTGATTCCTGGCTGTAATTTAGTGTGTTGTGGTGCGATTCTGATGCTATTATGACATCTGAGGGGGTGTGCACTGGGTATTTTTGATCACTTGTTGCATTTATACATTTAGTTGGATAACTCTGTGGCTTTTGTGGTAGCTGTTGCTTTGAAGAAGACACCCTGCGCTGCTCTAAAATTTTGGCTTTGCATGACAGGCTTGACTTTGCACTAGTAAAAGTGTATGGTATTTGAATCAGAGTGCTGGTAATGGCTCATATTTCTTACGGTAGTGATAATTCTATATACCTTGGACAAAGTGGTTGATTTATTTTTTTTGCAAACTTCAAAAAGTACTTTAATAGTTTTTATTTTACATTTAAGATCTAAAAAAAAAAGCACATGCAGCAAAGTGAATATTAAGAATTCTGGTGGAACCAACTGTTTAAATTATATGTACAGAGTGAATTACGATCGAAACTACCTGCAGTGAGGCTATATACAGAATTTACAAAAAACTGACAAAGTGTATAGGTACAACACAGGCAACATGAAAATTAGTATACTGTGGTATTCTCCAAGACTTGTTTTGAGTAAAGCTTTCAGAGGCAAAAAATTTACCAAAAATACTTTTTCCAGTCCAAAAGTAAACATGTCAAAAGGAATTTACAATATTACGTACATAAGCAGAAAACCAAGGTGGTCAAAAGTGGACATTTAAAAATAGCAGTGTATACTACAATTTCATAAAACTGAAGGCAAGAAAGAAAAAAATGACCATATTGAACCTTGAAAATGCCAAGCGACTTGTGTGGTCACACTGGACGTGCAAATGCATCTCTTTTCTTCCACTTCTAGATAATACTCTCCCAGAGGGTGACCAATCACAGAGCTACCTGTGCCATAGAAATATCAGTATTCTGCCCCCCCCCCCCCCTACAAGACTGGTACTTAAAAAACGCATTAATTCTTCTTATGAAACCTAGAATAATGAATGTTATGTTTAATTACCTAGTTGAATCTGTGTATAGAGAAGTACAATTCAAAGTAAAGATGACCACCACATGATGGATCTCTTAAAAATGTTGGCAGTCTTTGTATTAAAAAATGTTCATCAGAAAATAAGTAAAAATGTCCTGTAAATGATCATTGCTCAAGACACACGGAGCTGAACTAAACAGAGCCGTTGTGAGGTGGCGAACTCCATCGTGGCTGCAGATGCTGAAGAATGCCGTTTGATATTGTCCCAAGTTTTTCCTGCATTTCAAAAAGCTGGCTTTCTGAATATTTTCCGAGTTCCTCTGTAGTCATCAGCAAAGAAAGTGCATTAATCTGTGCTGGAAGGTCTGGTGCGGCTGCAGCAGTTTCCACAGGTGCTGTGGCAAATGCCTCCGGCAGGTCTGTTTCAAGTTTTTCTTCAGCGTATATCGGTCTCCCATCAAAGTGGTTGATTTTGAATTCTTGGTATTTTTTTTATAAAATGCTTTTCCAGTACTGTAAGTTTTGTCTCCAATTTACATTTTGTGAATGAGTAACAGGATCTACGTACCCTTTACTTGGATATCAAGCCCTCCTCTTTACATTAATAAGTGCTCCTTTATCTTAAAAGGAGTTTTCAGATTCCAATATTCCAATCCCTCTCCTGCAGGCCTTCACATTTACCAGACGTGGGGTTGGGATCCTTTTTTCCTGAAACGGGGACAAGGCACACTGCCAATGGCCTTTGCTGTATTGAGGGAATGTGGCCTAATATGTTTCTGGAGGGGGTGGCCACACATTTCTTTTCTGGCCTGCCATGCTGCATCTCCTGCTAAGGGCCTTGTATGGATTTTGGAGGAACTCCATGCCATTTTGTAATTTCATTTATTTGCATTTGCATTTTTCCCCGTTTGATAAATTGCAAACCTGAGTATGACACAAACCAACAGCTCATCCCTTAATATCAAACCATAGAATCACATAAAAAAATGTAATAGTCACTTTTTGACATAAAATGTCAATGTGACAAGTTTCCCACAATAGAATAGGATTCCCAAAACTGACGAATAAAACGTTTTCACATTGTTCTCTATATATGTTAACTGATCATTATGTTAAATCATGCTAAATCAGAATCATTTTTTTTTTGTAATGTCAGCACTCAGAAATTGCAAGTTTAAAATAGTACATGTAAGCACACTTGTAAATCTGTTTTGTAGTCTCTAAGCAGGTGCAAAGACCTTTTGGTTTCTGCTCTTCTGACTAAACAGCTCACAGGTCATAGATTTTTCACACCTACCCCTTACGTATGAACATCTAGCCCTTGTGCATGTAATCCCAGCATCTTAACGTGCCACAGGTGCAGCATCAAGCCCTGCTGTCTGCAGCCTGTCACATACTTGGTCTTGAAACCAAAATTACAAGAGGGCTAAATGCTCCCCACCCCTGAGGATCGTAACAGGAGATGCTGAACTAAGAAGCAAGGGTTTCCAGTTGTACTGAAGATAAGTAGCACTGTAGCAGTGAAACCTCTGCAGATGGTAACTAGATGAAGAGCGCAGTTGATCCTTCAGTAAGATCCTGGATCATACAGGCAGAGACAGTAGTAGAAGGAAGATTACATGAAGCAGGTCAAAGAAGGCAGGCCAAGACAAGAGACGATATCAGGAGTGAATGACAGGGTTAGAACACTGTAGTCAGCAGAGGGAAGATCAGGAGCATAGTCAGAGGCTAGGGAGAGAAGCCGGGAGAGAAGCAAGGGTCCAAAAGACCAAAAGTTAGCAGGTTCGGTAATAGTAAATCCAGTAGTATAAGAACACAGGAAACATGGGTAACAGGGAGCTCAAGGTCAGTCAGCAAAGTCTGTGGGCATCTGCCATCCTTATAGGGCACCAAGATCTATAGCACGTGACATGCACATGTGCACGCATCGGCACATTTTCATAACATTTGTGCACAGATAGACATGGCCATGCTGGGCATTGGCGAGTGTGCCAGGTCTCTGAGCCAATTTTGTCCAGCTTGTCCCCTGACACTGTCAGTCTATGGAGGGTGAAATATGCTCTGGTTGGGTGGTGCTGACAGGGACAAATGCCTGCAATGCAGAATAGCTGCTTATTTACCATTTTTTCCCACCTCCTGTTGCCTTCTCACTTTGCCTGTTTGGATGGAATGCACTGTCCATTGTTTTGACACAGTTTCTCCACTACATTGTTTTCTGCTTCTGAATAAGAAACACCAGGTGACCATGGCTGAAGCTCTTGTCTTACTGTGGGTGCTCAACTGGTGTAGCAGAAAGGATTGATAGTGAGTGGTGGCTCTGAGTTAGGGAGAAGCTTGCCTAGAGCACTGTGGGACACAGGGGGCTCAATGGGCAACTGGTGTGGCAGCGGAGGGAATACCGTTCCCTCTGGGGACAACTTTGGGTTGCTGCCTATATTGTATTATATGGGATTGTCCCATTTTTTAGGTTGACATGCTGCATCCTGTATCAACTCAATACAGGACACAGTTTGTCCCATATTTCCCCATCTCCTACTCCGATTTTCCTCACTCCAATTGGTGCTGCCTGTGGGCATTAGATCAACTCACAGTTCCAGTGTGTCCACTTTGCTTCAGAGAAAACCAGTAGACATACTAGATTACAGTTTACTAGGCCACATTCTCTCCATTTCCCCCATCTCACTCTCTGCCGTCCCACTCTACCCTCTTTATCTCCTCCCTCAGTCTTTCTCTACCTCTTTGCTCTTTTCCCCTTTCGCATTCTCCCTCCCTTGCTCTTTCTTGTTCTCTCTCACTCTTTCCCTTCTTGTCTCTTTCTCCCTCCCACTCTTTCTCTCTCCTCTCCCCCTTATTGTGGTCTTCTCTCTCTTTGCACTCTCTCTCCCTCTTGCGCGCGCTCTCTCTCTCTCTCTCTCTCTCTCTCTCTCTCTCTCTCTCATGCGCTTGCTCTCATCTCATTACTCTTTTTTATCTCTTGCTCCCTCCTTTGCAGTCTACCTCCCTTGTTCTCTTTCTCCTCACACTTTCTCCCTCCCATCGCACTCTCTCTCTCAGCCTCCTTACTGTATCCCCCCACTCTCTCCCCCATGTGGGTTGACCATTGTTAATCTGCACAGTACTATGTAGGTTCAGTGCTAGGGCAGAAAGAAAAACTTTCTCTGTACCCTGTTCACACCACATCACTGCCTTTAGCTGGGTTGTAGTGCAGACATGCTGCACCAGACCTTTATCTCATACCACTGCAGGTCACCACACCACAGCTCTGTCATGGTGAACAGGAATGAATTAAATCTCATTTGTGATATTTCATTTGTGAAGTAAAAAAAAAAGAAAAAAGTACACTATGCCTTATTTTGACAGAACAAAGGTGTTCTCTATTGTGTTACAGCCTGTGATGGGCTTAATCATCCTAGCCTAATATGACTATGTATTCATAGGCCCTCTAGGTTATAATATTGTTACAGAAATCAGGAAAGCGCATCTTTTCTCAAACTGACATTACCTGAGATTGATCGTGTCTAGGGATGAGCTTCGAGTTCGAGTCAAACTCATGTTCGACTCGAACATTGCCTGTTCGGCGAACAGCGAACAATTTGGAGTGTTCACGGCAAATTCGAAAAGCCGCGGAACACCCTGTTAAAGTCTATGGGAGAAATCTAAAGTGCTAATTTTAAAGGCTAATATGCAAGTTATTGTCCTAAAAAGTGTTTGGGGACCTGGGTCCTGCCCCAGGGGACATGTATCAATGAAAAAAAAAGTTTTAAAAATGGCAGTTTTTTCGGGAGCAGTGAATTTAATAATGCTTAAAGTGAAACAATAAAAGTGAAATATTCCTTTAAATTTCATACCTAGGGAGGTGTAAAGTATGCATGTGAAATAGCACATGTTTTCTGTACTTAGAACTGTCTCTGCACAAAGTGTCATTTCTAAAAGAAAAAAAGGCATTTAAAAATGGCCCGCGGCAATAATGAATTGTCGGCTCCCGGCAATTCAGAGAGAATTCATTCATAAAAAGAAAAAGCTGAAGGTGTTTTACCCTGGTTCTCCTCCTTCTTGGAAAACCGATCACAAATAGTGAAACTGGGGTCTTTCACTTCTGAAAAACGTACGGTGTCATGCGGAGTCCCTCAGGGATCTCCCTTATCGCCCGTATTGTTTATTATCTATCTTCGCCCTCTCTTTGAAATCATCAGTAACCAGAAGTTACTTTACCACTCCTATGCAGACGACACACAACTGTATTTCCGCATCTGCAACAAAAAGGATCATTCTCTTGGACTAGAGAAATGCCTCACTAATAGATAACTGGATGACAAACAGTTATCTTAAACTCAATGGTTCGAAAACAGAACTTCTCCTGTTTCACGCTAACCGGAAAAACATGGACTCCCCCACCCATTCTGGGTAAAACTATCACCCCTAGCACCAAAGTCAAAAGTCTCGGAGTCATTTTTGATACCTACATGACAATGGATGCACAAATAGGCAGGGCTGTGGAGTCGGTAGATAAATGTTCCGACTCCTCAGTTTTATGTACTTCCGACTCCGACTCCTCGACTCCGACTCCTCTGTATTAATATGCAAATGTATTTTATACATTCCTTGAGGGAAAGAAACGCAACCTACCACCAGTGTCATCTTAAGAGCATTATAGGCCCCGGGGCAATACAGTGCACTGGGGCCCTGTCTACACAATTATGCACGAGAATTACTGACAAAAATCATAACATTTACTGGCAGAACCACATTTTTTACTGCCACTGCAAAAAAAGTTCCTAAAATTACAGTTTTCAGTGCCCAACAATGCAAATGTCAGTATTTAAACTATAAACATATAGCTAGTGCTATTAGAAATGTGTTTAACCACTTAAAGACCTCAGGTGTTTTTCAGATTTGGTGTTTGCAAGACTAAAACATTTTTTTCTGCTAGAAAATTACTTAAAACCCCCAAACATTATATATTTTTTTTTTCTAACACCCTAGAGAATAAAATGGCGGTCATTGCAATACTTTTTGTCACACCGTATTTGCGCAGCAGTCTTACAAGCGCACTTTTTTTGGAAAAAAATCACTTTTTTGAATTAAAAAATAAGACAACAATAAATTTGGCCCAATTTTTTTATATATTGTGAAATATAATGTTACGCCGAGTAAAATGATACCCAACATGTCACGCTTTAAAATTGCGCCCGCTCGTGGCATGGCGTCAAACTTTTACCCTTAAAAATCTAGATAGGCGACGTTTAAAAAATTCTATAAGTTGCATTTTTTGAGCTACAGAGTAGCTCTAGGGCTATAATTATTGCTCTCGCTCTAACGATCACGGCGATACCTCACTTGTGTGATTTGAACACCGTTTTCATATGCGGGCGCTACTCACGTATGCGTTCGCTTCTGCGCGCGAGCTCGTCAGGACGGGGCGCTTTAAAAAAAATTTTTTTTTGTTTTCTTATTTAATTTTATTGATTTTATTATTTTTTACACTAAAATATAAAAAAAAAAAAAAATGATCACTTTTATTCCTATTACAAGGAATGTAAACATCCCTTGTAATAGAAAAAAGCATGACAGGTCCTCTTAAATATGAGATCTGGGGTCAAAAAGACCTCAGATCTCATATTTAGGCTTAAATGCAAAAAAAAAAAAAAAAAGGAAAATTTGTCATTTAAAAAAATGACAGAAAAAAAATTGTCTCTTTAAGAGGCTGGGCGGGACTGACGTTTTGACGTCACTTCCGCCCAGCAGAGCTATGAGGACGGGTGGGGGCCATCTTGCCCTCACTCAAGTCCTCACTCTCCTGGCGGCAGCATCGGATCTCCTCCACGGCTACCGACGGCTCCGGTAAGCGGCGGAGGGCGCGGAAAAGCAGCGGGAGGGGGGGGGGGCCCCTCTCCCGCCACCGATAACGGCGATCTCGCGGCGAATCCGCCGCGGAGACCGCCGTTATCGTTTACACGGCCGCCAGCTGAAAACATGGATATCTCAGTTGTGGCAGCAGCTGCTGCCGTTACTGAGATATCCATGTTGAAAAAGAGGACGTATATATACAGTGGGGGGTCCGTAAGTGGTTAAGTTAAACAAAAGTAAAAAAAAAAATGTCTTCATTGACATGAAGGTCAGGTTACTATAACCCAGCCAGCACAGAGTTTCCTCTTACATCAGAGTCTGCAGGATTCCCCCTTACAGTGAAAGGGAACTCTTATGTAAAGGGGAACGCTGCAGATCATGATCTAAGGGGGGAACTCCGATGTGGAGGGGGGCTATGGTGACCAGAGACAACCTTATATCAGAGTCCACTGCTTTCTCTTTCCCACTTACATCAGTGTCCGCAGACTGAGTTCCCCCTTGCATTGTAAGGGGGAATCCTGCAGACTCTGGTGTGGGGGGTACTCTGGTGACCAGAGACCACCTTCCTTAGATTAAATACACTAAGGTAAGGGGGGGTCACTAATATAGGAGGGGGAACCTTTATATCAGTGCCCCCTTACATTTTTGCATTCACTCCCCCCTTACATCAGCAACCCCCCGCACTCGTGGAGGACCGGGTCTTCTCTGTGATTTCCGCGAACTGGGCATGGGCAGTTCTAACCCGTCACTCTCCATAATTTTTTACTGGGGTTGCTGGGCAGCCGGTGGGGCCCCCCAGGCAAGCGGGGCCCCCGGGCAACTTCCCAGCGTGCCCAATGGAAAAGATGGCTCTGCCTACCACAGGACTACTGGCTGGGAAGCCAACAGTCTACTGTATTGCACAGTTTGAGCAAAAGACAAACACAATGAAAACAAAGTTTTATAAAAAAAAAAAATATTAATCAATCAAGTGGCTGGATAGTAGCAGCAGGCATAAACATCAGGAACAGGATCTTTACCAGTTCAAAAATACAAACCACATTATTTGGTTGTTTTAGAACAAAAACAAAGCTTATCTATAATGAACCAAAAACAAAATCTGTAAAACCTAGAAATGGTTTATATTAATCTTGAAATGTAGTTATAGGCTTAGCAAATGCAAATCAATTCAATGTAGAGTTCTAAGGAAGAGAATTGCCTCTTTGATAGAGGCTCTTAAGTCGGACTTTATTATTTTTAGGGCTGAAAATAATCTTTCGACACTGACTTGGGTGGGTGGCATTGCAGTAACTATTCTGGCCACATCACTAACGATCTCTGGATAAACAAGGATGGCTTCTTCAACAGTAATTTTTGATGAGCGATCATACTTTTCAACTTCTTTTAGTGCTTTATAAAACTCCTGTTGGAATTTTTTTTTTAATTCCAATCTAAATTTAGTAGGAGTCGGAGTCGGTGCATTGTTTTCCGACTCCAGGTACCCAAAATTTCCCCCGACTCCGACTCCGACTCCACAGCCCTGCAAATAGGGTCAGTAGTCAGCAGATCCCACCATCTGCTGCGCCTACTACGCAGACTCACGCCCTTTATCCCGAAAGAGGACATTGCAGTCGTGGTGGGAACAATCACTAATTCCAGACTCGACTACGCAAATGCCCTCTATCTAGGACTCCCCAAATACCAAATCATTCGTCTGCAAGTCGTTCAAAATACGGCCGCTCGACTAGTGACTGGGAAAAAAACATGGGAATCAATCTCACCTTCACTGAGATCCCTTCATTGGTTGCCAGTAAAAGACAGAATCACTTTCAAGGCACTCTGCCTAATACATTATTCAAGGCAACGCCCCCAATATCTATGTGAAAAAATAAAAGCCCATAACCCCAATCGCATTCTGCGATCCACCAATCAAGACCTCCTCCAGATACCCAAAGCCAGATACAAGTCCAAAGGGGATCGAAGATTTGCAGTCCAGGGACCTCGCCTGTGGAATGCACTACCAACCACCATCCGACTGGAGTCGGACCACTTGGCCTTCAGGAGAAAGATTAAAACCCATCTCTTCTGAGGTCAAGGGGTTCCTTACCCATGAAATGGATACAGCGCCCAGAGGCGATTCAGTTTGCATGTGTTGCGCTTTACAAGTCTCTCTCTCTCTCTATCTCTCTCAAAAAGTGTGGGGTCCCCCCAAATTCAATTACCAGGCCCTTCAGGTCTGGTATGGATATTAAGGGGAACCCCACTGTCAATTTAAAATAAAAAATTACGTGGGGTTCCCACCAAATATCCATTCCAGACCCTTCAGGTCTGGTGTGGATTTTAAGGGGAACTCCACCCCAAATTAAAAAAAAATGGCGTGGAGTTCCCCCAAAAATCCACACCAGACCCCTTATCCGAGCACGTAACCTGGTCGGCCGCAGAAAAGAGGGGGGACGAGAGAGCGCCCCCCCCTGAACCGTACCAGGCCACATGCCCTCAACATGGGGAGGATGTCCCCATGTTGATGGGGACAAGGGCCTCATCCCCATAACCCTGGCCGGTGGTTGTGGGGGTCTGCAGGCGGGGGCTTATCAGAATCTGGAAGACCCCTTTAACAAAGGGGACCCCCAGATCCTGGCCCCCCCCATGTGAATTATTAATGGGGTACATTGTACCCCTACCATTTCACAAAGGAAGTGTAAATAATTGTAAAAAAATCCATCGGTTGTAATCCACTCTCGATCCCAGGGGCTCCAACGTTGTTGGTATCCAGCGACGGGTGATCTCCTCTCCCTCCGGGGTCCAGCGATGAGAAGATCCATCCAGGTAAGGGATCCAGAGCGCAGCATCGCCGGCCTACTATCTCCACTGGAGACAGCCCGGCAAATGATGCGGCTGGAGCTATGACATTTCTTATATAGGTGAGGCTCGGCCTCCCGTCACGTGACCTCGCCCCCTCTGACACACCCTCTATGTCACTGGGGAAGCCCAGGCTTCCCCCTTGCGTCAGAGGGGGCGGGATCACGTGACGGGTGGCCCCGCCTCAACTATATAAGAAATGTCACTAGCTCCAGCCGCGTCATTCGCCAGGCTGTCTCCGGTGGAGACAGGCGGCCGGCGATGCTGCACTCTGGATCCCAGACCTGGATGGATATTCTCATCGCTGGACCCTGGCAGAGAGGAGATCACCCATCGCTGGTTACCGACCGTGGATTTTTTTTAATAAAGGACTTTTTTCCACGGTGTGTGTGTGTTTTTTTACAACTATTTACACTTCCTTTGTGAAATGGTAGGGGTATAATGTACCCAATTACCAATTCACATAGGGGGGGGGCCAGGATCTGGGGGTCTCCTTTGTTAAAGGGGTCTTCCAGATTCTGATAAGCCCCCCCACCCCAGGCCCCCACAACCACCGGGCAAGGGTTGTGGGGATGAGACCCTTGTCCCCATCAACATGGGGACATCCTCCCCATGTGGAGGGCATGTGGCCTGGTACGGTTCAGGAGGAGGGGCGCTCTCTCATCCCCCCTACTTTTCTGCGGCCGGCCAGGTTACATACTCGGATAAGGGGTCTGGTGTGGATTTTTGGGGAAACTCCACGCCATTTTATTTTTAAATTTGGGTTGGAGTTCCCCTTAAAATCCACACCAGACCTGAAGGGTCTGAAATGGATATTTGGGGGGAACCCTCGCGTCATTTTTTTTTAAATTGACGGCTAGGTTCCCCTTAATATCCATACCAGACCTGAAGGGCCTGGTAATTGAATTTGGGGGGACCCCACGCTTTTTTTTTTATGAATGAATTCTCTCTGAATTGCCGAGAGCCGACAATTAATTATAGCTGCGAGCCATTTTTAAATGCCTTTTTTTCCTTCAGAAATTACACTTTGTGCAGAGACAGTTCTATGTACGGGAAACATGCGCTATTTCACATGCATACTTTACACCCCCCCATGTACGAAATTTAAAGAAATATTTCACTTTTATTTTTTCACTTTAAGCATTATTAAATTCACTGCTCCCGAAAAAACGGCCATTTTTAAAACTTTTTTTGCATTGATACACTTTTTAGGACAATAACTGGCATATTAGCCTTTAAAAGTCCCATAGACTTTAATGGGGCTCTAAAGTTCACATGAACATTTGGTGTGTTTGCAGGTTCTAGTGCTAACCAAACAGGGGGGTGTTCAGCTCATCCCTAATCGTGTCTATAGGTACCAACAGACCTCTTCAGATATCCATGGCCAGGGCCGGGAAAGGGATGGGCAGGAAGGGGCGGCTGCCCTGTGCACTGTGGTATCATGTAAGGGTGGGCACCACAGGGATATTGGGGGGATTTGTGCTTGAAAGAGGAATTTGGGGGATGGCAGGGAGTAAGTATTGTTCTAGGAGGGAAAATTTGGTCTGCGGGCCAGTTTCAGCAGACATGTTCGGTCGTGTGTAGGCCCGAGCGTGCAGGATTCCAGAAAACATTTGCCCGCCGGGCCTTTTCCCAGCGGACAAATATTCCTGGACTTGTTTTAAAACAGTCCGCTGGAATCCTGCCAGCTCAGACATGTCCGGTCGTCTGTACAGACCTACCGTACATGTCCGAGCGCCCGCCATCCCTCGCATGCGTCGAATGACTTTGACGCATGCATGGAAGCATTTAACTGGCAGGCCCGTCCCACGTCGCTGCGTCATTGTCGCGGCGACACCGCGGTCACGCCCCGCGTATTGTTTACGCGCGGCTTTCTGTACGATGGTTAGTACAGCCATCGTACAGAAAGCCCCGGGCAGACATGTACGGTGAAAACGGTCCGGCGGACCGGTTTCATCGTACATGTTTGCTGGTGTGTACACGGCCTTAGAGTGGTAATTTAGGGAGATTTGTGTTTGCAGGGGGGGTGGGGGAAGGAGATTTGTGCTAGAAGGAGGAGTTGAGGGGGGGATTTGAAGTGGGGTAAGATGTGTACTAAGAGGGGTAATTTTAGTGGTAGAGGATTTGTGCTAGGGGGGATTATTTTTTTTGGAGGGGGGGCCCATTTGAGATGGGGGGATGAGGGGTGCAATATTCAGGCTGTGAATGAATGGTGGATTTGTACTGTCAGGAGGGGGGGATTTTGCTTTCACATAATGGTCATACATCTTGGGGGGAGGGGCGCATTTTGGAATGTTCGCCCTGTGTTCCAGATGACCTTGTCCCGGCACTCTCCATGGCTGTTTTATCTAGAGAAAATAGGGCCTGGTTAGCCCTGAGGTAAACCTTTGCCCAGTATAGTCTCCTATTCTAGCCCACCTCCATAGCTGTAAATATGGCATTTCATGTTTGCATAGGATGTGTTTGCCTTGATATTTAAATGTCTTCTGTTCATTATAGATACTCTTTGATTAAGCTGTCCACAGTAACACTGTACACCCTTTTCTTAAACTATGCTTTTCCTCTCTGTATATGGAAATCATCAAAAACTATTTTTTCAGACTTCCTTTGCAATTCTGCAGTGCTTGCTGTGAACCAGCTACTGAATAATGCATCAGCTATTTGGTGTTAAGTACAGACTTCTATTACCAAATTTTAAGAGAATCAAATCTGCTTATGTGTATGAAGGAAATGTTCCAAAGAAGAAAGATGGTAAAAAAAAAAAAAACACATGGAAAAGGCTATTAGTACTCCAGAAATTACATTCAAAAGCACGCTATTTTTTCAAGTAGACAAAAAAGTTTGTAGGTAACTTGACAAAGGTACCCTGTGAATTCCTAGAACTTTGTTTCTCTTACTACTTCCATAATAAATTGTGTGTTTTTCATTGCAGCTTTTGGACTGCTGCTAGTAATTTCTAAACACTGTATGTGAATCAAAAACCTAACAGTGGCATTTTATTTGGTAAAGAAAGATCTTATCATTGGAACATCACTGCTAAAACCTTCCATGTAATAAAACATACAATTGTATAGGTTTCTGTCTGAATTTACGTAATTAGTTTTCTTCTCATTCTAAATTCCGAATTTCTTGGTGGCTGGCTTATTGGTAAAATTTGGATGTGAAGAACGAGACTTTACACTGCTCGTAGGTTTAGGAGAATGTTTTATTGAAATGAAAACAAAGTAGAGTACCCATCCCCATAATAAATATACTTGCATTGTCCCCATGGCTGAGGGTTTTAAAATGTGCTGAGGCCCGTCATGTGCATACAATCTGTACGTTGTTCAACATCAGTTACATGGCTCACCAGACTTTTTAAACAAAGGTGCCAATTTATCACACATCAATCTGTTTGCTCTGTCATTGGAGGTCAGTAGGAGTACAAATGCCCTTACGTTGGTGGTCAGTGAAATAAAAAAAAAATGCCTTTACATTGATGGTTAGTGATATTAATAAAAGGCCCTGCATCCAGTGGTCAGTGGAAGTACACAATTCCCTTGTGTCAGCAGTAATTGGGAGTAAAAAAAATGTCCTCAAATCAGTGCTCAATTGGAGTAAAAATGCCTCTGCATCTGTGATCAGCAGGAGTAAAAAATGCCTGGCCCTATACTGTGGTCAGATGGATAACAAAAGACCTCTTGACATACGCTGGCAACCTAGCTCTTTCTCCACGGCTGCTCATTTTAACATCATGGCTGAGGCTGTTCTGGTATAATTAGGCAGGAGATCACTGCCCAATATTACTCTTTTTATTACCTGTGTCTGCCACCTACTTCCACTATACGTAGCAGCTCCCCGATTGTGGAGGGCCCTCTCGATGCAGGGGATGCTTCATGATAACCAGTTGTTTTACATCACCAACACTCCAGAAGGTGGTGTGGGCAATGTAGAGGGCTTTTTTGGCAACCACATATTAGGCTAAAAACACACAAGTTGAAAATATATTGTTGTTTTATTTTTTTAAATAATGACAATATTGGCCAAAAAGCCATAGGGATTCTATCCTCCGATTCTGATCCATATCTCCTCTTCTGTTAAAGAGCTCAGTCACTGCTGGCACCAGTGTAAAAGGCCTTTAAATATCCAGTAAGCAAAAAATACCTCCCTTTAGTAGTCACTGAAAATGTTCCCCTTACTACTTTTTCTAGGTTGGGTTAAGGTATTACTCAAGCCATGTATTTATTATTTTGAATAGAATAGGAAAGGGCTATAACCCCTGTCATTTACCACGTGTTTAAACTAGGCGACGGGGGGAGGGTCCAGAGGTAGAGATAGTCAGCAATGAAAATATTCCAGAGTATAGCATTGAGGGCATTAGTGGTAGGTTGACTAAAGCACATAAACCCAAGGTAAGTATAGTAACAAGTCCTATTTGCAATCTCGGAAAACCCAATAAGAGGACAGTATGTGACCGGTCCAAGCTACATGGCATGTTCACCAATGCCAAGAGCCTGGCAGGCAAGATGGGTGAACTAGAGATACTGTTGAACAAGGAGAATTTTGATTTTGTAGGAATTTTCAGAGACCTGGTTCAACAGCTCTCATCATTGGCTGGCAACCATTCAAGGGTATTCCCTTAATCACAGGGATAGCGAGGGTAAACAAGGGGAAGGGGCATGCCTGTATATCAAGAATAATCTACAAGTCAATGTGAGAGATTACATCAAAAAGGGAGCTAGGGAGGAGGTGGAATTCTTATGGGTAGAGCTCAAAAGGAATGAAACTAAGGGGAAAATACTGGGAGTATGCTATAGGTCCTTAATTATCCAGACATAGACTGGGCGGAGGGAACCATGCATTCCTCTAAACGTAATAGTTCCTAAATGTCTTGCAGGACAATTTCAAGGGTCAGAGGGTAGACACACCAACTACATACAAGGCGTTACTAGATCTACTGATTACCAACAATACAGACCTGATAACGGATGTGGAAATATGGGGCCATTTAGGCAACAGCGACCACAGGTCAATTCGCTTCAGTATAAATCACACAAATGGTAAACACAAAGGGAACACAAAGACCCTGAATTTCAAGAGTCAACTTCCCTAAACTACGAACCTTGCTAAAGGATATAAATTGGGATAATATCTTAGAAACAAAGAACACAGAGGATATATGGGTTTGCTTTAAGAGCATATTAAATAAGGGCATTGGCCAGTGCATCCTATTGGGAAATAAATTTAAAAGAGCGAACAAAAGTCCTGGATGGCTTAACTCCAATGTAAAAATGCATGTAAAAGCAAAGGAGAAGGCCTTTAAAAAATACAAGGCTGAAGGATCATCATCAGCATTCAGACTTTACAAAGAATGCAACAAGATATGTAAGGGTGGGGGAGAGCAAAAAAAAATCCCAAGAAATTCTTTAAGTATAGAAACGGTAAAAAAGGAAGGAAAGACCATATTGAATAATGATCCCCCATAACTCATCAGTGATCTTCCAGATCATACGATTAAAAGCCATGGCCCGCTCCAGTGTAAGTTGGACAGTGGGTTGTCCACAAATGCCATCACTGTGAGCCTGGTCTGTTCATGGTCAAAGCTTGCTGAACCTCAGATTCCATTACTGATTTGGCACATATCTGCCATACTAGAAGTATGAACCATTACATTTCTTACACTTGACATGTCAGACAATAGATAACATCACATCTAATCATGATGGACCACTTTACTAAGTTTACAGTGGAGAATCTCTGAATAGACTGTGAAAACCACCACCCAGATGATGTGGATGAACTTCTGCTATTCTTATGGTTGCCCACAACAGATGCATTCAGGGACAAATGATCCTGTTTAAAATGTGAGTTTTTCCAGGAATGGTGCCACTCACTAGTCATTAAGAAGTTGCACATTATCCTATACCACCCACAAGGTAATGTGGCATGTGAGAGGTTTGTTCTCCCCTCTTATACAACTACTGAGAAGCTTAAATCATTAGAAACTAAGGAAGTAGAGCCATTTCTTAGCCAAATCTACAGTACAATCCTCAACAGGCCACTCATCTACCATGTTATATATGACTGTATTCAAAACTTTGATCTTAAAAATGAGGACAAAGTGCTAGTATGACATAAAGGTGCACACCAGCAAGGTAAATTTAAAACACTGTGGAAAGAAGTCCTTGGAATTGTCCTACCATAGTATTCCAGATGTGAAAGTCTATATAATTTAGAGTAAAAGAAGCCATGGTAAATCAAAATGCCTACACTGAAAACTCTTCAAGCCCTTTGAGACCCACATAAGGGTGTTGTGTTTTTGAAGAACCTGTCCAGTGGTGTCTGCTCCTTGCTTGTCCACCATTTTCTCCAAGATGCCCAGGAGAAGCCATGGATCCTGATAATATTCCACAGCTTAGTGGTCACCCAGCACAAGTTCATGTTTCCACTGTGAAGCCCTCTGAAGCACCATCCACTAATGTGACTGAAGACAGGGATGCATTGTCTTTCCCCCCCAGAAAATATAATTGAAACTCGAGGCACCCTTAGACCTACAGTGTCTTGAAAAGTATTCATAGCCCTTGAAATTTTCCACATGTCATGTTACAACCAAAAACTTAATTGTATTTTATTGGGATTGTTTGTGATAGACCAGCACAAAGTGGCTGTTACGTACCTGGTATGTTTAGAGTCTGGTTGTAGGAGGCCTCTCTTACAGCTCTGGTTCACGAGCCACTGAAGTGGGAACAGCGGACTCGGAGCACAGCGGGGTAGGAGTGCCGATGCAGTGATGAATAGATGTAGGTGGCTGAGTCTCTCTGGCGGGAAGGTGCAGACGGCACTGAGGCAGAAGAGGGGGTCAGCGACCCTGACAGGTGATACGACTGCAATGGCAACAAGCTGATGAAGAAATCAGATAAATAGGAAGCAAGAAACAGCAGGGTCAGGCAAGCCGGGTCACAACGGATAATCAGATGGTTCAGATGCAGGTAACTGAAGCGTAGTCGTGGTGCAAGCAGGTGGGTCTGGCAACGGTGGGTCCAATCAGAAGGGTAGTCAAACAAGCCGGAGTCAGGGATTAGAGAGATACGGATAGTCAACAAGCCGGGTCAAGGTTCAGTCAGTAATTCAGGATCAGGTTTCAGGATCAGGTTTCAGGATCAGGTTTCAAGTGTAAGTTCACTCCAAAACTGCAGATCAGGCAGCAATGTGTTTGAGTCCAGCAATGGCTTTTAAAGTGTGCTTTGGCGCCAAAAACGTGCACACGCGCGCTCCCGCTATCGTGCACGCGCGCGCGCCCCCGTTGCGCACGCGCAGGCGTGCGGGAAGTGCTGCGGTGTGTCAACATGGAGGAACCCTGTTGTTTCCTCAGAAACGAGGATGGATGAGGCTGGGAGGTAAGTCCCTGACAGTGGCACATAATTGTTAAGTGGAAGGAAAATGATAAATGGTTTTCAATTTTTTTTACAAATAAATATGTGAAAAATGTGGCATGCATTTGTATTCAGCCCCCCTGAGTCAATACTTTGTAGAATCAACTTTTGCTTCCAATTGTAACTCTAATGCCGCGTACCCACGATCATTTTTCGGCTTGTAAAAAACAAAGTTTTTTAAAAATGTCATTTAAAATGATCGTGTGTGGGCTTCACATCATTTTTCGGGTTCTGAAAAACGACAATTTTTTTTTTCCGAACGTGCTGCATTTTTTAACAACGTTTTAAACTGTCGATTTTCGGGTTGTAAAAAAGGATCGTGTGTGGGCTTAAACGACATGAAAAACCTGCGCATGCTCAGAAGAAAGTTATGAGATGGGAGCACTCGTTCTGGTAAAACTAGCGTTCGGAATGGAGTAAGCACATTCATCACGCTGTAACAGACAGAAAAGCGCAAATCGTCTTTTACTAACACGAAATCGGCAAAAGCAGCCCCAAGGGTGGCGTCATCCGCATGTAACTTCCCCTTTATAGTGCTGTCGAACGTGTTGTACGTCACCGCGCTTTGCTAGATAATTTTTTTTCACTATAACATCGTTTTAATAATGAAGTTGAAAAAAAATTTGCTTTTTCTAGAGGCTGGAAAACGTCGTTTTTTACAAGCCGAAAAATTATCGTGTGTACGAGGCATAACTGTATGTTTAGGGTAGTTGTTCTTCTGGTGAATCTCTGTCCCAGTCTCAAGACTTTTGCAGACTCTAACAGCCCTGCTGCAGGCAGTGTGATGGCTCTTAAAAGGAGTAAGGATGATCTCCGGTGTGTTTGCACAGTCCATGTCCAGAGCCTGTCAGGAAGTCGGCACCACACTGTGCTAATCACAGGCAGGGAGACCTTTTCCGATGCTCGGCTGCAGAGAAATCGGGAAATGTCTCCCTGCCTGTGATTAGCGCTGTGCCGACTTCCTGGCGGGCTCTGCACATGGACTGTGTGAACACAACGGAGCTCATCCTTAAAAAGGAGTAATGCAAATGTCAAAAGTCCTTGGTGAGTGGATATCAGTCTTTTGGACGTGACAATTTCTTTGCAGCCTGCATAGAAATGCTCACGTCCCAAGACTGATATCCGCTTTGCATTTGCATGCAGACGGTCCTAGATTTAAAAAACTGAGATCCAATGAATATAAGAGGTAGGCCAGGTGCAGTAAGGCTGGGGAGGCAAGGGCTACATTTTGCTGGATATCGGGCAGCAAAGAAATAAGCAAGTTCTATCAGCCTTGATAGAGCTTCTAATGCAAATCATGAAATCAGAATAAGTAATTTCAGTAAAAAGGATATAAACAAGGCCAAGGATACATTCAAGGAAAAATTCCAAGCTTACTTGCCAATCAGCCCTCGGACAACTGACTCAACCTGTCTAACAGTATGCGTTAAAAACAGGGGTTTAGTCTGCACACATTTGCAAATACATGCGTAAGCTACAGGCCACGTCAAGGCACCCTGGTATCTGTAGTCCTATCACTAGCTTATGAGTAACTCCACAGTGGAAGCACATGCATTCTGATGAGTAGGTGGAGGGTAGGTGGGAGCCCAACCCTTCTTAAAGGTAAATTGGAACACTGAGCACCCAGCAAATCGCACAATGCCTGCCAAGGTGTCAGTGCGCAGCCTGACCAATTTTTTTGCAGTAAAATAAATGGTTAAAGACTGAAGGTAAGGCTGGAGTGCAACTTTAAATATCTCAATTTGAGAAGATGATATCTGAGATTAAAATAGATATTTAAAAAATAAAACGTAACTTGCACCCTAAAGACTGAACTCCTTTAAAATATTATACAAATAATAGGCAGCATTGGATTTAGGAAACAAAAAAAAAGACCATTTGGTTAAATGATTAGACAGTTTCCATTAGTAAAAGTGCCTAAACATTTCACTGCAACACTGCTTCTTCCTCCATTATACCTAACTTAATTTCCTTTCAATTCCCTTCACAACATTTCATATCTTTTTACTGCAGTTTAATAGCAATTGAAAACACAATGAGTATGTATGAAGCACTGTATATAAGCGCACTTTTAAATGTATTTATTTTGTGGACATTGACAAATTTAATGGGAAATAGTAATGGTTTTTAGTTTGTTTTCTTTTACTGTTTGTTTCAAGTTTTTAAACTTGTTTTTTTTTATAGTGTGTGTATATGGGTGTGTGTGTGATGCTCACTTTGTAGAGGAAGCAGGCTTTCTAGTCGGAAAGACCAACAATGTCTGCTTACTTGTTGGTAACAACAAAAGCCTGGGGATTGCCTAGGAAAAAAACAAGCCTACTTACCAACCAGCTTGCAGACAACCAATTAACCTGTCTAACAATATATGTTAAAAACAGTGTTAAATACTTGTTGGTAACCTGTGCCTGTAATTTTTGTACAATATACAGTGTATTCTCTTTAATATAAAATGAAACCTTTTTTTGGGGGGAAGAGTGGATTATAAATGATTACCAGGGAAGTATTTAACTACTTTCTTACTAAACACTTACCACTTTCTTGCCCAGGCCAATTTTCAGCGCACTTTGAATGACAATTGTGCGGTAATGCAACACTGTACACAAACAAACGTGTTATCATTTTTTTGTGACAGAGCTTTCTTTCGGTGGTATTAAAAGCTTTTCTTTATTTCTGTTATAAAATGCTGTAAATAAGTAATTTTTCTCCTTCACTGTTGTGCGCTGATGAGGCTGCACTGATGGGCATTGACAGACTGCACTGATGGGCACTGATGAGGGGGGCAATAATATGCAACACTGATGAGCACGGATAGGCGGCACGGATAGGCGGCACTGATGAGCAGGCACTGATTGGCATCACTGATGGGCACTAACTGGCATCAATGCTGGGCACTGTTGGGGCTGCACTGATCATCAGGGCACTGATCATCAGTACCCTAATAATCTGTGCAGAACTCCCCTGTGATTTTTCTTTTTCTTTTTTTTTTTACCAAAGACATGTAGCAGAATACCTTTTGGCCTAAATTTATCAAGGAATTCGATTTGTTTTCCCCTTTTATTAGATATGCTTTATAGAAGCCAGTAAAATGTTTTATTTTTATTTTGTTTATATACTAAAAAAAAATAATGGTGATCAAATACCACCAAAAGAAAGCTATATTTGTATGAAAAAAAACAATATCATTTTCATTTGCGTACAGTGTCGCATGACCGCTACAAGTCATAGTAGTGCAATGATAAATAGCAACAAATGGCCTGGTCATGAAGGGGGTAAAACCTTCCAAAGCTCAAATGATTAAAAATTACCCTTTTTCAATCTGCAGAGCTGCAATTTTCTGTAAAATGCAATGGAATATGGCAAGCTGGAGATGTTCCGTACACAGTTGGTATATGCAAAGCCCCCCAGAAAAGCAATTTCCTGCTTGTGTGATTGTCTCACTGATTTTCCCAGAAGTCTGCACTAAAATACAAGTAACAGTCTAGGCATCCTATGAAATAACAATTATATTTTTTGGTGAGATAGTCCCTAAGGCTTCATTACTTCTAAAGGGTTGCATACACTGCAACTTTCCACAATAGAGCACTGCAAGTGTATCAGCTGATTTAGATGGAATACAGACACTCCCCTTTCAGGAATCAGGTTTCCAAGGACATAGTAGAACCAATAGCTTTATCTCAAAGCAGAGCTCTACCCAACAGGGGAAGCTCCACTTGTTCACAACACCCCCCCCCCCCCCTCCACTGCCACATTTGTCACTTTTTTGAGGGGAAGAGGATACCTGGTTTTGACAGGTACTCTCTTCTACTTCCGGGTAAGATTGCCTCGGCGATCTCTGAGTATGTCTGACCCCTCCTCCTTTCGTCCGCAGCCTTCTGTGACACACATAGGTCCCAGAAGACTGTGGGACCATTCACAAAGCAAAGTGCGACTTGTGCATGGGAAATAGGAAACCGGCTGAAGGCTTCACCACCGGTTTCCGTTAGTGAAGATACCAGGTCCTGCACCTGAAGCCGATTGAAGAATCCGCTTGTGCCGACGTCGCTGGACAGGTACAGTAGTTTGTTAAAATCCTTGCAATGTACAGTACATTTATCACCTAGAGGGGATTATATTTTTCTCAACAAAAGTGGAGTTACTAGTTAGGCAACATAACTTTCTAGAGATAGTATTTATTAGAATTAATTTTATAGCATTGCAACTTGTTTGACCATAGAAGGACATATAAAATAACAGGTTTGCAACAACACAGCAGTAAATGATTACCTCCAGCATATTTCTAACTTACACTTCATATTGAGATGTTATATAAAACCCGAAGCCTAATAGAAACAGCAGCACCCTACATTGATACACTGACATTTTAATCATTAAAACAACAGGAAAATAGAAAATGTGGTACCTGATGGCAAAAAAACTTGTAAAGTTTTAAAAACTTTTGCAAAGTTTAGTTCAAGGGAGGCAATGTTTTAAAAACTTGTCAAAAGTTTGCAAGCTTTCAGTTTTTGTATATAGTAACCCAAGGGTACAGGTTATGAAATGTGAACCGACTACTTATCCATGGTGCATCGCGCCACCCACTTTCTTAAATCATAGTTTCGTTAGTAACTTTTTTTCCTGTTTGAATATGTGGACGGGTAAACCTTATCCCACCCACACAGTCATGAAACCAATAGATGTTCCAGAGGCCACTTCAAAGACATCAATCTTTTTGACTGTGGCTCCCTGCTGCTCTGTCACATTTTGGACTTTGTGTGTATGAAAGCTGAATTTGAAGACTTTATATTTGTAATGTATATTTATACTGTGTGGCAGGGGTTCTAGGATGCAGAGTTGAAATGATAAATAAGGGGAAAATTTGCATGACTCTGGCCACCATTATAAAATAGGAAATAAACCCTTTGGACCAGATTCTCATACAGCGGCGTATCTTTGGGCAAGCGTAACGTATCCGATTTACGTTACGCCTCCGCAACTTAGACGGGCAAGTGCTGTATTCTCAAAGCACTTGCTCCGTAAGTTGCGGCGGCGTAGCGTAAATCGGCCGGCGTAAGCCCACCTAATTCAAATTTGGAACAGGGGGGCGTGTGTTATGTAAAATAACCATGACCCAACGTGATTGACGTTTTTCACGAACGGCCCATGCGCCGTCCGTGGACATATCCCAGTGTGCATTGCTCCAAATACGCCGCAAGGACGTATTGGTTTAGACGTGAACGTAAATTACGTCCAGCCCTATTCACGGATGACTTACGCAAACAACGTAAAATTTTCAAATTTCGTCGCGGGAACAACGGCCATACTTAACATTGGTACGCCTCATATAGCAAGGGTAACTTTACGCCAGGAAAAGCCTAGCGTATCTGTACTGCTTCGGTCGGGCGTACGTTCGTTCGTGAATTCGCGTATCTAGCTGATTTACATATTTCTAAGCGTAAATCAGCGTACACGCCCCTAGCGGCCAGCTAAAATATGCAGTTACGATCCGACGGCGTAAGAGACTTACGCCTGTCGGATCTAATAGAAATCTATGCATAACTGATTCTAAGAATCAGGCGCATAGATACGACGGCACAACTCAGAGATACAACCGCGTATCTGGAGATACGCCGTCGTATCTCCTTTGTGAATCTGGGCCTTTGTTTTTTGAATTTGTGATGAGAGCTTTAAAAAGCATTTGATGTGTTTCATAATATCATTTATTGTGCTACTAAGTTGAACACTTGTTCACTATTAGGACATCTAGAAAACATAGTTTTAGAGGCTCGGATGATGTATTTGGAAAAAAAATGGACCATAGAAAATTTAAGGTAGCCAATTATATTTAATTTTTATAATGCAGGTTGAATGTTTGACCAAATGGTCTATTCCAGATTACATGCATCTCTCATTTTAGATAATAAAACAATTGTTATTGCACTATATATTAGTGTTTTATACATAAAAATAATTCCTTCTGACTCTGAACGTATAAGTTGGTTGGGATTTGGTACATTAAACCACACATTAAATTGTTATCCTAGTTCTGTGATTATAGATAGATTTGCAGGTGAAGGTCTTCTCTTACCTTCCCGATGCTGTCTTGCAGGATTCTGGCTCAATTAGAACTCAGAGGTCACATCCACACCTCTGACTTTGATATGAAAGTAACATTAGACTAGACTTTATCTTAAGAATCTCCTAACTCCGTGATGTATTGAGCTCTATGCATCCATAAAAAGAAAGTGAAAACAACTGCGCTACGATACAAGTGTTGGTTGAATAAATATGAAAAGCTTGAAACTAATGTGCAAAGCAACAACTAACCTGCAAACAACCAATGAACAAATTGAAAAAAAATATATAGTTGCGCTAAGTCCTAAAAATCCTTAAAGGAATATTTTGGATGCTACCACGCAGGAAGCATCCAATGTGCACGTATAATATAAACTTTAAATACAGTTTAACATGAATGACCAGTAAACCATAGACAAAAAGAATATGTGAAAACAAACAGAATGGGAATCCTAAAGGATTGTCATAAGGGTCAGCATTGAAATGACCGTGTGATAAAAGTCCAAAACAATATGTGAAAAAGTCCATCCATGTGTTTGGTACAGGAAACACCCGTGAAAAATCCAATTAGCTAAGCTCTGTGACCGAGTCTAAAGCAGAAGTGAAATCCACCACCATGAGTAGGTAAACTGCTTACCAGAACCATTGGTCCATAGGACCTAATCCAGCATATGTATATTATCCAACAGGCCACTAACAGCAACCAAATCCGTAGTGTAGTAGACCTCAGACTCCACAGCTTTCATGCTCGTTATTCGTTGTACATAAATTTACTCCTCGCCTCCTGCAGGCTGAAAGGTTGATTTCACTTTGGCTTTAGACTCGGTCACAGAGCTTAGCTAATTGGATTTTTCACAGGTGTTTCCTGTACCACACACATGGATGGACTTTTTCACATATTGTTTTGGACTTTTATCATATGGTCATTTCAATGCTGACCCTTATGACAATCCTTTAGGATTCCCATTCTGTTTGTTTTCACATATTCTTTTTGTCTATGGTTTACTGGTCATTCATGTTAAACTGTATTTAAAGTTTATATTATACGTGCACATTGGATGCTCCCTGCTTGGTAGCATCTAAAATATCCCTATGCATCCATAAACATGTTGATTTAGCAAGGGTCTGATTTTGTTTAGCAGTACACAGTGAACCTGGTTTGCAACATTATATTAGTTTATTACATTTGCTCCCTGGGAGGCCCACCTATTATGTTGTTATGTTATGTTATGTTAAAAGGTGTTGCCTAACAACCAGGGCCATTAGAATCCAACACACTGAAGCACTTATATTAAGTATCTAGGGCAGCAGTTAAAAACTATAAACCATATAAAAAACACTAATCATGAGATGTACCAGCTAAGCAGCTTATAAAATGTTTCATTGCTTTGTGGATGTTGTGTACTTTTACTATATATATATATATATATATATATATATAATATATATATATACTGTATTTATTGCGGTATAACGCGCTCCAGCGTATACCGCGCACCCCTAAAGTTGCCCCCAATCCTGTGGAAAAAAAGTTTTTTTTGTACTTAGTTTTGGTGTCTTGCGCGGCGTCCATCAGCGGCCTCGTCGGGTCCGGCGTTCGTCTGCGGCTTCGGGTGTCCTCTTCGTCGGGTCCGGCGTCCTTCTGCGGCTTCAGGTGTCCTCTTCGTCGGGTCCGACGTCCTTCTGCGGCGTCCTCCCCGCTCGTTTCCCGCGCCAAGTTTGAATACTGCGCCGACATATACAGAGCGCAGTACACTCGTGTATTGTCGGCAATGCTCGGCAACTCTCGCGCTGACGTCCTGTACGTCCAGGACGTGAGCGCGGAAGGACCCGAGACTGCCCGACTATACCCGAGTGTACTGCGCTCGGTATATGTCGGCGCAGTATTCAAAACTTGGCGCGGGAAAGCGGGTATCGGCGTATACCGCGCACCCACGATTTTGCCCTGATTTTCAGGGCAAAAAAGTGCGCGGTATACGCCGATAAATACGGTATATATATATTCTTAAAGTGTTAGAGCCACCAAAGTAACTGTTCATAGAGAGGTATCCCAGTTACCTCTAGGTGCCTTCACATGGCTTCATTTAGCTTCTAGAGCACAGGTGTCAAACTCAATTTCATCGTGGGCCGCATCAGCATTATGACTGCCCTCAAAAGGGCCGGTTGTATCTGAAAGATTAGATGTCCAGCGCATCCCCTCCCCTTTACATTAGATTTTAAGAGCCACCCCACCATCAGAAGTTGAGTCCCCCACTCTCCCTTATATCACAGTGCACCCCCCCTCCCTTGCCTTATGCTGCTGCTGGGAAGAAGCTGGATACATTGCTTGAAAGTAAGTGCCTGGAGTAGGACCAGAGGAGGGCTGGAGCTCTCCTGCAGCTGCAGGAGAGGTGCGAGGGCCACATGAAATAGCCTGGAGGGCCTTGTGTTTGACACCTGTGTTCTAGAGCATACTAGGAACCCCAACCCCAGGCTCTAATATGTAAGTCCTGGCTTTAGTTAGGATGTCAGCCTTTGGCTCTGCTTCCTGCACCTTACAATTAGTCAGTGAGGCTGCCCATCACATTGACGGGCCAATATCAAACCATGTGAGACTGTAGAATGTGGAGTCCAGAAACATCAATACCATACATGAGATGTGCCTTTTATAAGCAGATTATTGTGTGCCAATTAAATATGTTATGGAAGCGTGTTACATTTTTGCCTCAAGTAAAGCAAGTTCCAGAAGAAAAGAGCAAACTTTGCTTTTAGGTTTCAGAGGTAAGAGACAGTGGAAGATTGAGGTACCTTCTGTACCATTCTTTAAGCTGTTAAATACTTTGTCACAGGCTATAGGTTTGCTTTATGAAGAATGGGTGCAATTTTCACAAATGGTCAAATCCATTAAATGCATTAACCACTTAAGGACCGCCTCCTGCACATTTACGTCGGCAAAATGGCACCGCTGGGCACAATCACGTACTTGTACGTGATTGTATAAAGCCCAGCGGTGGGTCGCGGGTGCGCTCCCGCGACCCGGTCCGAAGATCCGTGACCGGGACTGCGGGACTCGATCACCGCTGGAGTCCCGCAATCGGTCCCCGGACCTGAAGAACGAGGATAGCCGTGTGTAAACACGGCTTCCCAGTTCTTCACTGTGGCGCTGTCATCGATTGTGCGTACCTATATTAGGGATTACACAATCAATGACGTCAGAGCTACAGCCACACCCCCCTACAGTTGTAAACACACAGTAGGGGAAACATAACCCCTTCAGCGCCCCCTGTGGTTAACTCCCAAACTGCAATTGTAATTTTCACAGTAAAACAATGCATTTTAAATGCATTTTGTGCTGTGAAAATGACAATGGTCCCAAAAATGTGTCAAAATTGTCCGAAGTGTCTGCCATAATGTCGCAGTCACGAGAAAAATCGCTGATCGCCGCCATTAGTAGTAAAAAATAATTAATAAAAATGCAATAAAACGATCCCTTATTTTGTAAACACTATAAATTTTGCGCAAACCAATCGATAAACGCTTATTGCGATTTTTTTTTACCAAAAATAGGTAGAATACGGATCGGCCTAAACTGAGGAAAAAAAATGTTTTTATAGGTTTTTGGGGGATATTTATTATAGCAAAAAGTAAAAAATATTGCATTTTTTTCAAAATTGACGCTCTATTTTTGTTCATAGCGCAAAAAATAAAAACCGCAGCGGTGATCAAATACCACCAAAAGAAAGCTCTATTTGTGGGAAAAAAAGTACGCCAATTTTGTTTGGGAGCCATGTCGCATGACCGCGCAATTGTCAGTTAAAGCGACGCAGTGCCGATTCGCAAAAAGGGGCCTGGTCCTTTACCTGCATTTTGGTCCGGGTCTTAAGTGGTTAAATGACATCAATATGAATTCTCATATCATTCCCTATTTTAAGCAAACTAATATGCTTGATTTAGTTAACCAAGGAGTGAGAACATGTACACGTTTCTTGTACATGAAGCAAAAACAATCGCAACTAACTCTTTGCATTTCTGATACTTCACACAAGATGACAATATGGCCTTTTTTTTATTATTATTTGCCAATAAATCTGTTATCTCTTCATTATTAACTACCTCCAAAAACTTTTTTGGTTTCCCTGTCAACAACCCACTAATGGATATTTTGAGTGAATCCAGCAGCTAAACATCTAATTAATTTGTACTTAAGAATAATGAAGGATGCACAAATTACTTAAATTACAAGTGCTTACTCGTAATGCTCATTGAAAACTGCCATATTGTAGACCCTTATTCTCCCGATCTTCAGCCCCCTATTATTTCAGCATTGCTCTCTATCTAAATAGAGGATGTACACTGATTCTAGATAGTATAATGTATACAGTAAATACTATTTGTCATATATACTTGGTATATAATTGTGTTTAGTGCTTTAGTCTTGAACAAAATGTAGAAAATTGTACTCATCAGTTTGCCAGCGTGCAATCCTGTGTATTGTGTATAGATAAAGTACAAAACATTTTAAGTTATTATGACTACTTCAGTCCTGATAAAAAAAAAAAAAAACAGAGTAAAATGCAGACATATGTGTTCTTCGATTTGAACGATGAGCATTATCATCTAAAGTAACTATCAGGCAAGATTAAAATAAGTCAAAATTCAAGGTTGTTGTTTTTTTTTCGCTTGCATGCTTTTGTTGTTGTTTCCATGGCGGTATTAGGTAGTACAAGAAATAGCTTTTATGACTGTGTTCATTGTTCATGCTTTTTTTATCTCAGAAAACCAAAAGTGACAACAGCATGCTGAAGCGAAAGCAGAGCTCCAGGGTAGAGGCCCAGCCAGTAACGGATTTTGGTCCAGATGAGTCACTGTCTGATAATGCAGATATTCTGTGGATCAATAAGCCAGTAAGTGCTTTATTTTCTCTTTATTATTATGTATTTATTGTATTTTTTTCATCATTTCTTGATTATTGTTTATTTACAGCATGTTGAAAAATAGGTTATGTTTCTGCCGAAGGCTTCATTCAGCGGGAGCTGGCAACCATCCAGGGTGCAGGTTGCCTTTGTTTTTGCATCTACATTCGCCCTGAGCTGCATACAGTCAGCCTATAGAGATGAATGCATACGCAGTAGCTGCATGGACAGCCGTGTCATATTTTGACATGCAGGTGTATCTAAGCCGCTGCTGCATATGCATTCACCTCTGTAGGCTGCCTGCATGCAATTCAGGATAGTTTCAGATGCCAAAACAAAGGTAGCATGCAAGTGCATGTTTGAATGAAGCCTAAAACCCATTATACATGAAGGTAGTTTAACGCACCATTCAAGCATTTTATGGCTGTGTCATGTGTATCTAGCATAATTCTGCATCTGTGAAAACGGGGTGATAGTAATAGGGCAGAAATAACTAGAGACAACCTAGCATTATTCATTGTCAACAATAGGGAAACCCCATGATATGCACGGAATAGTAGTTGTAAAGGTCCATTCACATCATAATGCAGGCAACGCACTTCAACACATAAAACATAGGTCCTACTCATTTTTTTCAGTGCAAGCCAATGCAACACAACACTTAAACCGCAGGGGCATGGCAGTGCAATATGGATGTGCATTGTTGTTTAACCACTTCCATACCAGGCACTTACGCACCTTCCCGCCCAAGCCAATTTTCAGCTTTCAGCACTGTCGCACTTTGAATGGCAATTGCGCGGTCATGCTACACTGTACCCAAACAAAATTGGCATCCTTTTTTCCCCACAAATAGAGCTTTCTTTTGGTGGTATTTGATCACCTCTGCGATGTTTTTTTTGCGCAACAACTAAAAAAAGACTGAAAATTGTGAAAAAAAATTATGTTTTTATTTTTTTCTGTTAAATTTTCTGTAAATAAGTAAGTTTTCTCTTTCAATTACGGGCACTAATATGGCGGCACTGATGGGCACCGATAAGATGGCACTGATGGACATCGATGAAGTAGTACTGATTGGCGGCGCTGGTATGCGGCACTGATGGGCACACATAGGCACACATAGGCGGCACTGATGGGCACACATAGGCGGCACTGATGGGCACACATAGGTGGCACTGATGGGCACTCATAGGTGGCACTGATGGGCACTCATGGGCGGCACTGGGCACTCATAGGTGGCACAGATGGGCACTCATGGGCGGCACTCATGGGCGGCACTGGGCACTCATTGGCGGCACAGGTGGGCACTCATGGGCACTCATTGGCGGCACAGGTGGGCACTCATGGGCAGCACTTATGGGTGGCACTGATGGATAATTATGGGTGGCACAGATGGGCACTGATAGGTGGGCACTGGGCATGGATGGGCACTGTGGGGTGGCACTGATGGACACTGTGGGGTGGCACTGATGGACACTGTGGGGCAGCACTGATTTATCCATGTTGCCAGTCAGTGCCCATTTGTGGGCACTGATTGGCATCTTTTTTATTTTTTTACTGCTCTTTTTTTTTTCCACTGACTTTCCCCCCCCCCTTTTTTTTTTGCCCTTCCCTGGTGGTCCAGTGTGGGCTTCCCTGGTGGTCCAGTGTGGCGATCCGAGGGGGGGCTGCGCTGATAAACAATCAGCGCGAACCCCCCTGTCAGGAGAGCCGCCGATCGGCTCTCCTCTACTCACGTCTGTCAGACGCGAGTTAGGAAGAGCCATCAACGGCTCTTCCTGTTAACATCGTGATCAGCCGTGATTGGACACGGCTGATCACGTGGTAAAGGGCCTCTGCTGGAGGCTCTTTACCGAGATCAGAGATGCAGAATGTCAGACTGACACCCCGCATCACCAATCGCCGCGCTGCGCGCCCCTACAGGCTTGCGCGGCATGAAATCCTGCAGGACGTCCAAGGACGTCCAGTCAGGATTTCAGAACCACTTCCTGGACCTAAATCCCCTATGGACCGGGCGGGAAGTGGTTAAACCTTTCCATTTTTTCACAATGCATCCTATGCATTAAGATGAAAAAACATCTGCTACTTACTGGCCCCTCAGCCCCCCCATTTACTTACCTGAGCCTTCGAAAGTCCTACGCGGAGAACAGACTAGCTTCTCGGCTCCTCTTGGCCCGGTCTTCTTGGCTCTTCATTGGATAGATTGATAGCAGTGCAGCCATTGGCTCCCGCCGCTGTCAATCCATTCCAATGAAGTGGGCGGCGGGGGGGCAGGGCCGAGTCCGGCATTCGTGTCTATGGATGCAAATGCTGGACTCGGGAGTGCACCCGCAAGGTAACCCCCTTGGGAAAGCGCTTCCCAGAGGGGGATACCTGATGCGGGGGAGGAGCCCAGACAGCCGCCGAGGGACACCACAAGATGAGGTTCGGGGCCACTCTGTGAAAAATGAACTGCACAGTGGAGGTAAGTATGACATCATTTTTATTAAAAAAAATTATAAAAATGTCAAGTGCCCCTGTCCCCGTGAGCTCATGCAGCAAAGAAAACTCATACGGAAGTCGCACCAGCATATATAAACAATGTTCAAATCACACATGTGAGGTGTCGCCACAATCGTCAGAGCGAGAGCAATAAATCTAGCACTAGACCTCCTCTGTAACTCTAACCTGGTAACCGTTAATTTTTTTTAAAGCGTCGCCCATGGAGATTTTTAGGTACCTTAGTTTGTTGCCATTCCACGATTGTGCGCAATTTTAAAGTGGGACATGTTTGGTTTCTATTTACTCTGCATAATATCATCTTTCACACAAAAAAAATGGGCTAACTTTACTGATTCGTTTTTTTTTTAATTCATGAAAGTGTATTTTTTCCCAAAAAGTTGCGTTTAAAAGACCGTTGCACAAATACCGTGTGGCATAATATATTGCAACAATCGGCATTTTATTCCCTATATTCTCTGCTAAAAAAATATACATATGTTTGGGAGTTCTAAGTAATTTTCTAGCAAAGAATACGGATTTTAACTTGTAAACACCAAGGGCCAGATTCACAAAGGAGATACGACGGAGTATCTCAGATATTCCGTCGTATCTCTCAGAGTATCTATGCTGCTGATTCATAGAATCAGTTACGCATAGATATCCCTAAGATCCGACAGGTGTAATTGTTTTACATTGTCGGATCTTAGGATGCAGTACCGTGGCCGCCGCTGGGGGGAGTTCGCGTCGTAAACCAGCGTAGGGTATGCAAATTAGGAGTTTCGGCGTTCCACGACGGATTTTCGCGTTCGCTACGTCGCCGCTAGTCTAGTTTCCCGTCGCAAAGTTAGTCGTCGTTTTTGGTGCCTTAAATTTACACAGCAATCGTATTGCTGTATAAAGTATGGCCGTCGTTCCCGCGTCGAAATTTAAAAATTCACGTCGTTTGCGTAAGCCGTCCGGGAATACGGAATTACGCTACGCGCGTCGCCGTTCAAAAAAAAGACGTCACTTCGCACAAAGCACGGCGGGAGTTAGGAAACGGAGCATGCGCAGTAGGCTCCGGCGCAGGAGCGCGTCTAATTTAAATGGCACACGCCCATTTAACCACTTACGGACCCCCCACTGTATATATACGTCCTCTTTTTAAACATGGATATCTCAGTAACGGCAGCAGCTGCTGCCACAACTGAGATATCCATGTTTTCAGCTGGCGGCCGTGTAAACGATAACGGCGGTCTCCGCGGCGGATTCGCTGCGAGATCGCCGTTATCGGTGGCGGGAGAGGGGCCCCCCCCTCCCGCCGCTTTTCCGCGCCCTCCGCCGCTTACCGGAGCCGTCGGTAGCGGCGGAGGAGATCCGATGCTGCCACCTGGAGAGTGAGGACTTGAGTGAGGGCAAGATGGCCCCCACCCGTCCTCATAGCTCTGCTGGGCGGAAGTGACGTCAAAACGTCAGTCCCGCCCAGCCTCTTAAAGAGACAATTTTTTTTCTGTCATTTTTTTAAATGACAAATTTTCCTTTTTTTTTTTTTTTTTTTTGCATTTAAGCCTAAATATGAGATCTGAGGTCTTTTTGACCCCAGATCTCATATTTAAGAGGACCTGTCATGCTTTTTTATATTACAAGGGATGTTTACATTCCTTGTAATAGGAATAAAAGTGATCATTTTTTTTTTTTTATATTTTAGTGTAAAAAATAATAAAATCAATAAAATTAAATAAGAAAACAAAAAAAAATTTTTTTTAAAGCGCCCCGTCCTGACGAGCTCGCGCGCAGAAGCGAACGCATACGCGAGTAGCGCCCGCATATGAAAACGGTGTTCAAATCACACAAGTGAGGTATCGCCGCGATCGTTAGAGCGAGAGCAATAATTATAGCCCTAGAGCTACTCTGTAGCTCAAAAAATGCAACTTATAGAATTTTTTAAACGTCGCCTATCTAGATTTTTAAGGGTAAAAGTTTGACGCCATGCCACGAGCGGGCGCAATTTTAAAGCGTGACATGTTTGGTATCATTTTACTCGGCGTAACATTATCTTTCACAATATATAAAAAAATGGGGCCAAATTTATTGTTGTCTTATTTTTTAATTCAAAAAAGTGAATTTTTTCCAAAAAAAGTGCGCTTGTAAGACTGCTGCGCAAATACGGTGTGACAAAAAGTATTGCAATGACCGCCATTTTATTCTCTAGGGTGTTAGAAAAAAAAATATATAATGTTTGGGGGTTTTAAGTAATTTTCTAGCAGAAAAAAATGTTTTAGTCTTGCAAACACCAAATCTGAAAAACACCTGAGGTCTTTAAGTGGTTAAATTACGCGGGCTTACGCCGGAGGCCGCCGGCGTAGTTTTCATCGCAAGTGCTTTGTGAATCAGGCACTTGCGATGAAAACTTGCGGCGGTGTAACGTATCTACGATACGTTACGCCGCCGCACTTCTACCTGAATCTGGCCCCAAATATCAGAAATAGGCTTAGTCATTGAAGGCATAACGTTGGTGTTCTCCCCGTTTGGCTGCAGAAGTGGAAATAAACTTTAAAATGGAATTATTTCACAATCCATCAGGACATACTCCTCCATTACTGTAAAAACAGGGGTGAATAGTAGCGCTAGATATGGTGATAGCTTAAAATTATACAGCCACTGGAATATAGGTATACATAAAATGTGTGTGTGAGTAAGCACACATAATATTAAAACATTTGTTAAAACATAATGTCCATGAATGATGCGAGATCTTGTATGATTAGCACCTGGAGGCAGCTTCCTTAGGCCCCTTTCACACGGGGCGGATCAGTAATGATCCGCCCTGTAAACCTCTGTATGCTCACTGTGCAGGGACCACCCTGTCTTTTCTCCGCTCTCCCCTATGGGGGGATCGGATAAACACGGACCGTCTGTCCGTGTTCATCTGATCCAATTCGCAGACGGAAGGAAAAATAGGGTTTTCTGCAGAATCGGATCAAATGGTTTCAATACCTTTGGTTCAGTCCCAAGGAAACACTGCAGTACTAGAAATGTCAGTCAAATATTACAGTAAAAAAAAAGAGAAATTGTAATAATTTAAGGTTAGTTGTGTTTTGTATATTTTATGTATTTTTTTTCTATACTGTTTTATACATATTTTGTTACTTATAATAAATCCTGTAAACTTTTTTAGGTAGTTAACTACATAACTGAATCTCCATACACTCCCCACTGTGTGTGAGCTCAATAAACCACTGTGCGACTACAGTCTCTCTACATCAAAGCCCTATTAGGTGAAATGCGTTGGAGAGGCAGTCAGTCCTAAGGCAAAATACTGTTAATGTATATGAAGCTTATGGATATTCCATGCAATAAACATGGATACTAATGATCCCTCTGGTGTGCAGTGGCTTTCTTCTCTTAGCATCTAGTCTTTGAATAGAGATGGCCAACCACATATTCATAAAATCCAGTTAAACAGCAGAAAGAGGTCAGCAATGAAACTCTTGTATTTGTTTCATGACAGGACTGCTTTAGCATACTGCATCTCACAAAAGCAGATTTTTCAAAGATAAATGCTATACTTCTTCAAAGACTGGAGATGTTTAATAGCAGCAGTTTTTTTTTCCACAAGGGAGAAGCTTAAAGTAGAACTATAGGTAACACTTTTTTTTTAATTTTGGATAATGTAAAGGAGGGTAATAACCCCCGAATGGTTTATTTTTTGCCATCTTTGTCCTATTGGGGAATATTTACCTTCACTTCCTGTCCCATATCTAAAACAGGAAGTGAGGGAAATCCCTGAAAATTAAGGGAATTCATTGGGGACCTCCAGGTCACCAGAACTAGTGTCCTTGTTATAAAATCTCTGCTGCAGGGCCGTCTTAATAACATCATGGGCCCCTGGGCAAAGTAACGCTCTGGGGCCCCTACAATGATGACAGTGCAGGTAAACAGACATCAAGTAGGTAGGAGGCAGACTGCCTCCCCTGTGTATCTTTCACTCTCAGTGCCATCATGGGGCCCCCAATTACAGGGCAGTGTGGGCTCAAGGACCAGCTGCTTTGGGGAAAGTGCAGTGCCCAGTTGTTCCCTTTCATTAAGACAGCCCTGCTCTGCTGTATAACTTTTCTGGGGACCACCCAGCATTTGGGGGTTTCTTTTAGTTTGACTTTTGATGATAATGGTAAACAGGACAAATAGAGAGGATGAATATTTCTAACAGGGGCGCAGACCTAATAGGTGTTCTAATCCATCTGTCCAAAACTAAAAAAAAAAGTTTTGCCTTTTAGTTATACTTTAACTGGTTAATGCCCGCCGCCTGTACATGTACGTCCACAGAATGGCACGTACAGGCATATGGGCGTACATGTACGTCCCCGCCTTTCCGCGGGTCGGGGGTCCGATTGGGACCCCCCCGGGTACATGCGGCGGTTGGTAACCCACGGGGAGCGATCCGGGACGACAGCGCGGCTATTCGTTTATAGCCGCCCCATCGCGATCGCTCCCTGGAGCTGAAGAACGTGGAGAGCCGTATGTAAACACGGCTTCCCCGTGCTTCACTGTGGCGGCTGCATCGATCGAGTGATCCCTTTTATAGGGAGACTCGATCGATGACATCAGTCCTACAGCCACACCCCCCATCAGTTGTAAACACACACTAGGTGAACCCCAACTCCTACAGCGCCCCCTGTGGTTAACTCCCAAACTGCAACTGTCATTTTCACAATAAACAATGCAATTTAAATGCATTTTTTGCTGTGAAAATGACAATGGTCCCAAAAATGTGTCAAAATTGTCCGAAGTGTCCGCCATAATGTCGCAGTCACGAAAAAAATCGATGATCGCCGCCATTAGTAGTAAATTTTTTTTTTTATAAAAATGCAATAAAACTATCCCCTATTTTGTAAACGCTATAAATTTTGCGCAAACCAATCGATAAACGCTTATTGCGATTTTTTTTTACCAAAAATAGGTAGAAGAATACGTATCGGCCTAAACTGAGGAAAAAAAATGTATATATGTTTTTGGGGGATATTTATTATAGCAAAAAGTAAAAAATATTACATTTTATTTCAAAATTGTCGCTCTATTTTTGTTTATAGCGCAAAAAATAAAAACCGCAGAGGTGATCAAATACCACCAAAAGAAAGCTCTATTTGTGGGGAAAAAAAGGACACCAATTCTGTTTGGGAGCCATGTCGCAGGACCGCGCAATTGTCTGTTAAAGCGACGCAGTGCCGAATCGCAAAACCTGGCCTGGGCATTTAGCAACAAAATGGTCCGGGGCTTAAGTGGTTAAGGAGCACTAAAAAAGTATCCTGAGTTTTTACATGTAACTACATTGTAAATCAAATCATCTTAGTACTGGTACTTCAATGGCCATCAAACTGTCTCTATGATTCTTTAGTAGTCTATGGAAAGCGTTGCCAAGTTACTGCAGATATCTCTCAAGAATCGTATTCCATTAATATTAGCCTGTGATCACGTGGTAAAACAAATTATAACAGGGCTAGTCAGTGGTTTATGAGAAAAATGACATGGGAGGAATATATAGGCTGCCACTGCAGATATCTAATCAATACTTCAAAACTTTCAGTTGGAATTAGGATGTAGATAAGGGGTTTTGAAATTTTCTACATGCATTTTTCTGGGTCCGCTATGGCAGCCCATGTATTACATGACTAATTTACTTTAAAAGTAACATTACAGACAGGCAAAAACTCTTTTATGTACCATACAAAATGCTGTAAGCTACCAAAGACATCATGCTCACAGGTGGAAGTCGGCTTTTAAGCGTTAAAATTGCAAAGATGATATAGGTTAAATCAGTGTGAAATTCACATCTGCTGCATATATGAAACTCACATCTGTCAGATTTTTTTGAATAAATGAATTTTTATAAACTGTATTTATTTTTGTAATTTAGTTCCACTGCCAATTTTGTAACAGCCGGGCACATGCTGAAAAGACTCCTAGTTTTAAGTAAATTTGTGCACATAGATTTGTCTGTGCAGTGTTAATTATGCTTGTCATACAGTCGTGCTTTCAGGAAGAAATGTATAATAAAATGTTCTTCTCTTTCAGTGGGTGCACTCATTACTACGCATCTGTGCAATTATCAGTGTCATTTCCGTTTGTATGAACACCCCGAAGACCTTTGAGCATTATCCTCCCCTTCAGTATGTGACAATTGCCCTTGATACTCTATTGATGTTTCTTTATACTGCAGAGATGATTGCAAAAATGCACATAAGAGGAATTGTCAAGGTGAGATAAACATTTTTTAATTTGACAGCATAGTGGGGTTTCTTTTTTTTTTCCGCACAGCTTTTTGTATGAATTACAGAAATCATTTACATTATATCCAAGTGGTTACAAATGGTTTATACTGGAGCTCTTTAACAATAGGTGTTCACATTTTATATTCTACTTTGTTGAATAAAAAAAAAAAGATGACCCACTTCAAGTGAACTATATACTCTGTAAGAAAACATTATTGCAAATTTGTATCTGTATTTGTCCTAAGAAATGTTAGCCTTTTCATAGTCTTATGCCGCGTACACACGATCGGTCAAACCAATGAGAACGGTCTGATGGACAGTTTTCATCAGACCAAGCCGATCGTGTGTAGGCCCCATCGGTTATTTATCCATCAGTTAAAAAAATTCAATCTTGTTTTAAATTTAACCGATGGATACCTAACCTATAGAAAAAAAACGATCGTTTGTAGGCACTTCCATCGGTTAAAAATACACGCATGCTCAGAATCAAGTCGACGCATGCTTGGAAGCATTGAACTTCGTTTTTTTCAGCACGTCGTTGTGTTTTAACGTCACCGCGTTCTGACACGATCGTTTTTTTAGCTGATGGTATGTAGGTGCGACGGACCATCAGTCAGCTTCATCGGTTAACTGATGAAAACGGTCCATCAGACCGTTTTTATCGGATGGACCGATCGTATGTACAGGGCATTATTCTTTAAAGTGGAATGCCAGGCTACATCTAACTAATCTTAAAAATGCTCCTTCCTCCCTCCTAACACCTATGCTGACTACTTTTTTATTTTTATTTTTATGCTGCTTCAGTCCAGTTACATGATCTGACACCCCATGTGTCAGCCAGCTGTGGCTGCAGGGGAGAGGAGGGAGTGCCGACATTGGATGGGCCTTAGGAGCTTACGGGTGATGTCACATCTCCCAGGCATTTCAGCCTTGACGAACACAGAGGAGATCATGTGACTGGACCGGAGTGGCCTGAAAGTAGATAAATATGCAGATCTTTCTTTTTTAGGTTAGTCAGCATAGGTGTTGGAAGGGGGAGGGAACATTTTTAACATTAGTTAGGTTTAACCTGGAATACCACTTTAAAGTGTATCTAAACCTGGAGGCATTCGTTTTCTTTTTAATCCCTTTTTTCACCAGTTTTTAATATTTTTTTAGTTTTTGAGGTATTACCACCTTAATTATTAATCAGGTGCATCTGCCTTCCTATTCACCACCTTAGCAGCTAAAGCATTTTATTTAAGAAATTAAACCATTACAGCATTCCTTTAAGAACTTTTTGAAAGTGGAACTTGCAGGAGATGCTGGAAATTTGACTTCAAGCTCTGTGAAGGCATATGGGAAAACCAGCCACACAACCAACCACACAAAAGGAAAATTATGTTACCATACACAAGCAGCATTACAGAGAAGCCATGTGTTTTCTTTAAACACATTTTATGCACTGTAAACCCATGACGAAGCCTTACTTTTGGGCGAAACATGTTGCATTAAGGTTTTTTTTTTAATTCTTCTTCTTTATTTTTCATTACAGGTGCTTAGACTTATTGGGGCAATGTGGAATTATTGGTGCAATGTGGATTTAGTTGTAGGAGGAAAAGAGGGATTTTTGTGGACTGGTGGAGATAAAGGATTGATAGGCTTGAAGGGTACTGTGGAATATTTGATGTTGATGGGCATTTGAGTCTTTTAGTATTCACACTAAAACCTTAATATCAATCCATGCCTTTAGGTTGTGGTACTGTATGTGGCCTGGATACTGACCCTACCCTATACACATCTCCACTCCAGGCAGAAAGAGTGACCAATTGCAGCTAAAGACATACTTGCTGTCTGGTTGTTATCCTCCTATAATGAGGGCAGTTGTTTATCTGTTCCATCATTTTGTATTATTGGACTGATTCTACGTTGCCCTGTAAGGTTATACACCTGGCATTCTTATGACTTCCTTTCATTTTCTACATTATAGATTTTTAGACATTTATGAAAGTTTTAGGTCATAATGTATTTTGGTGCGTGGGTATAGTGCACCCCTACTGATGTGTCTGTTTAACCTCTTTCCACCCGCACATTCAACACTGTACCCAAATAAAATGTATATTAATTTTTTTCCCCACAAATAGAGCTTTCTTTTGGTGATATTTGAACAGCTCTGTGGTTTTAATTTTTTGCGCTGTAAACAAATAAAAACCGACAATTTTGAAAAAAAAACAACAATATTATTTACTTTCTGCTATAAAGCACATCCAAAAAAAATAAAAAAACGTCTTCATAAATTTAGGTCAATGTATTCTGATTCGTATTTTTGGTAAAAAAAACTTTGTTTATATGGGCAGACCACCATTTCCCTCTGTATCGAAGGATCGGCAGGTGGCGGCCAACATTGAGTCTGCGGTACCTGACGATCAGCTCTCGCTGAATATAATCACAGTGGGAGTGGGCAATCAGCGGTGCGCATTTGCGCCCCAGACCCGGAAGTACTTGATACATGATCCGGCGCAGCCGTGTCACTTTGCTGCCGTATATCGAAGTTATACGGTCGGAAAGTGGTTAATATTTCTCCCGTAAAGCCTAGTTATACATTATAAGTATATATCAAATAGTTTTTTGTTTGTTTAGCATATATAGAGAGAAGCCCAGAATAATGTAACAAACAAAATATGTTTGTTTTTGGTCAGTTGTAGAGCATGAAAACGAAAAAGGTATTTAAAAAACAAAATATTTTACAAAAAGTTAGAGCCGGTTCACACTCCCGCAACTTGGGGGGTGACTTGTGTCGCCCCAAGTCGCGTGACACGACAAATTACATGCAAGTGAATGAGAGCCGTCCTAATGCACACTACTGAGGTCGTTCTGACTTCAGAAAAGGTTCTTGTACTACTTCAAGGCGACTTCTAGGCGACTTGTACCCATTGATTTCAATGGAAGTCGCCTCCAAGTCGGATCCCCTGTCTTAACTGAAGCAACTTTACAGGAAGAGAAACTAGTTTTCTCAGGCAAACCCCTCCCTCCCACAGAGCTGATTACTGTTTGATTGGCCACTGGCAAAGTCACCTGTCCTGGAGGTGACTTGAAGTCGCCTTGTAAGCCGCCCTACGTCGCGCTGAAGTTGCACCCAGAGTCGTGCTGCCCCTGTGTAAACCGGCTCTCACTGTTGTGTTTGTTGTACAGTATGTACATATGTTTGTTTAATGCCTTTTTGGTCTTCTATCTGTGTTAATCCCACACCAGATTTTCCCTTTAGTTAATTTATCCTGTCTCGAGGGTCAAAATGTAGGGCAGATATTTCTCATGGTTTTACAGTGGAGCACCCAGCTTCATTCTGACCCAATCTAATTGTTGTCAGTGTAACCACAAAAATTCCAATTGAATGAATTATGGCAGCGTAGAAAACTGGTGATATGAATCTCCCAGAATACGGGAGTTTATTTTTATTTTTTTTACTGAATCACTATTAGATTATAGAAATGTAATATAAATTACTGAGCATTATCAGGTTTATTTTTTTTTTTAAAAAGTGCTGCCGCCGACAGCAGTTATCTTTTTTTTTTTTTTTTCTCGACTGCTCTAAAATGAAAGCCAAAATCGAATATGCTACAGGTTAACAGGTTACTGTGACATTGTACATTAACACCATGCATTTTCCTATTAAATAGCCCTGTATGTATATTTTAATCCAGTATATATGGCTTTTGTTTTAAAGATGGTGAATATTTCTCATTAGATTATAGTATGTAGTTGTACGTCTTTATTTCATTACATTAAAAACATCTGTCACTTGTTACACCAGCCCTATAGAGGCAGATGTTTTACTCACAGAACCTTCAATTAACCATAAAAGACTTTTAGATATAACAGCTCTCAAAGATGTCAGCTGATTTACCTACTTTTGGCAGATGTTACCTATGTAAAGTCATTATTTCCTAGAAATTTAATATAAATATAACTGAAGATTGGCACTTGGCAGTATCACATTCATTGCAGCATAGCTCCATGCAAAGTTGTATGATTTTTTTTTTTGTAATCCCCTTGTCTTTTATAAATGCATTTACATTATAAGGTCAATTTACTAAAGACAAATAGGCTTTTTGCCTTTCAAGGGAATTTTCCTTAAAGCGGAGGTTCACCCTCAAAATTATTTTTTGGCTAACCTATCTCTAGCCTTAATAAAGGCTTGTAGCATTGTGATTTTTTTTTTTATGTTTTTTAATGTGTACACTTACCTGTCTTCAGCCGCACTTCTGGGTCTTCTTCCTTGCGGGGAGTGGGCGTGTCGCTCCTTTTCCCCGACGGGGAGCTCTGCATAGATGATTGACGTGCGCGTCATCGCCTTCCGAAAATATCTGACGGGGACTCGGCTCTTTACGGCGCTATACGGCGCCTGCGCATGCCGTGTAGAGCTGACTGCGCAGGCGCCGTAAAGTGCCGAGTCCCCCTTTGGATATTTTTGGAAGGCGATGACGCACACGTCAATCACTATGCGTCGTCTTAGGAACGCCTACTCCCCGGGGGAGCCGGAAGCCGGGTGAAAATAACGGAAAAACGTAAGTACAGACCAAAAAAATAAAAAATACAGCATACTGTTGATGTCAGCAGTATGCTGGATATAACAGTCTATAGATATTTTAGGGTGAACCCCCGCTTTAAGCTTAGTGATCTGCTGTCAATCATTTACTAATGACAACCCTCTACAAGTATTCCTGACTGTAATGAGGTATGGATTTAAAGTGGATGTAAACCCTCCATACACCCAGTGAAGAGAACAGCCTCAGATGATACACAGAGATGAACCAAATCTCCATACATAGGTTTTACATGTATATCTTCTGTCTTCACATTTATATACTGTTTAGAAAGTTCAGATCATGTTAGGAAATGTTTTCTTCCTGTTTAACACAGAGTGTGATGTCTGGGCATACAGCCAAGATAGCTAACATTGCTGTTTGGAGGAAAGGTGCACACACCCCCTCTCATCATAGGCAGAGACTCTCAGAGGTGTTTTGTTACAGGGTCAGCTCCCTGCTAATCTATTTATAGCATTAGCAACCTCCCTGGACAGAAATTTTAGGCTGCTTTTATCTGATGTGTCCAAAATTTGTCAGAAGTTATCAGGCTGATAACAGAGGAACTGGTCAGGAGAGAGCTACTGGACTTAGCTCTTTGAAGAGAGATAACAAAATACTGCAGATATATGTGCCCAGCTCAAATTTCATGGATTGGGTTTACATCCACTTTAATGAAAATGTTACTCCAACATTTGGCATTTGTGATATGTGTCTGGTGTACCATGTACTTATATTAAAAAGTATCCTGTTCTCTTTGTATTTTTTTCTTTGTGTGAAATAGTGTTCTTGCCAGTCCCAGTGCTTTCCAATTTCTAATTGACCAAGCTAGGCACATCTACTGTATCTCAGCTTGGTCAGTTTCCTAACACCAGTGAGAGAAAGCAGGATTTAAAAAAAATTCCCTGCAATTCTATATACTTTTATTGAGTGGTCTCTTTATACACTTTTATTTCTTTTTAGTTCATCGACGGACACATCGTTCCATTATTCTTGACCATAGGGTTATATCCTCTGCAGGAGTAGGACTAGGTAGAAACAAAAACTTGGCTATGCCCAACTGGTATATAACCCCCTCCCTGCTATAGGCATTCCGTTTGTTTCTGTGTAGTAAGGAGTAAGGACCTAGGCTCCCTGCTGGGATCTTTTGGTCCTAGCAATTATTTTCTCCTTCCATGCATCTTTTTGCTTTTTTCCTGGGAGATCCACAATCAACTGTCAGGGCTGGGCGATAGGCTGGATAATCTAGATCTAGTGGTACCCCCAGTCTGGCCAGCAAGTGCATGAAAACCGCTTCTATGCGTTGGGTTGGAAACAACATAGCATGAACGGACGGAGGCTGGCCTGCGAGTTGAACGTTTTGCAGGGTCGCATACGACCAACAGCCCCCCACTTAAGTTGCAAGTAGTTTTGTCTGGAGCAAAACCCACATCCATGGCGTGATAAGTACAGTCTTCTCCTTTGTGTGGTGGGGTGGATGCAGGTACCCTCCAGGAATGATCGGACCTTCCTATAGGTTCTCCTAATCCCATCCTAGATCCCTCAGTTAAGCTGGGGTTCCCCCACCTAATTCATCCCCTCTTTTTGGATGTTCCCTGGGGGGCTCATGGGTGTGGGGTGCAGTACTTTTGTCTGGGACTGTTGGGGGGGGTTAGTCCCAGTGCATAGAGCGCAGCGCAAGCTCTCCATTTCAGTGGTAGTGATCAGGCGCGTGCTGTGGCTTAAGAATTGGTCTGCAGACCAAGCCTCCAAGAAAGCTCTCATTGATCTGCCCTTTTAAGGTGATCGCCAGTTTGGGGCTACTCCGGATGACATTAAGGGTCTCACGGGGCAAAAGAGTACCATCCTGCCAGAGTCTAGAAAAGGGAAGGAGCCTCACCGCAAACGTGGGCCCTCCTTCTCAGCCCATAGAAGTTTTGTGCTTCTGGGACTGCATATAAAGGAAATAGATCTTTCAAGTCTTCCCCGGGAGGTTCCAAGCAACCTTGGTCTGGTAAGCTTAGAGCTGGCTTCTCTGGACCCGTAGACAAGACCCCTTCAGCATGAAGGTCTGCCCTCACCCATAACTGGGATGGGGGGACATCTTTGCTGGTTTCTGGCCTTCTGGACCTCCTTCGTGAGCATCAAGGAGATCCACAAAATGATTCCTTTGGGGGTACCAAAGAAGGGCGGCAGAGTTTGTCTGTTTCAGGGTTTTTAGGCCCTGAGTCTCCTTATGTGGATATAATTCCACACAAGGAGAATTAATTGGGTGACGTCCGAACTACTATGGAATTTATGGAATCACCTGGGTCTGACTCTAGATTTAATGTTGACCAGGGTGGCCCTTCTTCTGGTCAAACTTCGGAAACCACAGGCCGTGATTCGCTGGCTGCTGTCACACAGACAGTCTTCTCTCTCGACTTGCATACAGGTTCTGCGCCTGGTGGTGTCCACCTTCAAAGCAGTCCCATTTTCACAGTCCTGTACGTGGCTCCTTCAGCAGGTTCAGTTTAACAGGAAGATATTGAGGTTCGTGGTGAGGTCACGGGTTCCTCTGGTAGATGCCACAGTCATCCTAGTGCTACTGTGAAGCCAATACCTAACTCTTCTCAAGCTTATTCCACGGTTTCTGCAAAGTATCGAGGGCGAAGGTCTTCCGGTCATTCTGGATGCTGTAACGTTCTTTGAGGGGCTACCTCTCAGAGGACCAGTTGTCCCAAGGGCTGAACTTTCATCCTGCTTTACAGTCATTAGTTTTGATGGCTTGGATGTTGAAAGCCAGATACTGAAAGATATAGGTTTGTCTGGATCAGTGATTCCTACTATGTTGAAGTCGAGGAAGTCGACTTCTAGCAAGATATATCATTGTACATGGAAAGGGTACATTTAATTTCTTGGTGTGAGTCAATAGGCGCTCATCCTCACTCCTTTTCTGTGGCTCGGATCTTGGCCTTTCTTTAATGGAGCATTGAGCAGAAGTTGGTCCTGAGTACCATCCATCAAGGGCCAGGTGTCTGCCTTAGCAATCTTTTTTCAGCGAACCCTAGCCACACACTCTTTAGTTCGTACCTTCATTTAGGGAGTTTGCCATGTGGCTCCATCTGTACGGTCTCTTTTGCCATCGTGCGATTTAAACTTTGTGCTCTTGGTTCCCCAGAAACCCCCATTTGAGAATACTCTGGAGATTCCCTTGTCTAAGTTGTCCCAGAATGTGGCATTCTTGGTGGCTATTACATCGGCCCCTAAGGTGTCAGAGTTGGTGGCATCATCCTGTCGTACTCCCTATTTGGTGGTCCACAGAGATAAGGTGGTTCTTCGTCCCTTTCCATCGTTCCTACCTAAAGTGGTCTCGAACTTCCATTTGAATGAGGACATTGTTTTGCGTTCCTTGTGTCTCAAGTCGGCTCATCCCAAGGAATTTGCTTTGCATGCCTTGGATGTGGTTCGAGCAATTTGGGTGTATCTGGCAGCCACAGAGTCCTTTCGGAGGTCAGACTCGCTTTTTTTGGTTACGGAAGGACCAAAGAAAAGGCTAGCCGCTTCTTCGGCTACCATCCCAAGATGGATCAGACTGACGGTGACTCAACCCTATTCTATTAAAGGTAGGGTTCCTCCTTTCCCTGTCACAGCGCATTCTACTCAGGAGCTTAGTACGTCTTGGGCCTTCCGTCATCAAGCGTCAATATCTCAGGTTTGTAATGCGGCCACTTGGTCGTCGGTGCATACTTTCACTAAATTATACAAACTAGATATTTCGGCATCTGCGGATGCTTCTTTTGGCCACAAGTATTTGCTTGCTGCTAAACTGAATGCCTATAGCAAGGAGGGGGTTATATACCAGCTGAGAATGGCCCATGGGTGTAGCCAAGTTTTTTGTTCTGCCTAGACCCACTCCTGCAGAGGACAAAAATCCTATTATTTTGGCTTTACAAACACTTCAAAATGTCTTTGTTATAGTCCTGGCAAGCATTTTCCTTAACCATAGTCAACTTTAAATGATATGACATCACTGGAGATGGATATGGCAAATAAGCAATTAATATAATTTTTTTTAATTTTTTTTACATGTCTTCGTTATTGTGTTTTTTTTCAGTTATATGCACACTATGTTGTCCAGCAAAATGACCATGACAAGAGTTGGAATAGACTAACAGGGGGTGCTTAAGCAGTAGAAGCAACATTTTAAATATCCCCAAAAAAAGGTTGTCACATTCCCTGTCACTGGAACTACAGTATTTGCCTGCATCTGGTATATAGGCATGAGAAAAATTGCCCCCTTTTCACCTCGATTTTTTTTTTTCAATCTTGGCAAATTGTAATTAAAATAATCAGAAAGGCGTGGTTAACATTTTTGCTTTTTTTGGGTACTTTATTTTTGTGGTACTTTTTTAACCACATCATGTTTGACCTTAATCCAAAACGAAAACGTTTTTGACTATTTCATTGGGGGTCATTGTCTTGTTTTTTTGTTTGTGTGTGCTTTTAGACAATAGAAAACATTTTTTAATCTGAATAGCAATTTGAAAAATTTAAAAAGACAGTACATAATATTTTTTATTTTTTTTGATACTTTTTGGTGTTCTTGGTTCATATTTGAGATTTGTTCGACAATAGCAAAAGAAAAAAAATGGGTTGTAATAGAAAATGTAGTACTTTTACCACTGGGCATATGCTTCTGTTTACATTTTAAATCTGATCTTTTTTAATATTGTCTGAAAAACCCCAAGCATTTTTTTGACTGAACTTGTGTATGCAAGGCAGGCTTGAGAGGAATCATGTCGGGAAAAACGCTGGGGGTTTGGCATGCCTGGAAAACCGTTTGTGTGTACAGGGCATGAAATTGCCCTGTATTTGGTTACATCCATCTTCCCAACAACTCTGACCAGCTTCCATGTCCCTGCTGAAGAAATGCATTCCCCACAACATGATACTGCCACCACCATGTTTCACAGTGGGGATGGTGTGTTCAGAGTAATATGTTCGTTTTCCGTCACACATAGCGTTTTGCATTTAGGTCAAAAAGATCAATTTTGGTCTCATCTGACCAGAGCACCTTCTTCCACAGGTTTGAAGTGGCCCCCACATGGCATCTTGCAAACTTCAAACAGGACTTCTTATGGCTTTATTCAAACACTGATTTTCTTCTTGGCACTCTTCCATAAAGGCCAGATTTGTGCAGTGCACGACTCAGGCCTCGTACACACAACAGAGTTTCTCGGCAGAATTCGTCGAGAAACTCGGTGAAGAGCCGGATTCTGTCGAGAAACTGTCGTGTGTACACTTTCGGCCCGATGGAGCCGCCGAGGAACTCGTCGAGCAAATAGAGAGCAGGTTCTCTATTTTCTCGATGGGAGTGGATTTTGGCTCGACGAGTTCTTCATCGGGCTGTTTTTTCAACGAGAAACTCGGTCGTGTGTATGCTAAGAAACCTGTGAAAAACTTAGACACTGGAGAACAACATCGGTAAAAGTAGCGTTTGGAATGGAGATAGCACATTCGTCTCGCTTCCAACATTATTGCATCGTTTATTTGCAGCGCTTTACACAATTTTTTGTAAGGGCACAAAACAGCAATATTCTTTTTTTCTTTTGTTAGGATATTCACACAGAGTTCATTAAAATTTGGTGTAACCTTTTTCTTACTGATCTCAATAATATTTATTTAAAAAATGCTCACCTTATTTTGGTCCTGTGTTTTAAATCCTGCTCTTAATATTCACCTTAATTTTTTATTTATCAAAAATGCAAATCCTCTTATTTTTTTGAATGTCAAGTTCCCCCCATAGAAACCTTATTGCTTTGTCTTATCTCATCTGTCCCTTTCAAATTACACCTTATATCCCAATTTTTTTTAAACATAACCTGCCTTCTCACAAGCTAAATTTTAAAGCAAAAAAAAAACAAGGACAAGTATGAACTGTAAAATCAAAATTTACCATTTATTTTGGTTTGAAAAATAAAGTAAGTAAGCAAAAGTCAGCACTGGAGAGCTTGCTGCCATTTGTGCACAGCCAGGTGTGGCCTGATGTGACTGGTGAGCAGTTGGAGGCCAAAATGGGGACTTGAGAGGTTCATTCAGGAAGGAACGCATCAAGGTCTTGGACTCCCCGAGGTCACAAACTGGAGCAGGGCAGGCAGATGTCACCAGGTTGTGGTACTATAGCAGCCTGAACTCTGGTACACCACATGGAAGTAAGGGAGTCACTTTCTTGTTTTCTTCAAGGCCTTCCTTGGTGGCTTCCCTGCAGCCTGCTCTTTGACCTTCTCTGCAGCCTTCTCAGCAGCCTTCCTCTTCTGCCTGGCTGGAGGTGGTGCCACAGGGGTAGTACTCATGCCAGGAGGAGGAGTAGACGAAGGTGGTGGAGGATGAGTAGACGAAGGTGGTGGAGGAGGAGGTGGAGGAGGAGAAGGTGGAGCAGTAGAAGGAGGAGGAGGAGTAGTAGAAGGAGCAGTAGACGAAGGAGGTGGAGCAGTAGAAGGAGGAGGAGTAGTAGAAGGAGCAGTAGAAGGAGGTGGAGCAGTAGAAGGAGGAGGAGTAGTAGAAGGAGCAGTAGAAGGAGGAGGAGCAGTAGAAGGAGGAGGAGTAGTAGAAGGAGGTGGAACAGTAGAAGGAGGAGGAGCAGTAGAAGGAGCAGTAGAAGGAGGAGTAGTAGTAGAAGGAGCAGTAGAAGGAGGAGGAGTAGTAGAAGGAGCAGTAGAAGGAGGTGGAGCAGTAGAAGGAGGAGGAGCAGTAGAAGGAGCTGGAGCAGGAGTAGTAGAAGAAGAAGAGGAAGGAGAATGTTGAGAAGGAGCAGGAGAAGAAGAGGAAGAAGAATGTTGAGAAGGAGCAGGAGAAGAAGAGGAAGAAGAATGTTGAGACGGAGCAGGAGAAGAAGAAGGTGGGGGAGGTTGAGAAGGAGCATGAGAAGAAGAAGGTGGGGGAGGTTGAGAAGGAGCATGAGAAGAAGAAGGTGGAGGAGGTTGGGAGTTATCTGGTGTCTGAGGATGGGGATGGCGGCAAATGACAGTGTCCTCCGTGAGAAGACCCCTCACCCCCTGATTTGCTAGGGTGATGAGGAGTCCCTCAAAGAGGAGGCGCTGGTCCACTCTCATGTCTGCCATTTTAGCCAAAACCACCGTCACAAATCCCTCCTGAGCAGTGGGAGGCTGTTGAAGGGTTGGATGGGCGTCCCGAATGAGGGCTAGTGAGGCGTCACGCACCCTCGTATCCCTCACCTGCCTTCTCGGACGCAGGCGAAGAGGAGGCACCTGACATCTGGTACTTCGCCCAGCCACCTCGTCCAACCCACTTGGGCCTGCCACCACGTTCAAGCCACTTGGGCCTGCCACCTCGTCCAAGATACTTGGGCCTGCAGCCTCCTCCAAGCCACTCACCCTGCCCTCCTCCTGCCTGGCATTTTCCCGATCCTCCTGCTGGCTGGTCTCGTCCTGTGTATGGAAAAAAAGTACAGTTTTACTTTCTTTTTTAAAAATACGACTAATTTTTCAGCTCCTGACTGTTGCATATTTTTTAGTCACGACTTAGCTAAGCCAATCATTGTGACCCATGTTTTATGGTGAATCACACAAAAATAATTCCTGGCCAATACAAATGATCTGTATAACACTTTTATCTCTACCTTTTTTTTACCTTTAACATCTTAATTTACATCTCTTTAACAACATTTAAACACCACACATTTGCACATTGAAAGTACTATATACCTGGCTCCAGCTGGGCAAATCCGGATCTTCATCCAGGATGGAAGGCTGCTGAGAGGGTTCATCTGCAGAGGGAGCAGCAAGTTGGCTGGAGGGAAGGCTGGAGGGAAGGCTGGACCTTCTGTTCCTTCTGGGGGCAAGGCTAGAAAGTGACTCCCTTACCTCCAGGTGTTCATCCAGGAAGCTCAGTTTACTATAGTACCACAACTTGGGTACATATACCTGCCCTGCTCCAGCTCCAGACCTCATCGAAGCCAAGACCTTGTTGCGTGCCTTCCTGTAGGTGCCTCTCAAGGTCCCAATTTTGACCTCCAACTGGTCAGTCGTCACATCAAACCCCACCTGTCTCCGCACAAGTGGGAGCAGGCTCTCCAGTGCTGTTTTCCGCAAGTCTTTGTTGCGGGAGATGGGGTCTTTGGTGGCCCACAGAACGGGAAGTTCTCTCCACCGGTCAATAAAGATGTCCAAAAACTCTGGTTTATTGAACAGGTTCATCTTTTCCTGTCCAAAACCAAGGAGAAATAAATAATGTCAATACACAGTCTATAAAGTTAATTACTCTTTCTCACCAGCTAGCCCTTAAAGGGTCACTAATGGATAAATCTTTTTTTGATGAAATGACTGTTTACAGTGTCTAGAGACATACAAGTGCATACATATAATGTGCCTCTAGTTTCACTTTTGCTTTTAAACTGATTTAATGTTTCTGTGAAGTAAAGAGACACACAGAACAAAAACACACAAATCCAGGGCATATTTTATTCAAAAAAATTATTAGCATTGTTTCTGTGGATTTTTAGACACACATCCGTCCGTTCATCCCGACATCCACAAAAAGGAATTCGTACTGTGCTGACACCACCGCCATCAGCACAATACTGTTGAACCCCTTATAATTAAAGAACTGGGATCCTGAACGGGGTGGAGGCACGATGCAGACGTGCTTCCCGTCGATGGCTCCCCCGCAGTTGGGGAAGTTCCAACGGGTCTGGAAGTCCAAAGCCACAGACTGCCACTCCTGTGGTGTGGACGGAAGCTGGGGAAGAAAAAATCCTAAAATTAGCCACATAACCTTGCAAGCAGAGTAGACAAAGACATTATAAGCATTATTACATTTCTGGGAACTAGCATTTTATATCTAAATATATTTAGACAATTAGCACATTAAACACCCCCTCTGATGGGCCAGTGCCCAAGTTTGGGGGAGGGCTAGATGAGTTTGGGAGTCCAAAAAAAATATAATTAGGATTATTGGTGAACATAGACTTTACAACACATTTGGGAGGGGAGGGCTAGATGAGTTTGGGAGTCCAAAAAACAAAAATAAAAATTATTGAATATTGGCGAACATAGACTTTACAACACATTTTGGAGGGGAGGGGGGGGGACATTACAATGGATATAACACAATACACTGGGAAGTGACTAGACTAGGTAGGTTGGGGCCCAGGATAGCATGCTGGGGAGGTAAGTGATGGGAAATATGCATGTAGGCCAAAAAAGGGGCATCAATAAAGTTTACAGCATGCATGGGGGCAAAGGGAAAATTTACAGCATATTCCAAACATGGTAATTAGGGAAGGAGGAGATAACTACAAGACATTAGCATACATTATAGACATAAAATGTGATATTAAAGGAGAAAACTTACCCTCATATATTCCTCCTGCAGAATCTGGATGATGGCAGTGCAGGTGTCAGGAATGATGAGGCCCAGAGCCTGGGGGGAGATGCCCGTCGAGAACTTTAAGTCCTGAAGGCTTCTCCCAGTTGCCAGATAACGGAGGGTGGCAACTAGCCTCTGCTCAGCACTGATGGCTTCCCGCATAACGGTGTCCTGCCTGGTAATATAGGGGGACACCAAAGCCAACAGGTGCTGAAAGACGGGATCAGACATCCTCAGGAAATTCCTGTAATCAACAGGATTATTTTCCTGAAGCTCCCGCAGCAAAGGCATGTGAGAGAATTGGTTCCTACGGAGCAACCAATTCTTGGTCCATGAACGCGTCGTCCTCCTCCTGTTCATGAACTCCTCATCGTCTAGGTCATAAACAAACAGACCTACACACAGAAGATGCTTAGCACTAAGTCGGCGACGACTAGGTGCCTGCAACATGGCTACAAGGCTAGGAACGAACGACAAATCAGAATTGCACTAAACAGACCGCAGTGAAGAACAGCAAGACCTATGAAGAACGACCCTGACAATGAAAAACGCGGGGACAGGACCGCAATGTAAAACAATACGACCTGACCACACGTCCCGATTGCCTAGATACGACCCCCACAAGCACAAACTGAACGGCAGAGATCAATCTGAAAGCACAAAGACTGAAAAGCACGAATCGTCACTCACCAAACTTTTACTAACACGCGTAAACACGGAATCAGCAAAAGGAGCCCCAAGGGTGGCGCCAACAAAATCAAACCTCCCCTTTATAGTCGCGTCATACGTGGTGAGCGTCACTGCGCTGGAGAACGACCAAATTGTTGTCTGTTACGTGTGTACGCAAAGCAAGCCTGTCGAGCTTCTCGACAAGTTCAACAAGGAACTCGACGAGGAACTCGATGTGCTTGGCACGTCGAGTTCCTCGGCCGTGTGTACGAGGCCTGATAGTTGTTCTGCGGATCTCTGCAGCTCCTCAAGAGTTACCATGGGCCTCTTGGTCTGTCAGTTTAGATGGACGGCCATGTCTTGGTAGGTTAGCAGTTGTGCCATACTCCATTTTTGAATGATGAATTGAACAGTGCTCTGTAAGATGTTCAGAGCTTGGGATATTTTTATAACTTAACCCTGCTTTAACCACTTCAGCCCCAGACCATTTTGTAGCCAAAGGACCGAGCCACTTTTTGCGATTCGGCACTGCGTCGCAGTAACTAACAATTGCGTGGTCGTGCGGCGTGGCTCCCAAACAAAATTGGTGTCCTTTTTTTTCCCACAAATAGAGCATTCTTTTTTGGTGGTATTTAATCACCTCTGCAGTTTTTATTTTTTGCGCTATATAAAAAAAAAGAGCGACAATTTTGAAAAAAATGCAATATGTTTTACTTTTTGCTATAATAAATATCCACAAAAAATATATTAAAAAGTTTTCTTTCCTCAGTTTAGGCCAATAAGTATTCTTCTACATATTTTTGGTAAAAAAAAAAAAAAATTACAATGAGCATTTATTGATCGGTTTGCGCAAAAGTTATAGCGTCTACAAAATAGGGGGTAGTTTATGGCATTTTTATTAATATTTTTTTTTACTAGTTATGGCGGCGATCAGTGATTTTTATTGTGACTGCGACATTATGGCGGACACATCGGACACTTTTGACACATTTTTGGGACCATTGTCATTTTTACAGCGATCAGTGCTATAAAAATGCACTGATTACTGTGAAAATGACACTGGCAGTGAAGGGGTTAACCACTAGGTGGCGCTGTAGGGGTTAAGTGTGCCCTAGTGAGTGATTCTTACTGTAGGGGGGGCGTGGCCTGTCGTGACACGACACCGATCGTCGTTCCCGATGACAGGGAACAGACGATCACTGACACTGCCACTAGGAAGAACGGGGAAAGGTTTGTTTACACTTACCTCTCCCCGTTCTTCAGCTCTGTGACCCGATCGTGGGACACCACGGCTGGGATCTTAAAGGGGACGTACCTGTACGCCTTTTTGCCCAGCCGTGCCATTCTGCCGACGTACATCAGCATGCGGCAGTCCTTAAGTGGTTAAACTTCTCCACGGCCTTATCTATGACCTGTCTGATGTGTTTCTTGGCCTGTTTGTTCACTAAGGTTCTCCAACAAACCTCTGAGGGCTTCACAGAACAGCTGTGTTTATACTGAGATTAAATTACACACAGGTGGACTATTTACTATTTACCAATTAGGTGACTTCTGAAGGCGATCGGTTCCACTAGATTTTAGTTAGGGGTATCAGAGTAAAGGGGGCTGAATACAAATGCACTCCATACTTTTCAGATATTTATTTGTAAAAAAAAATAAAACCATTTATCATTTTCCTTTCTCTTCACAATTATGTTGTAAAATGACAAAATGTGAAACATTTCAAGGGGTATAAATACTTTTTCAAGGTGTGCCATAGCTTGTAGGCTCTATAACTTTCACACAGACTTAAACAATATGCACTGATTTGGGTTATTTTTTTCAAAGAAATGTGGCAGTATAAATTCTGGCCTACATTTATGAAGAAAAATTACTTATTTGAAACATTTTATAATAGAAACTAAGAGAAAAAAAAATTCTCAAGATTTTTGGGCTTTTTTCATTTATTTCGCAAAAAAATTAAAACGCAGGGATAAATAAATACCACAAAAAGAAAGCTCTATCTGTCTCAAAAACAGAACAAATGTATTTGGGTACAGTGTTGCATGACTAAATAATTGTCATTCAAAGTGTGACAGTGCTGAAAACTTAAAAATGGCCTGGGCAGGAAGGGGGTGAAAGTGTTCAGTATTTAGGTGCTTTAAACAGAATTAAAGTGATTGTAAAGTCTCATTACAGCCTGGATCCTCCTCTTCTCTGGGTCCCTTTTCGCTGCTCCTGGCCCTTCCCTCCTGTCAAGTGCCTTGTGCAGCTTGCTACAGGGGCACCCGAGCTGAGCTGCAGCTCCGTGTGTCCATTCACAGTGCTGCCCCCTCTCACTCCTAATTGCTAACTGAGTTTGACAGCCGTGAGAGCCAATGGTGCCGCTTCTTTGTCTCAGCCAATAAGGAGGAGTGTCCCGGATGGCCCAGGGACATTACTGGACAGAGATGGGGCTCAGATAAGTATTTGGGGGTGCTTAGAATGCAATAAGATAAAAAAAACTTCTGCCTTTACAACTCCTTTAATCCATGTAAGTGAGAACTTTATTAAACAGAATTAGACCATGTAAGAGAATGTTTTAGTTAGTCAACAGTTTCTATGACAATACAGTTTCTGTATCCTAGCAAGTGCTCTATTACTAAGTACAGAGTGTCACTGATAATTCCCCACAACTGCCTATGAAATAACTGTTCACACTGTAGCCCAATGTGAGAGAATAAAATGTACACAATGGTATTAAAGCCAAATAACGCAGTAAGATAAACAGACACCATGGAATAGATATACTGTAAGTCCTATCTAAATGCAACTGACCTACCTGGATCACTGGCCAGTAAACCCTATAACTAAAGCACTGCCACCATTGGGTCCTTTTCCTCGCTGTAGAGCTCTCTTTCTCCAACAGGGGAATATACAATTGGCTGTCAAAAAAAGTACAGTCCCCCTGGGTAAAACTCCCTGAAGTCGATGACCATTTCTGTTTCCAAGCTGGACCAATGTAACTTTGTATATAAATCTATACCTGTAAATCATCTTAAAAATTGTTTTAATGCTGTAATTGTAGTTTAAAATAATGGTATTAAACAGTGCCACACTTCCGTCTTCAGGCTGCAGTGACATTTGATGCATAATGGCTATTTTTGTTTTTTAAACTAACTTGCATGTCATCAGTGTCATAGCTAACAGAGAGATCACATGATCTAGAACCACCCTGATTTTTAATGGGCACCAGAGCTGTCAGTGACAGCTAGCTAGCAGCACACAGCTGTGTACTTTAAGGTTTCCTCCATAGGGGGCAATCAATGTGCAAGGGAGAAATAATTTATGTAGATGCCAAGGGGCTAAATTGGGGACCACTTTAAAGTAGATGTTAGATCTTCTACAAAATGTATAATATTTAAAACAACATTTTAGATGTACGTGTAAAGTGGTCAGCTTGATGTTAATAATGTTATTAGCATGTAGTTATTTTTAACAATTGCGTTTCCTTGTTTAGTTTGTAGTTCAGAGCAAATCTATGAATCTGCTGTTTGTTGAAAACCATGTACTCTCCCCAACGTGGTTGCAGTTGCTAAGCAGGGAGGTTACATAAGGTCAGATATAGAGCTCTGCGTAATGGTTAATCTTCAGATCTTTATTTATATTGTAGGATAATAAAAATATGTTCATAGCAAGCATTTTAAAATGTAAAAAAGTCTTTAACCACTTAAGGACCGCCGCACAACGATATATGTCGACAGAATGCCAAGGCTGGGCACAAGGGCGTACATGTGTTACAAGGGCGTACCCGTTAAGAACCCAGCCGTGGGCCGCTAGAGCGCGCCCCCGGCAGAACGCTCGCGACCCGGTCCGAAGCTCCGTGACCGCACCCGCGGGACCCGCGGACCCGATTGCCTCGCACCTGTCCCCTGATTTGGTCACAGGAGCTGAAGAACGGGGAGAGGTGAGTGTAAACAAACCTTTCCCGTTCTTTTCTGTGGCTTGCCACTGATCGTCTGTTCCCTTTCATAGGGAACGACGATCGCTGATTTCACACGTCCAGCCACGCCCCCTACAGTAAGAAACACACAATAGGACACACTTAACCCCTTTAGCGCCCCCTAGTGCTTAACCCATTCACTGCCATTGTCATTTTCCCTGTAATCAGTGCAATTTTATAGCACTTTTCACTGTGAAAATGACAATGGTCCCAAAAATGTGACAAGTGTCCGATGTGTCCGCCATAATGTCGCAGTCACGATAAAAATCGCTGATCGCTGCCATTACTAGTAAAAAAATATATATAAAAATGCCATAAAACTATCCCCTATTTTGTAAACGCTATAACTTTTGCGCAAACCAATCAATGCTTATTGCGATATTTTTTTTTTACCAAAAATATGTAGAAGAATACGTATCGGCCTTAACTGAGGGAAAAAAAATTATATATTTTTTAGGTATTTATTATAGCAAAAAGTAAAAAATATTGCATTTTTTTTAAATTGTCGCTCTATTTTTGTTTATAGAGCAAAAAATAAAAAACGCAAAGTTGATCAAATACCACCAAAAGAAAGCTCTATTTGTGGGGAAAAAAAGGACGCCAATTTTGTTTGGAAGCCACATCGCACGACTGGGTAATTGTCAGTTAAAGCGACGCAGTGCTGAATCGCAAAAAGGGGCCAGGTCCTTTACCTGCATAATGGTCCGGGTCTTAAGCGGTTAAAGCGGAGTTCCACCCAAAAATATAATTTCTGCTTTTTGGAACCCTCCCCCCCTCCGGTGTCACATTTGGCACCTTTCAGGGGGGAGGGGGGAGCAGATGCCTGTTTAATACAGGTATTTGCTCCCACTTCCAGGCATAAATAGCCGCATTATCTGCGGGTATCTACGCCACTTTCTGTCCCCCCGCTGTCTTCTGGGAGACACACAGGTCCCAAAAGACGGCAAAGACCATTCAGATCGCACAGCGCAACTCGCACATGCGCAGTAAGGAACCAGGAAGTGAAGCCACAAGGCTTCACTTCCTGATTCCCTTACCGAAGATGGTTGCGGCAGCATCCGAGAGCCGAGGGAGAGATCGCCTTCAGGTTCCAACATCTCGGGCGCCCTTAACAGGTAAGTGTCCTTATTTTAAAAGTCATCAGCTGCAGTATTTGTAGCTGCTGACTTTAAAAAATAAAAATCGGCGGACCTCCGCTTTAAAGTAAACATATTAGATATTAGAAAATATATTAGAAATATAAGAAATACACACTATACTTTCCATTGAAAAATGGAATGTATAAGCCCGAAAGTTCAGATGTAAGAAAAAAAACTGTTAGAAAGTAAAGTTTGAAGGACGTTCAATTTTAGGGAAAAGAATCAAGTATACGTACTGTACATAATTTGACATATTGTAATTATTTTACTGTACAAATCTTGTAATTGAAAATGAAACTCGCAAGAGTAGAATATCATATGAAATGTAATCCCAAGATAAAAATCTTAGCATAAAGGGATTCCACCAAAAATGAATCTGCAAGCAGATGGCTGAGACGGAAATGAAGTGACCTCAGGGAATGAGATATGAATAGAGAAAATTCTCCTGCTGTGATAAAGAAACGGGGAAACCCTTTCATATCTCTTGTGCAGATTAATTACTCATACTTTTGTATCAAGCACAGAACACATTAAATACTGGATGGTTTTAGGTCCAGTCGATAATACGGGTATATACTGTATATTTCGTGTATCTAGAATTATAGGTTGTTGAAATGAGAAGAAATGCGACTTTTCACTTTGTATTGTTCATCAGGAAACTTTGAACAGTAATAGTGATTATGTTGTTTTTTTTGTGTCCGAAGGTACTAAAGTTAAATACTGTTAATAATGTAAACTTGTGGAAAACATTGAATGTATATGTTGTTTTCCTATGAGCATAAACTGAGAAATAACAATGAACAGTAATTAAAAGATATAAAGAGAAATGAAGGCTTATTTACACTCATCAGAGGCAACACGGAAAGATTCCAACTTTCTCTTTTGCAGAATAGCCAATTTAAATTTATCCTCACATTTTCCATCTAAACAGAATAACTTTGTGCATTTTATTTGAGGGAAAAAAAAAAACATGAATTTGCATGAACATACATACATACATACATACATAGAGAGTGAGATCGTAATGCTACTCTTGATAGCCAGTGATTTTCTTTATATTGGCATGTCTGCCCTGCTGTTATACAAAAATGAAATGCAGCAGCTGGGTAAGTTTTCCGACAGCTGCCGGCGGTGGCTGTTATAAAACAATGGGAGCAGTTGCAGATTTGACCTTCCATGCTCTATAACATGGATGGAGGGATCTGCTGGATATTTTTTTTTTTCAGTTCACAAGCTGAACGAATAAAAATGTAACAGTTTATGACAACTCAAGAAGCTGCAGATTGGCATTGTATATTGTTATTAAATCTGTTACAGTATCTACCAGGACTAGAGTTGCCACCTCATCCCTTTAAAACCGAACACATATGAATTACACAGGTTCTGAGGCTAATTTAATGCAGGTAAGGCACCAAATGAGTCTAATTACCACCTTAATTAGCCACAGAACCTGTGTAATTAATATGTGTTCGGTTTTAAAGGGATGAGGTGGCAACCCTAACCAGGACACCCATGCCATCCTTGACTTACCAAGTTTTACTCCTAAAGATGCATTTATGTTTGAACCATAACTCCAAACTGTCCCTCTTTTGGAGGGACTGTCCCTCATTTGTAACCAAATCCCTATGTTTTTGTTTTATTCCATGTTGTCCACCCATTTTGGTTTGATGCATTCGTCCCCTAAAAGAAAATCTACCATTTAACTACCAACAAAGTTATACTGCTTTAAAGTAAAAATAAAAGACAAAACTTTTTCATTTTGGATAGAGTAAGTTAGGGCTAAAACTGTCATGTTTTTTGTTTATTTTGTTATTATTCCATCTGTGTCTATGAAGAGAGACTTCACTTCACGTTGTCAGGAGTCTAGTTGGAGGCAAAGGTGCTGAGAGGGCTTCCATTGCGGCTGAGTGCAGCGCAACCCTGAAGGTGGGACAGGGAAGGCAGTACCCAAAAAAGCAGGGTTTGCCGGTGGCTGTTGCCGGATGACTTGATCACCGTGGAGCAGCTGAAGTCCGGTAGGAGAATCAGAAGCTAGGCCAGGGGTCATACACTATAATGTCTTGTACACACGACTGTTGTGTTTACATTACAATGTCCCGACACAATGCACACCAGCGCGCTGTTTAGGCTGACATGAGCTGACTGGTGACCTTCTTTCTAAATTATTGTGATTTTTAATTTTTAAAATTATAAGTATAAACCTATTTGTGAAAAAAAGCAGATTTTGGATTCAGGTCGGGTCACTGGAACAAGCCAAGGTCATTCATGGTAAGACGGCAAACTGGGATCAAAGCTGGGATCAAGCAGTGGAGAAGGCAGAAGTAGGTCAGAATATAAGCCAAGGGTCAAGCCAGGAGATCAGGATAAGCGGGTAGAGGAAACTGGGTCATTCAACGGGAAGTCCAAGATCAGAATTCAGGAACACAGGGAACACAGGGGAGCTAACGATAATCCAGCAACTCAGGGATCTCAGCAGTGGGTTTATATAGGCAGTGGGTGTCAGCATCTATCACAACCTGCAATTGTGCGCTCCTGTTAGCGCCATTGTGCATCTGCGTATGCCCGTTTAGCACTGGCGCGTATGCCCATTAGCGCTGTCGCGCATCTGCGTATGCCAATATGCCTGAAGGTTTGTCTGGTGAACAGGGATGGACTGGCCATTGGGACTACAGGGTGTTTCCCGGTGGGCCGATGGCTCAGTGGGCCGGCTTCAGTGACCGTGGCCTGGGAGTTTCTCACTTCTGCCTAATCTTGTCCCATAAGAGGGGGGGGCACCAAACTGCTTCTTTGCCCCGGGAGAAATAATGTTTAGCTTCCCCACTGGTACTGCCTATAAGAGTACCAGTACCAGCTGTTCTACTCTAATGAAGTAAAACGGCTAGTGGCTAGTGAAGGAGGAGAGGGGGCTTGGGTGGCCAGGGGGGGGGGTGCCGGAGTTGTCTGGCCGCTGTGGGAGAGACCTGTCAAAGTGGGCCAGTCTGAAGTCCAGGGCCAAATTTTTGTCCCAGTCCAGCCCTGCTGGTGAAGCCATGAGTATTGGCGACATTGCCAGTCCTATGGCCATTTCCTTGACATGCATCCTGTCCCGTAGCTACTGTAAAACAGGAAGTAAGAAGAAATCCCTCCAAAGTGATCGAAATCCCAGGTTGTCACCAGAACTAGTGTCGTCATTGGAAGATTTACCCTTTATTACTATTCTGGGGACAACCCAATATTTGGGATTTTCTTTTACTTTCACTTTTGTTGATAACCATAAACGGGACAAATAGAGAAGGTAGATCTCTCTAAGGCTGCGTACACACGACCGGTCAAAACCGATGAAAAAGGACCGAAGTCCAGTTTCATCGGTCCAAACCGACCGTGTGTACGGCCCATCGGACTTTTGCCTTTCAGACCAAAGTTTTAGAACTTGCTTTAAAATCGAACCGATGGACGGCTGACCATCGGTTCTGACACAAAAGCATTGGTTCAAATCCTGCGCATTCTCAGAATCAAGTCGACGCTTGCTTGGAAGCATTGAACTTCATTTTTTTCAGCACGTCGTGTGTTTTATGTCACCGCGTTCTGACCCGATCGGTTTTTGAACTGATGGTGTGTACGCACATCAGACCATCAGTCTGCTTCAGCGGTGAACCGATGAAAACAGTCCGTCGGACCATTCTCATCGGATGGATCGATCGTGTGTACGCGGCCTAACAGGGCGGGGCACAGACAGCAATAAAAACCTGCCAAGTGTTCCAATCCCTCTCCACTCTATCCAAATGTAAAAAAAAACAATGGGCCAAATCCTCAAAAGGGATACGCAGGCGGATCTGCTGTTCCGCCTGCGTATCCCTGTGCCTATCTTTGGAACTGATCCTCAGAAGCAGTTTTCCAAAGATAGGCAGAAGATCCGACATCTGTAAGAGACTTACACTGTCGGATCTTAGGATGCAGTACCGCATCCGCCGCTGGGGGCATTTCGCGTCGAAATGCTGCTTCGCGTATGCAAATGAGGACTTACGGAGATCCACAAAGCTTTTCAGCTTTGTTTTTTCTCCGTAAGTTTACGTTTGCATGCGTAAAATTAGGGCTGCTTTTACAAGGTGTAAACTGTTTACACCTTGTAAAAACAGACCTTTTTTTTCGATCGCCGCGATTTTTTTTTAAATTAGATTTTTTTTTTCCGCCGTATCTTTTTTTTAACCCGTCGCAACTTTTTAACCCGGCACGATCCTCAAAACTCGGCGTATCGTAAAAACACGCGATGCACGTCGGGAAAAATGACGTCACGGGCATGCGCAGTACGTCCGGCGCGGGAGTGCGCCTAATTTAAATGGGAATCGCCCATTTGTATTAGGAACGCCTTGCGCCGGACGGAGTTAAGTTGCACTGCCGAAAATTTCCAGGTAAGTGCTTTGAGGATCGGCACCTAACTTGGGAGATTTGCGGCAGTGTAACTTAACTCGGAAAAGTTATGTTAAGCCCGTTTTTTGAGGATTTGGCCCAATGTGCCTAATGCGCGTTGACTTGTGTTGATCTGTGTTTTAGCGCACTTGTAAAATGCAGGTCAATGCATAGACACATAAAAAATAATTGTTTTTCTATGTCAAACACGCATAAAATGGATGGAAATGTACATCTATTTTTCCTGTGAATTCAGCCTTATACTTTAATTATACTAAGCCTCGGGCACGTTTATACCAGGTGCTTTGACCTGCTTAGATCTGCATTGATCAACACAGGCCCAAAGCAAGGACACACAGTTTGTGCATTGCATAAAAATTCAGCTTTCCTGTATTTTTATGCAGCACAAGGAATGGCACCACATGTCAATGTTGCATAAAGTTCAATCAAGTGTTTTATTGTAATTTTAAAGAACGTAAGGTAAAGGTAAAAACAAGAAATGTACAATGTGTTTACATTACAATGTCCCTACACAATGCACACCAGTAAGCTGTTTAGGCTGACATGAGCTGACTTGTGACTTGTGACTTTTCTAAATTATTGTGATTTTAATTTTTAAAAGTATAAATATAAACCTATTTGTGGAAAAAAGCACTTTTTTTTTGTGTATAAAATTGTTGTTATCCACATAACTGATGGCATAACAATAGTGTTTCCTTTGCCTATATACTTTGTGCTAATAGGTGCCTGTCATGTCATAAAGTTGAGAGGTATGGTTTTAGCCCCCCAGTGCATAGTGCAAGGATTAAGGCCATGTTCACACTGGTGTGACACGAAAGTCGCACGTCTTCCGATCTGACTTTGCCCTGTGTATTCGGTCCGACTTCTATGCGACTTTAATGAACAGGATCCGTTTTTTTATCCAACTTTGAGATGAATGCGACTTGTCATTTGACCAATCAAAACAATTCATTCTGGTATGAATGAAACCTCACGCCAAATTTATTTTTAAAAAACGTTGGGTCTCACCTCAAATTCATCCTATGTCGTTTGGGTCTTGTATGGATCCTGAGGGGGATCCCTATGAATTACAAAAAAGGCATAGGCAAAGGCATAGGTTCCCCCCCCCCCCCCATACCAGACCCTTCGGTCCCTTCAAAGTCCAAATGGAAGGGTTGTAGTCTACAAATTCCTGCTATCATTTTAGTTCAGATGTTTCTACTAAAACTACAAAAAAAATTGCCAAGTTTGTGGAGAGATCTGCTAGGTATTTTAGCTCAGAGTTTTAGGGACCTCATAGGTACCTTTCTGTACTTAAAGTTCAGTCAATCTCTAACTTAAAATGTATATTACCCCCTGTTCTGCCCTCACTATGTGTTTGAAGTACAAGGCTTAGCACAGTGTTTCTCAACTCCAGTCCTCGGGGCGCACCAACAGGTCTTGTTTTCAGGCTTTCCATTATTGTGCACAGGTGATTTTATCAGTTTCACTGCCTTAGTAATTACCACAGCAGTTTGATCTGAGGTAAATCCTGAAAACATGACCTGTTGGTGCGCCCCGAGGACTGGAGTTGAGAAACACTGGCTTAGCAGACAGCTAACAACTTCCAAATAAAGACTCAGGAGGAAGGGCTAATGCCCCGTACACATGACCGGGTTTCCCGATGGGAAAACTGCAGGGAGAGCTTTTGGCCGGGAATCACAGCCGTGTGTGTATGCTCCTCGCAGTTTTTCCGACGGGAAAACTGGCCAAAAACTGCCGGACATACAAAGAGAACCTTTTTGTCAGTTTTCCTGTGGGGAAAATCTCAGATGGAGCATTTACACGGTCGGGATTCCAGAGGAAAAGCTCTCATCTGAGTTTTTCCGACGAGAAACCCGAACGTCTGTAGCAGGTTTTCGGTTTTCCCCTCTGGATTTCCGACGGACCTTTTCTAGTTGGGAATCCTGGTCGTGTGTACTAGGCATAACAGTTGTAATCTTTACTGAGAATTCATTTTTTTATAACTGCAAAACACAAATTCTAAAAATATGCATTAGCATTTTACATTATATTACAAAATGCACATCGTGACAGGCATGCTACATTACTGTTAGGGCACTAGCTAATAGAAAATGAGGCCTATCTAAAAGAACTCCCTGACAGAAAAATACTACTAAACACACATAAAAAAAATTCAGGCGTGCGTTGGACCGTTGGATTAGTAGAACATATACTAAATAATTGTGAGTGTAAAAAATATTGCGCAAACTAAAATATAATATGGATAGGCAGCCAACACACAAACTGTATTTGTGAAAGAATGTAAAAATATAAAGTGTAGCGCCAATGACTCAGCTCTACTCGGGATGCCCCAAATGGAGTAAGACACTCCTGAAAGGAATGAAAAAACAACGTGTATCCACACAGTGATAGTGGGATAATGTATAGTATCACAAATGTGAAATATCAATCACAAATATAAAAATGAGAATATTAAATAAACCTGTAAATTGAACAAAGTGCATTACACAAATTCAACCCAACACCATATTGTACATAAATCAATCTGTGTTGTTATGTGTCCATAGAGATCAATCCGGCAATCAAAAAGATGTTTGATAGCAAAAAGAGGAGGTAACAACTCTCCCAATTTGGCATATGAACCAGACACCCAGCATCAACATAAATTAATATGTGGAAGAATCTCTATATTCCTCTGTAACAGTCTGCATAGAAACAGAAGATGTAAAGTCCGTCCCCCTATCAGTGGTGATATACAAGTATAAACTCTTTCCACTCGTATGGACTTGAAGAGATGAATATCTTCAGCAACTCATTCCAATCACTTTAGGGAAGGTAGTAAATGGATACTCTTACCAGATTCCAATGACCCACTACTCATCATACGATGGGTGGGTCTCCAATGCTTGTATGGGCCGATTGCCCTCTCTGGTTATCCTTGCGGTGGTATCCTTCCAAGACTATTTCAAAGCCTATGTGACATCAGGACGGTTGCTGGTGGGAGATTATACTCACAGTCCAGGGGGGTTTGGATGTTTCCAAGGGTGATTGGAAAATCGTGATACAGCCAATAATTGATCATACCAAGGTATGTGAGGAAAAAAGAAAAAAGAAAAAGCTCCTCATAGTGTAAAAAAGTTGTGATTTAATAAAAAACATCAAACTAGTGTCACTACAAAGATCAACACTTTGAATAAAATTGGCAATAAAATTCAGTAGTGAATCTAAAAAAAAGGAGAAAACAATCCAACCAGAAAAACATGCAGCAAAAAATAAAGCTTCAATGCCCTGTGAAAGGCTGAAGGAATCCACAGAGTTTTAGCAGATGGTGGCAATGTGACCTGTATACCCTACCGGTTTCGTCGCAATTGGACTTCTACTGGGGTCTGGACTGTGAGTATAGTCTCCCACCAGCAACCGTCCTGATGTCACATAGGCTTTGAAATAGTCTTGGAAGGATACCACCGCAAGGATAACCAGAGAGGGCAATCGGCCCATACAAGCATTGGAGACCCACCCATCGTATGATGAGTAGTGGGTCATTGGAATCTGGTAAGGCCCCGTACACACCATAGAATCTATCCGCAGATAAATCCCATCGAATGGGTTTCAGCGGATAGATTCTATGGTGTGTACACTCCAGCGGATATTTATCCGCGGATAAATCTCCCCTGGGATGGATTTCCAGCAGATGAATATTTGCTGACATGCTCAACAATGGTGTGTACACGCCATCGCATAGAAATCTGCTGAAATCCTCGAGAGGATTTATCCGCGGATACGGTCCGCTGGACCGTATCCGCGGATAAATCCTCTCGTGTGTATGGGGCCTAAGAGTATCCATTTACTACCTTCCCTAAAGTGATTGGAATGAGTTGCTGAAGATATTCATCTCTTCAAGTCCATACGAGTGGAAAGAGTTTATACTTGTATATCACCACTGATAGGGGGACGGACTTTACATCTTCTGTTTCTATGCAGACTGTTACAGAGGAATATAGAGATTCTTCCACATATTAATTTATGTTGATGCTGGGTGTCTGGTTCATATGTCAATTTGGTGAGTTGTTACCTCCTCTTTTTGCTATCAAACATCTTTTTGATTGCCGGATTGATCTCTATGGACACATAACAACACAGATTGATTTATGTACAATATGGTGTTGGGTTGAATTTGTGTAATGCACTTTGTTCAATTTACAGGTTTATTTAATATTCTCATTTTTATATTTGTGATTGATATTTCACATTTGTGATACTATACATTATCCCACTATCACTGTGTGGATACACGTTGTTTTTTCATTCCTTTCAGGAGTGTCTTACTCCATTTGGGGCATCCCGAGTAGAGCGGAGTCACTGGCGCTACACTTTATATTTTTATATACTAAATAATTGAAAAATGAATGACAGCCAACTTACAGACATATGCTTCCAAAGCTAGCATTAAAAAAATAGTGGAGCTCTTCTGATACTTCTTCACTGTAGAAGGGATTAGGAAAAATGGCTACTGGGCAGGAAGTGGGCGTAATATAATACAGTTCCTGTTAGTAATGGATCCCAATTTAAAGCAACAGTAAGAAAATATACTTTATGGTGATCAGAACACCTTTTATATATATATATATATATATATATATATATATATATATATATATATATATATACTGTACAGACCAAAAGTTTGGACACACCTTCTCATTCAAAGAGTTTTCTTTATTTTCATGACTATGAAAATTGTAGATTCACACTGAAGGCATCAAAACTATGAATTAACACATGTGGAATTATACATAACAAAAAAGTGTGAAACAACTGAAAATATATTTCATATTCTAGGTTCTTCAAAGTAGCCACCTTTTGCAGCAGACACATCTCTAGAACTGTTAAGAGGAGACTGTTTGAATCAGGCCTTCATGGTAGAATATCTGCTAGGAAACCACTGCTAAAGAAAGGCAACAAGCAGAAGAGACTTGTTTGGGCTAAAGAACACAAGGAATGGACATTAGACCAGTGGAAATCTGTGCTTTGGTCTGATGAGTCCAAACTTGAGATCTTTGGTTCCAATCCCTGTGTCTTTGTGCGACGCAGAAAAGGTGAACGGATGGACTCTACATGCCTGGTTCCCACCGTGAAGCATGGAGGAGGAGGTGTGATGGTGTGGGGGTGCTTTGCTGGTGAAACTGTTGGGGATTTATTCAAAATTGAAGGCATACTGAACCAGCATGGCTACCACAGCATCTTGCAGCGGCATGTTATTCCATCCGGTTTGCGTTTATTTGGACCATCATTTATTTTTCAACAGGACAATGACCCCAAACACACCTCCAGGCTGTGTAAGGGCTATTTGACCAAGAAGGAGAGTGATGGGGTGCTGCGCCAGGTGACTACCTCTTGAAGCTCATCAAGAGAATGCCAAGAGTGTGCAAAGCAGTAATCAAAGCAAAAGGTGGCTACTTTGAAGAACCTAGAATATGATCAGTTGTTTCACATTTTTTTGTTATGTATAATTCCACATGTGTTAATTCATAGTTTTGATGCCTTCAGTGTGAATCTACAATTTTCATAGTCATGAAAATAAAGAAAACTCTTTGAATGAGAAGGTGTGTCCAAACTTTTGGTCTGTACTGTATGTATGTATGTATGTATATATATATATATATATATATATATATATATATTTGTCTCTCTATCTATTTATATTTATATATATATATATTCTTTATTACCCAGCCAGCTGAAGAAGATAGGAGAATAGCGGATTCAGGCGTAATCATAGGAAACAGTCCTGCTCCCAAACGTAACACTTCTCTTCACCACTCCCGCCGGAGTGTGTTTAGTGTACCCGGACAGGCCTCTCTCACTGACCTGGCAGCTGGAGTATCACTCGGACAATTTTAGGAATACGTCTCTGCCACAGACCCTCCTTGGTGAACTTGAACTTGGGAGAAATTCTCTGCCACAGACCCCTCTTAATGAGCCTCAAAAGATACCTCTGTCACAGGTCCCCTCTGGGTTGGATTATTGGAGATATGCCTCCTTACTTGAGTTACGTCTGGATCTCCTTCAACTTGCCACCCAGGTACCGACCGACAGGTGATCAATCCCTCGGTGTCCGGCTACCTCGATCCACGGTGGTTTGTCAAGGCCCTTTTGGACCGCCAGCCTCTCAATGGCGCTGCTCAGACTGACTCCCCACTGAACAGCAGTACAGCTTGGGATCTTCAGATTGGGAACCCAGTCACTCACTGCCCCCCCGCCACTGTTCAGATGCTCTGGGTCAGCATGGCCCCAGAACCAGAAACACCACGTGGCACGTACGCCCCGGCCAGGTAGGCCATGACGCCGGGGTGCCGTGATGTGGCCACCCTAAAGGTGGGTGCCACACTGGACGAAAAAGACCCAGAACCAATGGTGTCTTTCCCATAAATACCGCTCCCAGCATGCACAGCGAGGACAAACCCTCGTGATTGGCTGCTGGGAAGAACACCCAAACCTCGACTCCACTGCTGCCACCTGCAGTACTGGGGTTGGAAGAACACCCCAGCACAGCAGAATGGGCTCACAGCACAGCCAAGCTGAGACAGAGACCACAATTTGCTACTAACAATCTGGATCAGAGTTTAACTACACTCTGATCTGCCCTTAAATTTCACTAGCACCAGTACTGTAAGGTAGATAGGCGCTACATATATATGTATATATAATGTGTGTGTGTGTGTGTGTGTGTGTGTGTGTGTGTGTGTGTCTGTCTGTCTGTGTTTTCATGTTACTTGTTGTAAATGTAGCCTTTTTTGTGAGTTTTTATTTGCAAGTTTAAAAAAAATCACACTCACCGAAGTGGCTGCAGCATTGATCTGCTGTGGCAGCTGTCTTACACTGGCTCTACACCAAAAACTGAGCGTTCATACACCACTGATCGCTCAATTTTTGGATCCACTCTGAGCAGAGAGCAGTGACAGTCATTCACATGCTCACTGCTCTGCCCCTCCACCACTCACTGGAGCACTGGACTGTGGAGGGGGTGGGAGCAGCTGGTTTAGGCTCTCAGTAGCATGCCAGTTAGGCATCTGGGTGGATCCCAACATTATCATTGGTTTCCCTGCAGAGCCTGGACCAGCTTTCTGATGTCAGACAGTTACAGAAGTGCAGAACGAAGTGCACTCCTATGACCCACAGGAGAAGTATGACCAAAAAAGGTTTGACCAGGGGTGGCCCGTCCATTGTGGGCGCATGGGCGCTTCCCCCCCCTCTCTTTGCCACTGTCGCCGCCTATCCATGCGCCCCGGTTGGTGTTTTTTGAAGCACCTAATTAGAGCCAGAGGCTCTAATACTCTTCAAAATAGGGTGGCTCGGAGTGCAGATTATTGAACCCGGAGCCCACCCAGGTGTGTTGCAACAGCAAATTAATATTCACTTTTGCAACACTGATTCTCCTCCCAGCCAATCATGAAGTGGGTCTCATACCTGTCACCCAATTGGCTGAAAGGACAGGCGATCCTTTTGGTTGTCTAGAAGGAGAAGGGGAGGAGCTGGAAGCTGCCATAGAGGAGAGGACTCGGAGTCAAGCTGCTGCACGCCACCCACCACAATGGGGTAAGTTGCCGGATCGACCGCAAACAGCGGGGGATCATCAGCCTATGCAGTGTCCCTGTGCTGCTGTCGGGTGTCATAGATTGGCTGGGCTTGTCTCCCTCATTCTTCCAGCAGCATTTCCCGGTGTCTGGCTTTTAGTCTGAGTGTGCAGATGGGAGGAGATCGGAGCACTAGTACCAGGAGCCCAGACTGACCTGCAAACAGCAGGGGGGTGCTGCTCGGGGGGATTTGGGGGGATTAAGGGTTGTTTGTCGCCGCCCCCCAAAAAAACCAGCCGCCACTGGCTTTGACCAAACAAACCACCCGGCCCCCCCTGTTGCTCGGTTGATCAGGGAACAGACCTGCTCCCGTCATTCCCCCATCCGCCCACCACCCCCAGCACTTTCCCCATCCAGGTCGCAGGCAGCTTCGGCGGCTTCCCCCTGCATCTCCTTCTTGGCGCCTTCTCCCCTGTTTCTGCTCCCAGCCAATACGGTCGCTCTGCTCCCAAGCCCACCATTTTTTAAGCCAATTAGAGCCTCGGGTTTTCACATGCTTAAAAAAAACATTGAAATTCATGCGTCCTGTACCCTGCATGTAGATTAGGGGTTGGAGCGCATAAATTAGGGGGCAACGCCCAAGCACACCTAATGGAGCGTCCTCCACTTGCTTTGACCAAACTTTTCCTTCAACCACTTGCCGCCCACCATATAGCAATATGACGTTGGCAAAGTAGTTAAGTTACCCTGACCGGAGGTCATATAAAGTGATCAGGATAAGGAGCCGGCGCGTGCCCCTGGGGTGTGCAGTGATCGGTGGTGCAGCGTGTCAGTCTGACACACCGCAACACCAATCTAGGTAAAGAGTCCCTGATGGAGACTATTTACCACGTGATCAGCTGTGTCCAATCCCAGCTGATCACAATGTAAACAGTAAAAGCCACTGACAGACGTGAGTAGAGGAGAGCCAATGGGCTGCTCCTCTGACAGGGGGGTATGCATTGATTGATTATCAGTGCAGCCCCCCCCCCCAAGAATGCCCACCCAGGACCACCAGGGATGCCCACCACTTGTGACCACCAGGTATGCCACCCATGGCCACTAGGGATGCCAATTAGTGCCCACAATTGATGCCAATCGGTTCCCACCACTAATGCCTGCCAGTGCCTCATTATCAGTGATGCCCATCAGTGCCATCTATCAGTGTACATCAGTCCCATCCATCATTGTCCATCAGTGCCACTTATCAGTGTGCATCCACGCCCATCAGTGCCACCTATCAGTGCCCATCAGTGTCACCTATCAACACCCGTCAGTGCCACATATGCGTGTCCATCAGTGCCATCTATCAATGCCCATCAGTGCTGCAAATCAGTGCCGCCTATCATTGCTGCATATTGGTGCCCATCATCAGTGCCAACTCATTTGTGCCACCTCATCAGTGCCCATCAGTGCCGCCTTATCAGTACTTGTCAGTGCATTCTCATCAGTGCCCATCAGTGAAGGAGAAAATGTACTTATTTGTAAAGTTTTGTAACAGAAACGAATAAAAAAAATCTAAATTTTCTGTCTTTTTTTATTTGTTTAGCAGAAAATAAAAACCCCAGAGGTGAAATACCACCAAAAGAAAGCTCTATTTGTGGGAACAAAATGATAAAAAAAAATTGTTTGGGTAAAGTGTAGCATGACCGCACAATTGTCATTTAAAAAAACAACAGCGCTGAAAGCTAAAAATTGACTTGGGCAAGAAGGGGTGAAAGTGCCCTGTATTGAAGTGGTTAAAACCCCATGGCCCTGACAGTTCTTCTTTATTGTTGTGTCATTCTGAGAACAACATATCTGTTGTTCCGCCATAAAGATGCAGGACTCAGTGCCTGTATCTCAGTCTGTTTAGCTGGCGCACTCCCTGACTGGCCCTGCTGTGTTCATTGACAGTGGTACCCAGCAATGGCTGTTAAAGCTGAAGAGGGTACTTCCCTGCTATGTGTGATCTCATTCTGACCGTCCAGTAGTCACACTGTTTGCACACAAGTCGCCCACCATCTAACAGAGACATGCCCAGCACTGGAGAAATGAACATGAAGGGAGGCTGTGCAGTAACATGACTGTAAATAAAATATTTAAAAAAAGGTACATAACCATTAATTAGTATTTTTGTTTAAAAGCTACATTATTATTAGAGTTTATAGCACTATTTTACAAAAACTTTAGGATGTTTGAGTTTAAAGAGTTCTGTGGGGTTGCTAAAAACTATAGGTCCCGTGTTGATAATCTTTTGTCTAACTGATGTAAATATTAGAGTAGAAGCCTTTTTATAATGTAAATTACAGGAAATGACTCCCACATTTACAACGTACTTTGCTATTATCAGTGCAGAAATACTTAGCAATCAACTTTAATTCATATTTATATCAAACTTCATTTAGTGTTTTTGTATAACAGCTGGTCTTTTGAAATATTTATTTTCAAAGTAAATTGTCAGTGTCCTTCATGTATTTAGCATGGTAAATGAAAATTGGTTGGGGTTTTTTCAACATATGGGATCACCTTTTCCTTTTTAAAGTTCTTGCCATTAAAGTGATTCTAAAGGCAGAAGGTTTTTTTTTTTTATCTTAATGCATTCAATACATTAAAATAAAAACCTTCTGGGTGCAGCAGCCTCCCTCAGGCCCCCTAATACTTACCTGAGACCCATCTCTATCCAGTGATGTGCACAACTGCCTTAGCCATCCGGGACTCTCCCTCCTTACTGGCTGAGACACAGCAGACTTGGCTCCTGCTGCTGTCAATCAAATTGGTTAGCCAATCAGGAGAGGGTGTGGGGCTGAATGTGGCTCACGGAGCTGAAGATCGGCTCGGGTGCCCCCATCGCAAGCTGTTCTCTGTGGTGGCACTCAATAGGAAGGAGGGGCCAGAAGAGCCAGCGAAGGACCCAAAAAAATGAGAATCGGGGCTGCTCTGTGCAAAACCATTTCACAGAGCAGGTAAGTATAACATGTTTGTTATTTTTAACCACTTAAGGACCGCCTATCGCCCATATACGTCGGCAGAATGGCACAGCTGGGCACAATCACGTACCTGTACGTCCTCTTTAAATTCCCTAGCCGTGGGTCGCCCGCGACCCGGTCCGAAGCTCCGTGACCGCGTCCGCGGGACCCGTGGACCCGATCGCTGCCGGTGTCACAGGAGCTGAAGAACGGGGAGAGGTGTGTGTAAACACACCTTCCTCGTACTTCACAGTGGCAGTGTCACTGATACTGTGTTCCCTGATATAAGGAAAGACGATCAGTGACATCACAAGTCCAGTCCCGCCCCCCTAGAGTTAGAAACGCACATGAGGTCACACTTAACCCCTACAGCGCCCCTAGTGGTTAACTCTTAAACTGCAATTGTCATTTTCACAGTAATCAATGCATTTTTATAGAACTTTTTGCTGTGAAAATGACAATGGTCCCAAAAATGTGTCAAAATTGTCCGATGTGTTTGAAAGACTAGTGGTAGGAGTGTTGAGTGCAAGAAAATAATCCTGTCCCAGTAAACTATTAAAATTCTTACCCCAACTTTCAGGCCTCATGCACACTGGACATTAAAATAACGTTATAAAAACGCCAGTAGCTCTGCAGTTTTTTTTTTTAATGGATAAAAAATGCGGGTGAGTAAAGTTTTTGAGCGTTTATCAGTGTTTATCAACGTTTATCAGCATTAGAGCGTTTTTACAGCTAAAAAACGTCTCTCAGAACCCACTAGTTTGGGTTTTTTTTTACTGCTCAAAAACGCCACTGCCCAGAACTGATAACAGCCTATGTGTGCATGGACATGTAGGACAACATGATGGAGAGTTTATTGACTGTAGAAAAAAACGTCTAAAAACTGCCAAAAAAAGCTGCTGTAAAAACGTCAAACGTCCAGTGTGCATGAGGCCTCAATGCTGCTGGCTCCCGCTACCTCAGTGCTGCTTCGCTGAACACTGAACTTCAGGTCTTCACAGGAAAATGTTAACAGTGCATAGTGCTGTGTGGAGTCAGTATGTTAGCTTGGAGAAGGAATAATGGGAAAAGTGGGAGGAGCAGGGAGTGCCTTACCATCCTAGGCTATGGGGTTGTATGCTTCTATTGATGAACAAAGTCTAGGGAGACAAAATTCTAGCCCCTGCATGCAAGGTCACCCTGCAACAAAAAACACTGGACAACGGTCATGGCACCAGCTTAAACTGAAACATAGTCAAGAAGTAAAATATAAAGAAGCTGCATACTTATTACGTGAATAAATCAGCTGCTGAATGTGCTTAAAAAAAACTCAGGATTTACTCCCACTTTATATTTTGCACTTATTAAACAGATGTAACACACTAATTGCAAAAGTATATTCAACAGACCAAAACAGTATCTATTTTTTAGTAAATAAACCATATTATGTCATTGATCATAAGCATACTTCCTTAATCAATCCCTTGGGTAAATGCCTGCAAAGATTACATTTTTATTTATTTATTTTCACTGGAAAGTGTCCTATTAATCCTCGCATCTTTATTTAAAGAGTTTAACTAACTTAAGGACCGCCGCATGACTTTTTACGCCGACAGAATGGCGCGGCTGGGCAAATGGGCGTATAGGTACGTCCCCTTTAATTTGCCGCAATGTGGTCGCAAGCTCCGTGACCTTGCCCACGGGACCCGCGGACTCGATGTCTGCCGGTGTCCCGCGATCGGTTCACAGAGCTGAAGTTTTTTTTTATCTGGTAGTTTGGCAACACTGGTGGTGGGTTGCACAGCCATTCATTTTAAACCCCAACACACATTGCAGATCATTACAAAGCAGATGCCCTGTGTTGTGGTACACTACCTTTAAAAAGATTCCCACCTTTTTATTACATAAAGTGCTGGGCCAGTGCTGGGCCATATACAATTAATGGGTTGTGTTAGTGTAGCATGATTTAAAGTGTTGTCTTACTGCATGTGCAGTAAAGCAAGGAAAAGTGTGAATGAGTCTAATTTGTAATTTATTTAAACATATAGCATTTGAAACAATCCCTGGAATGTATCTACAGCTTGAATTCAGATGTCGGTGGATAATATAATTCCATCAGTTCAAACCGCTATTTAAAGTTTCTAAAAGTGATTATTTGTACTTACACAGTACTGCCTCAAGCTGTCACTTGTAATGCAAAAACTGCATTTCACACAAAGCTGATGGTTTTATTCTCTGTGTAGGGATCGATTTACATGTAAAAATGTATAGAGTACACAATTCTAAACCCAAGGCGACAGCTCTAAAACATTCTGTTTACTAACATTTCCATTGTGAATTCCTGAACACAGAACATTCTTTTTATATTTTATAACAGGCCAATTTATTTTTCTTGCAGACACAAAGCAATCCTGATTGTATGCATGCACCTGTAAATAAAAAGCATATACCATTGTTGCATTTTTTTTTTTTTTTGCAAGATCACAACAAAAATCCAACCAGGAACATGACAAAGATACTCACAATTTTTAAGACATTATTGAAAGTCCTACAACCATCTCAAAATAGGTGGTGGTGCCATAAGCAGCCAATTTCAGTTTCAGATTTCCAAACTAGACTCAAAATACGGCAATCTTTATAAAATGCAAATAAAGTAAAGGGGGCCTAGAGATCACTTTTGACATGACAAAACACTGAACAATTTTGAATAATTAAATATACATTCAATTTAAACATGATCATTTTGCATTTTACTCCCACACTAGGTAAATCCCTATATTGATACTGATCTCTTTTACTGAATGGTCTTGAGGCTAAGCTTATGAAAATGCCTCCGAGTTTTTTCTATGTCTCCATTGACATTAACAGCTTCATTCTGGGGCCCCTGCAGCCTGAGACACTGTCTGGTTTTCATTACTCTCCTTGTCTACATTGGGGATATTTGTTCTTGACTCCTGAGTAATCAGTGGGCCCTGAATACCACACATCTAGGTGTTATGTGAGGTGAATGGTGTGGCAACCTCAGCCTTGACCCCAACGCGTTTCGCTCTCCCCCTGAGCTTAGTAATGGGGATCAGATCTCAGAACAGAAATGTAACGGTCAGGGTGTCACGTACCTGGTTGGCGAGCCCGACGTGCAAGGAGTGGCTGCCCTTGCTCCTCTGACCACGAGACCCCTGATAGAGCAGACAGGGGGCTCGGGGGTACAGAGTTGCACGAGTGCCGGTTGCAGCGCTGGTGCTGAGCTGAGAAGAGCTCCAGAGGTCCCGGACAGCGTAGGGAAGCAGGTGCAGGCTGGCAGACCCAATAGGCAGGTGAAGATGCAGGAAGCAGATGAGGCAGCAACAGCGGGGAAGGTGTATTGTAGTCCAGTGGGGACAAGTCCCAGCAGAGGGATCCGCTGATGGGTATTGGATCCGGTACAGGTGCGGAAGTTCAGCAGAGTCAAATCCAGGCAGAGTCGGCAACAGGCGGGCAGCAGAAGTACAGTGGGTCAGGCAGGAGAATGGTCAGGCGATCCGTAGTCAGGGCAGGCAGGGAGAGACAGGTACAAGCCGGGTGATCAGGAATCAGGTATAACAGGAACAAGGGTACAAGGGTCACAGGGGGCGCTGTAGACAGGTCAGCAATGAGTGCAGGGGTCAGGATCCTTTTGAACCCGAGTTTGGCGCCAAAACGGCGTCCTCACGTGCACGCGCGCTGCCGCCGCTGGTGCGCGCGCCCGTGCGCGAGTGCGCCGCGATTGCGCCGCGATTGCGAGTGCGCGCGCCCGCGCGCGCCAAAGTGCCGCTGCTGCCATCTAGTGGCCGAGATTGTTCATGACATTGCCCCCCTCCAATGGGCAGCCTCCGGATGCCCAACTGAGACAACTTAAGAGGATGAGCATCTTTAAAGGACTGGACCAATCTCTCCGCATGGATGTTACATTCTGGTTCCCATGAATTATCTTCGGGTCCATAGCCCTTCCATTTCACTAAGAACTGGATCTGGCCGCCTCTCTTCCTACAGTCCAGGATAGCTTCCACCTCAAACTCTTCCTCACCGTCGACTAGAACTGGTTCAGGAGGCCCGGTGTCCCTCTGAGGGAAAGGATCAGGGACGTCAGGTTTGAGAAGAGTGACGTGGAACACTGGATGGATGCGGAAGGATTCAGGCAGTTCCAATTCATACGCCACGTTATTGATTTTCCTCTTGACGGGAAAGGGACCCAAAAATTTTGGACCCAATTTCTTTGATGGACATGCCAGTTTCAGGTTTTGAGTGGATAGCCACACTTGGTCTCCTGGTTCTAGGTTAAGCTCCCCCCTCCTTTTCCTGTCAAACACCTCTTTGTTATACTCCTGCGTCTTGGTCATGGTCTCCTGCAGAATCTTATTGTTGGTGCTGAAAAAGTTCAAAGTCTCCTGGACCGCGGGTACCGTACTTTCAGGGATGGAGTTAGACATGAACAAGGGGTGGAAGCCGTAGTTTGCATAAAACGGAGATTGTCTTGTGGCGGAGTGAATAGAGTTATTATACGCAAACTCGGCTAGGGGCAGCAAGGAAGCCCAATCTTCTTGGGAAAAGGAAGAGAAACAGCGTAGGTATTGTTCAACAGTCTGATTAGTTCTCTCCGTCTGACCGTTCGACTGCGGGTGGTACGCTGAGGAGAACGACAGGCCGATATTAAGGGCTTCGCAGAGTGCTCTCCAAAACCTGGACGTAAATTGTACCCCCCGGTCGGATACAATATTTGCAGGGACCCCGTGGAGTCTCACAATTTCTTTGATGAACATCCTTGCTGTTTCGGAAGCAGAGGGTGTGCCCCTCATGGGCAAAAAGTGAGCCATTTTGGAGAGTCTATCCACCACCACAAAGATGGTGGTAAAGCCCTCCGACCGGGGAAGTTCAACGATGAAATCCATGGAGATCATCTTCCAGGGTCTTTCTGGTACCGACAGTGGCTTCAGTAATCCCCAGGCTCTAGACTTCCCTTGTTCCGTATACAAGTGGCACAAGACTCCACGTATTTCCTGCAATCTGTTAAAAGTTGGGGCCACCAGAACGTACGCTGTAACAACTCTGATGTTTTGTGCACCCCAAAATGACCGGCCAGCTTGTGATCATGACAAAACCTTAGGACGGTGACCCATACACCTTCAGGTACAAAAATTCTGTCTTGATGCCACAACAACCCATCCTTCAGCTGAAGATCCAAACTCGGTAGGGGAGGAAGGCTGGAAGAGGCTTGCTTGATTTGCGATAGCAGGTCTTCTTGAAGAAGCAAGAAGTTTTTGAAGGACAAGATGGTGTCCGGAGGAGTAGAGATTTCTGAGTCACCATACATACGGGAAAGGGCATCGGGCTTGGAATTCTTTGACCCAGGTCTGTACGTTATGTGGAACACAAATCTTGTGAAGAATAATGCCCACCTGGCCTGACGTGGTTTTAGTCTTTTAGCAGATTTGAGGTACTCAAGATTCTTGTGGTCAGTATATATCAGGATCGGATGGGCTGCGCCTTCCAGAAGGTATCGCCACTCTTCCAGGGCGGCCTTGATTGCCAGCAGTTCCCGGTCCCCCACACCATAGTTCCTTTCAGGTTCAGACAATTTGCGGGAAAAAAACGCAACAGGGTGTAAGAGAGCCTTGGGGCCCTGTCTTTGGGAGAGGATCGCCCCAACAGCGGTTTCTGAAGCGTCTACCTCTAGGATGTAGGGCAGGCTAGCGTCAGGATGTCTGAGGATGGATGCTGATACGAACAAGTCCTTGAGCTTCTCAAAAGCCGACTGGGCCTCTGGGGACCATTGAAATCGACTGGCTTGTTTGGTTAGGCTGGTTATCGGGGCAATGATACTGGAGAACCCTCGGATAAACTTTCTATAAAAATTTGCGAAGCCGACAAAACGCTGGACACCCTTTTTGTCCTTGGGTGCCGGCCAATCAAGGATTGCAGAGACCTTTTGAGGATCCATTTTGATACCTTCCACTGAAATTATGAGACCCAGAAACTGTATGTCCTGGCGCTCGAACTCACACTTCTCGGGTTTTGCATAAAGTCCATGCAACCGTAGGCAGCCGAGTACACACCTCACATGTTCCCGATGTTTGCTTAGGGAAGGGGAGAAGATGAGGATGTCGTCCAGGTACACAATAACAAAAAGGTCGAGGTAGTCTCTGAAGATGTCGTTCACAAAATGTTGAAATGTGGCAGGGGCGTTACAAAGCCCGAAGGGCATGACCAGATATTCAAAATGTCCGAAGCGGGTTCGGAAGGCCGTCTTCCACTCGTCCCCGTCACGAATCTGTACCAGGTTGTATGCCCCGCGGAGATCCAATTTTGTGAAGATGACTGCCGCGCCCAAGCGTTGGAATAACTCAGGTACCAAGGGTAGCGGGTACCGATTTTTAATAGTCACTTTGTTCAATTCCCTGTAATCCACACAGGGGCCGAGGGAGTGGTCTTTCTTCTCTACAAAAAAAATCCCAGCCCCTGCCGGAGAGGTGGATGGGCGAATGAACCCCTTCCTGAGATTTTCATCAATGTAAGTTTTTAGGTTCTCAAGCTCAAGTCCTGTCAAGGGGAAGATTCTCCCAAAGGGAATTTCAGCTCCTGGGAGGAGCTCTATCGGGCAGTCGTAGGCCCTATGCGGAGGAAGGGTCTCAGCTCCCTTCTTACTGAACACGTCCAGGAAGTCGTGGTATGCACTAGGAACAACTTGACGACTTTCAGGGTCAGAGTCCATGCAGAGCAGGGGAGACGAGGAAGGGTGATACTTGCAGGCAATGTTGACGACAGTAAGGAGAGTTGAGGGTAATTTCCCCAGAGAGCCAGTTGATCTGTGGGTTGTGGGCTTGTAGCCACGGCATACCTAAGATAACAGGAAATATGGGTGACTCGATAATATCTAGGCACAGAAGTTCGTGGTGGATGTCGGCAATTGTTGTAGCCAGAGGCAAAGTCTCTTGGACAACCGGCCCGGATTTTAAGGCAGATCCGTCTGCAAGATGTACAGAAAGTCCAATAGTCTTAGAACGCAGAGGAATACGGTGTCTGGTGGCGAAGGACTGGTCCAAGAAACCACTGCACGCTCCGGAATCAATTATGGCGTGGACCGGAATATTCCTTCCGGGGAGCTGAAAGACAACGGAGACAGCCAGATGAGTTGAGCAGTTCTTGGGGAAAGCGGGTAAATGGACAGACGACAAAAAGAGGGACTTACGAAGCTTCGCCGGGCAGGATCTCACGAAATGTCCGGATTCCCCGCAGTATAGGCACAGATTATTGCTTCTTCGACGTTGGCGCTCTTCTGGGGTAAGAGATGGACGAAGGAGCCCCAGCTGCATGGGTTCCGAAGTGTCGGGTGGTGAAGAGGTCATTGGGACCGGTGGAGCTGAGTTGGCGAAGGAGGGTACCCGCGGCAACATCCAGACTGGACGTGACGGACCGGTGGTTCGTTCAGACCGGCGTTCTCTCAGGCGTCTGTCAATCTGGACTGCCAAATTAATTAAGGCGTCTAAAGTCTCAGGGACACCTACCCGAGCCAACTCGTCCTTAAGTGAATCCGAGAGGCCAAGGCGGAACTGGTAGCAAAGGGCCGAATCATTCCAGCTGGTGTCTGAGCTCCATCTTCGAAACTCAGACACATAGTCCTCTGCTGGTCTGCGACCCTGTTGGAGGGCATGTAGGGCGGCCTCAGCGGTGGCAGCTTGATGTGGATCCTCGTAAAGCAAGGACATAGCTTGAAAGAAGGTGGTTAGGGTGTCCAGGGAAGTGCTCTTTTGTTCCAGAAGGCGATGGGCCCAAGCCTGTGGTTCTCCGGATAGAAGTGAGATCACGAACCCCACCTTGGTGGCCTCCAAGGAAAAGGTCCTCGGCTGCAGGGCAAAGAATAGTTCACAGGCGTTCCGGAAGGCACGATATTTGCTCCGATCCCCTGAAAACCTCTCCGGTGTAGGGACCTTGGGCTCTGGTGGCAACATGATCACAGAAGGTGAGGTGGCATTACCCGCGGCTGCAGCAGTGGGAGCTGGAACTGATAAGGCCTGGACGCGGTTCTCCAATCTTGTATAACCCTCTTGCAGGGTTCGGACCGCCTGGGTTAGTCCCTCAAGGTGACGGCAGAGTTCCTGCATGGGATCCACTCCCTGCGCGGGCTCGGACATGGCTGACCTGTACTGTCACGTACCTGGTTGGCGAGCCCGACGTGCAAGGAGTGGCTGCCCTTGCTCCTCTGACCACGAGACCCCTGATAGAGCAGACAGGGGGCTCGGGGGTACAGAGTTGCACGAGTGCCGGTTGCAGCGCTGGTGCTGAGCTGAGAAGAGCTCCAGAGGTCCCGGACAGCGTAGGGAAGCAGGTGCAGGCTGGCAGACCCAATAGGCAGGTGAAGATGCAGGAAGCAGATGAGGCAGCAACAGCGGGGAAGGTGTATTGTAGTCCAGTGGGGACAAGTCCCAGCAGAGGGATCCGCTGATGGGTATTGGATCCGGTACAGGTGCGGAAGTTCAGCAGAGTCAAATCCAGGCAGAGTCGGCAACAGGCGGGCAGCAGAAGTACAGTGGGTCAGGCAGGAGAATGGTCAGGCGATCCGTAGTCAGGGCAGGCAGCAGGCAGGGAGAGACAGGTACAAGCCGGGTGATCAGGAATCGGGTATAACAGGAACAAGGGTACAAGGGTCACAGGGGGCGCTGTAGACAGGTCAGCAATGAGTGCAGGCGTCAGGATCCTTTTGAACCCGAGTTTGGCGCCAAAACGGCGTCCTCACGTGCACGCGCGCTGCCGCCGCTGGTGCGCGCACCCGTGTGCATTACGGTGCACGAGTGTGCCACGATTGCGCCGCGATTGCGAGTGCGCGCGCCCGCGCGCACCAAAGTGCCGCTGCTGCCATCTAGTGGCCGAGATTGTTCATGACACAGGGGTTAACACCGTTTACGATATTCCATTCCACCAACCCAAGACAGCTTATCCGACTCTCCACAATCCAGCAGACACGATCCATAAGAATTCCCCAGAATAATGAGACACAAGCTCTGTTCTCTGGGTCCAAACCAATGTATTCTTTAATGGTAAACTCAGCTCTTCTTATACAGTTAGCAACCAAATATGGACAATGACTCAACTCCACCCACAACATGACACAAGGAACTTCAATACACATTCCTTTAGGTAATGACATTCAGATACACAAACTCTTTTAAGAGAATGGGCAGGGTTAAATCTTCTGTGGGATTTTTGTTGCAGCCTGTCCAATTGGGAATTTTCCCTTACTTCTCGTGTGGTCAATTTGACACAGAGCAATTTAATGTTACTTGAATTATTTTACTGCATTACGATTATAAGATATGTTTTTTTTTTCCTCAGGGAGATACATCCTATGTAAAGGATCGCTGGTGTGTTTTTGACGGCTTCATGGTATTTTGTCTTTGGGTATCCCTAGTACTCCAGGTAATGTCTGTTTACAAATTACTACCTAAAGTATAGACTTTCACTATCCTATTAGAGAAGTTTTCCTAAAGCTGTGTGATACTTTTTCTTTTCCATTTCTTCAAAACTTACTTTTGCTGCTTGCACTGTGTCTGCCCAACTTGCACCCCTCGTCCAATGCTGCTTCTTGCGCTGGAGCTGTACACACGTCTCTATTAGATGTTGGGGTGCATATTCTCATGAGACACTCTTTGAAAATGCAAGGTCAGGCCTGTCGTGGATAATGCCAACCGTGCTAAGGATTTGAGTACTTGCAGACAGCCTGAATTTCAACAGGACATGAAGAAATTAGACATTTGGGGTCTCGATTAGCAGATATATGGTCCATTGAGATTGGTAAAATATCAGGTGACAGGTGGTGCTGGAACTCAACAAGTTGATTATACAGATACACAAAAATAATATTTACAGCGCTGATTCAACAATATAATGTGCTATCCTCTGCCCATTCAGTGGTTACATTTCATAGCCAGCATAAAAATAACAGAAAAGCAGGCTCCCATAGTGTCAGAGTGAGCGGTGGCTGGCAGCCAACAGATTTATATGCTTGATTTTAAGCTTATGCTTAAACAGCTTTTGTCAGTACCTTGATTATTTGTGTCAAATTAATTTGGATATTTAAGATATTACACTATGGGAACCTTAGGTGAAGCCTTTAGCTTTAAATAGACTGCACCTGTTTGTAAGATCTTTGGAATTCTACAAGCTGTGTTTGCCTAATCTGGTAGGGAGATAGGCACGCTCACCTGGTAAGTGCGTTTTCTTGTACTAGTGTTGGTTGTCACCTTGGATCAAAAGTTTTTCTACACTTGGAAGAATAATACTGGTGATGGGAATTTTGTTTGAAATAATTTTTGGTTAAAAATATTTTCTTCTGTTGGGACCTTAATTTGATCATGATATTTATTGTGCAAGAATTTTCACACTGGTGAATATTTTATATTATTGAATCAGTGCTGTAATGATTATTTTGTTTTACCACTTAGGAGTTTATATTTATTTATAGCTGGTGGTTTGATTCACAGTCGTGCAAAATAATTTTTTCACAATTTTATTATGTCAATCAACACAGAAGGGATTATACATTTATTCAGAATTTATATAGAGCAGAGGCTGAAGAGACTGTTACCAGGGGCAGTGCCTTGGGGGTACTGGGCAGTATCAGAAGAACTAAAACACATTCAGAAGCTTGACCTGCAAGTGTGACAGTAGGCTGTAAGCAAGCAACAAAGTCAAACAGTCTAAAAAATAGCAGCTGGAGTTAATGGTTGATGTCAAGTCAATCCTTCAGGCTGGGTTCACACTACTACACTACTTTCATCCTACTTTGCTCTGCTACATTGGTCCTACATTTATCCTACATTGGTCCTACATCCATCCTACTTTCATGAACAGGATACTACTTTGGTCCGACTTCAATGATATTCAATGGGCCTGAAGTAGGATCAATGTAGGACCAAAAGTAGTACAGGGAGCATTTTCAAAGTCGGACCGACTTGTGTAGGACGCTACAAGACGCTCTCATAGGGAAACATTGAACACAGAGCAAAGTAGGATGAAAGTAGTGTAGTAGTGTGAACCCAGCCTTAGGCTGGGTTCACACTACTACACTACTTCCATCCTACTTTGCTCTGCTACATTGGTCCTACATTTATCCTACATTGGTCCTACATCCATCCTACTTTCATGAACAGGATACTACTTTGGTCCGACTTCAATGATATTCAATGGGCCTGAAGTAGGATCAATGTAGGACCAAAAGTAGTACAGGGAGCATTTTCAAAGTCGGACTGACTTGTGTAGGACGCTACAAGACACTCTCATAGGGAAACATTGAACACAGAGCAAAGTAGGATGAAAGTAGTGTAGTAGTGTGAACCCAGCCTCAGTCCTAATAAACACAAATGGGCCAGTGTCAAGATTAAAGTCTGAATTCAATAGATAATTAGGCAATGAAAACAAGTCTCCTTTAAAAGGAATAAGGTAATCGGCATACACCTGGTCCAATTATGTGCACTTTGAATATACAGATCTTGGAACAACTTTAATGCTTTCAGAAAAAAAAAACTGTGAGTTGATTTACCATTACTTATGAAAACTTTTTTTTATAGAGGGTATAAAAATACCCTTCATGAAGAGGAGTTTTGTTTCTTGCCTGGTGCATATGGTCACAGGTAGTAGGGATCTGCTAACCATATCTAGAGAATTTAGACATTTCTGAAACAAAGGAGGTTGGTGACTGGAGCATAGTAGAAATTCAAGACAAAGCAAGAATAGAAATGTGAGCTCAATTCAGATGCTTGGGTGAACAAATACAGGTTCAGAACAGACAGACAGGTTCATACCACTGCCATCTTGTGATAAATTCTGTTACCAAAGTGCAGGAGTCAGGCCTTCACTAGGGCAAATAATGGCAGAGGCTTTTGTGTGGCAGCACAAACCCCAGTATGTGACCCACAATATTGCCTAGCTGGACAACATTCTAGACACACAGACAGAAATGGAGCTGCAACACCCAACAGACAGACATGAATAAAGTCATAACCCGGATCGACAGGGTACACAGACAGACATCAGAAACAAAGCTAATACAGGTCATAAAACAGGATCGGTTAGAAGCGTACAAGGAAAAAGGAACCCAAATGCAGAACAGGAGGTTGCAGTTTTACCATAGGGTAGCTCAGATAAATGCACCAGCTCCTAAACTTACCTTCTCAAAAAAACGTGACTTATTCATTGCTGATTCTTGGTTATTAGATTTGTTCGCTATTATATATTTTTTGTATGTCTTACTATAAAATACTTTCAGATAACTAAAATGCAAAATAAGTCAGACTTTCTGGCCTATATGCTGTACTATCAAGTTGTTGCATTTCACCCTAGCTTTATCAGTTGTCAATATGAAGGCTATGACGAGTTTCCTATATAAACCATTAAGGCCCATAATATAGATAGGTTATTATGACTAATGCCCTGTACACACGATCGGTTCATCCTATGAAAACGGACCGATGGATTTTTTCATCAGATATCCGATGAAGCTGACTCATCAGTCTTGCCTACACACTATCAGTTAAAAATCTGTTTGTGACAGAACGCGGTGACGTAAAACACTACGACGTGCTGAGAAAAATGAAGTTCAATGCTTCCGAGCATGCATCTACTTGATTCTGAGCATGCATGGATTTTAAACCGATGGACTTTCCCACAGACGATTGTTTTTTTCTATCGGTTTTTTAACCATCAGATAATTTTAAAACAGGTTCGAAGTTTTTTCACCGATGGGGGAAAAAAAACGATGGGGCCCACACACGATCGGTTCGTCCGATGAAAACGGTCCGTTTTCATCAGACGAACCGATCGTGTGTACACGGCATTAGAACCATTAACAGCTTGTTTGCCAAACATCCATGTAGTTGCATAGTTGTGTAGTTCTGAAAATAAAACTGCTGCACATGACATGACCCTTCACTAAGGCTGATGTAGGAAATACTGGATTATAGTATGCACATTTTAAGAGAAACATTTGTAATGAAGTCGTCTTTTAATTAAAGTATTTTCTTTCACAGTTGGCAAAAATAATAAACAGTATTTTTATTGCTCATATTGAAATAATGTGAATGGGGCACCTTTTTAGAGCAGTTAAACACACTGAATGATAATTGAATGATTCCGTGCCAAATGCAAAAATATAAATTATATATGCACAAATATTCTAAGCTGCTCTCCTGAGGATGAAGTATAAATCTTCCATCTAGTGAGTATTGCAAATTGTAGGGGGCGCTGCAAACTTAACACAAATAAGTGATCCTGTGATTCAATCCAAACCTGTGCTCAAACTACATATATAATTGACAACTCCTGTGAGATTAACCACTTAACGACCGCCGCATGTACATATACGTCCACAGAATGGCACGTACAGGCAGATGGGCGTACATGTACGTCCCTGCCTTTCCGCGGGTCCCCCTGGTACATGCGGCAGTCGGAAATCGTCTGGGAGCGATCCGGGATGAGGGAGCGGCTATTCGTTTCTAGCCACCCCCTCGCGATCACTCCCCGGAGCTGAAGAATGGGGAGAGCCGTATGTAAACACGGCTTCCCCGTGCTTCACTGTGGCGGCTGCATCGATCGTGTGATCCCTTTTATAGGGAGACACATTCGATGACGTCAGACCTACAGCCACACCCCCCTACAGTTGTAAACACACACTAGGTATAACATATTTCCTTCAGCGCCCCCTGTGGTTAACTCCCAAACTGCAACTGTCATTTTCACAATAAACAATGCAATTTTAAATGCATTTTTTGCTGTGAAAATGACAATGGTCCCAAAAATGTGTCAAAATTGTCCGAAGTGTCCGCCATAATGTCGCAGTCATGAAAAAAATCGCTGATCGCCGCCATTGGTAGTAAAAAAAAAAAAAATTAATAAAAATGCAATAAAACTATCCCCTATTTTGTAAACGCTATAAATTTTGCGCAAACAGACATTATGTCCAAAATGTGCTTAGAAAATCCAGTGTGAACAAAAACAATCTTCCTGTGAAAAAAACTTCTCCAACATGCGATGTGTGATCCTTCACCATACACTGTATATTACGAAACCCGAAGTGCACCAAATATAGATTGTGCTTACCAGATGTACGTAATCTCTTTATTTGGAAGTTTTTTGATGTTATATACGATCTGTGGTGTGCTTTCGAATATGTTCATGTGGTTGATTGTTCCAGTACCCAGCTGGTGATCGCTTCAGCACCCATTTTTGTACTTTTGAGCCGTTTCCCCAGGAAGGTGTGCGATTGGAAGATTTACTAGGCGGCGGTACCTGGTCACTATGAACATTTGTCGTGATTAGCAAATCTTGGATTTTGGATCACTTAGGAGTTGTTAATTATATATGTAGTTTGAGCACCGGTTTGGATTGGATCACAGGATCACGTATTTGTGTTAAGTTTGCAGCGCCCCCTACAATTTGCAATAAGTTAAACACACTGGGGCAGATCCACAAAGCGAGTACGCCGGCATATCTAGTGATACGCCGGCGTACTTTTAAATTTCCCGCATCGTGTCTTTGTTTTGAATCCTCAAAACAAGATACGACGGCATCTGGGTTAGATCCGACAGGCGTATGTCTTCGTACGCCTTCGGATCTTAGATGCAATTCTTCGGCGTCCGCTGGGTGGCGTTCCCGTCGTATTCTGCGTCGATTATGCAAATTGGCTATTTCCGACGATCCACGAACGTATGAGCGGCCGTCGCATTTTTTTATGTCGTTTCCGTTCGGCTTTTTTCGGCCTATAGTTAAAGCTGCTATTTGGTGGCGTACGCAATGTTAAGTATGACCGTCGTTCCCGCGTCGATTTTGAAAATATTTTATTTTGTTTGCGTAAGTCGTCCGTGAATGGGGCTGGACGTAATTTATGTCCACGTCAAAACAATGACGTCCTTGCGACGTCATTTAGCGCAATGCACGGCGGGAAATTTAGGGACGGCGCATGCGCAGTTTGTTAGGCGCGGGGACGCACTTCATTTAAATGAAAGACGCCCCCTACTCGCCGATTTGAATTACGCGCCGTTACGCCGCGAGAGATGCACTACGCCGCCGTAACTTACGGCGCAAATTCTTTGTGGATTCAAAGATTTAAAAAGTAAGTTACAGCAGCGTAGCGTATCTCACATATGCTGCGCCTATGCAATTGTACGAGGATCTGACCCACTGTCTGGCATTAAAAAAAAAATCTAATTGTCAAATGCAATGTATTTATTTATTGTGTTTTAAAGCTTAAGTTAACTCCAAATTTGTCTTAATTTTGAATAGGCTAGCCGTAGTTTAGAAACTATTTCAGATGTTTGTTGCTACCTGTGTTTAAACTGAAAGTCTTCCTTTAATTTCTTCCAGCGATTGCTGCCACCTAGGACACAAAGTAATGTAAAAAAAAGCATAGACGACTATAAAAATATAGGGCCAGATTCAGAGACATTTGCCCTGGCGCAGCGTATCAGAAATTTCGAATCATTACGGCGGCGTAGTGTATTTCTCGGCGCGTATTTCAAATTGGGCGGGTAGGGGGCGTGATTCATTTAAATAAAGCGCGTCCCTGTGCCGATTGAAATGCGCATGCTCCGTTTCTAAATTTCCCCCCGTGCTTTGCGCAAAAATGACGTTGCACCGACGTCATTTTTTGAACGTAGACGTGAGTTACGTCCTTTCCTATTCACAGACGACTTACGCAAAAAAAAATTCAAAATTTGACGCGGGAACGACGGCCATACTTTAACATGGCAAGTCTATCTATACGCCACGAAATAGCAGCTTTAACTATACGCCGGGAAAAGCTGACTAGCGACGACGTAAGAGAATGTGACGGCCGCGCGTACCTTCGTGGATCGCCGGGAAAAGATAATTAGCATACCCGACGCGGAAAACGTTGCAAACTCCACCCAGCGAGCGCCAAAGTATTGCACCTACGATCCGAAGGCGTACGAAGCCGTACGCCTGTCGGATCGAAGCCAAAAGCCGTCGTATCTTGGTTTGAGGATTCAAACTAAAGATACGACGTGGCAAATTTGAAAGTACGCCGGTGTATCAGTAGATACGCCGGCGTACTTCTTCTGTGAATCTGGCCCATATTTTTTTTACAGAATAGGGAAGCATTAGAACTATTCTAAACTTCTAAACTATCCAAAACTAAATGAAAAAAAAGAAAATAAATGGGTTGACTTCTACTTTAAAGGAAAGGAAAAAAAGATTTGTACAAGCTTTTTTTTATTCAAGGTTACTTAATGCAGTGTAAATGTAGAACTTAATGTTCAGGTTACCATATGGTGAGTGAATAATTTAGTATTTTCCTGTGATCACAGTTAATTCAAAGATTTGTATAAAAATGTATAATCAGTGTTGAGAAACTATTATTGTTCACATTCAAAAATAATAGGGTAGTAGTGTAGTAATGTCAGTTTGAGGTTGTATTGCCACACAATAAACATTACTTTAACAATGTAATTTTTCAGCCTGCTATTATGATTAATTTTTTCACAATATTCTAAAATGAAAGCATTTTATGTTAAACGTAACAGCAGGAAATGTGTTCCCAAAAGAACAGTAAATGTTCATAAAAGGTCACCAGAAACTCTGTATTGGGTTATAACTACTACTGTAAAACAGTGTTACTTATCAATATGTGTCTGTTAGTAGATAGTTTGCAATCCTCATCAGCGGTCAACTTTGTAGATTGTAGGGATTAATTTGGCACTTGTAGATTGTAGGGATTAATTTGGCACTTATTAAGTTATGCAAAAAGGATATAAAATGAAGATAAAACAAGGATAGTATTGTTAAAAAAGAAATATGTTATATTGGCTACACAATTTGTTTTTATTTATAGGCACCATTTAGCTAGGCAGATTTCTGGTAAAGATAAACTAACCCTTTAAGCCCTAAATAAAGCAAGACTCCTATTCTTCTACAGAAGTAATCAATTAGAGTACTCCTATCCAGGTTACATACTGCCAAAATAGAATCTTCCAACTAGGGATGAGCTGAACATTTTGGTTCTGAGTTTGGTCTGCATGTAATTTAGCAAACTGCGGAAGTTCTGAATCTTAATCCCAATCACATTAAAGTCTGGCTTAAAGTCAGTTTTGTAGAAGGACTTCATAGGTGCATGCATCAGTAAACTGGTATCCATTCAATCAAAATGAGTAAAGCCATCAAATTTAATTGTACAATGTTTCATAAAACAGAATAAAACATTTGAAGGCTGACAAAATGTGTTTGATACTCATAAAAGGTGTATGTGTATATATATATATATGTAGAGCCTGTGTACTTTCAGTACAGGTGCTATCCTAAATTTAGAGGGGGATGAGAGAGTTAGTTAACTCTCATCCAGGTAATTTGTGTAAATTAAGCCTCTGTTTCAGCTGGGCTCTGTTGTGTGTTCATTCTGTGTTCCTGAGGAGTTTTTCCACCCCGGGGCGACAGTTGGTGCCGGTGGAGTCTAGGTGGGAGTACCTCTTGCCAGCAGCCAATCAGGAGGGGTTTTCCCTCGCGGGGCATGCTGGGGGAGGATACTTTAGGAACAGACGCCATTTTGGCAGGGTTCGTTTTCTTCTGGTCACGGGTGCGGCACCCACCTTCAGGCTGACCACACATCACGGGCCCCGGCGATATGGCCTACCAGGCCGGGGCGCACGTGCATTACGTGGTGTTCTTAGTTCTGGGACCCTGATGGCCCAGAGCAACTGAAGCTATGGTGGGGCCCCAGAAATCGGCTTGGTCTCCAAATTCTGAGACCAAGCGAGTTGTGCTGTTTGGTGGGGAGTCAGTCTGAGGAAAGCCAGAGAGGCAGGACTGCTTCTGTTCTGTTGGACCTGAATCTGCTAATTCTCCTCCTCACGCATCTTTGATCTATCTACCTCCAGTTTACTGTTTGCCGTGTTGGGCAGTAATAAAAGCACAAGAAAGACACCTGTTGTTTGGACATTCCGTCATTGCTACTCTCATCAACTACCCTAGACGTCAGAGCCATAGAGGTAACACGCCATCCCAATCTATAACCAGTGGCTTCTGCGGGGGTAGCGATATATATATATATATATATATATATATATATATATATATATATATATATATATATATAATTTAAAATATACATATATTTATTTATATATATATTGTGACATAAGGGATTATTAACTCTAGTGGTAGATGTGTTTTTCAGTGATTCAAGCCAGTCAGGAAAGATATTTTAGGGCACGACAGGTTATTTTTATTAAAAGGCAAAAAAAGTCTTTAACATAAAGGTTTCCCACACAGGGGTCATCTCCAGCAAAATATACAAAATACAAATGAAAATTCTAGCCCACCTGGCTACTCTTCAACAGCATTGCTGCTGTAGATACTGGTCCCTCAGACCACCAGCTCTTCCAGGCCCACAGCTTAGATGCAAACAGTCTTGGGCTCCTCAAGCGCACACAGCTTTGGGCTTCTTGGACACACACAGTTTCAATCCCTTAAGTGCACACAGCTGCAAGTTCTTCAATGCACACAGCTTCAAGCACTTCTTAATGCCCAGAACGTCTATCATACTCTCTCTCAATAGCGGCTACTGCTCCAACTTCACCTTCCTCCTCCTTCTGCTCTCACTAGCCCCTCGTTATATGGGCTTTATGCACCTGGGCACACAAACTGCTGGCTATCCACAAGACCCAGACACAGGGTTGGAGATCCTGTCTCACCCAAGACTCTTATGCCCTGTACACACGATCGGTTTTCCCGTTGGAAAAAAAGTTGGATGGTTTTTCTGATGGAATTCCTCTCAAAAAGTTAGATGGAGCATACACACGGTCGGGATTCCCGATCAAAAGCTTTCATCAGACTTTTTCCAACAGGAAAACTAATCCTGTGTACGGGGCATCAGGGATTTCCAAACTACAGAGTACCATCCGGCAATAGCAAAAACTGGAGATTTAAACTCTACACTATGTAGTCTTGCAGTTCACAGACATGCAAACTCTGTGTCCCTTTTCTTTCCATTTCCATAGGAACAGAGCCTCTCTCTGTCACAATATATATATATATATATATATATATATATATATATATATATATATATATATATATATATATATATATATATATATATATATATATATATATATATATATATATATAAATTTATGTTTATATATATATATATATATATGTATATATGATTTTTAAACAGGATTTATGAAGCGCTAACAGTTTGTGCAGCGCTTTACAAAATGAAGGCACACGTTACAGTTACAATACAATTTGGTACAAGAGGAATCCGAGGGCCTGATATGTATGTATATCAACACTATCTGTTTTACATTACATTTAGTGATGCCTGATATACATGGTCAGAATATACATAGCCAGATATGTATATTAAAAGCAGTTCATATATTGTCTGTCTCTCCAACAGGTGCTTCCCCCACCCAATGGAATTCTGGAGTGGGATGTCTAGAGGGTCACTGGTATCAATAAAATATTGGAATATTGTTGAGCTTCTAACTTATTGGGAGAAGTTTCCGTGCCACCTGATTATATACATGGTGGACCTGTGGACAGCCTTTAGTTATGGGACTATTGTGACATCGCCCTGCTGTGCATCTTCTTTTTCCTTTTGGGCTGCCATGCCAATATTGAATCCATACCAGTGACCAATGACAACCCTCTAGACGGCCTTTTGTGTGCACCCCAATTTTCTTTGGGTGCTGGTGGTGTCTATTGGAGAGACAGACAATATATGAACTGCAAATGGATTGAGTATAAATGAACTGTGTGACTGCGTCTAATATACTGACTACCCTCGAAAATGAACTGCGTGACTGCGTCTAATATACTGACTACCCGCAAAAAGTGCTCTGGTCTTTGGCCAGCCAAACGGTCCAGGGTTGAAGTGGTTAACAACCACATATTTTTGCCACATGACCCCAAATGCGCACCTAAAAATTAACCACATTTGCATTTTTGGTGCGTTTTCCACTAACTTCAATGGAAGGTGCATCTTTGGTGTGCTTATTAAAAGTGCACCAAAGATGCAGCATGAAGGACTTTTCAAACCACATCGCAAACACAGTGGCGCAATGTGAAAAGTCCCAAAGGCTTTAACCACTTGCCTACTGTACACCTACACCCCCTTCCTGCCCAGACAAAATTTTAGCTTCCAGCACTGCGTCCGTTTAACTAACAATTGCGCGGTCGTGCGACGTGGCTCCCAAACAAAATTGACGTCTTTTTTTTCCCACAAATAGAGCTTTCTTTTGGTGGTATTTGATCACCTGTGCGGTTTTTATTTTTTGGGCTATAAACAAAAAAAGAGTGTAAATTTTGAAAAAAAAACATAATATTTTTTACTTTTTGCTATAATAAATATCCCATTTAAAAAAAAAAAAAAAAAAATTCTCAGTTTAGGCCGATACGTATTATTCTACATATTTTTGGTAAAAAAATAAAAAAATCGCAATAACCAGGTTTGTGCAAAAGTTATATTGCCCACAAAATAGGGGACATAATGATTTTTATTTATTTTTTTACTAGGAATGGCGGCGATCTGCGTTTTTTTTTTCGGGACTGGGACATTATAGCGCACACATCGGACACTTTTGACACATTTTTGGGACCATTCACATTTATACAGTGAACAGTGCTATAAATATGCATTGATTACTGTATAAATGTGACTGGCAGGGAAGGGGTTAACCACTAGGGGGCGGGGAAGGAGTTAAATGTGTAGCCTTGGAGTGTTATAACTGTAGAGGGAGGGGGGTGACTGGGGGAGGTGACCGATCTGTGTCCCTATGTACAAGGGACACAGCATCGGTTTCCTCTCCCTGACAGGACGTGGAGCTCTGTGTTAACACACAGAGCTCCACGTCCCTGCTCAGTTACTGGGCAATTGCGGGTGCCCGGCGGCCATCGCGGCCACCAGGCACGCGCATTGTGTTCCCAGTGACGCGACGGGTGCGCGCGCGCCCCCTATCGGCTTTAAATGACAGGACGTCATATGACGTCCTGTCAGAACAATAGGGTATTCCGCCCGCCGTCATTTGACGGCGTGCGGTACCCTAGTGGTTAAAGGGATATACACGGGGCCAAAAGCGCATTGGCGGAAAAGGGTCATAAGGGAGAGATACATTTAAACAAAACCCAGCATCAGGTGATAAACGATCAATAATCTCTGCCAGCTGCTGGAAACACTCACTACTACATGGGAGACACCACTCAGAAACCACAGTGCCACCAGCAGGTGTTCTGGCTGTTTTGCATGTTCCTAACAAGGCTAAATATGAAAATATATTTGTTCAGCATACAATAAATCCCCACAACTCTTGCCCGGTGGTTGTGGGGGTCTGCGGGTGGAGGGCTTTTTGGAATCTGGAAGCCCCCTTTAACAAGGGGACCCCCAGATCCTGCCCCCCCCCCCATGTGAATTGGTAACGGGGTACATTCCGCTGTGACAGCTGTTATATAGCTGAGGGCGGGGCCACACGGTCACTGGGTAACCCTGCAGTGTTTTCCTGTGGAGTCAGAGGGGGCAGGGTCACCCGCACACGTAACCGGGTAGCCCCGCCTTCATCTATATAACAGCTGTCATAGCGGTAGACGCGTCACTCAGTGGGAGCCGCCCATGGAGGTAGAGATAGTGCGGCGCTTTTTTTTCTCGTTCTGGGACTTGTCCCAAGCTGGCTCTTGTGTTTTTTTTTTAAATGTTTGCGTTTTTGGGTGAAATGGTAGGGGTACAATGTACCCCATTACAAATTCACATAGAGGGGCTGGGATCTGGGGGTCCCCTTGTTAAAGGGTGTTTCCAGATTCGGATAAGCCCCCAACCGCAGACCCCCACCAAGGGTTGTGGGGATGAGGCCCATGTCCCCATCAACATGGGGACAAGGTGCTTTGGGGGGTCACAGACCCCAAAGCATCCTCCCTATGTTGAGGGTATGTGGCCTGGTACATTTCAGGAGAGACGGGCGCTCTCTCCTCCCCCCTCTTTTCCTGCGGCCTGCCAGGTTGCGTGCTCGGATAAGGGTCTTGTATGGATTTTTGGAGAGACCTCTACACCATTTTTTTAAACATTTTGGCGCGGGCTTCCGCTTAAAATCCATACCAGACCTAAAGGGTCTGGTATGGATTTTGAGGGGTACCCTACACCATTTAAAAAAATAATAATCCACAGGGTTCCCCTGAAGGGCCTGTTATGGAATTTGGGGGGACCCCCACGCAATTGTTTTTTAAATTTTGGCTTGGTGTTCCCCTTAATATTCATACTAGACCCAAAGGGCCTGGTAATGGACTGGGGGGGGGGAACCCATACCGTTTTTTTTAATGACTTTTATCTGTATTGCGGGACCTGCGAGTAGTTTTAAATTACTTTTTTCCTTTAGAAATGTAATTTTGCTGCAGGGACTGTTCTAAACACGGGAAAAATGCACCACTTTACAATTTAAAGGAATATTTCACTTTTATTGTTTCACTTTAAGCATTATTAAAACCACTGCTCCCGAAAAAAACAGACGTTTTTATAACTTTTTTATTTGCATTCATACATGTCCCCTGGGGCAGCACCTGGGTCCCCAAACACTTTTTATGGCAATATACCATGCATATTAGCCTTTAAAATTAGCACTTTTGATTTTTCATGTTCGTGTCCCATAGACTTTAACGGTGTTTGAACAGATTTTTTGCCTGTTCGGCAAGTTCTGGTGCTAACCGAACCGGGGAGTGTTTGGCCGATCCTTAGTAACTAAACATGTGCTCACTGTGATACTGATAATTATAAGCAGACAATTATGTATTTAGAGCCACCCCCTCTTGTAATCCCAGTTTGCTTGCTCTGAAATTTGGATTTCACTATACAAAGTTGCCCTTGCTATCATTGCAAACAATATACTAATCTATTGATTTTTTATTTGTTCTCTTGATCCATCCTCCGCTTCTATTGAGTCTTTGCTATGCTGGACTCTCTTCATTATTTATTTAGTGCTTTTCTCATTGGGAACTCAAAGCTCTTTATCTGGTGTTGGGGCAGCCATCTAGGGCATACCTGGTTCCATAGTTAGTAATGTTGAAAAAAGACACCAGTCCATCCAGTTCAACCTGCTGATGGTGAGTGGGTGTGCTTGTGTTTATGTCAATAGTACATTGTATATCCCTGTATGTCGTGATTGTTAAGGTGCCCATCTAATAGTTTTTTTAAACTATCGCTACTCCCTGCTGATACCACTGCTTGTGAAAGAGAATTCCACATCCTTGCCGCTCTGACAGTTAAGAACCCTCTATGCAGTTTAAGGTTAAACCACTTCTCTTCCAATTTCAGTGAATGACTGTGTGTCTTTTTGAATTCCCTTTCCCTGAAAAGTTTTTTTCACCAGTAAGTTATTTGTATATTGCTATCATATACCCTCTGAAGTGACTCCTCTCCAGAAAGAATGAGTTCAATGCTTGTAGTCTTTCCCCATAGCTGAGAACATCTACAGTAGTCCCCATATTAGCTTTGCTGCCCTTTTCTGGACTCTTTCCAGTTCCAGCACATTCTGCTTGAGGACTGGTGCCCAGAACTGCATGGCACACTCAAGATGCGACCGGACCAAAGTCTTGTAAAATGGGAGAATTACTGTTTTATCTCTGCAATGAATCTCCTTTTTAATGCATGGCAATATTCTCTTGGCTTTGCTTGCAGTAGCTTGGCATTGCAAGCCATTGCTGAGTCTGTCATCTACTAAGACCCCCATGTCCTTTTCCATCCTAGATTCCCCCAGATGTTCTCCCCCTAGTGAGTAACTTGCATTCATATTTTTAGCACCCAAATGCATTACTTTACATTTTTTCAACATTAAACCTCATTTGCCATGTTCTTTACTTGGTATACCATACTAGGGAAATTGTAGACAGTAGCCAATTAACCTACCGATAGGTTTTTAGAGTGTAGGTGAAATAGAGGAGTATGTGGAGGAAACCCAGACAAGCACAGTGAGAACATGCAAACTCTATTCAAATAGTACTCAGACCAGGACTCAAAGATAGGACTCCAGAGCTGCAAGTGCTAATCCACGGGTCATTTCCTTTATCCACCCCTCCACAGGCATGCTAAAACTAAAATGCTAGCCTTTTTTCATCATCATATCCTAGCATGAATATTGTATCCCTCATGTGTAAATGAACAGGGAAGTTAAACTCTTATCCTGAATTCTGCTTCCTGGCTCATCTACCTCAAATGATGCTTCATTATATTGGTCTCTAAGCTGAATTCCAAAAACTATTTCAAATTCCATCTCAGACCTACAAAGTGCTCTCTTGCCTATACTCAGGACTAACTGACTTTTTTTCGTAGCTTCAGCAACAATTACTGGGCTATTTTTAGATGAATGCTTAAAAAGTGGCACTTGGCAGATGGCTCTGACCATTTCCAAGCATCCCTCAAATGCTGTAACTGATTGAATATTCTGTTCAGTACAAAAGATTACTTGCTGGGCATTTCATTGTGCAAAATGGATTAAATGTCGTGGCCATTCACTGCATTGGTTTAGGTGAACATTCTGATTGTGCCCTAAGAATAAGCGTGTTATAGTTCACCTATACAAACATGTGTACAATAGGCATAATACATTCTGTTCAGTCTCTGATGTACCACGGCTTCCACCTCCACTTTCTTATAGCAGAGCTATTCACCACACACAGTAAATTGTTTACCTTTCCCTTTAAATCTTCTTTTATCCATTATTCCTTTAGTTTGTATGCTTGTCAGAGAAAACTGCTCTCTCTTACTGTATCATGCTTTGCTTTATATTCTTAAGCCTTGTTCAAATATTTTTTGTCATATGGTACTACAAAGCCTACATTGTGGAATGCCACAGAAGAAAACTGTGCCATGTAAGTAAATCCACTACCATGGATAAAGATTCAAATGTCGCAGTCCCTGAGAATTTATGTGTGGAACTCCTAGAGAATTTTTTTTTTAAATTACAATGCATTGCATTGTATTTAAACTATGGTAAGCAGGTTTAGGCAAATTTTGGGTATTTGCTTAACCAAAACCCTAACTATAAAAGGGGAGGGAGTATTGTGCAGCCAGAGCATTAGTGACTCAAAAATAAGAAGTATGCCAACACTCCTTGCACAGAGCCGGCAAGTATAGCCTCTCTTTTTATTTGAATAAAAAAAACGTTTTAGTATCACTCTAAGCTTCTCAAGCCCTGAGTAAGTCCAATGATGTAACATATAGGGCGGAGTGAAGGTGACGCCATTGCGCTAACAAAGTCTGTAAGAGAATGGCAGAACAGCCGCAAATGTATTTGGATCAAGGTCACATACCCTGTGTCTGCATATTGCCTTAATGCACAAGTGTTGGTGCACCTACCAATGTGAGTGTGATTTTAATGGTTTGTTTTTAAGAATAAACATGTTTTTGGAAAGCACTATGAGGATCTTGTACATTTTGTCTTGAGTGCTATCGCCTGGGGAGTCAATAGATCTGTATTGAAATGAAGAATGACATTTTCCTCCTGAAGGGGAAAATTAAACTATAGACATTTTTTAGTTTAAAGGTACTAAGATGGTGTGATGCACAAGTTAGATAAAAGGGTCAATTATTCTAAAGGAGTGATGGTTTTAAGTGAGCACAGAAGAGTTATAAGGAATAGACTTATGCCCCATACACACAATCGGAAATTCCGACAGCAAAAGTCCGATCTGAGCTCTTGAACAGAAATTCCGACCGTGTGTATGCTCCATCGGACTTTTGCTGTCGGAATTTACGCCAACAAAAGATTGAGAGCTGGTTCTCAAATTGTTCAGAAAATCCAATTGTCTGTAGTAATTCCGACCCGCAAAATTCCGACGCATGCTCCGAAACAATTTGACGCGTGCTTGGAAGCATTGAACTTTATTTTCTCGGCTCTTCGTAGTGTTGTACGTCACCGCGTTCTTGACAGACGAAAGTCCAGAGAACTTTTGTGTGACCATGTATATGCAAGCCAAGCTTGAGCGGAATTCCGTCGGAAAAACATTTCCGACTGAAAATCTGATCATGTGTACGCGGCATTACAGTATGTGTTTTTAAATTTGTGGACTTCTGGAAATTAACACTCACAATTTTGGATTTAAAGTGGTTCTAAAATCAAAACCTTTTTTACCTTAATGAGTTTTCTGTATAAGGATAAAAAACTCCCCACTACCTACTGTGTCCCCCAGTCCTATAAGCACTCACCTGCTTCAGCGCTGTCCCCTCTGCAGCACTGCTCCTCCACTTCCTGATCTCACAGGACACCTGGTCTCATAGGCTTCCACTGATGTCAGACAAATCCTTTGAGGCCGCGTACACACGGTCGATCCATCTGATGAGAATGGTCCGACGGACCGTTTTCATCGGTTCACCGCTGAAGCGGTCTGATGTGCGTACACACCATCAGTTCGAAATCCGATCGGGTCAGAACGTGGTGATGTAAAACACACGACGTGCTGAAAAAAATGAAGTTCAATGCTTCCAAGCACGCGTCAACTTAATTCTGAGCATGCGCGGGTTTTGAACCGATGCTTTTGTGTACTAACCATCGGTTTGGACTTATCGGTCAGCGGTCCATCGTTTCGATTTTAAAGCAAGTTCTCTCATTTTTGTCCGAAGGACAATCGACCGATGGGGCGTACACACGGACGGTTTGGACCGATGAAACTGAACTTCGGTCCGTTTTCATCGGTTTGGACCGATGGTGTGTACGCGGCCTAAGGGAGGAGTGGGAGGCACTGGTGGGGGCTCCAGAAGAGGATGTAAGTGACAGCTCTGTCCAATACCATTGCACAGAATAGGGAAGTATAATGTCTATTTTATTTTAGGGGAAAAAGTGACATTTAGAGCTGTTTTAATGTTCGTACACACATTAAGCATTTGGACCTTTGTATAGAAATTATTTGTATAGGTTTATGTGGATTGTGGTTAATTATATATACAGTTTCTATGATTAGGTTGAAATAAAGTAGATAGTGTCACACTTTCATTGGCAATATAAATGAATAATAATACATTATAGCTATTTTAGGTCAGTACTGTATAACGAATAGTCATAATAGAAGAGAAATGTAATATATTTTTTGTTAATGTGACATAATCCAACATATCTTTGTGGCTTAATTTCTATTAACTTTTTTATTAAATCAGGTATTTGAAATAGCAGATGTAGTGGACCAGATGTCTCCATGGGGAATGTTGAGGATTCCACGTCCGATGATAATGATTCGAGCTTTCCGCATTTATTTCCGATTTGAGCTGCCAAGAACTAGGATAACAAATATTTTAAAGTATGTTTTTCTTACTTTACTTTAGTAAATATATTCAACTAATAAGTGTGAAGCAACTTTACGTTGTGTTACCAGCAGCAGGTGTTTAGAGTGTAGCCAAACTCATATTGAATAAAACACATATCATAAAGCACTATGGGGATTATTTACAAAAGGCAAATCCACTTTGCATTACAAGTACACTGAAAGTGCACCTGGAAGTTCAGTCACTGTAGATCTAAGGGGGACATGCAAGGAAAAAAACAGCATTTTAGCTTGCACATGATTGGATGATAAAATCAGCAGAGCTTCTCCTCATTTCGGATTTACCCCTCAGATCTACAGCGACTGCACTTCCAAGTGCACTGTCAGTGCACTTGTAGTCCAAAGTGGATTTGCCTTTCACAAATAACCCCCACTGTGTTTTCCACCTTGGAGCCAACTCTCTGCACCAAGTATCCAAGAAATTGGAGTAAACCTCCAAAATTTAAGTCATGCCAGAACAAAAACATTGCAAGTCAGTGTTAGATTAGTTTGTAAATTCTTTCTGTATCAAGGTCAGAAGAGTTGAGAATTTCAAATAACATGGTTCAAAAATATTTCTCATAAGATTTTGTTCCTCAAAAGTAAACCTGTCACTTCCTAGATTCCTTATTAAAATTTCCTGATTTGCATTCAGCTAATTAAGATGTAAAACTGCCTTAAGAAACATCCTAGCTAATTACCATATGAGACTGTATCCTCAGTGTTGATAAACCTATTGATAGATTTTTCAGTATAAAATATTTTTATTTATTTTTTAATAACTTTTATATTACATTGCATTTTCTAATTATCAATAAACGAATATGTTAACTGCATATGTATTGATTTTTTTTTAATCATTTACATTGGCATCTAAAAATGCCATTATAAGCTGTGTATGGATGGTTAAAGAAGATCAATTCTTAAAAATGTTTTGTGTTTTTTTTTTTTTTTTACCACCTTGGGGGTACCAAGTGCGTGATTCATTGGCCTGGGCAGTGCATGTGTAAGAGCAGCTGCTGATAATCACACAGAGCTGCAGCACTAAGTAATCTGTCCCTATTATTAATGAGCATCGGTAGAGACTTTGCAGAGAGTCAAAGCTCTGAGGGATCTTTTGCTCTTATGAATGAACAAGCAGTGAGGATTGCACCTTCATAATAGCAACAAATAACTCAGCTTAGAGAAGAGTCAGGGCTCTGTGCTGGCTTTACCTCCCCCACAGAAAAGAGCCTTATATGGGCTTAAAAAGAAGGCGGAGCTACAGCCAGCATTTGGAGGTGTGTTTGGGGGACAATGGGGCCACCAATTAGAAAGGCACCAAGTGCTATTTGCACTTGCCCTCCTGAGGAGTTTGGGCAAAGTCATGTAACTGAGATGTGGCATGTAATAATTAGCTTAACACCCAAAGGAGTAAACAAACAGTTACTTTATTGCAAAATTATGTCCAACATTAACTAGTACAGCAAGGCAGTATCAACTAGCAGTATGTGCTGCACACATGTATAACATTTCTGTGTAACCCCGTACTAAAATCCCACATGGTTCATCCTTACAATTAAGCAGTTCTCCAAATACACTGGTTATAAATAAATCCCAATAATTCAGGGATTTTAAATCCCAAAGACCCAGTTTACTGAGTCCCCTCCATTAACAGTAGTATCAGCATCAGTAATAGTAAGAGGGCTGTGCAAAGCAGTGAATGTGCATTCATAATATATGGCAGTTGGTTGCCTTAATTGTGGTCCTGTTTACAGTTCAATACAGAAAACACATACACTGTTGCTCCTTTTGGGGTCCTGACTTTTCAGTCCTTCAGCAGCTTTTCTCTTCAGTCCTCACAGCAGCAGCAGTCTTTCCTCCAGCACCTATATGGATCCCCATCCATCTAAAGACTTGGGACGATGCCTCCCTGCCCTCTTCATAAACAATATAGCTTCCAGGGGTTTTATATCTGGAAACTTCCCATGCTAAGACTGTCATTGTTCTATCCTTCACAGATGTGGCCTTCTCTCACCCATAATAAATAATAAAGATTCCAGCATCTTCTCTTCTAGGAAACGTTATTGCTTCCTTGCTAGTGTCTTTTATCCTCTTCTGAAGATCCTGTACGGTTATAGTCACATAAGAAATTTTAGATGTTTGGGTGCTATAAGAAAATGCTGTAAAGAAATAAGCAAATAATGCAAAGTACACTACTATACCCAAAAAATAGTGACTGAAAGTAGGTTGAGTTCAAGATATTTTTTTGTGGTCAGTTTGCTCTTAGTGCTTTATTCACTAAATTGTTTTAGTGAATAAACCCAGTTGTCTTTTACCTCTGCTTAACTATAAAATAAAATAACTAAAAGTTCAGATCGACGTAGGTTTTTATGTGAATTTCTTCTTTGCCCTAATGGTTTTTTTTTTAAGTATCCCTCTTCTGCGCTCTCTGTTTCGACCCAAAACTCTCAGTGCCTCCCATAGGGCCATTTCTATTATCAACACTCTTCTTTCTCACCTATGAATTCTCTAAAATTATTTCACTGATCACTGTCAGTGATAATAAAGCCAGCACTCCATACACCTGAATTGATCCCCAGTGGGTTCTAAAAGAAGTGACTGGGGGCTTTATCCAAAAACACAATCCAGGTACAAAGCTGAAGGTACACTTTGGGGTCCTTGTATTTAGGTCATCCTTGGCAATTACACCTAAGGCAGTTAGATTTTATTTTACTAAAACTAGGAAGATGGATTGTTACATGGCAATAGATTTTACTACTGTGGTCGGTTGCACACTGTATTAATAAAAAAAAAAAATTGTATGAGGTATTTTACATAAATTATACTATTTTATTACAGGCGCTCAGGGGAACAAATCTGGAGTGTCTCCATATTTTTGTTATTTTTTCTTCTCCTCTATGGAATTCTTGGAGTTCAGATGTTTGGAACTTTCACTTATCATTGTGTTACAAATGACACACAGCCAGGGTAAGTGATGTGTTTTTATTCATACCTTTAAAATTATTTGGGTTAGTCATTTTTGTATTTTAGTAGAAATCTACCAAAAACCCAACAATAACTGGTATTGATTAAAAGGCACTTTAATGATGTGTTCTCACATATTATTATCAATGGTGCTTGACGCATAACTTTATAAACCAGATTACAATAGTAAGGTGCTTTTTAGTCCTGAAGACAATTATTATATTTCACTGCTGTAAGTACTATATAACTAAGAGGATTATTTTTTGCTTTGGTTTTCTGATATAAAAAGGTTTCTAGAATACATTTTCATACAGTTTTTATAGTCCACATTTTTCCAGGAGAAAGCTGTGATTTGAAAATGAACCCTTTACTTGCCATTGCTCTGCCCGCTGAGCCATCATTGAAGTTTTGATGTGTAGCAATAAAACACACGTCAAGCACTTCAATTTCTCCAAATCTATGTATGTTTTTTAAAGCATAGATCCCATAATCGTAAGATGGTTTCTATAATTTACTAAATACAGTATATGTTTAAGGAAAATCACCTAAACCAGAGATTCCCTTCTGAGTATTTTAAAAGGTAAAACATTGCAAATTTGTGATGGGCATTCAACGGCATAACAAACTTAATGGGTTTGAGAATGACCTACTAGTGACCTACTAGTGCATGCACAATCCAGCACGATTTTCAGTCTATTCAAATGAATGGGCTAAAAATTGCACCAGATTTGTACGGAATTAGCAAAGGAACATGGACCAAGTCCCTGTGCGATTCAGGTGTGAGCTGCCCCAAAATTAATAACATTTGTATGCAAAGTAGGAACTACTGTAAATTTACTGATGCCAGAAAGAAAAATTACTTTTACCGCACTGGTGTTTTCCTACGTAAAAATCATGAGAAAATATATGGACTTTACAGTGGGAGGTTAATAATTAAAATTACAGACAGCATGTTTCTTCGTGTCTACAAAGTAGATCAGATATTAACGTGATCAGTTTTCTTGAGACACTAAATAAACCTTTTAGTGCATACATTTTAGAAAAGAGACAGAATGTTTTCTGTGTAGTGTTATATAGCTATAGTTCCATTAAAAAATAATATAACAAAATATGAAATAAGCTGAACACAAGTGACTACAAGATATCTGACTCAAAAGTGTTCTGTGTGTTCTGTGGAGGACTTCCCCATGACCATTATTTGCTTGTACCCAGCAAGAGTTCACAGTGTGTCTGTATTGACGCAGTTGAGTGGAGAAATTCAGAGAATTACATTTGGAGTGGACACTGAAGCTGCCTGTTGTGTACAGTATGATGTATTTGAAAGTATTACTAAGCAATCGAACAACAGCTGGAAAATGAAGTGATCCAGCAGTCATGCAGTAATGACTGTTCCCCAGATGTACACATTATCATAGATGGTTTGAATAAGCAGCCTGCCATAACAAGTGAAGCATTTTACTTTCTTTAAAACCTTGGTTTTAACTATTTTATAAGGATATGGTTGGAAGGAAAAAACTGAAAATTATTTTATCTCAAGCTTTTTTTTTTTTTTATCTTTGTATTTGTTAAGGGCACATATGTCAGAAAAAAGAAAAACATACAGGCAGTTATAAGATATTGAACTAAAGTCATCAGGATTCACTACATTTTAATATCAACTATATGAATCAAGGACACAAATTACACTTACAGCTGTGGCCAAAAGTTTTGAGAACGACACAAATATTAAGTCTGCTGCCTCAGTTTTTGTGATGGAATTTGCATATACTCCAGAATGCTATGAAAAGTGATCAGATGAATTGCAAATAATTGCAAAGTCCCTCTTTGCCATGAAAATAAACTTAATCCCTTAAAAAAAAAAAAAAAACAGTTCCACTGCATTTCTGAAGAAGGCTTCAGGACACCCAATAAAGTTTAGTTTATTCAGCTGTGGGATCAGGGCACCACCAGTGCAGAGCTTGCTCGGGAATGGCAGCAGGCAGGTGTGAGTGCATCTGCACGCACAGTGAGGAGAAGACTTTTGGAGAATGGCCTGGTGTCAAGTAGGACAGCAAATAAACCACTTCTCTCCAGGAAAAACATCAGGAACAGACTAATATTATGGCACAGGGATTGGACTGCTGAGGACTGGAGTAAAGTAATTTTTCTCTGATGAATCCCTGTCCCGATTTGTTTGGGGCATCCGGAACAAAATCTGGAGAAGAAAAGGTGAGCACTACCATTAGTCCTGTGTCATGCTAACAGTAAAGCACCCTGGGACCATTCATGTGTGGGGTTGCTTCTCAGCCAAGGGAGTGGACTCACTCACTCACAATTTTGCCTAAGAACATTTTGCCATGGCTAAAGAATGGTATAAAAACATTATTGGAAAACAAGTTCTCCCAACCATCAAAGAACAGTTTGGTGAGTACCAATGCCTTTGGCATGATGGAGCACCTTGCCATAGCTTGGGGAACAAAACATTGACATTTTGGGTCCATGGCCAGGAAAATCCCAGACCTTAATCCTATTGAAAACTTGTGGTCAATCCTCGAGAGACAGGTGAACAAAAAGAACCCTACAAATTCTGACAAACTCCAAGCATTGATTACGCAAGAATGGGCTGCCATCAGTCAGTATGTGGCCTAGAAGTTGACTGACAGCATGCCAGGGCGAACTGCAGAGGCCTTGAAAAAGAAGGTTTATCACTGCAAATATTGACTCTTTGCATAAACCTAATGTAATTGTCAATACAAGCCTTTGACACTTATGAAATGCTTGTAATTATACTTCAGTATAAAATTGTAACATCTGACAAAAAGATCTAAAATCACTAAAGCAGCAGACTTTGTAAAAATGTATATTTGTGTCATTCTCAAAACATTTGACCACGGCTGTACATTAGAAACTGTTTACATGTTGTACTGTTTAATGAACGCTGGAGTTTTGCAGTATATAAATGTGATAAAATAAACCTGACTAGCCATAAAATAAATATATATCCAATGTCCATAGGTGTGCGCAGCGTATGGCATTAGGGTGTGCCCCCCCCCCCAAAGCTCAAGCACTACTGATCACTCACGATGTTCATTCAGAAAAGGAAGGGGATGGTCAATTACATATTTACTGGCCCCTTCCTGCACTCATCCTAAAACATCCTTGCAGCAACAGCTTGCGGAAGAGGAGGGAAGCTGGTAGCACTGCAGGGGCAAGGGGGAGCCAGGACAGTAGGGGGAATCTGTGCAGTAAAGGTTGATTAGGGTGTGCCTGGGCACACCTGGCACACCCTGTGCGCACGCCTATGCCAATGTCCCTGAAGTTACATAGTTATAGTAGGTGAGGTTGACGAAAGACACAAGTCCATCAAGTCCAACCTATGTGTGTGAGTATTACATTGTATATCCCTCTATGTTGTTCATCCTTCCCTGAAGCTATATCTATTCGGTTCTAATCTCTTATGATCAGGGCCCTCTTAAACCCTTTGTATTTTATTGTATTGTAACTGTACTGTCTGCCAGTATATTGTAAAGCAGTGCGCTATATACCTGTATATCCTGTATAATAATAATAAAATAATACCTATGTTCTGTCATTCAGGTATTATGACAAGGAGTGGGGTTTGGCACTGGAAGGTTACAGGGCTTGATCTTGACTGGGTGTTGACTGTGTGTAAAAGGTTGTTTGTGCAGTTTTGGCTTAGGATATAAGGCATTCCACATATGGGGATCAGTTTGAGGATTAACTGCATAATTAACTTTTTAGGCCATGTTCGGTTCACTTTTACGTAAGTTGCCCTGCTTTAATGTCTCTGCAAATATCTGCTGCTTTCAGTCCAGTTTTCTTTAAGGGGTTGTAAAGGTTTGTTTTTTATTTTCTAAATAGGTTCCTTTTAACCACTTACCCCCCGGACCATATTGCTGCCTAAAGACCAGAGTACTTTTTGCGATTCGGGACTGCGTCGCTTTAACAGACAATTGCGCGGTCGTGCGACGTGGCTCCCAAATAAAATTGGCGTCCTTTTTTTCCCACAAATAGAGCTTTCTTTTGGTGGTATTTGATCACCTCTGCGTTTTTTATTTTTTGCGCTATAAACAAAAATAGAGCGACAATTTTGAAAAAAATGAATATTTTTTACTTTTTGCTGTAATAAATATCCCCCAAAAATATATAAAAAAACATTTTTTTTCCTCAGTTTAGGCCGATACGTATTCTTCTACATATTTTTCGTAAAAAAAATCGCAATAAGCGTTTATTGATTGGTTTGCGCAAAAGTTATAGCGTTTACAAAATAGGGGGTATTTTTATGGCATTTTTATTAATATTTTTTTTACTAGTAATGGCGGCGATCAGCGATTTTTTTTTCGGTATTGCGACATTATGGCGGACACTTCGGACATTTTTGACACATTTTTGGGACCATTGGCATTTTTATAGCGATCAGTGCTATAAAAATGCATTAGATTACTATAAAAATGCCACTGGCAGTGAAGGGGTTAACACTAGGGGGCGGGGAAGGGGTTAAGTATGCCTGGGTGTGTTCTTACTGTGGGGGGGGGGTGGCCTCACTAGGGGAAACACTGATTTTCTGTTCATACATTGTATGAACAGAAAATCAGCATTTCCCCTGCTGACAGGAACGAGAGCTGTGTGTTTACACACACAGTTCCCGTTCCCCGCTCTGTACCGAGCGATCGCGTGTGCCCGGCGGCGATCGCGCCCGCCGGGCACACGCACGGGAGTCGGGGGCGAGCGGGGAGCACGCGCCCCTAGTGGCGGCTATACGATAGGACGTATAGCTACGGGCTCTCGCCCAGGAGAGCCGACCTGCCGCCGTATAATGACGGTGCGCGGTCGGCTAGTAGTTAAGCTAGTGCATTGTTGGTTCACTAACCTTTTCCTTCGATTTCCCTTCTAAATTTTATTTTTCTTTGTCTGAATTTCTCACTTCCTGTTTCTCCTCAGTAAGCTTGTCCCCATCATCCAAGCTGTTCTGGGGGTTATATAGTGTGCTCGCCCCCTCCCTTGGCACTACATCCCTGCGGGGAAACTTGCTAAAATCATATATAGTCTGGTTTCAGTTTCCTAAGTGTAGCTCAACAGATCTGCTGCTGGATGCTTGCAGTTGGTATCCCTGATGCTTACATTGCTTTATTAACCAGTTCCCAACCTGCTCACGTCTTTTTACTGCGGCACAATGGCACCAAAATCCCATACCTGTACAAGGCGTGCTCCCGCCGGCAGGGGGCGTGCCCGCGACCATCGGATTTGTTCCAGAACCTATCAATCTTCAGGTCCAGGCCAATGATTTCTGACCTGGACCTGCTGATTGGTTCTGGCGAATGAAATGCTTCCCCTGCCTGTGTTTACCCTTACAGGCAGGGGAAGAATTTAATTTGTTCAAAGTGATGTCATCTTCCCTCGTGGAACGCTTCCAATCCAGAGAGAGGAGAGGAGACCTGTAACTGTAGGTTTCACCAACACTACACTGACACCAGTACATGTAGGTACACTTGTCACCCTTCAATCACCCCCCGATCAGCCCCCCCCAGTTAACCCCTTCACTTTCTGTCGCAGTGTCACCCAGTGCATTTGTCAGATTTTTCACTGATCACTGTACTGGTGTCATTTGTGACACTAATCAGCATTTGGGCAGTTAGTGGTAGACCCAGGTAGCTTTAGGGCACCCCCTAACCCCCCCCATAAAGGTTTAACCCCCTGATCACCACATCGCCCCAGGCAGTGTCAGATTTGTGCCAATAGCGATAACACCTTTCTTAGTAGTATAGTGTCTGAATGAATCAATACTGTATCTTTGTTTTGATCAGATCTATACTACCGTCCCCAATAGTTTAGGGTTATCAAAAACTCAGTGTTAACAGGATCAGCCCAGATACCTGCTAGCACCTGCGTTTAGCCCCTCAGCCCAGCCCAGCCCGCTCAAGTGCAGTATCAATCGGTCACTTTCAAAACACATAACTTCAGCATTCGCAGAGTCAGGCCTGATCCCTGCGAACGCTAACAGTGTTTTTTGGTAGCGTTTGAAGCAGTCGCTGACAATCGGGTGCTCTTTTTTTCCTGTGCGTTTCACTAGTTGTACCAGTAAATTTAGAGGCCACAATGTCCAATCGAAGGCACACTAGTGAAGAGGTCTACACGTTTCTGAGCATGACAGATGAGAGTGAAGAGGAAGTCACCCATCTTTCAGATTCAGGCTCAGTATACAAACCTGTAGACAACAGCGGCACCCTGACAGATAGCTCTGACGGACCAGTGGTCCCTGCCAAGGTCAGGCGTACTCGACCCCATTGCTCATCCTTCTGGGGAACTTGCAAATTTGCAATTTTTGGGTACATCACAGAAGATTGCAGGAGTCTGAACAGATACGTGTCTTTTGCACTATTGGACTTTTTTGCATGTGGGTTTTTGTTTTGTTTTTTTGACGTATAGATATTTTTTTACTTTCTTGCATGATATACTGTATATACTACTTATTAAAGCAGCCTGCTGCAACCTGTTTGCAAACTTCATTTATACAGAAGCCACTGCCTGTTCTCCCTAGTAATAGATATGGACTTGACTTTTGCACTTGCAGCCCAGGCCTGCAGACGACACGGGAGAGCTCTGTGGGCTTCTGTTGTTCGTTTGAAAGCTGACCCTTGTCTGGGTATTGAGAGATTCTGTCAGCAATCCTGATAAACATATGGGACGGGCTGTAAAGTTTACAGAGAAGCTCAGCAAATTACACTGTGAGACCCATTCTCCGTGTTTAATCTGCAAAACAGTTTGACAGTTGGGTGCTCTGGAATGCTGGCGGAAACAGAAGATGCACCAACCACAACTGTGCAATACCACAGCACCCAAGGAAGGAGTCTTTCCTTGGGTTTGTAGATATCTGCCAGCACACCAAGGATCATCAGTTTTGTCTAAACGTTTTTATTCAAAGAATTATCACATCACAAAACGGTTTTGTGATGTGATCATTCCTTGAATAAAAAAATGTTTGGACGAAATTGATGATGCTTGGTGTGCTGGCAGATATCTACAAATCATATAGGTTGCAGTATTCAGCTGGCGGTCATTGCAGAACCCAGTATTTTAAGAGCTTATTCCAGGAACGTGTGCGATAGGAATATGGTATTGATCAGAGAACCAATAAGCTGGAACGAAGTAGTAACTAAGTAGTAATTTCTGAAAAGGTTTAAGATCATCCCTGAAATAAATCCCAGAGTACAAAAGACTTTAGCCCCTGTAATAGTAAAACCATTTAATTTTCCCCAATATAGTGTATAGGATTCCTGTTGTTCCATGACAACCTGTCTGTGTGCCGTCTTTAATATTGATTGGGCCCTGGGAAAACATTTTCTTGACCCCCCCCATCTTACATTCTGAGATATACAAAAAAATAGCAGGTCGGCTCAAAATCAGTTTAGTGCAGCAGATCACGCAGCAATTGAAATTGGTTGCCAGAGATTACAGCAGATCACTACTGTTCAACAATTGGTTGCTACTGACTGGGTTGCTAGGGGTTACTACACACATTACCGCTCACTGATTGGGTTGCTAGGGGTCACTACACACATTACCGCTCACTGATTGGGTTGCTATAGGTTACTGCACATCACCGCTCACTGATTGGGTTGCTATAGGTTACTGCACATCACTGCTCACTGATTGGGTTGCTAGAGATTACTACACACCATCACCGCTCACTGATTGGGTTGCTAGAGATTACTGCACACCATCACCGCTCACTGATTGTGTTGCTATAGGTTACTGCACACATTACCGTTCACTGATTGGGTTGCTAGAGATTACTACACACCATCACCGCTCAATTAATGGTTTGCTAGAGATTACTACACACCATCATTGCTCACTGATTGAGTTGCTAGGGGTCACTACACACATTACCGCCTACTGATTGGGTTGCTATAGGTTACTGCACATCATCACCGCTCACTGATTGGGTTGCTAGGGGTTACTACACACATTACCGCTCACTCATTGGGTTGCTATAGGTTACTGCACATCACCGCTCACTCATTGGGTTGCTAGGGGTCACTACACACATTACCGCTCATTGATTGGGTTGCTAGGGGTCACTACACACATTACCGCTCACTGATTGGGTTGCTAGGGGTCACTACACACATTACTGCTCACTGATTGGGTTGCTATAGGTTACTGCACACATTACTACTCACCCATTGGTTGCTAGAAGTTACTGCACACCGATTTACTCAGTGAGCTGCTATGGTCCAGCCGCTGCTGTATCAATCCACCCCCCTCTGCTGCTGACAGAAGGGTGAAGGAGAACAATCACAGCCCGCTTTGTGGCTTTCATCTTAGCCCTGTTGACCGGAGAAATGGCGGGGGGGGGGGGGATACACCCCGTGACCAGAGAAATGGAGGGGGGACACTCACTGTGACCGGAGAAGGGGCGGGTGAGCGAGGGAACACTGAGCTGCTCTGTCTCACTTCCTGTAACAGCCGCTGGTCACTGTCATAAAGAGAATCGGGACAAGCGGGCTCCGGCACATACAGCCCACAGCATAGGTGTGCGCAGCCTATTGCATTAGGATGTGCACCCTTAAGCTCAGAAACAGATGCGTGTGTATGCATATATATATATGATCCCAGCACATTGATCTCCCTGCTGGTACAGTGAAAGAGAAGAGCATAAACACTTCTCGTATAGCAAAGCCAGTAAGAGGGAGATCTTTCCCATGTTCCTGCTGCTACACAGAGTGATAACACCAATGTGCATGGGGTGATTAGGGTGTGCCTGGGCACACCCGGCACAGCCTGTGCGCACACCTATGGCCCACAGATTGCCTCTCCCCTGTCACACTCAACCCGCCAGGAGAGCAAGTGGGGAATCGGCTGCACCTGCTACATGGGACAAATATTTGCAGGCAGCGTGGGCTCAAAGAGCAGTTGCTTTTGGGGGCCCCCAACAATGATTGGGCCCTGGGCAACTTCCCCTTTTGCCCCGTGGTAAAGACGGCCATGTGTGTGCATGTACTGATACTACCAGCTTGGTAGAGCTTGGGCAGTGCTGAAACATTCATGTTTTACCAGCTGCCAATAAAGTTAATTCAGCTGGCTGCACATACACTATAAAGCAATCTAAATGCGTGCTTGTTTTGGCTTAAATTTTGAATAACAGAATGTAAACTTTTCATAAAATGTGACTACAGTATATGTAATGTAATATTAATATTCTTGCTTTGGTATGTTTAAGCCAAACCATTTTGCAAATAAATTGGATGCATATTGTACTACATACTGTATATATTAATAAAACAATGTATAGAATATTTAATAATCAAGCAGACACGTCAAAGCAAATTGGGCAGAAATAATAGCCTTTGTGTATAATCTGTATGTATCTGGATTTTTGCTTAGTAAAAATAAAGGAATAACATATTCACATTAATAAAACTATAGAGCATTTGAGTCTGATCAGGGAAACTGGGTGATTCACTTACTGATGTGACAGAGGTAGATAAATGGGGAAGGAAAATATCAAATATCAGCATTTATTGTTATTTTGCTCAAAATATGTGGGTGAGCATAAGTCAGCTAGAATATTGTTCAAGAAACCAAGCTGATGAGGATATTTATAAATCTTGGCATACAGCAAGAAGAAGCCTAAATAGAGGTACAAAGTATCCTATAGTGTATGGTGCATGGAAATGGAATCTCGCGCCAATATAAATAAAATAAATTAAATTAACAATATGTAGATAGCCAAGCTGCTCTCTGTGAAATTGCATAAATGCAATTGTAAACAGTGGAGTGAAATTTAGAGGCGCTAGCTGATAGTGTGTGTACACTAAATAGATAATAAAAATTGTATGCATCAAATGATCAAGTTAAATGAGTGAATAAATCAATAACATGTGAATAAATGGTGACCATATATATTAAGAAACCACAATAATATTTGGAATTCAAAATGTGGTAGTGCACAAAAAGAAAACAATAACAATTGTACCAAAACTAAAACTAAAAATAAAGTCCATATATATATGTGATGAATCTTCAAAACCATAGACAGAGGATCTTCCACCTTCACCAAGATAAAGAAAGACCACCAAAAGTGCTCATAGATGGCACCTTACCGCAAATAATGGACCACTTTAATTAAAAAGAGGTCAATCAGGCAGATAAAGATAGTATTCCAGACCCAGATCTCTCAGTCACAGTAGTCTTGATAGAACAATACACTCAGAAGCCACTGAACATGGTGCACCATGTTCAGTGGCTTCTGAGTGTATTGTTCTATCAAGACTACTGTGACTGAGAGATCTGGGTCTGGAATACTATCTTTATCTGCCTGATTGACCTCTTTTTAATTAAAGTGGTCCATTATTTGCGGTAAGGTGCCATCTATGAGCACTTTTGGTGGTCTTTCTTTATCTTGGTGAAGGTGGAAGATCCTCTGTCTATGGTTTTGAAGATTCATCACATATATATATGGACTTTATTTTTAGTTTTAGTTTTGGCACAATTGTTATTGTTTTCTTTTTGTGCACTACCACATTTTGAATTCCAAATATTATTGTGGTTTCTTAATATATATGGTCACTATTTATTCACATGTTATTGATTTATTCACTCATTTAACTTGATCATTTGATGCATACAATTTTTATTATCTATTTAGTGTACACACACTATCAGCTAGCGCCTCTAAATTTCACTCCAGTGTATGGTGCATGTATACATAGAAATGCTACCACAGTCTTTTTTTTTTGCACTTTAACTTTGAAAAGTAAAAATTTTTTTTCTGCCAGTTAATACAGCCCACATAACATTATGCACAGCTCTTCCACTCACTCTCGTGAGAGTTTGCCAGGAAGGGAGGGGGGATGAGTCATAAGAGAGTCAATAAGAGTTGCAGAGCTGGAGGTGTGTGTCTGTGTGTAAATTGAGGAAGTGAATAGGCAGCAGCTTCAGCTGCCCACAATTAAAATTGATGCAGTCAGACTCAGTGGAGTGAGATTTCTGCAGCAAATTTTTTCAAGTACAGAATCACAGTATATATAAAATAATATGCAAAGTGGTTGGAGGGAATCTTCAGAATGGCAGAGATGTTTTTAATTACAAATTAGTGAGGAGACTGCAGTTCCTAAAACGTGCAGATTGAGTTAAAGTGTAGGTGTCTTGCGGTATCTGTTATGCCGCGTAAACACGATTGGAAATTCCGACAAGAAAACTGTGTATTTTTTCCAACTGAATTTTGGCTCAAACTTGTGTTGCATACACACGGTCACACCAAATTCCGACCGTCAAATTCGATGAGCCGAGAAATGCGTCGACTTTTTCTCCATTGGAATTGCATACAGAAGATCGGAATTTCCGGCAAGAGCTTTTCCCGTCTGAAAATTTGAGAACCAGCTTTCAAATTTTTCTTGGCGGAAATTCCGACAGGAAAAGTCAGATGGAGCCTACACACGGTCGGAATTTCAGACCAAAAGCTCACATCAAACTTTTCTTGGCGGAAATTCTAAACGTGTAAACGCGGCATTAGTCTTCATATTAATTCCTGTGTCCCCTCAGTGTGCCTTGAATCCTAGACCAAGTCTGCATACAGGGCTTCAATTTATCTCCCAGTGAAGTTTAAGGTCTGTCCTTCGACAAAACCTTTTTTTAGTCAAGCCACCCCTTCAAATTCTGCACAGTCTTGAGGCACCCCATTCTAAAATATATATAAAAAAAAAAAAAAATTTTTTACATAACATAACAACATCCACACACATGGCACCCAACGTTAGAGGTGATTTATTACCTCCACCCTTGCAAACTGGCACTGTTTAATATTGCAGCGTTTCTCTTCTCTCTTGTTTTCACTCGCTCCCTCACTCCCTAATACGATGCCAGCACTGACAGAGGGACAATCAAGGATGCTGAGCAAGTGCCTGACGTCCCCTTTATTAACTGATTATGTAATTGGTTGTTAGGATGCTGGCGGCTAGAAGGTTGTAATGGTACACAATGAAAACATGTGGCTTTGTGTATCTAAAAGGCAGGCTTCATCCACCCGCTGGCCAAGGCACTCCTGAAGAAACCTGAAGGCACTCCAGGTGAAAAATATTTCTTTGGGTACATTCCATTTCAGACATTATCAACCTTAACCAATCAAGTACAGTTCACCCTAATAAAACATATGCCTTTCAGAAATTTGCTAAGATTTTTTTTAATGCTGTGTATCTACACAAATTTCTATCACCTGCTCCAGTATGATTCATTTGCCTTTGGTTCATTAAAAGCAGTTGCTGACACTACTGACCAGTTCATGCTGATAAGGCAAGCCTAATCATTAGCCACTAAGAATAATAATTGTGATGACACAGTGTATACATGAAAACAGGCTACTTCATAAACATTGCTTGCATATGTGTAAATGATAATGATCATCTTTGTATGCTGTGCAGGTTTTGAGAGATTCTGGGCAGACAACTAAAAAAAAAAAGCGTGGACTAAATAGTGGAAAAATATATACAGTGGGTACGGAAAGTATTCAGGCCCCCTTAAATTTTTCACTCTTTATGTTGCAGCCATTTGCTAAAATCATTTAAGTAAATTTTTTCCTCATTAATGTACACACAGCACCCCATATTGACAGAAAACACAGAATTGTTGACATTTTTTGCAGATTTAATAAAAAAGAAAAACTGAAATATCACATGGTCCTAAGTATTCAGACCCTTTGCTGTGACACTCATATATTTTACTCAGGTGCTGTCCATTTCTTCTGATCATCCGTGAGATGGTTCTACACCTTCATTTGAGTCCAGCTGTGTTTGATTATTCTGATTGGACTTGATTAGGAAAGCCACACACCTGTCTATATAAGACCTTACAGCTCACAGTGCTCAGAGACAGAATTGTGGCAAGGCACAGATCTGGCCAAGGTTACAAAAAAATTCTGCTGCACTTAAGGTTCCTAGGAGCACAGTGGCCTCCATAATCCTTAAATGGAAGACGTTTGGGACGACCAGAACCCTTCCTAGAGCTGGCTATCCAGCCAATCTGAGCTATTGGGGGAGAAGTGCCTTGGTGAGAGCGGTAAAGAACCCAAAGATCACTGTGGCTGAGCTCCAGAGATGCAGTCAGGAGATGGGAGAAAGTTGTAGAAAGTCAACCATCGCTGCAGCCCTCTACCAGTCGGGGCTTTATGGCAGAGTGGCCGACGGACTCCTCTCCTCAGTTCAAGACACATGGAAGCCTGCATGGAGTTTGCTAAAAAAAACACCTGAAGGACTCCATGATGGTGAGAAATAAGATTCTCTGGTCTGATGAGACCAAGATAGAACTTTATGGCCTTAATTCTAAACAGTATGGGTGGAGAAAAACAGGCACTGCTCATCACCTGTCCAATACAGTGAAGCATGGTGGTGGCAGCATCATGCAGTGGGGGTGTTTTTCACCTGCAGGGACAGGACGACTGGTTGCAATTGAGGGAAAGATGAATGTGGCCAAGTACAGGGATATCCTGGATGAAAACCTTCTCCAGAGTGCTCAGGACCTCAGACTGGGCCAAAGGTTTACCTTCCAACAAGACAATGACCCTAAGCACACAGCTAAAATAACAAAGGAGTGGCTTCACAACAACTCCGTGACTGTTCTTGAATGGCCCAGCCAGAGCCATGACTTAACCCAATTGAGCATCTCTGGAGAGACCCTAAAATGGCTGTCCACCAACTTTTACCATCCAACCTGACAGAACTGGAGAGGATCTGCAAGGAGGAATGGCAGAGGGTCCCCAAATCCAGGTGTGAAAAACTTGCATCTTTCCCAAAAAGACTCATGGCTGTATTAGATGAAAAGGGTGCGTCTACTTAATACTGAGAAAAGGGTCTGAATACTTAGGACCATGTGATATTTCAGTTTTCCCTTTTTATAAATCTGCAAAAATGTCAACAATTCTGTGTTTTTTTGTCAATATATAACATAGAGTGAAAAATTTAAGGGGGTCTGAATACTTTCTGTACCCACTGTAACCACATGAAAAGGGAGAGTATTTGAAGTAACCAAATAAAAAACATCCATGGTATTATGTGCAGCGCTACCCCATGCAGGGGCCGCTAGTATTATCGGGTCCCCCGTTCTTACTTGTACTTGGATAATGACCTTGGACCCTCTCACACCTCAGGTTATACCACTTTGAGCTCTGGGGGTTAACAATCTCACCACACATAAGGGTTACCTTTAAAGTTAAACTTAAGACTCAGTAGTAAACAACTATGTATATTGTTCTTTGAGAACAAATAAAGCAGAATATACCAATGCAGGATGTAATAGCACAAGAAATACTCTGATGTTGTTCTTAGGTATAGCAGAAGCTAAACTGAACTTTGACTCGATAAGCATACACTGTAGCTTACCCCACTCTTTGTTCAGCAACAGGGGACCAAGGGTATGAAATTAACAAGGTTTGGGGAACTAGGTTGCCTGTGAGAACTCATAGTAATGCAACGTACACACCATCCGAAAATCGGACGACAGATCGTCCGACTTATTTTGTTTACTAGTCGCAAGTAGAAATTGAATAGGTTACTAAAGTCACGAAAATTCTCCTACGGCAGAAAAAAAATCGGAAGTGATGTGTTGTAATGTATTTGTGTTGTATTTTCGGATGACAACTGTACTGACCAAACGAAAATCGTACGATCTGGTATCGTATGAGGAAAATTTCCGTGCATGTCCGATAAAATATCAGTTGAACTAAAATGATCGACTCGTCCAGCCCTGTACTAACGATCTGATTATCTGATCTGATTATCGGACGATTCTTTCCTATGCAGAAATAGAAAGCCTGTGCTAAGAAACAAGTACTGTAAATTATATACAGTTCTTTTGGATTCAGTCTTCTGTCAGATTCTGGGGCCCTTGATGACATTGATGTGCTTAGATGGTAAATCTTCCTGCACACAGTGAAATCGCAAAAAAAACAGTTTCTGGGTGCATAGGGGTAAGCCAACTCAAGTAGTATTTAACAAAGTGCTTGCAGGTGTTAACTCAGCAGGACAGTATGGATTGGGCTTAAGATCAACGGTATAAAGCTTAGAAGATGCATATATTGAATCCTATGGAGATGTTTAACAAGACAAATGGTGGGTTAAAGACCTGCTCCCCAGCTCTACGATCTGAGCAGCAGACTGTAGTTGTGGAGGGGCTCCTCTGGGTTGAATGTTGTTTCTGTGTGTTGTTTTCTGGCAGCTCCCTGGTGGACAGACAGCTGAATGAGTTCTCAAACCGAATATAGGCTTCTCTGATACTGGCCGACACAGTGTCAGACTTGGTACATTGTGCTTGGGCCCCCCTGTGGCATATGGCCAGATATCTCAGCAGAATCTGTACAGCAGCAGCCACTTTTAAATGGTCTAAAGAACCCAGTGTATCTGAAATGCTCACAGTGGATCTCCGGTGAAACAGGTTTGCCAGCTGCTCAGCGATGAAGTACCCCTTGCTAGCCCCCAGCAGCAGATTCTTCCAACTATCCTGGCTGGTGGCGATCCTCCCAAAACTTCTGCTCTTTCCTGAGCTTTTTAATTTATATGGCTCTTTGTAGACTTTTCCTGCCTCCAGCTGCACTCGAACTTGTAGTTTTCTCTCTATGCAGCTGTATTGGCTGCCAGCATTCCATGCTCTACCTTTTGTATGTCAGAAGTACAGTATGTCCACGAGCTTCATTTTGTGGCAGAAAGAAGAAAGCTTACTCATGCAACTTTCATAATAACAATAAACGTAATGTTCTGTATAACTCAGTAAGAGCATGTCTGGTTACATATGGCTAACCATCACGCAAAAATATTATATATGATTACTGTGCAGGTCTTAGCATGGCAAAATAACACATGACCATTTTACAGGCCTAGGTACTCTCCATGGTATACATGCATGGTAACAATGCATTGTGCATAGTCTAACGTCTGGCATGGCAGAAAAACAAGATATGGTCAATAAAGTAGGGTGTATGGCTTGTATTTTGGCATTTTTGCCTCTTTGTTGTGATATGTTTTAGACCAGGGGTCTCCCAACTTTCTAATCAATGAGTCCTTTAAACTTTAGGGGGGGGGGGGGCAACTGTAGCCAGTGAGAGTAGAAAATGTCCTAGCAACAGAGGGAGAAAACAATGCCCCATGATTGCTATTAGGGGAAGTAATGATGCCCCAGCGTTGATATCAATGGGAGGATTCGTGCCCCATTATTGGTGTTAATAGGAGGACTAGTGCCCCATCATTTGTGCTGGTGGGAAGAATAGTGCCCCAATGTCCGTGTCAGTGGTAGGAACTATGCCCCACATTTGCTGACAGTGGAGGGAATACTGCCCAAGGGCCCCTAAGGCTTCAGACAAACTAGGGCCTTGGGCTACAGAGAAGAGGGAATTAAATAAGCTCCATCATTGGTGCCAGTGGCAGCAATAATAAACCCTATCATTTGTGTCAGTGGTAACAATATTAGCCCACAGCAATGCTGTCAGTGACTGCAATATTAACCTCCATTGGCATCAGTTGGTGTTGAAAATCCCTACCTCATGGGTGTCAGTGGGTGCAGCAAAAAAACAAAAAAATAAAAACAACATTGGTGTCAATGAGTACAGTAAAAAAAAAGCTCTTGCAGCACTTCAATAGTGACCTGGGAAAAGTGTGTGGGCTGCTCAGGCTCGATAGGGAGGGGGTATGTAGACCATCTGTCCTCAGCTGCTACTAGAGTGCTGGCAGGGCATGGAGCCCATCCTGGCTCCTGCAAAAGTTCAAGAAAGGAAGGGTAACCCCTGGAAGTCACACATCTATAGTGTCCTACTGCAATAAATGGAGTGGCAACCTCAGCCTGGACTCCGACCAGGGGCGTGGACTGGTTGGAGTGAAGGCTGAGGTTGCCACTCGTTTCATTACAGTAGGACACCATAGATGTGCGACTTTCAGGGGTTACCCTTCCTTTCCAGCACTTGCATTGTGTTTGGTATTTTGTAGAGAATTGTCAGTTTGTAGTTTTTTTGTATGTAAACATATATAGCCAGATTCAGAGACGGGCGCATCTTTAGTTAGGCGTAGCGCATCTCATATGCGATACGCCGACGTAACATTGAAAGGCAAGTACTGTATTCACAAAGCACTTGCTCCCATATGTACGCCGGCGTAACGTAAATGGGCCGGCGTAAGCCCGCCTAATTCAAAGTAGCAAGGCAGTGGGCGTGTTGTATTCAAATGAATGCATGGCCGAACGAACGGCGCATGCGCGTGCATGCTCAGAATCTTGTCGCAAATAATTCCTACGATACGACGGCTCAATGCGTACGAAGTGAACCTAACTTACGCCCAGCCCCATTCACGTACGACTTACGTAAACGACGTAAAATCCGACGGCACTCCCGACGTCCATACCCTAAACGACTTAGACCAGCTTTTTGGTGGTTTAACTTTACGCCGGAAAAACGCCTTACGTAAACGACGTAGATTACAGCAACGGGCGCAAGTACGTTTGTGAATCGGCGTATCTAGCTCATTTACACATTTGACGCGTAAATCAACGGAAGCGCCCCTTGCGGCCAGCGTAAATATGCACCCAAGATACGATGGCGTAGGAGACTTACGTCGGTCGTATCTTGGCAATATTCAGGCGTATCTCATTTTAGGAATGAGCGCATAGATACGACGGCGCACATTTGGACTTACGACGGCGTATCTACTGATACGTCGGCGTAAGTCTCTCTGAATCTGGCTAATATTTTGCATATAAACGCATTGGTTATCAATGATTTTTTGCTGACTCTCTGAAGCTAAAGCCAACACTATAATTTAACTGTCATGCAAGAGATCAATGTAGTGTATTATTGGAATAATTCCTGTAGATACTATATCTGAACTAAAATTGCTCATGTTGATGGCTGAACATATTTCTGTTTGAACTGCCCTACCAAAGTGCATTTATTTCTGTTGGTGAATATGAACACCAATGAACAGGTTGCAGTGTGCAGTAACCAGTGCCAACATATCACAGATCATTTTTCTTCGGTCAAACATCTTGGTTGTTACATCTCACCACTGTGCTTGCCACTGCCAAACTACAAAGCAGCCCTGGCATATAAAGGATACAAAATTACTTATTTGTACTGTGCGTGTAAAAAGTGTGCAGTCAGGTGAAATAACACAATGTACCAATTCCAGGCAAAAAAATGCAGTGTCCAGCTGCTACAACTGTAGTAAATTTAAAATGTTAATTTAGTTTGCCCTAATCTGAGTTCTGTGTAATCTCCTGCAGCTAGCTCTTCTGCAGTTCATTTGTTGTGTACATTCTGAAGCACGTGCTTGCAATTTATTTTCTCTCTACTGGTGGTTGAGAAAAATTTCATAGTACTGACATTCTCCTCGGTCACCAGATTAATGGCAATGACATGCCTCCAACCTTTTTTGAAACTAGAAAGAGGGACATTTTTCATGAAGAAATGGGAGAGGGGTCTATAGGAATTCCTACATATAAGCAACTGGAAGAAAATTTGCATTGCCACTGCTAAATGCTCATCTACCATACTAACTCAAGAAAAGCATTTTCCTGCTGGTATATGACCCCGACCGAACAGCAAAATTTGTTCCCGGTGCCTCTTTGGCTTGCTTTCAAGGATCTAGGGAGCATAGTGCTTTACCACTTAAGTTCTCTAGATGAACGTAGTATGTCCAGAGAGTGAAGGGTTCAACATAGGCACATGGCTGCAGAAGCAGTTACAAGCTTGTACTCTGTTCCTTCTGCTGGCTCTGTTCCAACGTGAACCTGGGGGCTGTATCCCAGTATCTCCATAAAGAGTTTGTCACCTTTTAATTTCTATCACATAGGAATTTGTAAACCCTTGTGAAAGCAATAAAGGTACATCTAATAAAAATACATTAAAAATAAAATTAAATCAAAATTAAATAAAAATAAAAAATGCAATGTAAGCCCAGTTGTCTTCAACACACCCACAAATGCAAATGCGCATACAGAGTGCGCGCGTATATATGTAAACTACGATCGCACCACACGTTAGGTATTGCCGAAAATGTCAGATTGAGAGCAATAATTCTAGTGCCATAGCTCGCGGTTAACCATAAACTGATGAGTTGTAAAGGATTTTAGAGCTTTGCCTATGGAGTTTTTTTAGGAACTTTACTTTTTTTAAGATATCATGGATGAATGGAATGAATGTGCTCTCATGGCTAGTTTGAAATGTGAAAGCAGGAGGATCAGCAGGATCACCAGGTATTTCTCACAAAGAAAACTTTGCAGAAAACAGGATTATTTTTAACATAAGTACGTTGTAAAGCAGACGCATATCAAATGATACATATCACATATGAAATGTTGGGGCAGCTTATTCTTTAATGACACTCGATTTAAAACTTGGCTAAAATAGAACTGCATATGATTTTAGGTCTTTTGCTCTAAAACTTTCCCCCTCAAAACAGGGCAGCCATTTGCCTTGACCAGATCCCACATATCACCCATCCTAATGCTGGCCATACACTCTACAAAAAATCGTCCGAACAAACTTTTGAAAAATGAACGTTCGGTCGTGAGCGCAAACGATAGTGCCATCATGTATGACCGATAAATCGGTCAGTGGACATAAATAAAAAAAATTGGTTCGTTTTTTTTACATATACCTAGTGCAGAAAGTTCGGGCGGGAAACGCATTAACCTTCCTATTTATCGTTCGTTGGGCAAAAAATTTCCAAACTTGTCCTTCGTTTTTTCGGCTCAAAAACGTCCCGACGATTATCGATAATGTGCCCATTAACTGTTCGAAAAACGAACGAACTGTCTGAACGACTGATTTTCGCCCGATTTTTCATATAGTGTATGGCCAGCATTATTTTCCCCTTCCCCCCCCAAACCTCTCCCCTCCTCTTTTTCCTCCCTCTTATTCCCATTATGTTCTTTTCTCTTGTTCCCATTATAAACTTTATTGGAAAATACAGATTTCCAGTTGTCTTCCCAATCCACCTACTTATACTATCAAATTATGCGATATTTTATCCCCCCACACACACATACACACACTTTTTTTTTTTCTTATCCCCCTTCTGCTTATTACAATACTTTATGATGTTAAGGCTAGGTTCACACCACGATTTTACCATCCGATAAACGGACCGTTAAATCGGATGGAATCGTATGTGACAAAATCGTATGTAATCGTATGTCAAAATTCTCACTAAAAAATCGGATCCTGATTTTAAATAATGTCTGGGAAAAAGAAGATTTTTGAAGTTATGGATATTCAGGGGAACCCCGCCGGCAATTTAAAACAAAAATGATGTGCGGTTCCCCCTAAATATCCATAACCAGACCCTTCAGGTCTGGTATGGATATTCAGGGGAACCCCGCCGTCAATTTAAAACAAAAATGACGTGCGGTTCCCCCTAAATATCCATAACCAGACCCTTCAGGTCTGGTATGGATATTCAGGGGAACCCCGCCGTCAATTTAAAACAAAAATGACGTGCGGTTCCCCCTAAATATCCATAACCAGACCCGTTATCCGAGCACGTTGACCTGGCCGGCCGCAGAAAAGAGGGGGGGACAGAGTGCGGCCCCCCCTCTCTCCTGAACCGCACCAGGCCACATGCCCTCAACATGGGGAGGATGTCCCCATGTTGATGGGGACAAGGGTCTCATCCCCACAACCCTTGCCCGGTGGTTGTGGGGGTATGCGGGCGGGAGGTTTATCAGAATCTGGAAGACCCCTTTAACAAAGGGGACCCCCAGATCCTGACCCCCCCCCTGTGTGAAATGGTAATGGGGTACACTGTACCTCTACCATTTCACGAAGGAAGTAAAAAGTATTGTAAAAAAAACACACTGACACAAAAGAATAAAGTCCTTTATTAAAAAAAAAAAAAAACTCCAGCGCTGAAAAATCCACTCGTTCCCGGCTTCCTGCGTTGTCCTGATCCAGCGACGGGTGCGGGTGATCTCCCGCGATGAGAAGATCCAGCGTCGGGTGATCTCCGCTCCGGCGATGAGAAGATCCATCCATCCGGCGCAGCAGCATCCCGGACCTCCTCTCACTGCTGGGCACAGCCCAGCGAATGAGCGGCTGAAGCTGTGACATTTCTTATATAGAGGAGGCAGAGCCACCCGTCACGTGACCCCGTCCCCTCTGACGTACCTCTGCTACGTCACTGGGGAAGACCAAGAAGAGGAAAGACCTTTTTGCTTTAAATTGACGGCGGGGTTCCCCTGAATATCCATACCAGACCTAAAGGGTCTGGTTATTGAATTTGCGGGGACCTCCGGGTTCGCTCAACCCTAGTAATAAAAAATCGGGTACGATTTATCGCACAGTCATCCGATTTAGTACGATTTACATTGACCACAATATAAAAAAAAAACGGACACGATTGTAATACGATTTCAAATCAGGACCAAAAATCGTGGGCAGACACGTTTTTTGATACGATTTTAAATCGTATCAAATCGTATGCGGATCAAATCGGATGCACTTGGGGACCTAAATTAATGAATGGCAGTGAATGGATCCGTTTTGCCATACAGATTTGTACGATTTTAAAGCTAAAATCGTAAGTAAAAAACGGATGACAAAATCGTGGTGTGAATGCACCCTAACACCATTTTTGTACTACTATGATGTTGTACGTTTGTCTTTTTGAACATAAAAAACCTATATTACCCTTATACTGACTCTTCAAAATAAAAAATGCATTATTTAGAGGGTGGATAAAAGCTTTTATGCCACTTAACACTTATGGTAGTTAAATATTAATATTTTTTATAGAGATCTACACATCAGACCAAAAAGATGAGAAAAGCAGAGCAGAGGAATTTAGTTCCAAAATAGTAACGGTCCCTTTAAATCGGGAACAATTGATTTGTTATGCAAAAAGGGACAAAGGTAGACTTTGGTGTCCCCATGCTGCGGTATGTGTACTAGTGTGATATATGGTAATATAGACTGCTGCTGCAATGAAAGGTGTGGTGTCCTTTTTGAAATTAAGGACACCGCACTGTCTAACAATAAAAGTCCTGTGCAAAGCTATATATTATCGCTCTGTGCAAATTGTGTTAAAATCATCAGCATAAATCAAATACATAAATTTTTTGAAAAAATATATAAAATCAAGTTTATATGGTGCAACATATATCCGTGAATCTATTTAATGCAAACTATTTAATTAGTTCTTTAAAGTGCAATCTGTGCTTCAATTTTCTTGTGCCAGTGATGTGCAATGAAAGGCAATAAAGTGCTGTGCTCCCCTCATCATGTGCCCTCACTCACCTACTCCTAATAGGTATAGCACCTGTTAGGAAAATGACAAGCCTTAGATTTCTGTGCTGGGCAATTCACAACTCCTTCATATGCTCCAGCAGGATGACAGGTCTCTCATATGCATTATCATGCAAGGAGAATCAAGAGATATCCATAGCATAATTCCATTTTATAAAAACAGATTTAACACTTACATGTATTATTCTTCGGTCAATAGCATGCAACGCCGGCTTGGAACACAACTTCCACGGCTTGAGCTCCAAACACCAGATGTGACGTCCCTGGAATTCCCATATATTGCATTTCACTCCTCCCTGGAAGCGTCATCAGAGGTTGGGAATGGCAGTGATGGGTGGACTATTTATTGGAGTGACTCCTCCCATGTATCCTCCCAGTACACCCTATTGTCACTTCTGCTTATACGGTATGTGACTACATAGCGGGAATTCAGGCATGTTGCCTGTTGATACTCATCCCTGTTATGATCCAGCAGAGATTCTTCTCACAATCATGTTGTTAACCCTTTCATGCCTACGCCTATGTATGACATTTGGTGTTTACAAGTTAAAATCCATATTTTTGGCTAGAAAATTACTTAGAACCCCCAAATATTATATATATTTTTTTAGCAGAGAATCTAGAGAATAAAATGGCGATTGTTGCAATATTTTATGTCATACGGTATTTGTGCGGCGGTGTTTTAAACACAACTTCTTGAGAAAAATTTACTTTCATGAATTTTAAAAAAATGAAAAAGTAAAATTAGCCCATTTTTTTTGCATAATGTGAAAGATGATATTACGCCGAGTAAATAGATACCAAGCATGTCACGCTTTATAATTGCACGCACTCGTGGAATTGCGACAAACTACGGTACCTAAAAATCTCCATAGGCGACACTTTAAACTTTTTTTACGGTTACCAGGTTAGAGTTAGAGTATGTCTAGTGCTAGAATTATTGCTCTCGCTCTGACGATCGCGGCGATACCTCACATGTGTGATTTGAACACCGTTTTCATATGCGGCCGCGACTTCCGTATGCGTTTTCTTTGCTGCGCAAGCTCGCGGGGAGGGTGGCGCTTTAAAAAAAATTTTTTTTTGTTTTCTTATTTATTTTATTTTTTATAATATTAAATTGTGTGTTTTTTTTTTTTTTCATTTTGATCACTTTTATTGCTGTCACAAGGAATGTAAACATCCCTTGTGACAGTAATAGGTGGTGACAGGTACTCTTTATGGAGGGATCGGGGGTCTAAAAGACCTCCGAGCCCTCCTTTGCACTTCAAAGTATTCAGATCACCGAAAACGGCGATTCTGAATACTGTGTACTTTTTTAAATCCGGCGCCATTGACAGCCGAGAAACCCGGAAGTGACGTCATGACGCCGCTTCCGTGGTTTCAATGCGGAGACTGAATCAGAGCCGTTTACGGCTTAGTGTCAGTCTCCGCCTGGACACAGAAGGCGCCGGATAAATGATCGGGTCTCCCGGTGGGACGGGAGGCCCGGTCAGAGCGGCGAAAGGCGGCGGGAGGGGGGGGATGTCCCCTCCCGCTCCTCCGGCATAACAACCGAGCGGCTTTTAGCCGCATCGGTTGTTATGTTTGGATAGCCGATCGCCGGCTCTAAACAACAGTACCGGGATGATGCCTGCGGCTGCAGGCATCATCCCGGTATAACCCCCGAAACCCGAGGACGCATATATGCGTTGCGACGGCGTGAAAGGGTTAAACTCCATTCATCCCACTATTAATTGTCGATCTAATACAAATACAACGATCCAACATAATCTGGTCCCGGGACCAGATGGCTTGCATCTGAGGGTACTAAGGGAACTCAGTCAAGTAATTGCCATACCATTGTTCCTAATTTTTACTGATAGTCTACTGGCTGGAATGGTACCAGCTGATTGGAGAAAAGCCAATGTAGCACCAATATTTAAAAAGTGCCCAAAATACATCCCTGGAAATTACAGACCAGTTAGCCTAACATCAATAGTATGCAAGCTCTTGGAGGGGATGATAAGGGACTATATACAAGATTTTAGTAATGAGAACGGTATCATTAGCAGTAATCAGCATGGATTTATGAAAAATCGTTCTTGCCAAACCAGTCTTTTAACCTTCTATGAGGAGGTGAGTTGCCATCTAGATAAAGGAAGGCCCGTAGACGTGGTGTATCTGGATTTTGAAAAAGCATTTGACACAGTTCCCCATAAACGTTTACTGTACACAATAAGGTCCGTTGGCATGAACCATAGATCCATAGATACATGGATTGAAAACTGGCTACAAGGGCGAGTTCAGAGGGTGGTGATAAATGGGGAGTACTCGGAATGGTCAGGGGTGGGTAGTGGGGTCACCCAGGGTTCTGTGCTGGGACCAATCCTATTTATTTTGTTCATAAACGACCTGGAGGATGGGGTAAACAGTTCAATCTCTGTATTTGCGGATGATACTAAGCTAAGCAAGGCAATAACTTCTCCGCAGGATGTGGAAACCTTGCAAAAAGATCTGAACAAATTAATAAGGTGGGCAACTACATGGCAAATGAGGTGTCAAAAATATGAATGCAATCTATACACTGGGGGGAGAACCTCTGGGGGAATCTAGGATGGAAAATGACCTGGGGGTCCTAGTAGATGATATGCTCAGCAATGGCTTGCAATGCCAAGCTGCTGCTAACAAAGAAAACAGAATATTGGCATGCATTTAAAAAGGGATCAACTCCAGAGATAAAACAATAATTCTCTACAAGACTCTGGTCCAGCTGCACCTAGAGTGTGCTGTCCAGTCCTGGACGCCAGTCCTCAGGAAGGATGTACTGGAAATTGAGCGAGTACAAAGAAGGGCAACAAAGCTATTAAAGGGTCTGGAGGATATTAGTTATGAAGAAAGGTTATAAGCACTGAACTTGTTCTCTCTGAAGAAGAGACGCTTAAGAGGGGGATATGCTTTCAATTTACAAATACCGTACTGGTGACTCCACAATAGGGATAAAACTTTTTTATGGAAGGGAGTTTAACAAGACACGTTGCCCTTCATTAAAATTAGAAGAAAAGAGGTTTAACCTTAAACTACGTAGAGCGTTCTTTACTGTAAGAGTGGCAAGGATGTGGAATTCCCTTCCACAGGCGGTGGTCTCAGCGGGGAGCATCGATAGTTTAAAAAAACTAATAAATAAGCACCTGAACCTTCGACAACCAATTTGAATTTTTCGTCAGAAAAAAGCTGGATGAGCGGACTAGTAAATTTTTGACGAATAACAGCTCAACGTCTGATTTTTGGATGGTCAGTACATAAAGTACAAACATTCATGATCGGAACCAAGGAAGGAGCCGGAAGAGTTTGGTCTTGTAAACTACCATTTGTAACCTATAATTAACATTTGTGACGCGTCAAATGATGAAATTTTGAAAGGCAGAGCACATTCTCACCTTATTTAATGGGATAATAATGATGCTACTTTGCTGGTGATACTGATGTAGTTATGCCAAACATATTTTAAAAGCCATTTGTTTTGTATTGATATAAATAATTTTAACTTCTTCACGCCAAGCGTATGCAGATATGCGGCCTCGGGTTTAGGGGGTTATACCGGGATGAAGAATGCAGTTGCAGGCATCATTCTGGTACCGTTTTTAGAACGGGCAGTCGGCTCTTCGGGGATAACCACCGATGCAGGTAAAAGCCACTAGGCTGTTATACCAGAGGAGCCATCCCCCCTCCTGCCATCTTATGCCTCGTACCAAGCCTCCCATCCCACCGGGAGACCCGGTCCGCGATCCAACACCATTGGCTAGAGAGAGACTGGCACAAAGCCAGAAACAGCTTTGTTAGTCTTCTCTCTGTAAACACGGAAGCAACGTCACAACGTCACTTTTGGTTTACTTGGCTGCCAATGGCGCCAGTTAAAAAAAATTACAGTATTCAGAATTGCATTTTTTGGCGATCTGAATACTTTGAAGTGCAAAAGAGGGATTTGGGGTCTTTTAAACCCCCCTAACCCTCCATAAAGAGTACCTATCACCATCTATTACTGTCACAAGGGATGTTTACATTCCTTGTGACAGCAATAAAAGCGATCACGTTTTTTTTTAAAGTGGCAAAAAAAATAAACATTTTAAATTAGAAAAAAAAAATAAAAAATTTTTAAAATGCCCCCGTCCCCGCGAGCTTGCGCAGCAAAGAAAATGCATAAGTCATGCCTGCATATGTAAACGGTGTTCAGATCACACATGTGTTGTATAGCCACGATCGTCAGAGTGAAAGAAATAATTTTAGCACTAGACCTCCTCTAACCTGTTAACCGTGATTCTATTTTTATTTTTATGCGCCGCCTATGGAGAGTTTTAGGTCCCATAGTTTGTCGCCATTCCACAAGTGTGCGCAATTTCAAAGCATGACATGTTGGGTATCTACTTACTCAGCATAACAAAATCATGTTTCACATTATATAAAAAAAATTGGACCAACTTTACTGTTTAGTTTTTGTTTGGCGAGCTTGATTCATGCATCTCAAGGATTAACTACAGTTTTAACTGGAGTATACTTGTAACATCATTGAAAGCCTAATAAAGAATTAGGTCTGAATACATAATGGGTATAGACTGCAGTAAAATGTGATGTTGTCTATTGTTACTGGGCAGAAGCCTACAGAAGTTCATATTGACCCTTGTGGCAAATGTTAGGCCCCATACTCACGAGCAAACATGTCTGCTGAAACTGGCCCGCAGGCCAGTTTCAGCAGACATGTTTGGTCGTGTGTGGGCGCGAGCGGGCCGAATTCCAGCAAACATTTGCCCGCCGGGCCTTTTCCCAGCAGACAAATATTCCTGGACTTGTTTTAAAACAGTCCGCTGGAATTCTGCCCGCTCGGACATGTACGGTCGTCAGTACAGACCTACCGTACATGTCCAGGCGCCCGCCGTCCCTCGCATGCGTCGAATGACTTCGACGCATGCGTGGAAGCATTTTAAAGGCGGGCCGCCCACGTCGCCGCGTCATTGTCGCGGCGACACCGCGTCATCGACGCGGCGACACCGCGGACACGCCCCGCGTATTGTTTACGCGCGGACTTCTGTACGATGGTGTGTACAACCATCGTACAGAAGCCCTCTGGCAGACATGTATGGTGAAAACGGTCCGACGGACCGCTTTCACCATACATGTTTGGTCGTGAGTACCCGGCCTTAGAGTTTCCAAAATATCAGCCTGCATCTACTTTCCGCACTGTGAGGTTTGATTACCCCATGCATGTTTCTTCATCAACGTGGTGGAGCAGTAAATATAAAGTGCAAAGTGCAGCAAGCTATAGCAATCCAATTACAGTTTGCTGATTTTGTTGTGCATTGCACCTTGCCTTATTAAATAATCCCAGAAGAGCTCTATGTTTTGTGGAAAATTGTGCAAATGTAGATATTTGAACAAATTACTGTGGCAGAAAGATTTACAATACACACTCAAATACAATATTAAAAGTTTACACTACCTGGAAGTTTACAACAAATAGGCTAAATTTATAGGCAACATAAAATCCCTGCAACTATGTTTTATTGAACTTTGCACATGGTAAAAGCTGCAAAGAGATATGCTATTTTTGGACAGTGAAAGGTCAATTCCTCCCAGCTGATTTTGTCCTTTTTATTGCAATGGTCATTCAAAGTGCACTGAAGATTGATTTTTAACAACGTGGCATGGTATGTGAGGAGAATGATAGTTTTTGAATAAATTATATAAACATTTTACATGAATATATGTTTTACCAAATGAGTCTCTGTTAAATATAGCTGGAAATATAAAGCCCTAGGCCTCATTATGTGATTGACTTAATAAATGATTTGTAGACGGCAGATGTTGACTAAGCTCAGCTGGGCTGCGTAATTATTATGCTGGTGGAATAAAATTAAAAATCCATCCACCCCATACACACACACACACTCACACACACACACCACACAGTATACATGCACAAAAACACCTACACACTTCAAGCATAAATGGTTGTGAATGTAATTAAAAATAACCACTAAGTACTTGCTACTATTTTATGATCACATTATGTTGCTATTCTTATGTCATGTAAAAACAAACACAGAATAAAATAATGTAATGTATCTGTTAAAGTCTTCCTATAAGCATTGTATATGAGTTCTGAAACTGAGGCTGGGTTCACACATCCAATTTGCATGACAGGAGATTGTGACCGGCTCTCAATAGAGCCGGCCGGTTCACACATCTCCGAAGAGGCTGCGGAGCGAATTGCACAGGAGTCCTGTGTGTATTTGGCTCTGTTTCAGCTCCGAATTCAGGCAAAAATTCGGGTCTGATTCGTCCCTAAAACGGAGAACAGGGGCACACCGGACCCCTGCTGTCAGCCGAATCTGGCATAAGTGTGAACCCAGCCTAAGGCCTTGTTTGTACTTATTTCAAAATGTGTCATTTGACACACTTTAAGCACTCTGAATGCTAATCAAAGCACCTTTCACCAAATAAAATGGTTAACTGTCATTGAGTTTGATTTGCTTCAGAATTTGTACCCCATGTTGCATTTGTATTTGCCGCATCTCAAATCCCCCAAAGAAGTTTATGGCCTTATTTAGACTGGCTTTTGCTTTCTGAAGTAAAATATGCTTTAGGATCACTTTGACAGCAGTAAACAGGGAGTGATGAGGCATTGTATCACCTCTTCACTGCCTCTAATTAACGCACATCTACATTGCAACCACCCCACAACAGGTGTGGAAAAGCACAGCATTATTGCCCATGGCATGTGTACAATACAACCAAATCAAGACTGTCTGTTGTGGGGGTGCAGTAGAAATGTCAGGGGGAGGCAGAGGATGGGAGGTAAACAGGGTAGTATACAGGGGATCAGCTTGGCAGAGGATAGGGTCAGCAGTTGTAGGGCAGTGTACAGAGGCTATTGGTTTTTAAGGCAGTGCACAGGGGATCAGCAGGGTATTGTACAGGAATTTTTATGGTTTCTGTGCATGAATTTTTGTTCATGCACAGAGGGTCAGTAGGGCAAAGGACCAAGGTCAGAAGAGCTAAGGACAGGGTAAGCAGGGTGGAGGACCAGGGTCATCACTGGAGAGGCAGAAGACAGGGATCATTGTTGGCAGGGCAGAGGACAGGGGTCATTGCTTGAGAGGCAGATGGCAGAGATCATTGCTGGAGAGGCAAAGGACTGGGATCACCACTGGCAGGGCAGAGAATAGGGATCACCACTGGAGAGGGAAAGGATAGGGCTCACAGTTGGGGCAGAGGACAGGGATTATGGCTGAAGAGGCAGAGGACAGGGATCACAGCTGGAGAGGCAGAGGACAGGGATCACAGCTGGAGAGGCAGAGGACAGGGATCACAGCTGGAGAGGCAGAGGACAGGGATCACAGCTGGAGAGGCAGAGGACAGGGATCACAGCTGGAGAGGCAGAGGACAGGGATCACAGCTGGAGAGGCAGAGGACAGGGATCACAGCTGGAGAGGCAAAGGACAGGGATTACCGCTGGAGGGGCAGAGGACAGGGATTACCGCTGGAGGAGCAGAGGACAGGGATCATTGCTGAATAGGCAGAGGACAGGGATCATTGCTGATTAGGCAGAGGACAAAGCAAACAGAACACTGGCATGCATTAAAAGGGGATTAACTCAAGAGATAAAGTGATAATTCTCTCACACTTCAAGATTCTGGTCCTGCCTCACCTGTAGTATGCTGTCCAGTTCTGGGCACCAGTCCTCAGGAAGGATGTACTGGAAATAGAGCTAGTTCAGAGAAGGACAAAAAAAGCTAATAAAGGGACTGGAGGATATTAGTTATGAAGAAAGGTTACGAGTACTGAACTTATTCTCTCTGGAGAAGAGACCCTTGAGAGGGGATATGATTTAAATTTACAAATACCATACTGGTGACCCCACAATAGGGATAAAACCTTTCCGCGGAAGGGAGTTTATTAAGACATGTGGCCACTCATTAAAATTAGAAGAAAAGAGATTTAACCTTAAACTGCATAGAGGGTTGTTTACTGTAAGAGCAGCAAGGATGTGGAATTCCCTTCCACAGGCAGTGGTTTCAGCAGGGAGTATCGATAGTTTAAAAAAAGTTTAGATAAGCACCTGAAAGACCACAACATACAGGGATATACAATGTAATACTGACATATAATCACACACACAGGTTGGACTTGATGGACTTGTGTCTTTTTTCAACCTCACCTACTATGTAATTATGGGCCAGATTCACAACCAGCGGGCGCAACGTAACTTTTCCGATTTAAGTTACACCGCCGCAAATTGCCCAAGTTAGTGCCCAATTCACAAAGCACTTACCTGGAAATTTGCGGCGGTGTATCCTAAATCAGTCCGGCGCAAGGCGGGCCAATTCAAATGGGGTGAGTCCCATTTAAATTAGGCGCGCTCCCGCGCCGGACGTACTGCGCATGCTCCCGATGCTATTTTCCCGACGTGCTTTGCGCGAAGTTACGTTGCGCCAAGGTTTTGTGAATCGCGACGGGTAAAAAAGAGTTGCGGCGGGAAAAATACAAAATGTAAAAAAAAGACTGGTATACTTTTACATGGTGTACTAACTTTACACTTTGTAAAAGGTACCCTATCTTTGCGACGGCAAACTAACACTTACGGCGACTTCACGAAGGGAAAAATCTTCGTGGATCTCCGTAAGTGCTAATTTGCATACCCGACGCTGGTTTACGACAAGAAATGCCCCCAGCGGCGGCCGCGGTACTGCATCCTAAGATCCGACAGTGTAAAACTATTACACCTGCCGGATCTTAGGGATATCTATGCGTAACTGATTCTATGAATCAGTCGCATAGATAGAAACAGGGATACGACGGCGTATCAGCAGATACGCCGTCGTAACCCTTTTGTGAATCTGGTCCTATGTTACTATGTATAGGTTATAAGAGTATATGGGATATCTCAGCTAATAGGCAGGGGTTTTCTTGAATCCTTTGCTTCTCATATCTAGTACCACCAAGTTCCCGGCCACCCAGTGGTAGACAAGAAAAGTGCAACAATGTCAAACTTAGGGAGAAATCAATAGATCTCTATAAATCAACTAAAACGACTACTCTTGGCAAGTAAATTTGTGAGGAGCTCCCTGACTAAATCCCAGGGTGGTACTTTTTTTTTTCAAAATTGTCTGACTTTTTTGTTTATAACGCAAGAAAATTAAAAACACAGATCAAATTCCACCAAAAGTAACTCTATTTATGGGGAAAAAATAACATAAATTGAATTTGGATACAGTGTCACATGACTGTGCAATTGTCAATTAAAGTAACGCTAAAAATAGCCTGATCATGCAGGGGTAAATTTTCCGGAGGTCACACATGCAAAATTATTTTTTATGGCTTAATGACACTTTAAACAGCACACATACAGTATAATAAAATTTACTTGAATAAAATTTAATTTGCATAGTAAAATGCACGCAGGGGAGAAACGAGCAGAAGGTTTCTCCATTTAACCAGTACACTTTGAGAAGTCATTGGCTAGTTAGCTCATCTAACTTAAATGTTGGTTTGTGGTAGACAAACTATTCAGAAAAACTGTAATACACAATTTGTATTTCAGAAATGATTGAGCCTATTGTGCCTATGACCGAGAATGACTGCTTTGACTTAATATGAATATTAATGCTTTTGTGTATAGTTTTTTTTTTTTTTTTGGTTGGAACTAAAAAATAAAAAAGATGGGTTTAGTCAGGTAAATAAAAAATATAGCATAGTATTACTATACATTCTCATGTCTGCTGGAAGGTGGAGCTTTATTTCTTTTAAAAGCTTATAAATAAAAAAAAATAAAAAAAGACTCAAAACCACTGCACCTTGCCTTCAATGTTCCAGCGCTACCCTTTGTCTATGAAATTATGTCAGTATTGTATTTGCAAGCTTGACTGCATTTCTTTCTTTATTATTTTTTTTATTCTAGAAATGTGACTTGGAATAATCTTGCCATTCCGGATACTCATTGTTCACCAGATGGAGAAGGATACCAATGTCCCCGAGGCTTTAAGTGTATGGATCTGGAAAACCTTGGTCTGAGTAGACAGGAACTTGGATACAGTGGCTTCAATGAAATTGGTATGTGTTAGTACAATATATATTTTTCAGTGCAGCTTGTATTTATAAAACTATTTGAATATATGCATATGTATGTGTTTACAGTTTGTGATTTCCTCTGATTTCTCAACTCACCGTAGCTTTCTTTTAGCGCATTTATACATTTTATAGACATTTCTATAATTGTTTTTAGATTTTTACCTAATAAATGGCAACTTTACACATTTCTCTCATAGCCTATCACCCCTTTGGATGACATATAAATATGAGCAATGTACAGTTTTGATTTGACATCTTGGAGAAGTGTCACCGTCTTTGACTGTTCTCACTCTCTGATCTGACAAACTCTTGCCATCAAGATTGTAAATGAAATGTAAATAACATTTGATTACAGGGCGGGTAGGGTGGTATTTTCATCACTAGAGCTTGTAGGCATACAACCGTTACAATGCTTAGGAAGCCCTGTCTTCTGGGATCACCTTTTTTCATCAGCCAATTTTCTTGTTTTACTTGTTATAAAAGCAGAACTCCAGACAAACAGTTAAAAACACATTTGAAATGCATATGTGGGGACAGTTTTACCTGCCAAAGGACTTGTATTTCTGTCCATCCTGTCCGGGGATTTACACAGCTATCCCACACAGCATTGCTCTGTCTGGCAGGACCTGTTGCAGTTCAATAACACTAAGGCCTCGTACACACGGTCGGTTTGGTCCGCTGAGAATGAACCGAAGTTCAGTTTCATCGGACCAAACCGACCGTGTGTATAGGCTAGCGGTCTGGTTTCCTTTGGTCCAAAATTTCTAAACATGCTTCAAAACCGAACCGCTGGGCGATCGGACCAAACCGATGGTTAGTACAGAAAAGCATCGGTTCAAAACCCGCGCATGCTCAGAATGAAGTCGACGGATGCTTGGAAGCATTAAACTTAGTTTTATTCAGCACGTCGTGTGTTTTACGTCACCGCGTTCTGACCCGCTCGGATTTTGGACTGATGGTGTGTACACATCAGGCCGTCAGGCCACTTCAGAGGTGAACCGCTGAAAACGAACCGACGGACCAGTCTCATCGGTTTGGTCCGACCGTGTGTACAAGGCCTTACAGATTTCCTCCTCACACTCACCCTGGGACTGCACAGTAAAAAGAGAAGCCACAGGCAGATGAGCTCTTTCTATCAACATGCTCTTTGCACTAGAGCACGACTGATTGGCTCCTTGTGGTGCATCTTTCTCCCCCACTCAGAGCTCTGCTGTATAGAGACTGCAAGAGGTGGATACCCAGTCAAAACAATGCATTTATAGTGCATTGCATATAATGCAGACATGCTGCATTTTTATGCAGTGCACATCAGTGCTCTTGTATGGTGTGACATGGGCACATAGAAAACAATTGCTTTTCCAGGGTCCTTGAGTTGAGCCTGCATTGATCAATGCACCTGGTGTTACCAAAGCCCCTAAGGATGTGTTAATGAATTACAGAGCTGCATTCATTTGTGTGTTTTTTATATCTGCCTTGAGTTCAGTTTTAACCATATTAGAATATTGCAGCTGTATGACTAACTTCATATGAGACTGTATTTCTGCTGCCGATGGGAAAGAAAATATATGGTCAATGACTTCACTGGAGAAATATGCTCTTTTGTTTGTGCTACCTCTAGGCACAGTGGCATCTCATGGTGATTCTGCCCCTCATTGTGGGAAATGCACTTTCCTGATGCGGATGTGCAGTAATCTGAATAAGATACAACTGTGCTTTTGCCGTGTGATGTGAGTGCTGGTTGAGCTTTGCATTCAAAGAACTTGTTAAAGGATTTGTTAGGTTTATGGTCAAGGGCTAGGGTACTAATTAAGACCCCATTCACACCTGAGCGTTTTGTAGCTTGAAGTCTGAAGCTACAAAACGCTGGAGGGGAAAAAAAATCTATTCTCTATTCAGATGGTTCACATCTCCACTCCAAAACGCCTAAAGCTCCAAAACACCTGAAGCTCAAACAAGTACTTTTTTTAGGCAGATTTGGAAGTTTTTCTGCTTTTTACATTGGTGACCTTTTGCCCTGTAAAAAACGCTGTAAAAAAACGCAGCAAAAGACGCTGCAAAATCGCAGTAAAAATGCGTGACTTTCTGCCTGAAAACGCTATGCTCAGGTGTGAATGGGGAAGGGATAGGTGTGTGTGTGTGTGTGTTTGGGGGGGATTAATTGTACACATTAGGTTTAAGTGTTAAAATGAGACTTGCAGTGAGAAATACAGGGCACCTTTCTTCTAAGAATACTAGTAGCCTATCTTTATCTGGCTTCAGTACTTTCGCTGACCTGGACCAAGCATGCAGATTGGAAAGCCAGAATAAAATTGGAATTACTGATCTCCCTACTTGTGCCAGATCAATGCCCCATAAAGTTCTTCACGTCAGACGTCAGGCAACATTGCTTTTTCAATGACAGGAGAGGAGAGGACTGAGCCGAAAGGAAAATTTCTGGCACCGTGGAGATAAGACTTAAAAACCTTTATGGTCTGGGTATGGAAAGTTACCAGATATGAATGAGTGTTAGGGTAGGGTTGTGTGTTCAGGACAGTTTATAATACAAGGTCAGGGTCATGGGGGCTCACATTTTAATTGACACTTGTTTTTGGTCCTGTAAGCCCTGTCCTGAAACTCAAACTTAACACACCAAAAATAAAAAGCAATATATCATGCTTAAAGCAGAGTTTCAGCCAAAAAATGTCCCTTTCGCTTATCCGGTTCCTCCTCCCCTCCGGTGACACATTTGGCACCTTTCGGAGGAAGTAGATAACTGTGTAATCCAGGTATTTTCTTCCACTTCGGCGAAAATTTGTTGCAGAATCCGTGGCAATCTACGCTATGTCCGGCCCATGCTTCATTCCCCTCACTGTCTTCTGGGAGACACACAGGTCCCAGAAGAAAGCAGGGACCATTCAAAGCGCTCAGCGCAACTCGCGCATGCGCAGTAGGGAACCAGGCTGTTCACTTCCTGATTCCCTTAATGAAGATGCAAGCCTGCACCTGGAGCCAAGGGACGGGTTGGCTTTGGGTGAGGACATTGTGGGCGCCCTGGACAGGTAAGTGTCCTTATTTTAAAAGTCAGCAGCTGCAGTATTTGTAGTTGCTGACTTTTCATAATTTTTTTTTTCGGCGGCCCTAAGCTTTAACGTAGCTAAGATACAAGTGCTGAATGTGCTGAAAACGGAAAAGGATTTCTGTTAGAAGAACAAACAGTGCACAGTCCAGCTGGGCTTTGCTGCTTAACTTGTAGGCAGAAACAGGAACTTTATTACATAGAAAAGACTGTGGGTAGATTCACGTAGATCGGCGCATCTTTAGAGCGGCGTAGCGCATCTCATATGCGCTACGCCGACGTAACATAGAGAGGCAAGAACAGTGTTCACAAAGCACTTGCTCCCTTTGTTGCGCCGGCATAACGTAAATTGGCCGGCGTAAGCCCGCCTAATTCAAAGTAGGAAGGAAGTGGGTGTGATCTATTAAAATGAAGCGTGACCCCATGCAAATGAAGGGCCGAACGAACGGTGTATTCACACGCATGCTCAGAATCACGTCGCATATACTCCCTAAGATACGACGGCTCAATGCCTACGACGTGAACGTAACCTACGACCAGCCCCATTCATGTACGGCTTACGTAAACAACGTAAAATCCGACGGCTGTTCCCTGGTCCATACCCTAACATGACTTACCCCTGCTTTATGAGGCTTAACTTTACGACGGACGTACGCCTTACGTATACGGCATAGATTACAGCGACGGGCGCAAGTACGTTCGTAAATCGGCGTATCTCGGTCATTTGCATATTCGACGTGTAAATCAATGGAAGCGCCCCTTGCAGCCAGCGTAAATATGCGCCCAGGCTCAGACGGCGTAGGAAACTTACGTTGGTCGGATTGAAGCCACAATTCAGGCGTATCTAGCTTTAAGAATCAGGCGCATATATACGACGGCGCATCTATGCACTTACGCGGCGTATATAAAGATATGTCGGCGTAAATGCTTTCTGAATCCGGGCCACAGAGTTTAACTATATAGCAGCTACAAACTTATAAACACTGCCATTTACTGGCTGATGTAGTTGTTGCACAAAAAGATGAACAATGTATTCCAACACCCCCACTCAAAAGCTACTCCTTATATTCGTCCCATTTCGGATCTCAGTTCTACAAATCTGTTACTTGTAAGCGGTTTTGTCAAAACATCTGAAATCTTCATCAGCAGATCCACTTTTTTTTTTCTCATGAGTTGGATGTCTTTGCATCTCATCCCATGAATCTGGCTTTGGTTTTAATGCTACGCGAAAGACAAATGTTTGACTGGTATGCCTTTATTGCTTCTGGTGGATTTCCTGATTGAAGCCTTTTGTGGCCTGGCTTCTTCTTTTACAGCATTTGGAATGTCTGTGTTAATTTCTATTTCTGTGTCAATTTCTTGCTTATCTTCATGTGATACTGATGTGGAATTTCACTTAGTTTAAAGTGTTTGTGCTAGTTTGTGAGATTTTGAACACACTGAACTTTCATTGACCATTACACTCAGTGGCGTCACTAGAGTTGGTGTCACCTGGTGCGGTAAAATATGGTGTCACCCCCCCCCCCCCCCCCAATAACATTTTTCAAATATGTTTTACCCTACTGTTTGCTCTCTGTTCTCCTTTCTTCCCCTTTTCTCTCTCTCCCTATCCATCTTTCTTGTTCGTTCTATCCCTTGTTCTTTCTCTCCATTTTTCTTTGTCCCCTCCCCCCACCTCTCTTTCTCCAGGACCGGAATTCACATCTCAGGAGCCTATAGGCCAGGGGCGTACCTAGAGCATTTGGCACCCAGGACGGATCCAATATCTGGCACCCCCCACGTTAAAATGTAAAAACACCCCACTGTGCCCCCTGCATACCTCTGCATCCTTTGTTACTACTGTGTACCCCTCTCCACAACTGCACCTCTGGACCCCTTTACATTGGACAGCACCCTGCATCACTGGACCCCTTTACATTAAACAGCCCCCTGCATCACTGGACCCCTTTACATTACACAGCACCCTGCACCTCTGGACCTCTTTACATTACACAGCCCCCTGCATCACTGGACCCCTTTAAAATTACACAGTACCCTGCATCACTGGACCCCTTTAAAATTACACAGCACCCTGCATCACTGGACCCCTTTACATCTCACAGCCCCCTTCACCTCTGGACCCTTTTACATTACACAGCACCCTGCACCTCTGGGCCCCTTTACATTACACAGCACCCTGCACCTCTTTACATTACACAGCCCCTGCACCACTGGACCCCTTTACATCACATAGCCCCCTGCACCTCTGGACCCCTTTACATTACACAGCACCCTGCACCTCTGGACCCCTTTACATTACACAGCACCCTGCATCACTGGACCCCTTTACATTACACAGCACCCTGCATCACTTGACCCCTTTACATCTCATAGCACCCTGCATCTCTGGACCCTTTTACATTGCACAGCACTCTGCATCACTGCACCCCTTTTACATTACACAGCCGCCTGCACCCCTTTACATCACATAGCCCCCTGCACCTCTGGACCCTTTTACACTACACAGCCCTCTGCACCCCTTTACATTACACAGCACCCTGCATCACTGCACCCCTTTTACATTACACAGCCACCTGCACCTCTGGACCCCTGCATGTTACACAGACCCCCCTTCAGTGCAGACACCCCCTCAGTGCAGACACCCCCCCTTAGTGCAATCCCCCCTCAGTGCAACCCCCCCTCAGTGCAACCCCCCCTCAGTGCAACCCCCCAGTGCAAACACCCCCCCCTTAGTACAACCACCCCTCAGTGCAAACCCCCCTTAGTGAAAACCCCCTTAGTACATCCCCCCACCCCTTCAGTGAAATCCCCCCAGGTGCAAACACCCCCCCTCCCCATTCAGTACCTCAGATCATCGCAGGCAGTGCCACGGCACATGGACAGAAGGTCCCCTCCCCCTCTGTACACACAAACAGAGAGGAGGGGGCTGTGCCTGTGTCCCGACTGCCGAGCACCGCTAACAGCCTGTGGCTGTGAGAGGAGGGTATGGATGGTGCTGCGGTGTCACCCCCCGCAACCCCCCCTCCTCTTGTACTGCGGCGCTCGGCGGTCCGATTCCACGGCGCTCATCGCTGCAGTCGCGGGGGGAGCCGGCCCCCCCACATGTCAGCTAAAAAAAAAAAAAAATTATTTTTTTTTAAATCGGGATGGTGTCACCCCTCTAGTGGGTGTCACCCGGGGCGGCCCGCACCCCCTAGCAACGCCTCTGATTACACTTCTACTCATAGTTAACCCGTTTGTGTCTTGGTATAGAATTCTGTACCCCTCAAGTACACCTTTCTTTGTGCAAACATAATATTTTGTAGGTTTTTTGAGGGATGTGCATGTACCTTCTCTTATTGTCAGCATTTTCATCTTGAATTTCCAAGACTGGTAGTTCTGGTTTGTCAGATTTGCAAATGAAAGCTTTGTTGCAGCTGTGTTACTTGCCATTTTCTTTTATTATTTTGTTGCAGTGTTCTTTCTGTTGCTGTATCTTGCACTACTTATTTGCTGTACCTGCCTATGACTGGGAATCTGGTTGGGTGTCTGGGCTATGCCTGGGCCCATAGACTGTTTGTTCTGTAGGGCTATATACAGAATTTCTAACAGTGCACAGTGCACATGGGCTTTGCTGCTTAACTTGCAAACAGGATCAGGAACTTTATTACAGGGAAAATACATAAAGTTTAAATAATAAAGCGGCTACAAATTTATAAACACTACCATCTATTGGCTGATGTAGTTGTTGCAGAAAATACATTCCAACAATTTTGCTATTAGGTGTCAAAAAAATATCATGTGAACAGTTATGGAAATGAAAAGAAAATTACAGCATACGTACATTATGGTACCATTTTGCAGCCCAGACATACTTGTGTGTGTATATCTGTATGTCATATAGTTGCATTGTTTCCCATCAATAAATAAAATAACCATGGTTACAAAAGAAACATGGTCAGCTGGTTATAGAAAATATTGCACAATTTTTAGCTGATAGACATGTCAAATTCTACATAATACCATCTTCACGTGCAATGTAAGATTATAACAAGTACAGTATACACTGTTTGAAAGCTTAAAAGGTTAAGCTAATCAAGCTAAGGCATAGGAATTTAGCCTTAATAAATAAGAATGCTCACATACTGTTTACCGTATGCAGACAGCTTTTTCCTGTTCATTTGCATTTAGATGAACGTACTTCTTTTGCCCACTCACCTACAGTTGTCACATGTGTAGTGTAAAATGACAACTATCAAAAAAAATTGTTCTTACCTTTATTATAAAAATACAAATAAATGCAAATATATATATATATTTCATTTATTGATCCATCGCAAGATTTGCTGTTCTTTCTGCAGTGTTTAAAAAAATGTGATGGGAAGTGTGTGTGCAAGGGGGGGGGGGGAATAAGAGAGGACTTTGCCTTCATTATACTTTTTATTTATTTTAATTGTAAACTTTCCAACTGTTCTGGAAAGTTAAAAGGTTTACCTTCCGTCTTTCACCAGGTCCTCTGCAGTAAATAAAACCTTTCTGGTCAATCAAGATAAGCACCGTCAGGCTCATGCATTGGCGGTAGCATGCAGTAAAGGATGCATGCATTGTGATGTAGTGTTTTTTTTTTTAGAAAGGTTTATGTTAGGTTTTTGATGTGTGGTGTTATGTTGGCAGCTCATTCAAAATCAAAGGGATAGCTTAAATGAATGTGCATTAAAGTGCAACATATTGCACACTAACATGCATGTGGTAACAAAATATACCTTTCCTAAGGGAAACAGAGGCTGCCTTAAAGGCATTGTACACTTCCAAATGTCTTTGTTACAAAGTATTTTAACTAGGTATTAGTGTAGTTGTATTACCCGTGTCTTTTGTTTGCCGTACCTTGTAATAATAGGCTCACATGTTGTGGCTGCAGTTTGTAGTGTCTTGGCTGATTGATTGCCCTATATCCATGCATTTTTCCACCTAGGTTGTCCCTCTTCACCAGAAAGCAATTAACATCTTGTTCTATGTACATATGGTCCAATCCATGCCTTGCCATTTCTTCTGCGTTGCATCACAAATGTGGGCATGCTAATGTGATGAAAATACATCTCTCTCCTTAATATTTCTGCTTGTTTGGGTCTGTAGTCCGATCTAATTTCTATTTACTCTTACCTGCACCAGTGCTATCTGAGGGGTCGAAGGATTGTGGGATATGCAGTTTCTTCACAGGAAATGTCAATTCTTAAAGTGGATGTAAACCCTTTACAACCACTTTAAAATACAAGTAAGCCTAGATTAAGTCTTACTTGTAGGTGCTTGAAATATCTCCAAGACCTGCACGGTCTAGGAGATACTTGCAAATCGCCATATGGCGATTTCTTCTGCGCATGCCCCGGAGTTATAAAGGGCACACTGTGCTGTTTCTAGCTTGGGCCATGCCGTTAAAGGCGGCTCCCGCGGCTCCCGACTCCGGCCAGTCACAGAGCTGGAGTTCGTGGCCCCGGAAGAAAGTGGGGTGAACAATGGACGCTCACTACTAGCAAGGAAGACGGGGACATCGCTGGCTTCTCCTGCAGGTAAGTGTCACATAATGGGCTACTATGCAATGCATAGTAGCCCATTATGCTTTACCTTTGCAGGGAAACAAAGAGGAAGTAACACCCATCAGGGTTTACTTCCTCTTTAAACAGAGGTCATGTATTAACCTGTGTAGTCTCATACTGAATGCCTTATGTTTAAACACAAGCAAAAATGTCTGGTATAGGAATGTAAAGTGTCAATCTAATATAGGCTGTGCGTACAGGCCAGCAAACGACACCATGAAACTACATGTCCAACATGCATCTTATGCAGTTGAAAAAACACAAGGTGTAAATAGGTTTATAATGCTTTTAACTTGTCATCCAGCAAATTCTAGTTGCCTAGGGGCATCCTCTTGCTTTAATACTTTGTTATCATTAACCAAGCATGCAGAAAAGACTTGATTTTGGCTTTCCTCATGTACATACTTGAGGAATGACACAGATAGTATTGAATCTAGTGGGTAAGCATAACAGCTGGTTAAATTAGCATTATAAAAATTAGGTTAATTATGACAAAACCAATTTTTTTCTTTCAGAAAATATTTGCTAGAACTCCCAACAGTAAAATCAACCACATGCCCATATCACTATGATTTTCAGCGCTGCCTTATTCTACAGACAAACCTGTAGACAACAGTGAAATAAAGTACATATAAATACATACAAATATTGATTATTGAATTTGACTCTTATCACATCAGTATAACAAAACACAATCATTTTTGGTGACGGCTGTCCTATAACCTGCTTGATGCATGGTCTCACCTACCTGCAGGTCAGTAGAGTCTAGTGGGCAGAATCTGCTGTTGACCACATATGAGAGTTTTGATTTTCCTCTGAATCTATAATCATATTTCTGTAGACCAGAAAATAAGAATGCAAAATAACATCCTCCCAGTGACTCTGTGTGAATTATGTATATTTTCTGATTATGCAAATGCTTTATTGCTAAAAACAGAAAACAGATTGAACATTTCACACGCCTCAAAGAATATGAAGAATTAATGTAAATGTGGAGATCTTTTGAAGTGATTCCACTCTCCTTGATCTTTTATACAAATATACAGTTTCCTTTTTTTTAACTTTACATGCTTTTGCTGATTTGATAGTATACAGTAATTTTGGAGTTTTTACAGAAACTTGTCACAAACTGTCATACGCTTAGAGCTAATATTAGTAGAATGCCATTTTGGCAGGAGTGTTAACTTGTCCAATTAAATCATACATCTTCATACAGAGCTCACTAACAATGCCTGCAAGGGTGCTGGTTATAGTGCAGAAACTTGAAAAGCAAAAGTTCATCATAATTTAAAAAACTGACATTGCTGTCAAAATTTGCTGACTATGCCGTCTTTTTTTTTTTTTTTTTTTTAACTACAGTACATGAAAGGAAATCTGTCATGATAGAAATAATTAGTCTGCCATTGTAATCATCTGATATTGAAGGATGTCTCGCTATCATATTGATCTTAAGGCTTCAATACTTTTAGTCACTGACCTGGAAAGGGTAATGCAGATCAAGAGCCATGTGTGCTTGTATCAGGTCAGTGATTGTTTTGAAGAAAAGCAAGACAGCCAGTTGACTAATATGTCCAGAAGGAGATCAATAATGACAGTCTGCATATACAGTATTCCTTATAACCAGTGTAACCACTTTAGCCCCCGAAGGATTTGCCCCCTCAATGACCAGGCCATTTTTTCCAATACAACATTGTGTCGCTTTAACTGACAATTGCGTAGTTGTGCGACGCTGTACCCAAACAAAATTGACGTCCTTTTTTACCCACAAATAGAGCTTTCTTTTGGAGGTATTTGATTACTTTCTGCTATTATAAATATCCCCAAAAAATATAAAAAAAACAAAAACGTATTCATCAGTTTAGACCAATATGTTTTCTTCTAAATATTTTTGGTAAAAAAAACACTAGGGGGTAGATCCACATACAACAGCGCATTATTGCGCCGGGCGTAGCGTATCTAAGATACACTACGCCGCTGTAACTTACTTTTTTTTGTTTGAATCCTCAACAAACTTGCACCGTAAGTTACGGTGGCGTAGTGTATCTCTCACGGCGTAAGGGCGCGGAATTCAAATGGAAGTGATGGGGGCGTGTTTTATGTAAATACGTTGTGACCCGACGTAAACAACGTTTTTTTGGAACGGCGCATGCGCCGTCCCTGGGGGTATCCCAGTGCGCATGCTCGAAATTAAACCGGAACCCGCCAATGCTTACGACGGTGACGTCATTCTACGTAAATTCCTATTCGCGAACGACTTACGCAAACGACGTAAAAAATTCAAAATTGTACGCTGGAACGACGGCCATACTTAACATTAGTAAAGGAATTCAGCGCTGGAAAAATTAAAACTAAATAAACCTAAAAAATTGCAAGCCAGCACTGAAGGATAAATTCAAATACAAAATCCCAATAGTGATCAATAGTAATAAAGTGCAGCGCAAAGACATAAAATTTAAATAACATCAAAAGTGATCAAATATAAAAATTCTGATAATGACACAAAGAAAAGTCCATAAAGTGCATCAGTGAAAAATCCAAAGGTGCTCCAAATAATGAAGTGACTATTAGTGATGAACTTCAGAAACGGTGATCAACAGGAAAGGTTCCTCCACCACTAGCTACAGATGGCCCCTCACCTCAGCCATTCGACCATGGCTAGGTCACAAAACTTTTTGAAAACCTCCAAGGCAAGCACAGGACACTTCCAAGTTAGAGAGATGTACAGCAGGCAGCAGGCAGCAAAAACGGCTCAGCACTCCCAGAGACCATGGAGAATTTATATAAAACAGAAAGGGGACAAACTAGTGCTCTCTGTCTTAAAACTGGATTTAATGAACGATATAAATCAAAATGAACTCACATTAAATAACACTCAGAGCTGAGTGTAGAGCATGGCAGCACAGCACGGAGCTCCAGGGCTTCCGGATCTAACACAGCTCACACGTCAGCGTTGGGTCGGCGAGCGCGGGTGACGTCACGAAGCTCCTCCCCCTCGTACGCGTTACGTTCCTATGGGCGGAACTTCCTCAGCGTGGGGTAGAGAGGCTAACGTGAACGTCCCGCGGCGTCATATATAGTGTATGGTTGCCATCGCAACACACCAATTCCTGCTAACCCGCGCCATCTAGTGGCCAATTAATAAAAAGGCAACTAATATGCAAAAGCACAAAGCACGGGAAGAAAACAGTCCACCTAATTAAAGAAGGACCGGCAGGTTTATGAATATGGAAAAAATAATTTAAAAATTATTTTAAACGTGACGTCAACCACGATCGCCTCACCATTACAATAAAGGATACCACTAAACTTAGCAGATAAATCCAGTATAGTTTACAACGTATTAAAAACATTTATATGAAAGGAAAATTAAAAATCTTAATCCCTTTTTATACAGAACAAATCTGCAATAAGTATATATAATATTACAATAATATACACACAGAATCTAGTCATATGAAAATGTAAAAGATAAAGATATATAACATTAAATATTAATATTAAAAAAGATAAAAATACTAAAATTTATTTAAAAATTAAAAATATTCCCCAAATACTGAATGATACAAAATACAAAATTAGCGATTAGAAATAAAACAATTAAGGTCGAATTCGACATTGAGGCCTAGTGGAGCCGAAACCTTGGTTTCATAAATCCAAAAAGATTCACGACGGCTAAGCTGTCGTATGTAATGTCCTCCTCTCCAATGTTTGGTGACCTTTTCAATGCCCCAAAATTTAAGATCTTTGGGATCTCTGCCATGGCATTCTCTAAAGTGCTTAGAAACACTATGAGTCTTAATGCCACGTCGAATGTTGCTAATATGTTCTCCAACCCTTACATGCAACTCACGCGAGGTACGTCCAACATATTGCAATCCACATTTGCATTCAAGCATATAAACCACGCCCGTAGTCGAGCAGGTAATTAATTGCTTGATTGGATATTCCATTCCGGTAATATTGGAAATAAAGGACTTGCGTTTCTTGATATTACGTTTGGCATGTTTACAAGTTGCGCATCTGCCACAGGCATAGAAACCAGATAAGAAATTAAAAAGTTTGGGTCTCGGGATGACTGGTGGATCTATCACCCCTGGAGCCAACCGATCCCTGAGTGAAGGGGCCTTCCTGTACACAAACTGTGGACGTTCTGGAAGAACCGGACCTAGGACCACATCTCCCTTTAAGACAGGCCAGTGCTTGGCCACAATCCTTTCAAACTTTTTGTGTTGGATGTTATAATCCAACAACATTTTGTAATTAGATCTATCTATTTCAGCCGTCGGAGGTTTATCCATAATAATCAGATTCCTATCTAAGTTTTTGACCCTCTCCATCTCCTGAATCACGGAGGACCTGGAATAGCCTTTAGATACAAATCTAGTGGCCAATTCCTCAGACTGCACAACATAATCGGAATCCAAAGCACAATTCCTACGAAATCTGACGAACTGGCCACGAGGAATATTGCATAGCCACAATTTATGATGGCAGCTAGTTAAAGGGATATACCCATTTCGATCAACAGCCTTAAAGTGATTCCTAGTAGCCAACTTGGATCCAGATTTAAAGATCTCAAGATCTAGGAAAATTACCTGTTCAGGGGAAACTGTCCAAGTTAGGACAATACCTTTGTCATTGGAGTTTAGTTTAGCCATAAAAGTCTCCAATGAGGGCATATCACCCTCCCAAACCATCACTAAATCGTCTATATATCTGCGATAGCAGAGGAGCTGAGGCGGTGTATCGTGGAAGACTACATCCTGCTCCCAGTGGGCCATAAATAAATTGGCCACACTGGGAGCAAAACGAGCTCCCATCGCAACTCCTCGCTGCTGTAGGAAGAAATCCTTATTAAACCAAAAATAATTCTTCAATAGACAAAATCTCAAACTGTCTAAAAGAAAACTAATATGTTCAGGATTCAAATCAGTGGACTCCAATGCCCATGCCACTGACGCCAAAGCTGCATCATGCCCAATTATGGTATACAAAGAGCCTACATCGGCAGTTACCAATATAGTACTCTCTGTACAAGGGATAGAGTTCAGGATCTGAATAATTTGCTTTGTATCCCGAAGATAAGCAGGTAATTTATGCACCAAAGGCTGCAAAAAGACATCCAGGTATTGTCCCAAACGGGACGTAACGGAATCAATTCCATTTACAATTGGACGGCCAGGAGGTCGTTCAGCGTCTTTATGCAATTTAGGAAGGAAATAAATTATCGGGGTCCGACAATGGAAAGGGTCTAAATAGGCCGCCTCCTTTTTGTTCAAAATACCCGAATCCTTACCTCCCTTAATCAAAAAATGAAGCTCATTTTTATATTTAACCATTGGGTCACTACGTAACAAAAGATACGTGTCATGGTCACCCAGCAACCTACACATCTCCTCAAAATAATAGGCCTTGCTGAGGACCACCAAACCACCCCCCTTATCAGCGGGGCGGATTACAATATTATTACGTTGTTCCAACGAGACTATACCTCTTTGGATACACTGAGAATCTCTCACTTTTCTGATCCTAAGATTATCAAGATCTTTACATACCAAATTCCGAAAAACTTCCAGATGTTTGGTGTCAGTATTATGGGGATTAAAAACACTTATTTCTCAAACCCGAATGCTTAGAAGCCATAGAGAGAGTCCTTTCCATAGGATTAGAGAGAAAGTATTTTTTTAAATTTAAATTCCTCACATATTTCTGGACGTTCACATACTTAACATTGACTACGCCTCAGTATAGCAGCTTTAACTATACGCCGGAAAAAGCCGAACACAGACGACGTTAAAAAATGCGCCGGGCCGACGTACGTTTGTGGATCGCCGTAACTAGCTAATTTGCATACTCAACGCGGATTTCGATGGGAACGCCACCTAGCGGCCACCGAAAAATTGCAGCTTAGATCCGACGGCGTACGAAGACATACGCCTGTCGGATCGATCCCAGATGCCGTTGTATCTTGTTTTGAGGATTCAAAACAAAGACACAACGCAGGAAATTTAAAATTACGCTGGCGTATCTACTGTAATCCTTTTGTGGATCTGCCCCAATAGGCGTATATTGATTGGTTTTCGCTAAAATGTTTGCATCTACAAACTACAGGATAGATTTAGGGATTTATTTATTTTTTATCGTTTTTACTGGTAATGGTGGTGATCTGGGATTTTTAGGAGGACTGTGACATTGCGGCGGACAAATTTGACCCCAAATGACACTTTTTGGGGACCAGTGACATTATTACATTGATCAGTTCTATAAAAATGCCCTGATCAATATAAAAATTACACTTGCAGGCAAGCTGACTGTCTATTTTCAGTAGACTACAGTTTGTTGCCACCAAGGGTGGCACGACCAGTTATTAGATTTAAGCCCTGTACACACGCTCGGTTTTCTCGGCGGTAAAAAGTTCACCGAGAAAACCGAGGGGAAAGCCGAGAACCTGGCAGGAAAACTGCCATGGAGCTTTGGCCAGGTATCCTGGCCGTGTGTATGCTCCATTGACACTGCCTCAAAGTCTTTCCCATAGGTAAGTAGTAGATCTGGCGGGGAAAAAAACGTTGGGAATCCCGACGGGAAAATAGAGAGCAGGTTCTCTGTTTTCCCGACAGGATTCTCGGCTGTTTTCCTGATGGGGATAACTGCTTGGAAGCATACACACGTCCGGTTTTCCCAGCCAAAAGCTCTCCTTGCATTTTTCCTGCTGGGAAAAGCGGTCGTGTGTACGAGGCTTCAGGGGACAATTACTTTTTCACATGAAGCCAGGCATTTTTGGACAGCTTTTTTGCCCTAATAAATGAAACCATCATTGAAAAAACTGCATTTTGTATTTACTCAGGTTATCTTTGTGTAATAACACAATTTGTTTGCTGATCTGAGTCATTTAAGTGTGACAAATATGCAAAAAAAAATTAAATCAGAAAGGGGGCAAATACTTTTTCACACAACTGTATGACAGATGACTTGTCTGGGATAAAGTTTATGGGCCAGATTCACAAAAGGGATATGACGGCGTATCTCCTGATACGCTGTCGTATCTCTGTTTCTATCTATGCGACTGATTCATAGAATCAGTTACGCATAGATATCCATAAGATCCGACAGGTGAAATTGTTTTACACTGTCGGATCTTAGGATGCAGTACCGCGGCCGCGGCTGGGGGGAGTTTGCGTCGTAAACCAGCGTCGGGTATGCAAATTAGGAGTTACGGCGATCCACAAAGGATTTTCGCGTTCGCTACATCGCCGCTAGTCTAGTTTCCCGTCGCAAAGTTAGTCGTCGTCTTGGGTGCCCTAACTTTAGTCAGCAATCGTATTGCTGTCTAAAGTATGGCCGTCGTTCCCGAGTCGAAATTAAAAATTTAACGTCGTTTGCGTAACACGTCCGGGAGTACGGAAGTACGCTACGCGCGTCGCTGTTCGAAAAAAATACGTCACAGCGCGCAAAGCACTACGGGAATTGCGAAACGGAGCATGTGCAGTAGGGCCGGCGCGGGAGCGCGCCTAATTTAAATGGCACACGCCCATTTGAATTGGCCCACCTTGCACCAGAGGCTGCCAGCGTAGTTTTCATCGCAAGTGCTTTGTGAATCAGGCACTTGCGATGAAAACTTGCGGCGGTGTAATGTATCTACGATACGTTACGCCGTCACTCCCCTACGTGAATCTGGCCCTATGTTCCAGCCAATTTATGAAATACTTAGGGAGATTGAGACTTTCCATTGCTAGTGTTCTACTTTATTAGGGCTCTACACCATTACTCTTGAGTTTCTTTCATCAGTGGCTATACAAATGCTAGACATTTTGTAGGTTACAGACATATGGCTTTAAAAAAATAAAAAGCATAACTGACTTCTCCTATCCATATATCTATGACTGTTTCATAGCTTAGTTTAGAAGGAGCCAAGATTGATTCAGAGAGAACTGCATTCCCTGGTATTCATCAGAATACATTTGTGTCACACTCAATCGATGTAAGCAGTTTATATCTTAGCAACAGAGATGAGGGGCAGCCCCAATTGAAAGAAAGTTATGTTTTCACATATTATTGATTTGGCATAGCCTAGGAGTTTTATGTAGTTTTGGCAGGAGGTGTATATCTCATAGAAGAATTTTACTTTCAGATGGCAGTGTGAAACTTTCCATGGCAAAGATTTTTTGTCATTTCTATTTTTAGATGGGAATAGAAACACCACTACGTAAGTATTATTTTGCCAAAACAATCTTTACATAAAAGTTGTCAACCCATCACTAGGTACTATTTTAATAGGCTTTATTTTATTTATTTATGTTATTTTTACATTAGCCAGCAAGCTGAACAAAAAAATATATATATTCCCCTGCCTGGACATTGTATTCTGACAACAGGGACCCGCCAATGTCAGAATACACAAATTAGTGGCTATAGCCTTTGACCGTCATAAAAATTCCAGGGTGTCCCTTCATCAAATGGTCAAATTGATATTGGTCGGGCATACCTTAATCATCCAGTGCGGCACAGATTCCCCCTGTGCCACCCTCCTCCGCAGCACTGCCAACTTCCCACTCTCCTCTCCCACCGGCTATTTTTGCAGGCACACAGGGGAATGTTTCGGGATGGTGAGCGGGGCAAGAGACTGGTAAATATGTAATTTCCTGACCCTTCCTTTTTTAAATGAACACAGTGAGTAATCAGCATCGACCACTTCTATGTCCATTCATAAGTGAAGAATATGCTTCAGTTTGTGAATGGACAGAAAGCTGCTCAGCACAGAACACTTCCCATTCATTTACTGTCCAGTGCAGCTGAGGCTGCAGAGAAGGAGACTGGGGAATCTTTGTCCCCTATCCTTTTTTTCTGTCTCAAACTGACACGTCCATGTTTTTAAACATTTTAAAATGTGCGTTTACATTTATGTATAAGAGTGTGTGTGTTTGAGTTTTGGCGTGCACACTAGTGGTGGCCCGTCCATAGGGGTTCCCCGACGCAGCCCCCTTATACATGCACCCGGCCTCCTAATCTACATGCGGGGGAGGCCCGACACATGAATTTTAATGTTTTTTTTTAAATAACATGATTAGAGCCTGAGGCTCTAATTGGCTTCAGAAAAGGGTGGGCTTAGGGTGCAGAGCACTGCGCCCTGAGCCCACCCACTTGTGTGACAATAGCAAATTCATTTTCACTATTGTCTTCCTGATTCTCCTCCCAGCCAATCAGAAAGCAGCTCCCGAGACCCAATTGGCCAGGGAGTCTTAGGACTCGCAGCCAATCAATTCTCAGTCAGGACCCACTTCCTGTTCGGCTTTGAGGAGAATCGATGACCCCGTAGCGAGCAGCTGAAGCCCCGGATCTATGTCTGCCTGATCTGCCTCCTTCCTAAGGTAAGGAGGCCTCTGATCGCCGCCGCATTTCCCGTGCGTCTCCCATGGGGGGGAACACCGCATTCCAGTCCGTCTGCTGTGGGGGGGGGGGGTTGGCATTGGTTTGCCTCCCCCCCAAAATATTGAGCACCAGCCGCCACTGGTGCAGATCCTAATGCAATACACTGCGCACACTTAAGATTATAACGTTGATCAAAGGATCGACTTCTGCCGACCAGGGATGGCCAGACAGTGTTTATAAGTCAGCTGCTCCCTGCTGAACTGGCCAAATTTTAAACAGCCAGCTTTAAATAACTGACAGCAACTTTTGATATACTATAAACATGTTAATTAGACACTTTCATGTCCCCTGTGGCTGCTATTAAAAAATTACCTCCTCTCATGATGCAGTGGATGAACCTAGCAGCCAGTCGCTGAACCATAGCAATATCACATGATAGAGGGTTTTTATTAGGTGGCAGTTGTGACAAAGGAATGAGCAACGGGTGGGCCACTGGAGAGTATGTGGTTGAGGGGTGTGCTTTACACAAACACTGTCACATTTTTATGAATGGGCAAAGTGTTTTTTTTTTAAAGCTTATAATGATTGGATTAAGAAGATCTTCTGTAATGAGTGACTCTTACTTTTTAATATTGCTTTTTGTTCGTGTGATGCATTATAACAGTGGTCTAATGCATGTTTTTTTCTTATAGGGTAGAATGTGTTCTTTGCAAAGTGATTTTAATGTGGCTGTACACAGCCCGACATTGGAGATTCTTAGATCATGTAGGGGTTAACTAAAGTGCTAACAGTACTTCTTGGTTTGGGAAGTGTTTTTTTATATATACATGGAGATTTTACTGTGTGTTTCTACAAAGGGAAGGAGAAAGCAACATGTGTGGTATATTGTACAGTTGGTATAGTCAGGAAAAAGACTGTGGTAAGCATTGGTGCTATGGCAGTACAAGTGAGGACAGGCAGATGTCTCACCAACTAAAGTTGTTGGTGAGATTCTTACCTGTCTAAATATATGTTTGTCAGAGCAATCTAGTTTTCATTATTTGTTAAATTATTTAAATTTCAGGTTATAAGTATAGGGCCGGATTCAGAAAGGAGATACAGCGGGGTATCTCCAGATGTGCCGCCGTAATTTCAAATGTGCGCCGTCGCATTTTTACGCCGATTCAGAAAGCTACATACGCCTAAAAACATGGCTTCAGCCGTCCGACGTAACTTGCCTACGCCGGCGTATCGTGGGCTCATAGTTGCACTGGACGCATTCGGCGTTCCCATAAAAAAATATGCAAATGAGTAAGATACGCCGATTCACGAACGTAGTTGCGCCCTGCGTATCAATATATGTCGTTTACATAAGGCGTCTGACTGACGTAAAGTTACCCCTGCTATATGAGGCGCAGCCAATGTTAAGTATGGACGTCGGAACAGCGTAAAATTTTACACGTTTTACGTTGTTTGCATAAGCCGTCCGTGAATGGGGCTGGACGTAGGTTACGTTCACGTCGACTAAGCATTGAGCGGGCGTAAAGCGCGTCATTTACGTGGGGTCACGAGTCATTAAGATACAACACGCCCACTACCAGCCTAGTTTGAATTAGGCGGGCTTACGCCGGCCCATTTGCACTACGCCGCCTTAACTTAGAGTGCAAGTTCTTTGTGAATACGGGACCTGCCGCTCTAAGTTACGGCGGCGTAGTGTATATGAGATACGCTACGCCCGCCTAAAGATAGGCATTTCTTTCTGAATCCGGCCCTTAATGTTTATTCTTTGTGTATATCAGCAGAGTACATGTCAGTACTACCAAAATCAAACTGTGTTGCGTAAAAAATATATATTGTGAAAAACAATGTCTGGACAGCCACTCTTTGCAGCTTGGTATGTTTTGTGCTGGGGTTTTGTGCTGGGGTTTTTCTTTCTAGTTGACAAGGGAATTTATTTGACAGCAGTCCAAGGGCATGAAATGACATTTATCTGATTTAGTTCACTTGGAAAACCTTTCCGGATCTCTATTGCACTTCCCAAGATCAGCAGCTCCAGCAGTGTCTGCCTGCATTCCTCAACTGACCTTGCAAATTTTAGGTCCATCAACTCACTTTTGTTTTTCAACAGTCTACAGTAGATCACCAGGAGCAATGTGAATGTTGGGCCCTAGAAAGTTTGTTGTTTTCAGTCAGACAGTTCCTGTCTGACAAAACAGGATATTGTCAGCATATGTAATGAACAAATATGGCTGCCACCTATACATATATAATTACAGACTGTACACAAAATGTACACTAACTCAGTTATTCAGCTTTGATCATTGAGCTGAACAGATAAATATATATATATATATATATATATATATATATATATATATATATATATATATATATATATATATATATATACAGAAGTCACAACAGTTCCCCATTAATGTGTATTGGTAACAATAGGGAATGACGCAGAATTAGTAATTGTATAATTTGTCAACAAATGCATATGGTAATTGGACAGTTTAGCCATACATATGACCAGTTAAAAGCCAAACTTTAAACAACTACAAAGACACAAATTATTGCAACTCTTTATTTATTTATTTTTTTGTTGTACTGTTCAAATGCAAGCAGTATATGTCCCTTGATTTAATTTGGTATGGGCCTAAATCAGCTGACCGTGTTCATAAATCAGAATCTCAAATCCCTCTAACACCAGTAAACTGCATAAAAAAATATAAATCAAAAGTGTCTAAGTTACCCTGAAGCTACCTGTGGGTGGGGCCACTTGCCCTGCACATGGGGGTACATTTTGCTGTGCACAAACTCACCAATGCCTGGGACCAGACGGGACCACGAACATGTGAAAGTCAAACATTATTGTGGTTCCTCGGGTTAGAGATGAGCTGTGTCACTGTATGCAGCAATAAAAGTACAGAATTCCTCTTAAAAGTGCTGTCTCGTGTCACTACACACCTTGTGTAATGTATGTTGCAGCTAGGAGGAACACTGCTGAGCCCGTGCCCTCTCCACCACCTACCTCTGTTACTTCACTCCCAGTAACAAAATGGGATCCCCCTGTACGCTTAGCGTGAGCCTCATGCATGCACACGTTAACTCCTATGTTGTCCCATATGGCCAGGTAATGGGTCTCCATAACTGGAGTTAGATCCTGGTTGCTATGGGAAAACTGCTAGGGAGGGAGCCAGAACACTAACCACCTCGCTACCGGAGGGCCATTCACCTACACCAAGTACCATGCTTCATGAATGGCTGCACTGTAACTTGTGCTGGTTCTTGGTTACCCATAGCAACTGCATTCATCTTCCTGTTTGACTTGCCAAGTAGACCTTTTGTAGTGGCTGTGCTTTTTATGCCATATGTGCTTTACTGACCCTACTTCTTTCATCTGTCAGGAACTATCATGCACCCCTTTCAAATGACTTCAGACCAAGCTTAGATCAGTTGATGCAACTTTACTTAAATTGTCTGCATAGTACAGTCCAACATGAACAGCAACATTAGAATGTCCCCAACTATCTCTATCATGAGATAAAAGTCCATGTTTTGTACTGTCCAGCTGCTGGTGAATCTCCAGACTCCCAGTGACTCCAATGGACTGCAAGGTGCAGCGGTCCTACTCTGCAGCAATCACATCTTCTTACTAGCGGGAACGGGTGAAGAGCACTGGACCTCGGCCTTCCCCCTTATTTATACCAAAGGTGGGTAGGCTGGATCCAAAAAGCCCAGGAACAGCAGCACACAGGATAACTATTTCCCCAAGCCTGGGACACACACTATCTAAACTATTATTTCTGTAGACAGCCTGCTAACACTTCAGTCAGGTTTTTTTTAATGCTTTGGAAAATTACCAGATTCTGTGTGCACCAGTTTTAGTAAATCTCCCCCTAATACTCATTCTGCAGGAATGAACAGACCGGACCACTAATAACTTTCACAAGGGTCACCAGACAACAGTGCAGTAGTGGGCAATGATTCACACCAGGGAGTGTCTCTTTGTAGATTGTAATATGTATTGCATTTTATCACTATTATGCTGATATTTATTTGCTTTGTATTATAAAGAGGAACCGAACTCTAAATGTCATGCCTAAATAAAGGCACGTATAGGGCAAAGGACTAGTCACAAGTTTTGTCTGCGGTCTTTACTTAGCTGATCTTTTTCCATTATTGACTTACCATGCCTTGTTGTACACTTTTTTGCTGTGTGGAGGCAGCCATCTTGGCCGAGAAAGGGCTTTGCTTCCTCAGGTCATAGCCTCCAGAAAGCCGAACATTGAGCTGCAGCAAAGTTATCTCCCTAGAAGTGAGGGGCATCAGTGCCTTTATTCTCACACTGCATATTTACCAGTTATGAGGCCTAGGCACACTTTTATTTACAGAAGTGCACTGCCATTTTCTAGGAGAAATTCCAGTCAAAGGGAAACATTTTCTGCATACTGGTTAGGCACAATTAACATTTATGAAATATTTTCTGTAACAGAGAAAATGTTCAGGTCCTCTTTAAGTCACTGATCTGCAACAAGTACATCAGTTATGCTATATCTACTTTGACCTAACTTACTAAAAACTTGATTTGGGTTAGTATTCGTTAGACATGTGCATTCGTTTTCGTCCGAATGCATTTTCGTCCGAATTTCAGATATTTTGGTTATCGTTTTAAAACAAATACTTTATTTTAGTTTTCGTTGCGGTCGAATGTGCCTAACCTTAACTCTCTTAGTCCAATATTATTCTACATAGAGAGAAAAGATTCGACATAGAGAGACATGAAGATTCGACAGAGAGAGACATGAAGATTCGACATTGAGAGACATGAAGAGTCAAATTATTTTATTTATTTTTTTAAGATTCTGTCTAATCTTTTTTTTCTTAGAACATTCGACAGACACCATAAGCCTTCAATGACAGATTCGACAGAGAGAGACATGAAGATTCGACATAGAGAGACATTAAGAGTCAATTTTTTTTTTTTTTTAATATTCTGTCTAATCTTCTTTTTTTTTTTTGAACATTCGACAGACACCATAAGCCTTCAATGACAGATTCGACCTTAATTTGGATTTTCGGACGAATGCATTTTTTTAACAAGAAAAAAACTAATTTCGGGAGTAACTAAATAAATGTATTTTTCGGACGAAAACTAAATTACGAAACAAAATATTTCAGTGTGCACATATCTAGTATTCGTAACTAGTGATGGACGAACATCTGACGGGGCGGTTCGTGAACGCTAACCACAAAATTTCTCAAATGTTCGCGAACCGCAAGTTCGCGGCGGGCCCCATTGACTTTAATGGCAGGCGAACATTAAAAACCTGCAGGTCATATTTGCAGCCACAAAATACTTACTAGCTGTGCACAAATAGTCCCACAACATGGACACTGACCTACCAGAAGTATTAAGCGAAAAAACGGATACAGAAGTAAGTGTCGGCCATTACAGGCCCCAAAAATTAGCCGACAGGCGTTCACCTGACAGCAAACAACTTTGTATTCTGTGGCTGGAGGTACGTGCTGCCCATACATGCCCCAAAAATTAGCCCACAGGCGTTCACCTGACAGCAAACAACTTTGTATTCTGTGGCTGGTGGTACATTAGGCATTCACCGGATACAGAAGTAGGTACCGCCCATTACAGGCCCCAAAAATTAGCCCACAGGCGTTCACCTGACAGCAAACAACTTTGTATTCTGTGGCTGGTGGTACATTAGGCATTCACCGGATACAGAAGTAAGTGTCGCCCATTACAGGCCCCAAAAATTAGCCCACAGGCGTTCACCTGACAGCAAACAACTTTGCATTCTGTGGCTGGTGGTACATTAGGCATTCACAGGATGAATAAGTGCAGGCCCCAAAAACGTGGCATTCAACGGACATAAAAGGCCTTTTATGCCGCTGCATTTACCTAATACAAGGACCATGAATTGTTATGGGTGGTGGCGGATATTTGTGGCCTGTCATGAGGAATTTGAATCAAACATGGTCTACTGGTCACATGTGTTGAATTCCTCCGAGATCCATGCCTCATTCATTTTTAGAAATGTGAGGTAGTGAACACTGTCGTGAGCTTGGCGAGTGCGCTTATCGGTCATGACCCCCCCTGCTGCGCTGAACGTCCTTTCGGACAGGACACTGGATGAGGGTCAAGCCAACAGTTCCATTGCAAATTGTGCAAGCTCTGGCCAGAGGTCAAGCCTGCCCACCCAGTAGTCCAGGGGTTCATCACTTCTCAGTGCGTCCACATCGGCCGTTAACCCAATGTAGTCGGACACCTGTTGGTCTAGGCGTTCCCTGATGCTGGATCCGGAGGGCAGCTGTCGATGGGTCGGCTGAAAGAATGATCTCATATCATTAGTGACCAACACATCTTCAAACCACCCTCTTCTTGCAGGCGCTGTTGGATTGGTACCCGCAACTGTTTCTCTGTGAGTGGAAATTCCTCTGCCAGCGCATGCAAAAGCAGAATGCAGCAGCATTTCTCGAAGCAAGGCCTGGAAGTGCTGCATTCTGATAGCCCTCTGTGATGGTGGTAACATTTCCCCCATGTTTTGTTTGTAACGGGGGTCTAAGTACGTTGCCACCCAGTACTGGTCCTTGCCCTTTATGCTTTTTATTCGGGGTTCCCTCTTAAAACACTGTAGCATGAAGGCCCCCATAGTGTCCTGGCTCCTGTTCATCATCCAGGATAATGTTGTCCTTGTTCTCCTCCCCCCATCCAAGGACAACACCAGGGATCCCAGAAAGGTTTACAGCATGCTCTTCTTGCTCCTTCTCATCTGCCCCATCACTATCCTCCTCTGACTCCTCTTCAGACTCCCGTTGTTGACTTGTCTCAGGTGGAGTAACCCCCCCTGAGAATTCATCCAGCATTGCGACTTCCTTATCTTCCTGCTCCTGCTCCTCGATGGCTTGATCAATGACACGACGCAATGCACGCTCCAGAAAGAAGGCTTAAGGTACGATGTCACTGATGGTGCCCTGGCTGCGACTGACCAGTTTGGTGATCTCATCAAATGGCCGCAGAAGTCTTCATGAGTCGTGCATGAGCAGCCACTGGCGCGGTGAAAAAAAACCAAGCTCCCCAGAACCTGTCCTGCCGCAGAGTTCATACAGGTAGTCATTAACTGCACGTTTCTGCTGGAGCAGCCTATCAAGCATATACAAGGTTGAGTTCCATCGCATCGGGCAGTCACAAATAAGACGTCTGATGGGCAGGTTGTGTTGTCGCTGAATTTCAGCAAGGCGAGCCATGGCCGTGTAAGATCTTCTGAAATGGCCCAAGATTTTCCTGGCCTGCCGCAAGATGTCCTGAACCCCAGGGTATTTGGCAATGAATCGCTGCACAAATAAGGTCAGGACGTGTGCCATGCATGGCACATGTGTAATTTTGCCCTTTTTCAGCGCGCTCAGCAGATTGGCATCGTTGTTGCACACCACTTTACCAAATGTCAAATTGAGCGGTGTTAGCCACTGATCTGCCTGTGAACGCAAAGCTGAAAGGAGTGCAGGAACAGTGTGGCTCCTGTCTTCCAGGCACAACAGACGCAGCACAGCATGGCAACGTCTCACCTGGCATGTCGAATAGGTTCTGGGGATTATGGGGCGGCACAGCGGAAGAGACTGTAGCATCGGAAAAATAGGAGTTAGCCGAGGAGGAGAGGAAGGATGGAGGAGGAGGAGGAGGAGGAGGAGGAGAAGAAGAGGCAGACCTGCATGCAATCCGTGGCGGTAAAACCAAATCTACATGGGTGCCATGGGTTACATGCTTGACGGCCGTCATAAGGTTCACTTAGTGGGCAGTAAAAGTTATATACCTTCCCTGCCCGTGTTTGCTAGACCACGTATCTGTGATCAGATGTATCTTGGCACCGACACTTTGTGCCAGAGATACATTCACTTGCCGTTGTACATGGCCATATAGCTCTGGGATGCCCTTCTGTGAGAAATATTTCCTTCCTGGGACCTTCCATTGTGGTGTTCCAATGGCCACAAATTTTCGAAAAGGCCTCCGAGTCCACCAGTTTATATCACTAACGTTTAGGCTATTTATTTATTTACCTTAATTATTGTGCTTATCACTCTTATTCTCATTCACCTTGGTATTTATTTATTTATTTACACTTAGATTGAGCAGCAATTATATTAACTTTAGCATTCACTTTTTCACATGGAGGCGCGAGAGCCCTTTTACATTTTTTCTGTAGATGGCAACACTATTGTCAGCAGCGGACACGTTAAAGAAACCCCGTACTGCGGAGCCATGGGCCGGCATCCTGGGAGTGCCAAATGTGACCGTACATGGTTGATGGCTGGCTCCTGATACATTAGCAGTCTAGTTTGTCCCTTCTGTGCAATGTAAGTTCGGCCTGCTTCTCCTCCCTATCTGCTGGTCCATCTCTCCCTCTGAACTCCCCTCCTCTTCCTCTCTTGTGGGCACCCACGTGACGTCTGTAGACACATCATCATCAACGTCACCTTCCCCACCACTAACATTAGAGATCTCGGAGTAGGCAGCAACAACAGGGACCAACCTCCTTGGGCTGATCTGGGTACTGTCGTCAGACTGCTGAGTGACGGCTGTTGCTACCTCCTCTTCCTGATCCAATGCCAAGAATGGCTGCGCATCGGAAATGTCTTCTGATGGATCGGACAATAATTCCTGTGATTTAAGCGAACGGTATATGGTGGTGGTGGTGTTGGTGGTGAGCCACTCAACCAAGTCTGGTGCGTCCTTTGACGTAATCGAACGCACCTTGTGCCACTTCCCACTTTGGCTCCGGGCTGGTACTCCTGCCCTACCCCTACCACCCCTGCGGAAGGGCCTGCCTCTTCCTCTGCCTGTCATTTTTTAAATGACCCTGTGACAAAAGTCTCTAGAGAAGCGCAGTATATGTGGGAGAAGGTATATAACACCCAGCTTCAATCTGTCGTTTTGGGGGGCCACTGGTTTATAGCACCAGTTATAAAAAAAAAAAATCAGGAAATTTTGTCACTGTGTGTAGCAGAGGTAATGCAGCGAAAGAAGCAAAAATTCTGCAGTACTCAAATACACCACCAGTCACAATGCTGCACAATACAAATCCACTACAATATGCTTTCTATATTAGAAAGTATATTATACGTGTATTACACCCCTATATACTGCACACCAAACAATAGTACACCTATACCAGTCCTTAAAAGGACTTTTGTGGACCTGTTAGCTAACAACGATTTGTGTCACTACAGTCTGTTCCTGCTCCGCACAACAACCTCTCCCTACACTGACAAAAAGCAGAATGTATCACACCAGTTATAAAACTTTTTTACAGTATCGTTTGTGTATTAAACCCCTATATACTGCACACCAAACAATAGTACACCTATACCAGTCCTTAAAAGGACTTTTGTGGACCTGTTAGCTAACGATTTGTGTCACTACAGTCTGTCCCTGCTCCACACAGCAACCTCTCCCTACACTGACAAAAAGCAGAATGTATCACACCAGTTATAAAACTTGTTTTACAGTATCGTTTGTCACTGTGTGTAGCAAGAGTTAAAGCAGCAAAACAGAAAAGAAATTCTACAGTACCCAAATACACCAGTCACAATGCTGCACAGTGCACAATACAAATCCACTATAATATGCTTTCTATGCCAGAAAGTATATTATAAGTGTATTACACCCCTATATACCGTGTTTCCCCGAAAATAAGCCCGGGTCTTATAATAATTATGCCAACAAAAGACACAGTAGGGCTTATTTTCAGGGTAGGTCTTACCATGTAATGTGGTGTCTTCTCTCCCCCTCTCCCTCCCTGCCTGTCAGGAATCCCCAGTGTGAACTGAGTTAAAATGCTTGTACAATCCTATAATCCACTTTATTACAGTATTATATAATGTACAATGTGTGCGTTTCTGTAATATAATTGTGCCAAATACATTTGTTATAGAGCCGCTCTGCACTTCTGTTACCCGCCGGAGCTCTCTTCCCCCCAATTATATTACAGAAACACACACATTGCACATTATAAACTACTGTAATAGAGTGGATTATAGGATTTTACAAGCATTTTTAACTAGGGCTTATTTTCGGGGTAGGGCTTATATTGCAGCCCTCCTGGAAAATAATGCTAGGTCTTATTTTCAGGGTAGGTCGTATTTTTGGGGAAACAGGGTACTGCACACCAAACAATAGTACACCTATACCAGCCCTTAAAAGGACTTTTGTGGACCTGTCAGCTAACAATTTGTGTCACTAGTACTACAGCCTGTCCCTGCTCCACACAGCACAGCAACCTCTCCCTACATTGACAAAAATCAGAATGTAAAATGGCCACCAGATCAGGTCTATTTGTAAGGTAAGGGGTATGTCCATGTGCTGAAATGTCTCAATTGGCTGCCCTGTACCACCTGATGGATGTGTCATGGTTCAAGGTTCTTCTCAATGTAAAATGGCCGACCTAGCCGCGAATATCGCCAGATGTCCGCCTGTTTAGCGAATGAGCAAAGTTTGCCGCGAAACGACCGGCGGGCTAACCGCCAGGCCATCTCTATTCGTAACCTAAAACGTATTAAAGCTAGAAATAGCCAGGCAGTTCTCAATTTTAGAAAGTAGTCAAACAATGGCATCCTACAATTTTTCTTATTATAGTTTTCCTTTACAGCTATAATATACAGCAGTACAAACATACACATGGTCTTGTCAGCAGTTGTCAATTCGAAGCCATGTAATAGAAAACAATATTATAGATGACACTGCTCTCAGCAGGCTGCCGCTGCTCATGTCGCTGCCCTGAATCACCATTTTGGCCATGAATCACCATCTTGTTTACAGGTGGACAATGCTTGGAAGAAAGTTAGAAGAAGCTTTCACCACACTCCCCACCAATCTTCTTGCAAGTATTTGGCCACTTAATTTCAAAGGTAAAGTCACTGCTGAATCTATGATTCTTCCATGTCGCATCAAAGCTGCTCAGAAACCAGTCTAATGCCTAGTGCACACGTACGGGATTCCCAGCGGTAAAAAGTCTGCCAGGAATCCTGAGCGGAAAACCGAGAACCTGCTTGGTAAGTTTTTTCCCCCTACACACTAGAGGTTTTCCCAGCAGGAAATCTGCAATGGAGCTTTGGTCGGGAATCCCGGCGGTGTGTATGCTGGTTCTCCTTTTTTTTACGGCAGTTTTCCTGACGGGAAAACTGCGATGGAGCATACGCACGGACAGTTTTCCCAGCCAAAAGCTCTCATGGCAGTTTTCCTGACGGGAAAAACGGTCGTGTGTACGAGGCACAAAGCTAGGAGCAAGGAGTGATTTCAATTTTTAAAGATCATTATAATACAATCTCCATAATAGGAATAGGGTGAGGATGAGTGTTTTAGAAATTTGGAACTGCACATTATTGCACAGAAAGATTTTCCCAAATATCACACATGTCCCTTTGTTAGGGCTGGGTGAGGTTTGTACGATTGCTTTTTATACATGTTTAGGTATGAGCAAAAATCTCCCACATGACTCTTGTGAAGAGATATATGCCTGGTAATGGACAACCTTAGCCTCCTACTACAATTTGCTGCTGTTCCCCATGGAGTCTTTGATTATGATTTATGGATGTAGCTACTCCACAACCATACACCTAATGCCGCGTACACATGATCAGTCCATCCGATGAGAACGGACCGATGGACCGTTTTCATCGGTTAACCGATGAAGCTGACTGATGGTCCGTCGCGCCTACACACCATTGGTTAAAAAAAACAATCGTGTCAGAACGCGGTGACGTAAAACACAATGACGTGCTGAAAAAAACGAAGTTCAATGCTTCCAAGCATGCGTCGACTTGATTCTGAGCATGCGTGGATTTTTAACCAAGTCTTGCCTGCTAACGATCGTTTTTTTCCTATCGGTTAGGAATCCATCGGTTAATTTTAAAACAAGTTGCCTTTTTTTTAACCGATGGCGCCCACACACGATCGGTTTTGACCGATGAAAACGGTCCATCAGACCATTCTCATCGGTTTAACCGATCGTGTGTTTTCGCGGCATAACAGTGCATGGGTAACCAAGATGATTTTATATATAGTGCTAATATATTTCTGAACTGGAACAAGGGGATGTTAATCCCTATATAAACCCTAAAGTATTCTGGTTGAACTTGCTGGTGTTTCCAGCAGTTAGTTTGATTTCTGCAGCAGACAGCAAGCAGCTGCATAGAATGTGTCTAGAAGCTCAATGCATATTCAGGTCAACAAGAAATATTGTTACTTTCACCATTATAATATGGTGCATGATAGTTTTGTATTCTTTATAAAGTAGTAAAATGTAAAAAACAATAATCTTGATTATCAGAATAATATACCAGTAGTCTTGTATTTTCGATCATAACAAAGCTGATATAAGCCTTTAGTCTTTACAAATAATCCTTTGTAATTGGCAAGCTGATTTAATACTGCTTCTTCTTTGTTGTAGCATCCCTGATGGTCAATTAATACTTTGCGTTTGGACAGTGTATTAGTACTGCAAGCGCATGTTTTGCAAAATAGGCTTATTTGCAAGTAAGGTTAGAAAACTTCACAAACATTATTAGCACCACAGTGTGTTGCTTTGCATCTGAAATTCCCCAAAAAATTGTAAGAAAATTATAGCCTCAAAAGAGAGTAGCTTATTAAAGTCACAATCCGGGTAAAACTGTAAATGAATAATTGAAATGCATCTGGGTCAAATCCTGTCTGCTCAGCTTTTCAGCTCATCATTCAGGTATTGCTATAGTGCACCAGCCCATATCACTCTTTTGTCAATAACTTGAGAATTTAATTTTGGAAGACAAAAAAAACACTGCTCCTACTACCTCCTTCAGGCCTACCAATCACAGTGCCTGGACCCCCTTGGGGATGGTGGTGTCAGGTGACCTTATGGTGGTGGTGGTATCAAGTGACCCCCTATGGTGGAGGTGGTGTCAGGTGACCCCCTATGGTGGAGGTGGTGTCAGGTGACCCCCTATGGTGGAGGTGGTGTCAGGTGACCCCCTATGGTGGAGGTGGTGTCAGGTGACCCCCTATGGTGGAGGTGGTGTCAGGTGACCCCCTATGGTGGAGGTGGTGTCAGGCTACCCCCTATGGTGGAGGTGGTGTCAGGTGACCCCATATGGTGGAGGTGGTGTCAGGTGACCTCTGATGGTGATAGTGGTGTCATATGACCTTCTATGTTGGTGTCAGGTGGTTCTCTTACCAGTGCAGAATATAGATGAAATACGTTGGTGTGATCCGGAGGTTGCAGTGACTGGCAGGAAGGACAGAAAAGCTCTGATTCACTGACCTGACACTGATTGCTCTAGTAAAGTCGGCTATGGCAGCTCACACACAGCCATCTGATCCATGTGCCTGGGAAGGAGGAGAGGAGGGGGGCCACGGACACACATCACCCAGGTCACCTTAGCTGGAGTCTGCACTGCCCCCATACAAGTCTTTCATTGACCAGCATAGTGCCCCTGTGCTGACCAGCATCCCAGATCCTAAACCAAAAGAGAAGGCCAGACCTGGCACACCGGACCCAGCTCACTCCTCCGTGGGGAAAAAAGACCTGGCCATCCCTGCTACATGGCTCTCCAGGGGTAAAACGTAACTGCGGCCCACCTACTGCTGGCATCAGCATATGTGATTGGTCAGCTGGGCTTAACAGTGGTAGCTACCAGGACGGGGGTCATCTTCTTGTTTATGTGGCTGCGGCAAGGTGAAAGCATGTTAGTGTACATGTGCTGTGCGGGCTCTGTCCTTCTACAGAGGCCGTGGCTGCACTCTAGGCAGCAGTGCCCTAGGTGACTGCCTAGTTTGCCTAGTGGTAGCGCCGATCCTGTGTGTTAGGTCTATCTGTTGACTATTATAGAGAACTCGTATTGAGCAAATTGAATACTTTTGTGCTTTTAGCACAGTTGCAGTGTTTGTGCTAGCATTCATAGCTATCTGATTTCACTTGTTCCTTTTGTTTAAAATAGAATGGTGGTTTCTTATTAAATAATTAAATATATGCTGTATCACCTAATTACATATTTGCGACACACTACAGCAGAATGAATAAAGGTTGCAGGGCTATGGCTATCAGCATTTTCTCTGGTGGTTCACAAGCCTGCAGTTTGTCAGTCAGCCCCTGGCCATATGCCATAACTAGTCCTGCCAACTACTTTTTACATTGAAAGTACTAATTATTTGTATCTGTTACTGGTTGACACTGTCAAGCAGGAGTCTTTTGTTCTACTATAAGGTATAGGAAGAGGTGGAATCCTGACCTATAGAGTTAGCCCTCTTATGTTGGGATATACATTTGCTGAGAGGTTTTGTTTCCCTAATGTTACAGGTCTTGGCATTCTTTACTACAGTTTACTGGATTGTATATATCAAGTAAATTTGCTTGTGTTTGGGTGTTAGGTCTTTTGAACGTACAAGCTTTTGTGTCAACTTCTCTTTTCAAAGTTGTCATTTATCTGATCATCCAAACTCTCATTGCTTCAGAGCTCCCGAACAAGTTAAATACCAAACCTCAACAAAAAGCAGGGCTCCAATGCGTCACCTCCTTAACGAGTGTTATTCTATATAGTGCATCCTTAGTGCTACTACCTCAAGAGCATCTCTAATGCATTTCAACTTATTGGGCTTAATCATACACATACCTCCCAACTTTCTGAGATGGGAATGAGGGACACCTATCAGCAAAAGTATGCAGGCATTGGACACACCCCTTGCCACGCCCCCTTTAAAGGAGAATTGTACAAAAAAATAAGATTGGTTAAACCCACAAGTGCTTTTTTTTCCACTACTATTTCTTTATATTGGCTTTTGGAATTTACAAATGCAGCAATTTAGAAATCAGGTGAAAGGTTTAGCACTGGGAAGCACTTTTTAATAGATAAAAAGTGCATTTTATATACAACTATAGAGATCAGATCAAAATGAGGGACAACTGAGGAGAATGAGGGACAGAGGGACATTGCTCCAAATCAGGGACAGTCCCTCGAAATCAGGGACAGTTGGGAGGTATGCATACATAATATATCAGGTTAGCGGACTGTGCCATATAATACACCAAAGAGGTAACATGATATGCACTGCCTTTCCTTTTCTTTACTTAAAATAAGTTTTATAGCTTCTTACCCCAGTAGTGCTCATAGTCATTGTAAATCAAGGGATGATGAAATGACAGGCCTTTGACAAGTAAAACCAATGTTTTGAACTGCACCTTCTACAATTGGAAAACTAAAAGGATATCTTTGTGTTAATGCTAAATATTGTTGTAAATACAAAGTGGTGTTAGAATTAAATTGCGTTGATGAATATGAAATACATATTTTGTCATATATACATGGAGTGTATACACTGAATGCATACATAAATAATTACAATGCCCTTTAAAATCTGAGGTTCAGTGCTGAAGATTACATGCAGTTGCTCCCATAGCCTTTGGCATTACCTATAAGGAGTCAGTCATTTCAATTTGCATGCATTATTGTGGCCTATTTAAAATAATAGGTTAAATTAGCATATGAGCAGGTTGTCCAGAAGCCCACCACTTCAGTCCCTAGATAACACTGCTTGAAATGAGCTGCTTTATACTCATAAGAGGATTTTATTGTTTGTACTGAGCGTCTGGAAGGACCAAAGAGCTAAATGTAAAGCTGCCTCAGCATTGTATTCCCAGGGTAAAGCACATGCTGTAAATAAGATGCTATTAAGTATTCTCCTGATTATCATTATTTTGCACAAAATACTGATCGCGTTCAGTGCATCATTTCTAATAACTGCATATTCAGTACTGTTAAAGCATATAAAATATTGCTTGTCTAAAACAGATATGAAACATGTATGGTATTTTAAATACATTACTACTGTATTTTTAATACTTTGCCCTAAAGCTGATATATGGCCTTTGCAGTTTTTTAAATATTAAACGCAGTTTTGATGCAGCTAGAATAAATGCCTGAACATATCTTTATATCACTAGTCTATAATAGACATTACACATATTTTATTGGGATTGTAAGCTTGCACAAAACATCCAGAGAAGTCTTAGGCCCCATACACACGAGAGGATTTATCCGCAGATACGGTCCAGCGGACCGTATCCGCGGATAAATCCTCTCGAGGATTTCAGAAGATTTCTATGCGATGGCGTGTACACACCATCGCATTGAAATCCGCGCTGAAATCCTCTGGCGATGACGTGTCGCGCCGTCGCCGCTATTATGACGCGGCGACGGGCGCGACGCTGTCATATAAGGAATTCCACGCATGCGTCAAATCATTACGACGCGTGCGGGGAATCCCTTTGGACGGATGGATCCGGTAAGTCTGTACAGACGAGCGGATCCATCCGTTGGAATGGATTCCAGCAGATGGATTTGTTGTGCATGTCAGCAAATATCCGATCTGCTGGAATCCATCCCAGAGGAGATTTCTCCGCGGAAACAGATCCGCTGGCGTGTACACACCATAGGATCTATCCGCAGAAACCCATTTGCTGGGATTTATCTGCGGATGGATTCTATCGTGTGTATGGGGCCTCACATACAAGTTTTACCGTTTTGTTTTGTGGATATTTGTTGTTGGGACAAAAGAATGCACATCTTCTCTTTTGAAAACAATGGACCTTCTCTTGAAGATGGAGGGCTGTTGTGCTCAATACTGATGAGTCGAACACCCCCCCGGTTCGGTTCACATCAGAACCTTCGAACGAACCGAACGTTCGCGCGAACTTTAGAACCCCATTGAAATCTATGGGACTCGAACGTTCGAAATCAAAAGTGCTAATTTTAAAGGCCAATATGCTATTGTCCTAAAACGGGTTTGGGGGCCCGGGTCTTGCCCCAGGGGACATGTATCAATGCAAAAAAAGTTTTAAAAACTGAAGTTTTTTTGGGAACAGTGATTTTAATGATGCTTAAAGTAAAAAAAAAAAATTGAAATATTCTTTTAAATATCGTACCTGCTGGGTGTCTATAGTATGCCTCTGAAGTGGCACGTGTTTAAAACTGTACCTGCACAAAATGACATTTCTATAGGAAAAAAGTAATTTAAAACTGCTCGCGGCTTTAATGTAATGTCTGGTCCCTGCAATATGGATGAAAATCATTGAGGAAAAATAGCATGGGATCCCCCCCCCCCACTCCCCCCAGGTCATTACCAGCCCCTTTGGCCCTATATACTTTGAAACAGCAGTATACAGGTGGTGCAAACAAGACAGGGATTGTAGGTTTGTTAAGTAGAATCTGTTTGTAATTTTTAACTGGTACTTTTTTAAAGTGTAGCTCCAGCCAAAAAATCTATTTTTAAGCTTTTTGGAAAACACAGAGAAGGGTTATCACCCCTGTAACATTTGTTTTGCTGTCTGTGCTCATCTGTTCAGAAGATTCCACCTCACTTTCTGTCCCAATGACAGATGTTTTTTTGAAATTTTCTGTGTTTTTTAGTGAAACCAGGATTGGTGATAAAGCATCAGTGGACAGGAGACACCTCTTACAGAAGAGAATTTCCCTTCCTAGTATTAATATTAATATTAATATGTTGAACAGGGGCAGAAAAAGTGGGCCTTTGTTGGTGGTGGTGCTGGTGCCACAACACTGTAAGCCCTCACAGCTACTCTTGGTGGGCGCAGGAATGGGCCCTGCTGTGAAATGTTAGATCAAGAATTGTAATTACATGCCCCTGTTGAACAGGGGCAGAAAAATTGGGCCTTGGGCACTGATTCCACAACACAGCAACCCCTCACAGATACTCTAGTAGGAGTGCACTAATGAGCCCTGCTGCAAAGTATTGCATCAAAAATTGTAATTACATGCCCCTGTTAAACAGGTGCAGAACAATTGTGCCTTAGGCACTGGTGCTGGTGCCACAACACTGCAACCCCTCACAGATACTCTAGTTGGAGCGCAGGAATGAGCCCTGCTGCAAACTATTGCATCAAAAATTGTAATTACACGCCCCTGTTAAACAGTGGCAGAAAAATTGGGCCTTAGGCACTGATGCTGGTGCTGGTGCCACAACACTGCAACCCTACAACGCAGCGTTTTGTCCACTGATTTGCTGCGACAAAACACGGTAAAATACGCCGCGGTAACATACACAGGAGGGGTGATCAACATTGTCGGCTATGGCCAAACGCCGAAGCCGCCCGAAAAAAGGGTCCGGGACTTGTTTTGAGCTTCAAGCGTTTCGGCGTTCGGCATGGAGATGTGAACCATCTCCATAGCCGACAATGTAAAATCACCCCTCCAGCTTATCAGGGGCTGCTGCGGCGTCGCGCTTCAGGCGTATATACGCCTAGGTGTGAATGGGCACTAAGTGAAAATACTGCAGCTAGAACAATCACCTGCCTGCCTGTCAGTATATTAGGAAGAGCATACAGGAACAGATCTAGCTAAACTCAATACAGTGTATACATATATATACAACACCTGGGATGCATATATATCCTCTACACACTATATATCCTCTACACATCTAACTCAAAATAAATGACACTCTCTCTCTCTCTGTCTTTAACCACTGCAACCCACTACACATGGCCGCCAGGGAGGCGGCCTTATATAGTGTGGGACGTGTACTAAACCCCCTGAGACATAATTGGCCAAAGCCACCCTGGCTTTGGCCAATTATGGCTCTCCGTTTTTTGTGCGCTGTGATTGGCCAAAGCATGCGGGTCATAGTGCATGCTTGGCCAATCATCAGCCAGCAATGCACTGCGATGCCGCAGTGAATTATGGCCCGTGACACGCCACTCGAATTTGGCGCGAACGGCCCATAACGTTTGTAATTCGACGACCGGTCGAACATACGATGTTCGACTCGAACATGAGTTCGACTCGAACACGAAGCTCATCCCTAGTGCTCAAATCTATTTTGTAAGCATTTATCTGGGGGCGTATGGGCAGAATTAATGTCTGTGACTGGGGCACACAGAATGCACACTTTTTGTAGACCTGTTTGTATCTGAACCTCTTATTTGCATTGTTAGTGCTTACACATGCTTAACACCAACTAGTGTAAGTACCTGAACCGGATTTATACAAATGATCTACTACCCACAAGTTAAACCTAGGCAATAAATTGGCAGTTTTATTACAGCAAATTAAAAAATGTAATTGAAAACTAGAAAAATAATCTATGGCACCAGGTTCAATCTGTGCAATTTTGACAGAAAATGGAATTCAAAGTTTAATCACGCTATCAAATTCCAACATATAAGATCAGTTTAAAGAAAACTTTTAAAGGGTAGGTGGCCACAGCAGCATTTTCCATATAGTGCTAGATTCAGCAAGACTTAAGACGGGCGTATCAGTAGATACGCCGTCGTAAGTCCGAATCCGCGCCGTCGTAAGGCGTATTCAGGCGTAAAGATAAACCACCAAAAAGATGGCGCAGCCAATGTTAAGTATGGACGTCGGAACAGCGTAAAATTTTTCACATTTTACATCGTTCGCGTAGCTCGTCCGTGAATGGGGCTGGGCGTAAGTTACGTTCACGTCGAAAGCATTGACTATTTGCGACGTGATTTGGAGCATGCACACTGGGATACGTCCACGGATGGCGCATGCACCGTTCGTTGGAAGCGTCATTTACGTGAGGTCACGATTAATTTACATAAAACACGCCCACCTCTTCCACATTTGAATTAGGCGGGCTTACGCCGGCCAATTTACGCTACGCCACCGCAACTTACGGAGCAAGTGCTTTGTGAATACTGCACTTGCCCATCTAAATTGCGGCGGCGTAGCATAAATAACATACGCTACGCCCGCACAAAGTTAAGCCGTCGTACGTGAATCTAGCCCATAGTGTGCAAGTTCAGATTTAACTTTTATTTTATTGCAGTAGAAAAAAATCAGGCCTTCTGCCTTGTCAAACAGAACTGGCTATATGGCAGAGCTGTGTTAATCTCATAATTGGATGGAATGAAATACAAATCATATGGCAGGTAAAAATAATTTTGTACTGATATACGGATATCTGTTAGAAAGATAAAGCCCACGTTCACATCGGGCTGATTTGGCATGTGATTTGACAAGTCAAATTGCATGCCAAATCAGCGGCTATTGTCAGCAGTGGCACTGTCTGAATTGGTAAATTGCCGGCATTGTGGCACCACACCAACCAATTCCAAAAAGTAAATATAGGTAATGCCAAAGGATATTCGAGCATTGATGTTGTATGTTTGTTTGCACTAATGGGACTTTATTATTTACTATTGAATTATTGATTGATTTATCACGTACAACAGGACACATTTTTATTAATTTACTTGTTGTTGCATATTATAAGATAAGTTGTGTAATTACATATTACTTCATAGCGCCCCCAGTACACCTTTTAGCAATGCCAAAGGCTATGGGAGCAACTGCATGTAATCTTCAGCACTGAACCTGATGCCGCGTACACACGATCATTTTACGGCTTGTAAACAACTAAGTTTTTCAGCCTCTAGAAAAAAACGTCATTATTAAAACGACGTTGCCCACACGCGATCATTTAAAAAAAAATGCTCTAGCAAAGCGTGGTGACGTACAACACATACGGCGGCACTATAAAGGGCGGCTTTAGCTGATTTCGTGTTAGTAAAAGACGATTTGAGCTTTTCTGTCTGTTACAGCGTGATGAATGTGCTTACTCCATTATGAACGGTAGTTTTACCAGAACAAGCGCTCCCGTCTCATAACTTGCTTCTGAGCATGCGCAGGTTTTTCATGTCATTTAAGCCCACACACAATCATTTTTTTACAACCCGAAAAACGACATAATTTAAAACGTTGTTAAAAAATCCAGCATGTTCGAATTTTTTTTTGTCGTTTTTTCAGAACCCGAAAAATTATTTGAAGCCCACACACGATCGTTTTAAATTACATTTTTTTTAAACGTTGTTTTTTACATGCCGAAAAATTATCGTGTTTACGCGGCATTAGATTTTAAAGGGCATGGTAATTATGTATGCATTCAGTGTATATACTCTATGTATATGTGTCAAAATATGTATGTCATATTCATCAATGCAATTTAATTCTAACACTACTTTGCATTTACAACAATATTTCTATAGATGTCTGTCAAATCGCCTCTGAAGTTGAACTGCATTGCCAGTTTGAAATCACGCGAGTTCAGCTGAACGCGCACAATTTCTAACCCGCATTCAGTGTGAACCTAGGCTTACTCTCATTTTGTGTCCTGGTGACAATGATTTCACCATACAGGAAGTGAGGGTAAATTCCTAAGATCAATACACGGGAAAAAATTATGTTTTGTTTTTTAAGTAGCATTGGGAAAGTCTATAACAACCAATAGCTTTTTATGTCTGTGTCACTCTAGCAGATTTGTCTTCACTTCCTGTTAGGGAAAACTGTTGTCACTGAGAGAGTAAGCAGTGGCTTGAAGGAGAGGGGGTGGGGGGGCCCTCTAAAAAGCTGGTATTAGGCTTTAAACCTTTCTTATATCTTTTTCAGACTGTATTGATGAGATTTCTGTACTAGTTCCTGGGTTTCTTGATGTGGCCATTAAGGCCCCTTTCACACTTATACGACTTATCCCATGATTTTGGACTGCAAAATCGCATGTCAAATCATTCTCCATGCTTTTCAATGACTACCATTCATATTCGCACGACTGTAAGTCGTGCCGACTTCAAAGTAGTTCCTGCACTACCTTTTCATGAAGTTGGATCAAAGACAGATCCCGTATTAACGGAATTGACTTTGGCATGCGACTTGTGCATGAAGGGGAACTCCACGCCAATTATTTTTTTTTAAAATGGCATGGGTTCCCCCTTCATGAGCATACCAGGCCCTTTGGTCTGGTATGGATTTTAAGGTTCCCCCAAAATCCATACCAGACCCTTATCCAAGCATGCAGCCCGGCCGGTCAGTAAAGGGGGTGGGGACAAGCGAGCACCCCCCCTCCTGAACCATACCAGGCCGCATGCCTGCACCCTCCACCCCAAAGCACCTTGCCCCCATGTTGATGAGGAAAAGGGCCTTTTCCTGACAACCCTGGCCGTTGGTTGTCAGGGTCTGCGGGCGGGGGGCTTATCTGAATCTGGGAGCCCCCTTTAATAAGGGGGCCCCCAGATCCCGGCCCCCACCCTATGTGAATGAGTATGGGGTACATCGTACCCCTAATATTATAATATATAATGGCTTCTGCGCTACTACAAGTGAATAAAAAGTCTTCCAAAATAAACAGTTTAAAAAATTGCAGCAACAACTTGCAGTGTATACAAACAGCAATAAGAGAATAAGTGAAATAAGGTTATTGCGCAAAATATAGAAAACACATAATAATGTAGTGATAAAGATAACAATAGTGCAAAGTGGAAAAGGTGACAAAATAGATCAAATAATAAAAGGACAAATAATCAAGTCCATAAGTGAAGTGGCAGTAAACACTGCTATAGAAGAGAAATAGTAGATGTCCACCAATCCCAGAGAGAAATGAGTAACTGCACCAAAATACTTCAATCTGGTCTCCCAGAACTCTCACCTCACCAATGGATCAAGTCAGCAGTACAGTAAAAGATGTATCCACCTGCATACAATATTCCACACACAGACCTCCTTGGAGTCTCACGGTCCGTATTTAAGACTAAGGGAATATTTATTGCGGTGTAAATACGCTTACATGAAATATAAAAAATATAAAAACTGTCTGTTTTTATGCACACTTTTTTATATTTCATGTAAGCGTATTTACACCGCAATAAATATTCCCTTAGTCTTAAATACTACACTATTGGAGGCCCTATTTTGTACCTCTTGTTCCCGGGTACGGAGATCATATAGGTACTTTTAAAGGAGACGGGTTAGGATTTCGGCTATCCGGACCGTGAGACTCCAAGGAGGTCTGTGTGTGGAATATTGTATGCAGGTGGATACATCTTTTACTGTACTGCTGACTTGATCCATTGGTGAGGTGAGAGTTCTGGGAGACCAGATTGAAGTCTTTTGGTGCAGTTACTCATTCCTCTCTGGGATTGGTGGACATCTACTATTTCTCTTCTATAGCAGTGTTTACTGCCACTTCACTTATGGACTTGATTATTTTTCCTTTTTATTATTTGATCTATTTTGTCACCTTTTCCACTTTGCACTATTGTTATCTTTATCACTACATTATTATGTGTTTTCTATATTTTGCGCAATAACCTTATTTCACATCGTACCCCTACCCATTCACCTGGAAAAAAGTGTCAAAAATAAAACACACTACACTCGCTCATTCCCACCACCTTTCCTGACCGGCCAGGCTGCGTGCTCGGATAAAGGTCTGGTATGGATTTTTTGTCGTGGGGGCTCCCCTTAAATTCCATACCAGCCCGAAGGGCCTGGTATGCTAATGAAGGGGGAACCTATGCCGGTTTAAAAAAATGAAAAATTGCGTGGCGTTCCCCCTATTAATTGGGGGATCAAAGTCGCGTCCCTGGTCATTGAAGTCGTACTTCAAGACATAGGGCAAAGTTGGATCCACAGTCGTATGACTGTCTTGTCAAAATTGTGGCCGCAAAATCGCGGTAAAATCGTGCGACTTTGTAGTTGCACAAGTGTGAAAGGGGCCTAAATGGGACTCCTACACTTGTTTTTGGTACTTTTAGCTATTTTTTATATGGCGATCAGGAGGTGGTGGAGCAATCAGACATGATATCAGTGACTAATGCCGCGTACACACGATCATTTTTCGGGTTGCAAAAAATTACGTTTTTTTTATATCATTAAAAACGATCGTGTGTGGGCTTCAAAGCATTTTTCGGTTTCTGAAAAACAGCCAAAAAAAAAATTCGAACATGCTCTATTTTTTAACAACGTTTTTAACGTTGTCGTTTTTCAGGTTGTAAAAAATGGTCGTGTGTGGGCTTTAACGACGTGAAAAATCCGCGCATGCTCAGAAGCAAGTTGTGAGATGGGAGCTCTCGTTCTGGTAAAACTACGGTTTGTAATGGAGTAAGCACATTTATCACGCTGTAACAGACAGAAAAGCGTGAATCGTGTTTTACTTACACAACATCAGCTAAATCAGCCCAAAGGGTGGCGTCATCTGAATGGAACTTCCCCTTTATAGTGCCGTTGTACGTCACCGCGCTTTGATAGAGCATTTTTTTCACGATCGTGTGTAGGCAAGGTCGTTTTAATGATCGGGTTGAATTTTTTTTTCTAGACCCTTAAAAACATTGTTTTTTACAACCCGAAAAATTATCGTGTATACGCGGCATCACTCTACCTGCAACTAAAAAATGACTTTTGGGTTGCCTGGCAATTTAAATACTGTAATATTTATGGAGACTACTGTAGCACCCTGCCCTAGTTTAGATACATTTAGCTTTTGTCTTTGATATACTCCTGCCTTTTTGTGGAAGAAGCTTCCAGAAATACAGTAAGAGGAATAATCTTTGGACTATGAATAATATTATGACAATAATAATACCTCAGCCAATCCCTGGGAGGAAGCACCCAGAAGGTGGCTGGGGAGAATGTAAATGTTTGTGAAGGCCTGTTCAACGCTCTCTTCTCCTTGGGGCCTCCTCCCCTGGAAGGCAGCCTGTGCTACTGAAGATCTATTGCTGTTAGGCTTCATCATGTGCTTGGTGGAAGGTCTGAAATATATCTGATGGAGGAAACTACCTTTAGGAAGCTAGGCCGGAGAAAGACCCCCTTTCACTGAAGAGTGTTACAGGGAAGCTGGTTGGAGAGCTGTCTCTAAACATTGTGAGTAGGACCTTTGCCTAGAGCTTCAGCTGTGCCTGTGTTTTAGGGGTTACATGTTAAGGGTAGGGGGGGTGAAGGGGGAGCTAAGGTAGAGGAGAGGGAGAGATGGATCAGTTGAAGATAGGTTGAGCCAAATGACCTCCCCCCCCTCAGCTGCAGTAAGTACGTTCGGGAAATAGATTGCCTATGGCAGTGGTGTCAAACTGGCGACCCTCCAGCTGTTCCGAAACTACAAGTCCCATCATGCCTCTGCCTGTGAGAGTCATGCTTGTAACTGTTAGCCTTGCAATGCCTCATGGGACTTGTAGTTTTGCAACAGCTGGAGGGCCGCCAGTTTGACACCCCTGGCCTATGGTATGTGTCCCTAAGAATTTGCCATAAATCGGGTGAAATCTGCAAATTCTTGGTACCGGAGACAACAGGCCCTGGTGTGGGTACATTTTTATCCTGTACTCTAAGCCCTCTCTCCTGTTCAAGTACTGCAATAAAACTGCATAGCTGACTGAGCACCTAATATTTTTCTTGTGTATGACTGAGCCTATGTGTGTTGGCGTGCTCTTGAACTGGTACCTGGGCTGGCAGCCTCTGAACAGATATGAGAAATATGTCTATTTACAACAGCCCCTTTGGGGGTGAGCACTACAATACAAAATACTATTATGATTATTTCTTTCTCTGTTAAGTCATTTATCATGTTGTATTTTTATATTAATTGTTTAAACATGTATTCTTTATATATTCACTTTGATAATATCAGAGAGATAAGATCAAAGTTTATTTGTGTACGCCAAATAAATTTTTTCCTCCTTCTTACCCTCTTTTTCCCTTGCCATCTCCCATATTACCATGCACGCTGACTGCACAATGAAGAACAGTGTGATGCAAGACAGTCACACTTCTTCCAGCAGCCATTGCCTTTCCAAATCAGAAGTTGACAGCTTTAGTGTAGGTACATTTACATATCTTAATGTTTTCACATTTCTGCCACTTGCAGCAACATTGCAGAATGCATGACAAGTCGTCAGTGCCAGCAGACATTGCTGCAGGAATAGCGACTAATGGCCATGAGGTATAGGCACAGTTCTAGAGTATAAGCTGCTTTGGGTAGCATAAATTAAGCAGACGGAGCAAAGGAGTAGTAAACAACAGAACTATTTGCATTTGAAGGAGACGCAGCCCCAGGTGGCATTAGTTGAGAGAACATCCTGCATCTATATTCAGAAAGGCAATGCTGTCTACATCCTTATCCCTTAAAAGAGTATAAACATAGCTTCATTTTTTTTTTAACAGTTGGAGAACTGTTGAGCTAAAAAAACTGTGATTATACCACTGTCGTTCATTGAAAAATCTTGTTGCATTATATGTATGTATTTTGCCCTGTCTTGGCACAAAAACATAATATAAATATTAATACCAAATTATCTCTGTGCAACCCCTTCAATATTACAGACATCAGAATTCAGTAAATAAAGTGCTACAACTCCAATACGCCAATCTAAACTAACAATCAAATATATCCATAAATAATGTTGCTGCTCACACTGTGCTGTGTTTTCCACATCCACAATAGTCAATGTTACCAAAATAGTGCCGCGTGAGAAAAACAGAAAATTGTATCCTACTTACTGTAATTTACTTTTCCTGGTGCCTATCCTGTATGATAGTTGCCCCGCCTACTTCCGCCCACAGGGCCAGTGCATAGCCATAAAAAGTTAACACCCACACAACAGCCTATTCCCAGTACATCACTAGGAACAAACTGGGTGGGTTCGGTATGCTGCCATGGATAGGCACCAGGAAAAGAAAATTACAGTAAGTAGGATACAATTTTCTATTTTCCTGGTGCCTCCATGGCAGCGTACGTATGATAGATCAGTAGCTAGCTATCAGGGTGTGAAGCTTCAACAAATTAGATCATAAGAAAGGGAGTAAGCTACTGGCTAAAACAGGCGTAGTGAGGACTACTAAGCCCGTGCTGAAAGAATGCGCCATAATAGAACCGGATTGGCTCCCCTGCCTGCCATGTTGGCTGACATCTCACTATGGGAGAGGCAAGCAAATAGGCTGTTATGTGGGTGTTAACTTTTTATAGCTATGCACTGGTCCTGTGGGCAGAAGTAGGCGGGGCAGCTATCATACGTATGCTGCCATGGAGGCACCAGGAAAAAATATTCACCACATATTCAATGTATACAAAAACAAAAATACTTAAACATAGAATTGCCCATGTATCAATTTGCCCATGTATCTGAACAATGTGCAATACTTTTATATAAACTTTTCCAATTGGTGCTATATAATGTGTATAAAATTGTGACTAGTCCTTAGTGAATTAAAATCAGGGGGTTCCACCATCACTGGTTTATTGCTGTAACAATGTATAAATAAAGTTCTTAAAGCGGAGTTCCGGCCACAATTTCACTTTTTAAATATAAATACCCCTGTAATACACAAGCTTAATGTATTCTAGTAAAGTTGGTCTGTAAACTAAGGTCCGTTTTGTTAGGTTGTTACAGCATTTAGACACTTTATAAAATAGAAATTGACTGGGGCCATCTTAAGTGTGGGCATCATGAAGCCAGACTGTATGACTTCCTGGATTTCAGCCTTGCAGATCTCGCACATGCTCAGTGCTGCACAAGCAGTATAATAGGTTTCAGATCAGGTTTCAGCACCTGTACTGTCCAAGTCACATGATTCTTCGAGACTGGGGAGTGCACAGACTCCTGGAAAGTTACACCCACTACATTCCCAGGAGTCTGTGCGGTGTAGGTTAGGAAGCTTAAGCACCTAGGTGCAGGAAGAGGGAAGATTAACTATTCTGCCTAGCAACAACACTTTGAAGGCATCTAAAAAAAAAAAAAAATTCCTTAAAGGACTAATGACATTTTTTTAAAACTACTGATGTAATGTTATATTTATGGGTGGAACTCCACTTTAACAAACTTATTCACTTCCCATATGTGATTCCAACACTCCTCATAGTGCAAAACATCTGCACTCACATTAATAAGTTGACCTATTAGGAGCAATAGGTCATCATGCGCTTTCCCCTTTCATAGGTCCTAATAGGTTTCCTCAGGTGACCAGACTCATCCACTGCTCCTTCTTATCGTAGCAATGATAAGGTATACTTTGACCAGGGCAAATCCACCATCCAATCCACTCAAAACAATAAAGGTTATACATAGTGTTTTACCGTATTAACCACTTCCAGACCAGCTCACGACGATATATGTCGGCACTCTGACATCACCAAGCTCCGCCCTGACAGGTTTCATCACTTCCCCCATGATTTCGATAATGGAAAACAGAGCACTGCTATCTTACTTCCTTAACCACTTCCATACAGGGCAGTTATACACACTTCCATACCAGGCCTATTCTGGCACTTCTCTCCTACATGTACAAATCATCTTTTTTTGCTAGAAAATTACGCAGAACCCCCAAACATTATATATTTTTTTTTAGCAGACACCCTAGGGAATAAAACGACGGTCATTGAAACCTTTTATCTTGCACGGTATTTGCGCAATAATTTTTCAAACGCCTTTTTTTTGGAAAAAAATTGTTTCATGAATTAAAAAAATAAAAAAACAGTAAAGTTAGCCCAATTTTTTTGTAAAATAGGAAAGATGATGTTACACCGAGTAAATAGATACCTAACATGTCACACTTTAAAATTGCGCACACTCATGGAATGGCGCCAAACTTCGGTACTTAAAAATCTCCATAGGCAACGATTTGAAATTTTTTACAGGTTACCAGTTTAGATTTACAGAGGAGATCTAGTGCTAGAATTGTTGCTGGCACTCTAACGCACGCGGCGATACCTCACATATGTGGTTTAAACGGCGTTTACATATGTCGGCGGGACTTGCGTGTGCGTTCGCTTCTGCGCGCAAGCTACCGGGGACAGGGGCGTTAAAAAAATTAATTTTATTTCTTTTTTTATTTTTATATATTTATTTCATTTTTTTACACTTTTTTTTTATTTTTATTTTTTTGATCACTTTTATTCCTATTACAAGGAATGTAAACATCCCTTGTAATAGGAATGTGTGTGACAGGTACTCTTTATGGAGAGATGCGGGGTCAATAAGACCCCACATCTCTCCTCCAGGCTGGAAAGCATGAAATCGGTGAAAAAAAATTCACCGATCTCATGCTTGCTGTTGCTTAGCAGCCGCAATCGCGGCTTTGTTTACTTACGGGACCCGGGCGTGACGTCATCACATCGCGCCCGGGTCCTCCGACGGTCATAGAGATGACTGGTGACCATCTGGTCACCAGTCATCTCTATGCTTCCTGCGAGCGCCGGACGATTCGTTCTCCGGGCCCCCGATGGCACGGGAGAGCCCGGAGAAGCACCGGATGGCGGCGGGAGGGGGGGGATGTCCCCTCCCGCCGCCTGTAAGAACGATCTAGCGGCGGAACCGCCGATATGATCGTTCTTACGTTGTGCAGAATCGCCGGCACAAGAGAAGGATATCTGAATGATGCCTCTAGCTGCAGGCATCATTCAGATATCCACCCGGAAAGCCCAGGACGTCATATGACGTCCACTCTGAACGGCAGAGGTTCTTTGTGGACGTCATTTCACTATGGGCCGGTAGGGAAGTGGTTAAATATCATGTACAGGACAGGGACTGCCCTTTCTTTGTTTTTTTTTGTTTACAAACTTTTTTTTTTTTATAATGACAAAACACTATACATCTGATCAAGGCTCTTAACTAAGTTTCATTATATTTCATAATCCTGACCTGTTTAATATGTCTACATTGTCAGTGAATGACATGCCAATTTTGAGCTAATGTGATCAGTAGGTAGCAAGCAAATTCTAACATGTACAGAAGCATTTCATTTAATCAAATAAACAGAAATCAGACTTTTCACAGAACAGAATCTCCTTATATTGTTTTAAAAACAATTACATTCTGTATCCTGTGCCGTTCATTTGCAGGTTTATTTTGATTCAGGATACCTTTTACCAGATGTGGTTTTTAGCTGCACATTAGACTACATGACATGAAGATGTAAAGAGGCTAGAACCATCCTGTATCACATCTTGGCATGAAGGCTTGCATTTCCCTTTAGGTGACATTATCTGTTCATTTATGAGGAACATATGGAGTGGGGATCCCACAGGTTGTCTTCTTTGACATGTTAGAGTTTTTGATAAAGTACTTGCTAAAATTTTAAATTACCTTTGTTAACGGTGGTTATCGTCCAAAATTGCAAAAATGCTAACATGCTGCTTATTTTGCTGTATAAATTGCCAAGGTCATTATTACTGATCTGATGAAAAATTACTTTAATAAAAAGGGGAGACTGTCCAGAGATCACTAATTTGCACTTTTAGATCTGTTACGAACGGCTGTTCAACTGTTTCCTTAACACAAGAAAAATATTAGGTGCTTATTTTCTTCTAGTATGTATCCTTCATATTTATCTCTTATGTATACAGCAGGTAAAATAAGTATTGAACACGTCACAAGTTTTCTAGGTAAATATATTTCTAAGAGTTGGTTCACACTTAGGCGGCACGACTTCGGGGGCGACTCTGCAATTGTCCTGAGGACGACTTCAGAGGCGATTTGCAAAACGACTTCTGTGTAGAAGTCAATGCAGGTCGCCCCGAGCCGCCCCCGAAGTCGTACAGGAACATTTTTCTAAGTCAGAGCGACTTGCGTCGCTCCTATTAGAACGGTTCCATAGCATTCAATGGGACCGCCCCAGTGTGAACCGGGTCTTAAGGCGCTATTGACATGAATTTTTCACCACATGTCGGTAACAACCCATGCAATCCATACATACAAAGATACCAAACCAAATAAGTTTATAAATTAAATTATGTGTAATAAAATGGAATGACACAGGGAAAAAGTATTGAACAGTCTAAATGAAATGTATTTAAAGTGGATATAACCCACTCTCATAATTTAAACTACTGCCATAGTGCTGATCTATAAGGATATACATGCCTCCTGCATGTATCCTTACCTGTCAAATATCTCCCCTTTGTCTGTTACTAGCCCTACAAAACTCCAGAGTCCGTGGGTGGGTCTCTTGTCCGAAGTTCGGTGGGCGGAGTCGTGATGTCAATAGACTCCCCGCCCACCTATATCAATTGTCTGTGAGTCTTCTTTATGCTGGCGTCTTGGGAGCTGCATGTATATTCTCCTGTGTATTTCTTACACTGAACTTCTGCTGGTCTTGTGGATTATGCCCCATGATCACTAACATCCAGTCAAAACCCAGGAAAGCCACCACATGACTTCAACATGCCCAATCATGCTGAGGTGTGGAACAGCCAATCCTGGGAGAGCTGGAGAATAAAGGAGGGGGGATGTGCAGTACAGAGAATGCCTCTCTCACACTCGTGCATGAGTTAAGGAAATCACCTGTCTGTCACAGCAAGGGGGAAGAAACGGACACCTATTTCTCTGTGTCCATTTTTATCTTACTGAAAAAAAAATACGAGGATTGCTCAGAGTTGGATTAACTCTTCATGGCAAGACTGGGCACAGATGTAATGACATCCTATACTCTACAAGGTACAAGTCTTTATTTAAAAAAAAAAATGGGTTTGCATCCACTTTAATGCTTCGTACAAAATCCTTTGTTGGTAATGATAGCTTCAAGACGCCTCCTGTATGAAACTAGTCGCATGCATTGTTCAGGTGTGATTTCAGCCTGTGCTTCCACACAGTCTTCAAATCTTGAAGGCTCGGTGGGCCTCTTCTATGAACTCTGATGTTTAGCTCTTTCCATAGATTTTCTATTGGATACAAGTCAGGGGATTGGCTGGGCCATTCTAGCAGATTTATTTTCTTTCTTTGAAACCAATTGAGAGATTCTTTAGCTTTGTGTTTGGGATCATTGCCTTGCTGAAATGTCCACCCTCATTTCAACTTCCTCATCCTGGTAGATTGCAGCAGATTTTGTATCAAGAATGTCTTGGTACATTCATTCTTCCTTCAATGATATGAAGTTTTCCAGTACCATATACTGAAAAATAGCCCCACACCATGATTATCCCACCTCCAAACCTTACTGTTGGTATGGTGTCTTTGGGGTGATGTGCAGTGCCATTTGACCTCCAAACATTGTGTGTATTATAGCATCCAAAGAGTAAAATGTTGCTCTCATCTGACCAGACTATATTCTCCCAATATTTCATGGTCTTGTCTAAATGTTGTGCAGCAAACTTTAGACAAGCTTCAGCATGCTTTTTTGGAACAATTGTACCTGCTTATTCATGGTCTTTCTGAAACTCTCCACAAGTTCTCCACTTCTGATAATTCTTTTCGCTTCTCTGTCAGAAATCTTGTGAGGAGCACCTAGTCATGGCCGGGTTATGGGGAAATTATGTTTTTTCCACTTCTAATTTATGGCCCCAACAGTGCTCACTGGAACATTCAGAAGTTTAGAAATCCTTCTGTAACCAATGCCATTAGTATGTTTTGAAACAGTAAGATAGCAAAGGTATTGAGAGAGGGCTTTGCATTTACCCATGATTTGATGTTTTTTGTGTGACACCATGATAATGTTGGTAATGGGACACATTTTTAGTTGAGACTGAACCAGCTGATATTAATTTGCACTGACAAGGGACAAGATTGCTTTCTAATTACTAATAGATTTCAGCTGGTGTCTTGGCTTTCCATGCCTTTTTGCAACTCCCTTTCTTCATGTGTTCGGGACCTTTTCCCTGTGTCATTCCATTTTATTACGTATAACTTAATTTCTGAACTTATTTGTTTTGGTTTCTTTGTATGTATGAATTGCATGGGGTGTTACCAACATGTGGTGAAAATTTCAAGTCAAGAAACAATTTATGAAAAAAAAAAATGTTCATATTTATGTTTCCAAAACTGTCACCGCTGTGTAAAATCCTATTTAAATTGATCCAATATTCAGTGCACACCACCAGCTGCTAAAATGCCTGCTCACCTCAAGGATGAGTATAAAACTCATAGACAGATCACTCCTTGTGTCCACCACGATCAATCCACTTTACCAATGGTAGTAATTCCTACAGTCCCCAGACTGCACCTCTGTGTAGGTAATCAACGTTTGAATTGTCTCCAAACACCACCTTCCTCCTTTCGCTTTTCAATAATCAATTGCACTTATTTTTCCAGGGGTTAAGGGCATGAAACAAAAAACACAAGTACCATAGTGTTCTCTGCGCTTAAATGTATTAAAAAAGCCCCCCTAAAATATTACACTTACAAGAAATAACAATAAAAACAGCATGTATCAAATCACCAGCTCATTAACAGCAGATCAAGTCTCACGATGCTTCGCCTGACATCACAGATTTGACTCCTCCCCTCTAAACACGTGTCGGCCTCTCATTGGCCTTCATCAGTATGAACTGTTTTTTTTTTAATAAATTGTTTATGGAATGTATCATTATTTGTTTATATAAGATTTATAGATACGCAGTGCTGCACGATTTTCACAAAAAAAAAGGTAACAATATAAGATATCGCATTTTATGAATTTCATTGACAGTAACCTCTGTAATTTCTGGGGTGACCCTGACTGCTGCACAAAATTTGGCCGCTCATAAATGACCTGTCTCAGATATTTACACTGTAAAGTTTGGGGAACCAGCTAGATCGCAGGACACAGGCTTTGCAAGTCTTGCACCAGCCAGGGAGGTTACAGATTCCCTGTCCCTCCAGGGCTTTAACGAGTTCACATTTATATATCTGATACGGTTTGCTCTTGCCTGGCTGGTGGACTCTATAATGTAATGTGACGGAATTAGAATATCCCCGTCAAGCATTTCCTTCTTCCCATAAAAGCAAATCACCCCAATATTCCACGAGGAGGAATATTCCTGGGATCGCCCAATAAGCCACACATGAGTCAGAGCTTACTGCTGGAACAAGACACTTTAATGGCAGCTTGCTGCTGGTATATATGCAGTTTACAAGCTAAATCCTCAATCAAGGAACAATGAAATCTCCACCCCCTTTCCACACACAGTGGGGGCTCTCATACAGATTATAGGCAGACACTTCGGCGCCGACTCTGAAGACACATTTCTTTAGATAATGACATCAGTGAAGGTAATTACTAGTTGTAACAGAATACGTTATCTAGACAGCTTGGCCCCGCATATAGAAGAGGTAATTACCACAATGAAGCAATCAGAATAATTAACATGAGCCACTTCTAATCACAGTAAACAGTAAACACAGGGCTTCTTCACACAACACACTAGATCAATTACCCTTTAAAATAGGGCTGGCTGGGGGAGGGACAGTAACATTTCAACAGCATGTAACACATGAATCCTTTTTACCTCTAACACACACACAGCATAACTAGCAGGGAGAATTTAAACTGAAGCATATCCTTCACAATGGCCCCCCTTTTTCTCCCTGCTCCGGCAACCCGGTTGGACCTTTCCTGGTCCAGTAGGGTTGACGGGTTCAGAGCTTTTAGTCCGAGGTTAACTCCGTTTGGCGTAACTGACCTCCCTTGGCAACTGCTTCCGACTCAGGTATGCCACCGGGGTAATTCAGATCACACGCCGGTCAGTCCCCAAGTCTTTGTGTGATCTGCAGAGTCACCAGAAGTCAGTGTGAAGACGGCGAATGGGTCTGTGCGCCGCCGTCTAGGTGTCCCGCTGAAATGCTGTAGCACTGGTGCTCAGAGTCCGGGGGGGTTGGATCAGTGCCCCATAGGGTCAGCCACCCCCTGCTCCCTCCGCAGCCGCCGGTTCTCCTCTTTGAGCTTCTCCAGCTCCATCTCCAGTTCATGGAGCTTGGGGGGGTCAGCCTGCTGTGACCTCAGGTGGTTGTTCTCCTCCAGGCGGCTTATGCACTCCTCCAGCTCCATGTACTCACGGATCAGCTCCTGCTTGCTCATGTCCTGCAGGCTCTCCACGTGGTCCTCCATCATCAGGAACTGGGTGGTGGTGTAAGGGGCCACCGGTGGGCCCTTGGCGAACATCTCGGCCCGCATCTGGGACGCCCGCTGCGACTCCCTCTCCTCCAGTCGCTTCTTCTCCTCCCAGGTCAGCTTGTTATACGGCTTCCAGGACCTCTTCTTCTTGGAGGGTAGCCGGTGGTGCCTCTTTCTGCCCAGCTCCCTCCAGGGCCCCTCCGGCTCATGGCTGTCGCCCATGACCAGCTGACAATCGTGTTCCCTGTTGTCCGTAATAACAGATTGTACCATGAGGGCTTCGTAAGGGGTGCCCAATGGTTCTTCCTGACCCAGCTCCTGGGGATCCCAAGCCAAGTCTACACAATGGGCTGCTGCTGGTGGGCGGTACCCAGGTTGAGACCAATTTGACCTGGTGTTGTCATTCATGGGGCAATTCTGCTTGAAATGACCCAGCTGTTTGCACCGGAAGCAGCGTTGTTCATTGTCCTCCTGGCGTGGATAGCGAGGGCTAGATGTCACCGGTCTGTTAGGAGGTTGGTATCTAGCGGCTGGTGGGTGTGAGGGCGCCGTTGGTCGTGGAGGTTGTACCCGTGGTGTGACCTGGTTTGTCTTGCGAGTATCCGCATATTCATCCGCCAACTTAGCGGCCTGTCGTAGAGTCATGGGCCTGCGATCTCTCACCCAGTCTTTGACATCTGTCTGGATGTGATTGTAAAATTGCTCCAGGAGCATTAGTTGCAAAATGTCCTCTGCGGTGGTGGCCTGGCTGCTGTTAACCCAGTTAGAGGCCGACAGGGATAACTGGCATGCCCATTCCACGTAAGAGTCTTTCGTGGTTTTGCGTGAGTCCCTGAACTTCTGTCAGTGGGACTCTGGGGTTACTGCATAACGAGCCAGGAGCACTTCTTTAACCCGGGCGTAGCTATGGATATCCTGATCTGGCACAGTCCGGAAAGCATCAGAAGCTTTGCCTGACAGTTTGCCTGACAATATTGAAACCCACTCTCCTCTAGCTATTCGGTGCAGGTTACATTGTCGCTCAAAATCTGCCAGGTAGTTATCAATTTCACAGTCTTTTTAATCAAAAGCTTTAAAAGCGCTAAACGGAATCTTCCTTGTGTCTGCTGTGCTGTACTCACTGTTCGGAGAATGTGCGGCTGCTTGTTGGACTGCTGCCAGTTTTAACTGTAGCTCTGCGTCTCTTATTTGTTTAGCCTCTTTCAGCACCACATCCGCCGTTGGGTTCGGACCGAACCATGCTAGCTTCTCTCTCATTACTTTGTTGGCTGGCGATTCCTCCTCCTGAATCACTGGTGTCTCCGTCTCTTGTAATGCTGGCGTTGCTGCAACCAAGTTCTCCTGGCCTAGCTCCATTAATTCTGCTATGATGACCCGCTTGGTTTTGTTGCTAGCAATCCTTTCACGAACTTCCAGTAGTTCTTCCAGTGTCTGCTTGGAATCCGGGTGTAAAGGAGAGAAGGGAAGATCCCGCTGCTGCCAACCAATTGTGACGGAATTAGAATATCCCCGTCAAGCATTCCCTTCTTCCCATAAAAGCAAATCACCCCAATATTCCACGAGGAGGAATATTCCTGGGATCGCCCAATAAGCCACACATGAGTCAGAGCTTACTGCTGGAACAAGACACTTTAATGGCAGCTTGCTGCTGGTATATATGCAGTGTACAAGCTAAATCCTCAATCAAGGAACAATGAAATTTCCACCCCCCTTCCACCCCCTTTCCACACACAGTGGGGGCTCTCATACAGATTATAGGCAGACACTTCGGCGCCGACTCTGAAGACACATTTCTTTAGATAATGACATCAGTGAAGGTAATTACTAGTTGTAACAGAATACGTTATCAGCTTGGCCCCGAAGAGGTAATTACCACAATGAAGCAATCAGAATAATTAACATGAGCCACCCACTGTAAATCTTTCCACCATCTCGACAAGGAGGTTCACTGTTTTGGGGTCTCCATGGCTGACCCACCGTTGAAGTTCACTTGGCAGGAATATCGAATATCGGTCTAACATGACCTGCTCCACGTTTTGGGGCTCAGACAATCACCTTGGGCTACAGCCATTTTTTACTAGTTGCACCAGGTCATGCATTTGAGACCTGGGTGGCTGATCTGGACGATACTTCCATTGTTGCACTCGTTGGGCCCGTAGTCACCCCCAGACAAGCCAGAATTTCTGCCTTTAGCTTTTGATAATCTTTAGCGGTGGCAGGTCGAAGTAGGCTTTTTGAGGATCTCCGGTGAGGAAATGAGCAATGAGGCCCGCCCACTAGTTCTAGGGCCACCCTTCTCCCTCTCTGCCGTTCTCTCAAATATTGCAAGAGATGCCTCTACATCATCACTCCGGGACAATTTCTGCAGAAAATGGCTTGCCCTCACGGTCGCCTGGTTGCCGCTTGCTCATGGGCCTGAGAAAGCTTCTGCACTGCTTCTTGTAAGGCAGTCACCTGTGCCTGCATAACCCCTTGCTGGGTCACTTTCTGGGTTGCCAGCTGGGCCACCAACAGGTGAGTACCTTCTTGCTGCAGAGCCAGTGCCTCTTTGCAGTGAGTTTGTTGTACTTCCAGCTGGGTTGCTAAGCGCTGATTAGCTTCCTCGTGGCGAGTCTGCATTTGCATGTTAGCCAGGGTCAGCTGTTTAATTAGCTCCTCCATTGGTTCAGCTTTCAGGGTTTGTGCAGCTTTAACCCAGGACAATGTCCTACCCTACAACCTGCACCAGTTGTAGGGTAGTTGTATCGCAGAACACTGCTGTTTATTTAACTTAAACAGCTTCACAGCAGCAAAAACAACAGAAATATCAGTCTCACCAACTTGCAGAGCTCAGAACTGCTATCGCAGTTAAACAGTCCTTGTTTTTTTGTCGCAGGTAACTTCCCCTGCTAGCAGGATTCCAGGCAGGACACTGCCGTGGACTTTTACCACTGTGCAACAAACCACCATCTACCATCCACAGTCTCCTCTATACTCCTCCACACTCATCAGCAACTTCCTTTCTTTTTTTAAACTCACTTCCTCTGACAGGTGAGTTAACCCTTTTGCTTACTTAAAGGGACCGCCGTCAAAACAGAGGGGAAATATAGCATCCTTTGAGGACACAGCCACGGCATCCTGTACAACATCCCAACAAAACCTCTGCATAGACTAGTAACTTTTTACTGACATGCTTGCAATCAAGCAAATGGGGTCAAAATTAGGGATGGGCGAACAGGTTGGGCCCGAGCATAAAATCAGGCCGAACTTTTGCTGTTCGGTCGTTCAGGAAACAGCCGAACTTTCGAGACGTTCGACTGTTTGCCCCTCCCCCCCCGGACCGACCACAATGTATTGCAGCTCTGAACAGTGCATTGCAAGCCCTGATTGGCTGAAACAGTGAAACCTTCAGCCAAACAGAGCACTGTCAGAGTCATGATTGGATACTGTCATAATGACTTTATCCAATCATGGATCATTCCCGCCCCACAGTATAAAAGTTTTCGTGCAATTTCAGCCATTATCGGTGTGATTTTGGCGTGGAGAGAGATAGAACATGGCTCTGTTTAGTGCTATTAGCTAGTTAGTGTGCTATTTTTCTTCAATTGTCAATGTAGAATATTAGTTTTAGTGTCAGTGTAGGGATAGTGTGAGTGTAGTGAGGAGGACCATCATTCAGCTTTGCATAGTGTGCAGCTAGAGTAGGGACAGCTCAGATAGTTTCTCTGTAGTGTAGTGTAGTGTAGTGAGACTGTGTCAGATAGCGTCAGTGTAATGACGGTTGAACACCATCTATTTGATTGCGTTACTGCCAGTTTAACGCCATTTACTTCTGTGTGCGTTACTGACAGTTTAACGCCATATAGTTTTGCGAGCGTTGCTTCCAGTTAAACGCCATATCGCTTTGCACGCATTACTGCCAGTTTAATGCCATAAAGTTCTGTGCGTCACTGTACATTTGGCGCATTATATTGCAGTATATTATATTGTATTTGTGTAGTGTGTCTGTGTAGTGCGAGTACTCAAATTAAAGGGCACCAAACACCTCTTTACATTGATTAAAGTGCATCTACGTACAGATTTCAACATCTCCTTTACATTTGCTTATAAGCACAGCCCCTCTGAGAGGACAAGGAACAAATTGTGTCCACAGGCAAAGGTGGACGTGGTGGTCAAAGACCAATTTTTCAGTACCTGTCTGACAGGTGCATATCATTGCAATTTTTTACAGCAAGGCAAATTCTTGCTTTCATCAAGATTATCTCTATAAGGTTACGCTGGGAAGGCACCATGACACTCAAAGACCAATTTTAGTCAGTGACACCAGAATGTATCCAAAAAATCTCTATTATATTGTTCCCAGTGCACTACATTGTGGCCTCATCATACACACTGGCTCCCCAGCTGTTGCTGAGCAAAATGAAGGCAGCTTGCAGGAAAAATGTCATTTTTTTGGCTATATAAATTCAATTATTGCTGCAGCAGATTCTAGACATTATACAGATCTGCCACTTTACAGTTAGACTAAGGGGACCCCCCAGACACTATATTGGAAGGATTTTTTCATTTTTAGGCTTTCACTTTAAACATCAAAACACTGCTCCTTTAAAATTTACGTTTTTCACAAACTTTTTTTATTGATACATGTCCCCCAGGGCAGGACCCAGACCCCTATAACCATTGTATGCCCAATTACTTGAATTTAAGCCTTCAAAATGGGCACTTTTGATATTTGACGTTCGGGTTTCATTGACTTTAATGGGGTTCGTTATTCAGGTCCGAACTTTCGCAGTGTTCGAACATTCAGGTCCGAACCGAACAGGGGTCCGTTCGGCCCATCTCTAGTCAAGATGTTTGAGCTCTGTGAAAGGGGCAATGTGCTATACATACTATACATTCTGCTTTATGAGGGAAAAGACAGTCAAGTGGAGCCCCCTGGATGTCCAGACTACATGGAGAACAGTGGTAAGATAGGGTGGGACTTGTTGTCACCCTTGTTCAATATGGGCTACTGTTTGAATGTAGACTACTTTTATGCACTTAGAAAGGGGGAGAAAGCCTGCTTGCGGTATCAAAGAACTCCTAGCTGTAAAATGGAAGGACAAACTTGATGTATTCATCTGTTCTTCCATTTACCCAGATACAATGGTCGAAATTCACACAGCATCTGGTGTCATTGGAAAGCCTCTTGGTGTCCACGACTATAATCTAAATATGGAAGGTGTAGACTTCAAAGACCAAATGATAAATTCGTACTTGACCTCCTGCAGAGCTAGACACTGAAACAAAAAAGTGTCTATATATTTATCTTATCTTAATATTTATCTTAATTGGCTCTATACAATGCGTTTCTTATTTACAGAGCTACTGAAAGAACTGGATCCTTCCTAAAACTTCAGGAAGCAATTACCTCATTCCTTTTATATCCAGAAGGCGCTGTGGTCCAAAGCCCAAAGCCAGAAAGATTCATTTAGCAGGCTGCATGAGAAGCAGTTTTCAGATGTCCTCCAACCAACCCCAAAAAAGATGTGTCTGCGGTTATTGCAGAATAAGGCGTGACACCTATTTATTTATTTTCACTCCTGTCCGTCCTGACTAACCTGGCCTCTGCATCAAGGACTGCTTTCGTTGCTACCACACCATAGTGAACTATTAGTCTAGGATACAGCATGGCACAGTATAGGGGTCCACACAATTCTGCATAAGAAGTTACAAAAAAATTTTTTATTGAGTTAATGCTATATTGTTACTGGGTTTTATTAACTGTTGTTTGTTTTGCAGGAATGTCAGTTAGCTGCAGCACTACTCTGTGTATTCTGACAGCAGCAGGGAGTGAGGTGACAGTACTCCATTGGCAGTTAAAAAAATATTTGGAGCGTAGAGTAGCTCCTATGCTTGGCATATACTTTTTTCTAGCAGAGATTTTTCTCAAAAAATAACATTACATGCATGCCCAACATTAGGAGTGTGGTAGGAACTCCTAATGACAGGTGAGGCATGTTGAGTTCATAAAAGATTTTTTTTTGCCCCAAGTTTTTGGAAAATGCCCCCCCCCCCCAAAAAAAAAAGCAAAGAAAGCCTTCTAGCTTTCGAAGGCCGTAACTTGCTAATTTGATTTCCTGACTACTATTACATTTTCGGAGACCCAAAAATGCCAGAATAGCACAAACACCTCCCAAATTATTTATTTTGGAAAGTAGATACTGCAATTTATCTACTGTTTTCAAAAAGGCTTAGCAAGCATTTTGCAGATCTCATTTGTTACCACAAATGTTTGCAAAATGAAAGAAAGAAAACAAAATGTATTTTTGCATTTTCTTTTTTCATTTTTAATAAACCTTGCAACGAAAAATGGGAAATGCAAAATGCTCACCATGCCTCTTATCAAATACCTGTTTACTCTCCAATAGGGGTCATTTGGAGGGTGTTTTTACACTTTGTGAAAAAGAAAATAAACTTTTTTGCATTTCCCAAAAACTTGTGGCAAAAAAATCTTCAATGGACTCAGCATGCCTCTTAGTAAATGCCTTGGGGTGTCTACTTTACAAAAAGGGGTAATTTGGGGCAGGCGTGATTGTACTGTCCTGGCATTTTAGTGCCTCAAGAAATGTGATCGGCAGTCAGAAAGTCAAAGCTGCTTAAAACCTATATAAAATTCCAATATACAGTATATAACCTTGTTTTGTGCACTTGTCCAAATCATTTGGTGGAGGGGTAATTATGGTATGGGGTTGTTTTTCATAGGTTGGGCTTGGCCCCTTAGTCCCAGTGAAGGGAACTCTTAAGGCAGCAGCATACCAAGAATTTTTGGACAGTTTCATGCTCCCAACTTTGTGAGAACAGTTTGGGGATGGCCCCTTCCTGTTCCAACATGACTGCTCACCAGTGGATAAAGCAAGGTCCATAAAGGCATGGATGAGCCAGTTTTGGGGGGAGGACTTGACTGGCCTGACCTCAACCCAAAGAACACCTTTGGGATGAATTAGAGTGGAGTCCAAGTCTTCTCGTCCACATCAGTGCCTGACTTCACAAAATGGTCAAACATTCCCATAGACACACTCCTAAGCCTTGTGGACAGCTTTCTCAGAAGAGTTAAAGCTGTTATAGTGCAAAGGGTGTGCCAACTCAATATTGAACCTTACGGACTAAGACTGAGATGGCATTAAAGTTAATGCGCGTGTAAAAGCAGGTGCCCCAATACTTTTGGTAATATAGGCCCGGATTCTCGTAGAGCGGCGCATCTTTCTGCCGGTGTAGCGCATCTCATATGCGCTACGCCAATGTAACATAGAGAGGCAAGAACAGTATTCACAAAGCACTCGCTCCCTACGTTGCGCCAGCGTAACGTAAATTATCCGGCGTAAGCCCGCCTAATTCAAAGTAGGTGGACGGTGGGCGTGATCCATTTAAATGAACCGTGACCCCATGCAAATGATGGTCCGATCGAACGGCGCATGCGCGCGCATGCTAAGAATCACGTCGAAGATACTCCCTAAGATACGACGGCTCAATGCCTACAACGTTAACGTAACCTACGCGCAGCCCCATTCACGTACTACTACGTAAACAATGTAAAATACGACAGCTGTTCCGTCGTCCATGCCTCCTAAAGGTGGAATAACTTTATGCCGGACGTACGCCTTACGTAAACTGCGTATACTACTGCGACAGGCGCAAGTACGTTCGTGAATGGGCGTATCTCGGTCATTTGCATATTCAACGCGTAAATCAATGGAAGCGCCCCTTGCGGCCAGCGTAAATATGCGCCCATGCTCCGACGGCGTAGGAAACTTACGTCGGTCGGATGAAGCCACATTTCAGGCGTATCTTGCATTAAGAATTAGGCGCATAGATACGATGGCGCATCTGTGCACTTACGCGGCGTATATAGAGATACGTCGGCGTAAGTGTTTCAAGAATCCGGGCCATTGTGTATATTTGAACAATTGTTCATACTGTTTAACAAAAAAAATATCCAATCCTTAAATTAGATGCAAGCACAAATATTCCTACTTCTCTCCTCTCTTTAGCAGACATACTGCCTATCACTTACTCTTCACTTAGGGCACCTCAATAGATATGTTTCATTTTTTGCTTTTTGTGTGTTAGCTGTTGTTTGATAAAGAAATATCCACCAAACTAACATAGTCTCAAATGTACTGATGATATCACTGAGAAATTATTAAATATTCTAGATTTTTTTAACTTGATAATCATTACTTAGTTATAAATGTTTGGAAGTTTTAGTTGTTGTTTTCTAGGGTGTCATTTTGTTTATATTGGGGCACTTAACTACTCAACTCTCCAAGGGGAAAATTCAGATTCAAGATTTTGACATGTGCAGCTTCCTTTCATGCTTCTAATAAAAGTAAGCCATCTGCTAGTTTAGTATTCTGGGACCATGTGCATAGCATCAAATAATTGCTTGGAAACACTTGTGCACCCAGGCAGTGTTTTGTTGTTTATTTGGTTTCTGCAAAGAAAGAATACAGCTTTATATAATGAAAGCACATTTGGTACATCTATAGTTGCATAAAAATTGTAAATTAACAATAGTTTTTATACAGACCAGCATATTTTCCTCCCAGAAACCCAGTGTGACTTATGTTCTCAAACTTGCATTGAGTATAACTGACTTCAACACATTGAATAAGAATTAAAGGTAAACATTTTTTTTTTTTGGATAGAGTGAGGGAGGGTATAATCCCTCCAAAGTGAGGAAATCCCTGGTTGTGTCCAGGGTCAGCATGTCTAGTCCCCCATTGGAAGGTTTCCCCCCATTCCTGTTCTGGGGACAACAAAATGTGTGGTGATCAGTAATAACAGTAAGCAAGACAAATAGAGAGGGTAGATCTTCCTAACAAGGACACAGACGGCAATAAAGGCCTGACAGGGATTCTGATCCCTCTTCACACTATCCAAAAAAACTAAAACAAGTTCCTTTAGTTATCCTTTAACAGACAAGCATCACAAGTACACAGTAACTGGTGAATCAGTTTCAGTTGACCTAGGCTAAGGAAATATGGGGCGCTATCTCAAGGAAGTGATATATCTGGTCATCTTTGACCCATCTCTGAAAAGACAACTCTCACTTGAGATTTGTTCACTGAAGAGTATCTCAAATATTTTATTGACACATACAGTATGATGAAGGAATAATTTTTCTTCCCCTGGAAAATAAGTAAATATTCTCATGAAGTTGCAGAAATCTATCAATATATTTGAATATATTTGTATGCATTAGCAACACTTTTATACTTGTAATGTAAGAAAAAATCTCAGATAAGTCACATTTCCTGTAAAGAATTGTTTATGTATGGGTGTCCCTAATATTAAATACAAATACCTTTTAGAGGCGGTTCACACAGAGGCAACACGACTCTGGCTGCGACTTTGCAAGGCGACCTGGACACGACCTGAGTGCGCACCACAGCGCGACTTGGGTGACTTACAAGGCAACTTTAAGTCGCCTCCAGGATAGGCAACTTTCCAGTGGTCAATCAAACAACAATCAGCTCTGTGGGAGGGAGGGGGGAGGGAGGGGTTTGCTTGAGAAAACAATTTTCTCTTCCTGTATTGTTGCTTCAGTTAAGACACAATCCGACTTTGGAGGTGACTTCCATTGAAATCAATGGGTACAAGTCACCTAGAAGTTGGTTTGAAGTAGTACTGGAACCTTTTCTGAAGTCGGAGCGACTTCAGTAGTGTACATTAAGACGGTTCCATTCACTTCCATTGATTTTCTCAACAGCGCGACTTGGGGCGACTTCAAGTCGGATCCCATGTCGCCCCTGTGTGAACCGGCTCTTAAGGTGTTGTAAAGGTTTGTTTTTTATTTTTTAAATAGGTTACTTTAAGCTAGTGCATTGTTGGTTCACTTCTTTTCCTTCGATTTCCTTTCTAAATGTTTTTTTTCTTTGTCTGAATTTCTCACTTCCTGTTCCTCCTCAGTAAGCTTGCCCCCATCATCCGAGCCGTTCTGGCTGGGGGTTAGTCAGCATGCTCGCCCCAGCACGCTGACTAACCCCCAGCTAGAACGACAACCTTACTGAGGAGGAACAGGAAGTGAGAAATTCAGACAAAGAAAAAACTTTTAGAAGGAAAATTTGAAGGAAAAGGTAAGTGAACCAACAATGCACTAGCTTAAAGTAACCTATTTAGAAAATAAAAAACAAACCATTACAACTCCATTTAGCTCAATAAACATGGCTTTTTAAATCACATGATCATTTTACAAGTCTCTCCTTACCGATCCACTTTTTCAAGCTTCCGATTACCCATTCTGTGACTTTACTCCTCATAACACATTTCTATGTTAAATCCCTTGAGACCTAATGGTACCTCCAAAGTAGCTTACAGAAATAGACAGCTTGATGAGTTTCAGTACCCTGGGGAAAGCACAGCTTTGTCTTCTATTTCTGAACCATTCATCTTGCCATAAATTCAGTCATGAAGTAAATTACACCAACAGCCAAAATAAAGGAGATGAAAATCAAACTTTTGTTTTTAGAACTGCATAAACTCCACAAACAAGTCTTTGAGATCCATTCTTCTAGTCTGTCATAGTGGTCTGTTCACTTTCCTTAATTCCATAAAATAATATTTCTAATGACATCCTACATCCTGCATCCCTTAACTTCTTGTCACTGTATAACCTACATATACAGAGGCAAGGCGGCTCTGCTGCGCATGATCACGTACCTAGTACATGATCCTGTACTTCTGGGTTTGGGGCACGTGCGTGTGTGCTGCTGGCGGCCTGCGGGAGCTAATCGGCGCACAGCAGACTCTATATATGCCGGGAACCCGCCGATGCTTCGGTACAGATGGAGAATGGCTATCTGCCTATGTAAAGAAGACAGATCCCCATTCTGTCAGTACAGAATGCATGGATCCTGTGCCATTGCAAAGCAGGGGCAACGATCCATGCCTTCCCCTAGTGCAAGCACCTCCCCCACAGTAGTAAAACACCAGCTAGGCACACAGTTAACCCTTTGATCGCCCCTGATGTTAAACCCTTTCCAGCCAGTGTCATTAGTACAGTGAAATTGCTCCGATTGTCCGATTTGTTTGCTCATTATAAGTTGCTGATCGCTGCCATTACTAGTATTTTTTTTTTATAAAAATGTATATATTTTTAAAATCCCATAGTTTGTAGGTGCTATAACTTTTGCGCAAACCAATCAATATACCCTTATTGGATTTTTTTTAACCAAAAATATGTAGCAGAATACATATTGGCCTAAATTGATGAAGAAATTTGATTTTTTTAAATTTTTGTATTGGATGTGTTTTATACCTGAAAGTAAAAAATATTTTTTTTTCACAATTGGCGGCGTTTTTTTATTTTAGCGCAAAAAAATTAAAACCACACAGGTGATAAAATACCACCAAAAGGAAGCTCAGTTTGTGGGGAAAAAAAAAAACATACATTTTATTTGGGTACATCTGTGCACGACAGCGAAATTGTCAGTTAAAAAAACGCAGTGCCGTATCACAAAAAATGGCCTGGTCATGAAGGGGGGTAACACAACAGAAAACACAACATTTAAGCATTATTCCCACTGGCACTCTCAAACCTGCATTTATATGTATCTAGAGAACATTTCTAAACACAAATAAATGCATGTAATGGTTTTCAATGATGCCATTTACACTGTACATTTACCTGCATTGGAGTGCGGTCAGTTTAGCGGTTTTTAGAGAACAGAATTCTGTGCGTCCAGGATACTCTAAATATGGCTAATTGCATGTAAATGCATATGAGCATGACTAAAGATAGCTAAACCTACTTTAAAGCAGGAACATCTAAACACAGGAAAAAGTAATCTAGGAAGGACGAAAGTGTTTATATTTCCCAAACGACTTTTTCTGTGTTTAGAAAAGCTAAACACAGGAGTGATTAATGAATGAGGCCTTTGATGTATCATATTTTAAACCCTTCTATCTTAACATCATTGCTTTGAAGATCATGCTGTGAGAAGCATACAAGTGGTTGAATTAACCCCGGGGAGAATGGGGCAGCTGGACATACAACAGCATATATATTACTGCATCTCATGGGTTTGTTCATCCATATTACAAAAGCAAACTTTGAGATAGCTGATTTGGCTTGGTCTCTGTGTTGTATGCTGTTTATTATATCCACTTAGCACTGGCTTCTCTTTTCAACTTCCCCATCATTTAAGAGGGCCTTCTATTCAGGTTTGAGTTTCCTTATATTCTGATAAAGTAATATGGTGACTGTAACTCTGTACTAGTAATTTACACTGGCCAAATACTCCACTTTAACTCCTAATGTTTCTAACCCTCAGCTAACAAAACTTTCCCACATACTGATGGACTTCTTTCTCATGTGTGCCTGGTGAGTGAAAATCCTCACAGCCAGCTGGTTTCATTATGATAATGTTTTTCTTTTGTGCATCACATAGTTACCAGAGCTGAGGGCCCAAAATACATCCCTGGGAATTGCAGACCAGTTAGCCTAACATCAATAGTATGTAAGATCTTGGAGGGGATGATAAGGGACTATATACAAGATTTTAGTAATGAGAATGGTATCATTAGCAGTAATCAGCATGGATTCATGAAGAATCGTTCTTGCCAAACCAATCTATTAACCTTCTATGAGGAGGTGAGTTGCCATCTAAATAAAGGAAGCCCCATAGATGTGGTGTATCTGTATTTTGCAAAAGCATTAGACACGGTTCCCCATAAACGTTGACTGTACAAAATAACGTCCATTGGCACGGACCATAGGGTGAGTACATGGATTGAAAACTGGCTACAAAAGCGAGTTCAGAGGGTGGTGATAAATGGGGAGTACTCGGAATGGTTAGGGGTGGGTAGTGGGGACCCCAGGGTTCTGTGCTGGGACCAATCCTATTTAATTTGTTCATAAATGACCTAGGTTAAACAGTTCAATCTCTGTATTTGTGGACGATACTAAGTTAGCAGGGCAATAACTTTTCCGCAGGATGTGGAAACCTTGCAAAAAGATCTGAACAAATTATTGGGATGGGCAACTACATGGCAAGTGAGGTTTAAGGGTTTTTAAATTTGGTGTTATCGCTCTCACACTCTCATACTGGTCACTGGAAGTTCAACTATGTCACCTAATGGCAAGGAACTCTCTGTGGATCAGAAAAAAAGAATTGTTGCTCTACATAAAAGTGGCCTAGGATATAAGAAGATTGCCAAGACCCTGGAACTAAGCTAGAGCACGGTGGCTAAGGTTATACAGCGGTTTAACAGGATAGGTTCCACACAGAACAGGCCTTGCCATGGTCAACCAAAGATGTTGAGTGCACGTTCTCTGCATCATATCCAGAGGTTGTCTTTGGCAAATAGATGTATGAGTGCTGCCAGAATTGCTGCAGGGGTTGAAGGGGTGGGGGGTCATCCTGTCAGTGCTCAGACCATATACTCCACATTGCATCAAATTGGTCTGCATGGCTGTCATCCCAGAAGAAAGCCTCTTCTAATGATGATGCACAGGAAAGCCCGCAAACAGTTTGTTGAAGACAAGCAGACTATGAACATGGATTTCTGGAACCATGTTCTGTGGCCTGATGAGACCAAAATAAATGTATTCGGTTCCGATGGTGTCAAGCGCGTGTGGCGGCAACCAGGTGAGGAGTACAAAAACAAGTGTCCTTCCTACAGTCAATCATGGTGGTGGAAGTGTCATGGTCTGGGGTTGCATGAGTGCTGCCGGCACTGGGGAGCTACAGTTCATTAAGGGAACCATGAATGCCAACATGTACTGTGACATACTGAAGCAGAGCATGATCCCCTCCCTTTAGAGACTGGGCCGCAGAGCAGTATTTTAACATAACGACCCCAAACACACCTCCAAGACGACCACTGACTTGCTAAAGAAGCTGAGGGTAAAGGTGATGGACTGGCCAAGCATGTCTCCAGATCTAAACCCTATTGAGCATCTGTGGGGCATCCTCAAATGGAAGGTCAGGAGAGCAAGGTCTCTAACATCCACCAGCTCTGTGATGTCGTCATGGAGGAGTGGAAGAGGACTCCAGTGGCAACCTGTGAAGCTCTGGGGAACTCCATGCCCAAGAGGATTAAGGCAGTGCTGGAAAAAAATGGTGGCCACACAAAATATTGACACTTTGGGCCCAATTTGGATATTTTCATTTAGGGGTGTACTCACTTTTGTTGCCAGCAGTTCAGACATTAATGGCTGTGTAGTGAGTTATTTTGAGGGGACGGCAAATTTACACTGTTATCCTAGCCGTATACTCACTACTTTACATTGTAGCAAAGTGCAATTTCTTCAGTGTTGTCACATAAAGATATAATATAATATTTACAAAAATGTGAGGGGTGTGAGATGTGAGATACTGTATATTTCAACCACCTGCCTTGAAAAGCTCCTTGGCTATCTGTTTTATATACAACCTACAACAAGGGAAAATATGACACATTTTTTACCAGTCAGGATCCTTTTTCACTTAGTATGAATAGGCCAAGCCATGCCAATGAAATTAATGAGTTATTTGTTTTTTTCATGAATTTCTTGAATTGACAAATGGACATGTCGACCACATACAGTATGTTGCCTCCTTGGTCTTAGTAATTTACCTAATCTGGACACATTTCACACTGCAATATTGTTGTGTGTGTGTGTATACACACACACACTGTATACAGTATATACTCACAGGACACTTTATTAGGTAAACCCATTCAATTGCCTGGTAACACAAATTGCAATTCAGCCAATCACATGGCAGCAACTTAATGCGTTTAGGCATCTAGATATGGTAAAGATGACTTGCTGAAGTTTAAATCGAGCCTCAGAATGGAGAAGAAAGGGGATTTAAATTACTTTGAATGTGGCATGGTTGTTGATGCCAGGCAAGCTGGTCTAAGTATTTCAAAAACTGCTGATCTACTGGGATTTTCACACACAGCCATCTCTAGGGTTTACAGAGAATGGTCCAAAAAAGAGAAAATATTCAGTGAGCGGCAGGTGTGTGGATGAAAATGCCTTGTTGATGTCATAGGTCAGAAGAATGGACAGACTAGTTCAAGAGTATAGGCAACAGTAACTCAAATAACCACTTGTTACAACCAAGGTATGCAGAATACCATCTCTGAACACACAACACATCGAACCTTGAAGCATATGGGCTACAGCAGCAGAATACTACACCAGGTGCTACTTCTGTCAGCTCAGAACTGGAAATCGAGGCTACAATTCACACAGGCTCACCAAAATGGGACAGAAGAAGATTCCAAAACTTTGAATTCAGCTTCGACACTCAGATGGTAGGATCAGAATTTGTCATAAACAACATGAAATCGATCCATCCTGCCTTGTATCATTGGTTCTGGATGGTGGTGATGGTGTAACGGTGTGGGGTATATTTTCATTGGCACACTTTGGGCCCCTTAGTAACAATTAAGCATTGTTTAAACACCACAACCTAACTGAGTGTTGTTGCTAATCATGTTCATCTCCTTATGACAAAGGTATGCCTGAGGGAGGGAGTTGCTCAAAACCTCTCATAACAAGTGGGTGATTGATTGTTAGGACCACCTTATATCCTAGTAACCCATCACTGGCGTGTTAATTTGAATGGTTGGGCAGCTCCTACTCCCTGTGTAGACCTGCCGTGCCTCCCGCCCTCTTCCCTGCTGTGAGATTAACAGCAGTGCAGGCACTCAGTTGAGTACTTACAGAAGAGGAAACCACCCTGACATACTTCTTGTAGCCTCTCATGGGGCTCCCTACTGACCCCGGGTCCTCAGGCAGTCCACCTTTGGATTTCCACTTGTTATATCCATGATGGATAGATCTAACTTTTCTTTCTCAGTGTTTTTATTCAACTGTATACTTTTACTATATTTCACTTTACTGTATACTAACTAGTTGTATATTTACCACTTTTATATAGTCATTTTGCAGGTAATGCAGATGACTAAATTGTAATTTTTCTGAATATATTGGCAATTGGCGAGTGTAAATTATCTGAGGGCAATTGTGGAGCAAGGGCGGACTGGTCCAACAGTTTCCTGCCCCTGGGCCACTCTGATGCCCTGGAGAAAAAAGGCGGCACCGCTTCTGCCAGAAGCAATAAGCCAGGAAACTGTCAGGAGAAGAGCTGGCCGGATCACACAGAAAGAGGATCTCCCGCTGTGACACAGCTTGGATTTGAAACGCCATCCATTGTCAAACAAAGTCCTGCCTCCTGGACCAGCTCCCATGATAGACAGCACACTGGTCCAATGCCGATCCAGGAGGTGGGACTTTGTTTGACAGCGGAGAGTACCAGTGGTTTCTGCTCTAGCAAATGTACATTTTAATGCTGCACTTCTGATAAATGAACCATGAATCTTTAGTTACATTTTAGCTTGGTGCCTTATTTGTGCACAAAATAGACAAGCAAGCATTATGGCATCATCTATTTACAAAAGTTTCTATGTTTTCATGAAAGCTGACATTTATTAGTCAAACATGGCTCCCTAACATGGGAGTAATTTTATACAATTTGTATAAAAGTTTTTTACATTTAAAATGTTACATGTCATGCCTGAAACTGTTTCTACTGCTGTTTCTCCAGCATCTTGTAATACTTTTTTTTAAGAACACTAGCAAGCTTATGTAATGACGCATTTCACATAAAATATAAGCTTTAATTTCTCTGAGTACCTTGAAAATTGGATACATCTGGTTCCCTATACCATTAAAATTATCTAATTGCAAGTTCATTTCAAAAGGTGATCGTAGACATGTTGCACAATTACACTATGTGATTTCTACAGCACATTCAAGTGTTCATGATTGCTTGGTTTTCCCTCATGCCGAGCACCTTATAAGTACCAGGAATTATATGCTGTGCAATACTGTTAGCTGATTGGAGCGATTACTCTGGAACCCAATCACAAGCAAATCATTCTTGTGATTTTCTTTAAACAGTAAACAATTTGTTTCCTTAACATTATTCCTTGTGTTTTTGAACAGACAACAGTATGGCATGGGGAATTAATGTATTACCAGCTTTAATGTATGTTAAATGTTCTAGTCTTATTTGTCCTTACTTTTTTTGTGATTATAAAGGCTTAAATTTCAGTTGACATTTACAAAAAAAAAAAAACTCACCTATATACACACTGTATGTAGAAGTATCTAATACAGTACTTGCATATTCATGTTTCTCTATTTGAAAACATGGCAACTTACCCATGTTAAAAAAATCCAGTAATACATTTGATATGTGGCTGAGTAAAGGTAAAGCCAACCAAATCGCATAATTCCGTTTTTGGAAGCCCCAGTTTCCCAGATCTGCCCACCAGCTGTGGCAATCCCAGGGAGGTTTCACTTTTTTTGTTGAATATTTTCCATTTATTTTACATGATGGAAACTGCAACAAGAAGGGTGGAAACAGAAAAAGTGAGACACTGACTGAAACAGAACCAAGAACTATGGTAGAGAGAATCCATCCAATGTTAAATGCTCCACATGCCACTCCAGGTGAGATTACTCCATAGTTATGTCTCAGATGCTGGTCTGGCTTGTCTTCACTGAAGCAGTCATTCAATAAACAGGTACACTGAACACTGTGATGCAAAGTGACATCCTTTCTTTAAAAAAAAAAAAAAAAGCTAGTAAGAGCAAGTTCTGTTCTGACGTGTTTTGCAGTTGGCACAGGGCTTTCACAAAGAAATGCATGTTAGTGTGCAGTAGATGGTATAGTGGAGCCCATCCCACTTCATCACTAGCCAAGAAGATATTCAGAGGGCTAGACTACAACTTTTAATTAGGGTAACAGTCATCTTGCATGAACCTAGAAGTGTCTGGTCATTAACTCAGGAGTGGTGAGTATAGTAAAGAATATTGCAAAATATAATGAAAACATACAGCACATCGATAGTTTGTTGCAAAGTACTTATGCAGTCTCTCTAGTAAACTAAGACATTTTTGAGCTTTAGGCAATTATTTATTAAGTCCATAGATAGATGTCTAAGGTGAAACACATCAATCTAATGTTTAATGCCATCAAAGTAAATAGGAAAACGTTAATGCCTGTAACAAATAAAATGTGTTCTTTATAGCACTTTATATAATTCCACTTAGCTCTGTAAATTTTTAAGATAAAGTTTTATGAAACAAAAAAAAAAAGATGAAGTTAATTGCTTTAGGGAGGAAATGTTGTGCCCTATAGAAATCAAACCATCCTTATCCTTGTAGCAGTGCAGGTGTACTTTCTGGCTCTGGAGAGAGAAGGACACGCCCGTTAGCTGTCACCAGGCCAAGGAGTAAGCAAGGCATATTATTCTCTTATATACAGTACTTATTCTTATTATACTTATATATATATATATATAATATGTAGCACCCCCTTACTTTTAGTATGGACACTACGCTAAAGTTAGTGGGGAATGGGAGAGTTATTTTGCTCCCATTCGCAATTTGCTAAATTGGGACTTCTGAGGGGTTCTGGCAGAGCAAGTTTTCCCCAGCAGCCAATCAGAGGAGTTTTCCCTCGCGGGGCATGCTGGGGGAGAGTATATCTGTGACAGATGTCATGTGCTAAAAAATCTTTACGGGGTCCCGGTATGCATTGCTGTCATCCGGTGACCTATGCTAAAACTTACTGGGAGGATTCGCTCCAATCATCCATCTAGCTCGCTTAAAGTAATAGGCCTGTGGCAGAGGCCCTAGAGCCAGGCCTGTGAGAGAGACCTGTTCCTCCCAGCAAATCTAAAGTGACACCTCGGCTGCCAGGCTTATGATAGGGGTCTGTCCGGGGGCACTTCACCCACTCTGGCTAGAGTGGCGACGAACCGCAATCTGATACTACTGAGAGCAGGACTGCTCGGTTCATATCCAGGCCTGACATTGCAAGGTTTCTCTCTTTTCCTTCATCAACTTTTCTTTCCCATTTGATGTTGATGTTGGCCATGGTGGCCTGGAAATAAAGCATTGGAAAACCTTTATTCACTGTCTGGACCTTTGCTCACTGCTCTGTTTCTCCAACTGCACCCCTAGACTGCATCAAGGTAACTTAAAACGCCGATCCCAACAACAAATCAGCGGCTCCTTCGGGGGTAGCGCTATATATATATATATATATATATATATATATATATATATATATATATATATATATATATATATATATATATATATATATATATATATATATATATGTGTGTGTAGTGCCTGTGTACTTTTCGTACAGGTGCTATATTAAAGTTAGTGGGGGAATGAGAGAGTTATGTTGCTCTCATTCACTGATTTGTTAAATTTGCCGCCAAATCTGGATTTTCCTGTGGGTCAGTCTGTGCACCAGAGATGCAGTCTCATCTCTGGGCGGCAGGTGGCGCCAATGGGGTCCAGGCGGAGCCGCTTCTTCCCAGCAGCCAATTGGGAGTTTTCCCTCGCAGGGCATGCTGGGGAGGGGTATTTCTGTGGTGGAGGCCGTTGTTTGGGGTTCTTCGCGGGTTCCTGGTTCCAGGTGCGGCACCCACCTTTAGGGTGTGCGCACATCACGGGCCCCACCACTATGGCCTACCAGGCTGGGGTCGCGTGCTACGTCGAGTTCCTGACTCTGGGCTCTCATAGCCTGACTCTGGGCTCTCATAGCCTGACTCTGGGCTCTCATAGCCCGGAGCAACTGATGCTGCCAGGGGACCCCAGTGACTTACTGGGTTCCCGTTCTTATTGAGAAGGTCCCAAGCTGGGTGCTGTTCAGTGGGGGATCGGTCTGAGGAGAACCCGGATGCAGGTGATCACACAGGGCTTGAACGAACCACCGGGGATCTGGGTTATTGGACACTGACAGGTTGCATTTGGACTGTCAGTCGGTGACCCCAAAAGACATACTGGGAGGATTTGCCCTACCATTTAACTTTCAAGTACTAGGCCTGTGGCAGAGGTCTCATCTCAACATCCTAACTCAATTAGAGCCAAGTCTGTGGCAGAGACTTGTTCCTTCCCAGAAGTTCTAAGTGGCGCCCTGGCTGCCAGACTTGTGAGAGAAGTCTGTCCAGGGGCACTTTACCCACTCCGGCGGGGGTGGCGACGAGACGAATACAATTACAGAAGGCAGGACTGCTTTCTCTATCCATAGCCTGATTCTGCAAAGTTATTCTTCCTTCACCAAACTATCCTGTCTACCTCAAGTTGACATGTTGGTCGTGTTTGACCAGAAAATAAAGCAATTGAAAACGTCAACCAACGGTCTGGACATTCTGTTACTGCTCTCATCACTACCATCACCCCCTAGACACAACGTAGAGGTAACTTAAATACGCCGATCCCAAATCTAATCAGCGGCTCCTACGGGGGTAGCGCTACATATATATATATAATATTCTTATTATACTCTTATAAAATTCCCTAGAAAAAAAAAGCAGTAGATCATTGTTCATCTGGAGGAGGGCAATTACATTTTTTAAAGAACTGTCTGGAGTTCCACTTTAAAAATATGCCGCATTTGTTTTAGTGTCATCTATCTTATTACTACTAGTCTTATTTACCACTAGGCACTTAAATCCCCTTTCTAAGCAGGCCAATTTTCAGCTTTCTGTGCGCTCATACTTTTAATGACAATTACTCATGCCGCGTACACACAATCGGTTAAACCGATGAGAATGGTCTGATGGACCGTTTTCATCGGTCAAAAACGATCGTGTGTGGGCGCCATCGGTTATTTAACCATAAGCCAACTTGTTTTAAATTTAATCGATGGATTCCTAACCGATAGGACAAAACCGATCGTTAGTAGGCACGACCATCGGTTAAAAATCCACGCATGTTAAGACTAAATTAGGGGACGGGAGTGCTCGTTCTGGTAAAACTAGCGTTCGTTTTGGAGATGGTACATTCTACATTTTTCAAATTATTGCCTCGTTTATTGCAGCGCATTTTTTTCTTCGTTCTATTGCTAGAATAAAGACGTTGTTTTGCTGATGGTATTTTGACAGAGTTCTTCCATACTTCTTTTTTTTTTGGCTTGTGATCTCATGAATAATCCTTTTTTTTTTTTTAAAAAGCCAGATCTCCAAAATATTTTTTTGTACTTTTTTTTATCAAGTTATCACACCAAATGTTGTCCCCCCCCCCCCAAGGAGGTTGTATCCTTTGTTAATTACACATTGTATTTCTGAAATGTTTTATGGCTATTCACCAGAAAAACACAATAGACAAGTATTTAATTTAAATTAAATCTCCATTTATTCTGGTTTAAACAATTAAACCTGAAGGGCAACAATTGAGCCCTCAGCCAAATCTATGTAGACTTTGGAGCCCAAAGGCTCATTTCACCATGATAAACATCAAAATCAATAACCTCTGATTGGGGTCACAATGTGCTCCCCAAATCCCAGAAATCTGAAACAGCAGCAGATGTCATACATAACTCCAAGCTGTGGTACTACAACAACCTCCGTTTTCTGGCAGATCAGCGTGAAGTCACGGATTCACTTTCTGGTCTTCTTTGCAGCCTTCCTTTCACGGCTCCCTCCACGGCCCCTTGCAGGTGGTGAGAATGTGGCAGCAGGAGGAGGAGGAGACTGGGCCTGGGCACCTGCTGACTGTCACTCGGCCCAGCCTCATCCTGTCTGCCACTCACCCCTTCCTCCTCCTGGCTGTCTCATTCCGGAGCCTCCTCCTCTTGGCTGATCTCTTCCTGTGTCTAAAAAAGGGACATGGTTTTTTTTTTGGCTTCATCAAGCACACATATTTTAAAGCTCATGACTGTTGCATTTTTTTGTTTGTTTGTTTTTTTCGTAAATTTAACAGACTCTCATTCTGACCCCTGCAGTTGGCATCCCTGTCACTATATTTTCTGCCTACGACTCTTGTTTGGGTTTTCAAGCTTTCATTTTGGTTCAAAAAACATCTCGTTAAACCAAAAATTATTTGAGGCCAAGAAATACTACTGTAAACTACTATACCTGACTGAAGATGTTCAGATCTGGCTCCCCAATCTCAGCCAGCTCCGCAGCACCCTCTGCAGGGGTGGGGGGAACAGTGGAAGGAACACTGGAGGGAACGGTGGAGGGAACGGTGGAAGGAAGACTGGAAAGTGATTTTCTGGCCTCAATCTGATCGTCCAGAAAACTGAGGTGTTTATAGTACCACAGCTTGGGCTCCTGTACTTCATCTGCTGTTGCTTCTGACCTTCGAGAAGCACGGACCTGTATCAAACGCTTCTTGTAAGCATTCCTCATGTTATTGATTTTTTTGCTTATCATGGTGGAAGTTAGCTCTGGTATCCAGGTCTGCATATAAGTGACCAATTGGTCAATTCTTGCTCTTCGAACATTCTTGTTGGAATAGGATGGATTTTTGATTTCCCACAGGTTTTTAAAAGTGCAATATTTGTCGATGAATCGCATTATATTCTCGGGCTAAAATATCCTCTGCCAGGGCCCGTTGTCGCTCATCCATTTTTTGCAGCTGGTCAGCAAGGTAGGTGCTGTAGCCCTCAGGATGGAAGCTGCCTCACTAATGACCTGCAGACACTCTTCCTCCAGCTGGGACATGCGCCTCTGTCTTTTTTTTGTTTGTTTTCAAAGAAATATGGTCTGGCATAGCAATGGCCCCCCTACCAGTGAAGTACTCCACGTATATATCACGGGCATCTCGAACAGTTCGGGGGGCCAATCCAGTATGGCCAGTGCCCAGGCCAGTCAGGTTCTCAGATGATTGTCTGGCCTCAGGCCCAATGTTTGAAAGGTAGGTCGCTGAATGCCTGTGCAAATACTTATGAAAAATGCAGCAGGAAAAATGACAGTGTTCAGTTTATAGTCCGCCATGTGGATGGCTGTCTGGAACAGGCGGAATCGTCTGGCCATTATCCCAAAGGCATTCTCGACAACCCTCTGGGCTCTGGCCAGCCGGTAATTAAAAACCCTCCTCTCCGGGGTTAGAGTCCTCTGGGGAAACGACCTCATGAGGTGTGGTCTAAGCCCGAAAGCTTCATCCGTGACAAAAAACACAAAAGGAAGTCCCTCCACATTGTCTTCATCCCGTGGCAGGGCCAGGCCACCAGTCTGGAGACGGTGGGCAAACTCCATCTGCGCAAAGACTCCACCGTCGGACATCCGGCCGTTCTTCCCCACGTCCACATACAAAAACTCATACTGTGCCAACACCATCAACACAATACTATGAAAACCTTTGTAGTTGAAATAGTATGACCCTGAACGGGGTGGCGGCACTATGCGGACGTGTTTCTCATCTATTACGCCTCCACAGTTAGAGAAGTCCTACCGCTGGGCCAATTGGGAAGCCACAGTCTGCCATTCATGTGGCGTGGAAGGAAACTGTGGAGTCAAACAAAAAAAAATTAGTCTTTTGGCACATAAACATTGCAATCACAATACAAAAGACATCCTTGTCCAACATCAGTATAACATTTATTAGTGGAGTGCTAATTTCATGCCAGAACTAAAATAGGCCCAATTATTAGACTCCTCACCCCTCTGATGGGCAATTAAACATTTTAAGGGGGGGTTCTAGCTGAGTTTGGGCCCAGAAAAATAAACCCTCTAGCACTCTGCCAAAATTGAATGAGAAAAAATACATTGGGACACATTTTAAGGGGGGGGGGGCAGGACTACAATAGAGCAGACAAAAAAAAGTTGAAAACAGACTAGGCTAGGTGTGTTTGGGCCTAGGATAGCATGCTGGACAGGTTAGTGAAGGGAAATATGCATGTAGGCCAAAAAAGGAGCATTCAAATCTTACAACATGCATGGGGACAAAGGGGACATTCACAGCATATTACAATCATTGTAATTAGGGAATGATGCAAGAAATACAAGACATTAGCATACATTTAAGACATATATATATTGTGATGTGAAAGGAAACAGCTTACCTTTAATATAGACCTTCTGTATCACTTGTATGATGAAAGAACACTTAAAACAGAAAGCAATTAAGTACAGCAAGGCCTGTAAAGAACAAACTGAAAAACAGAAATTGAGCGGACAGGAACGCACTGCAAAACAGATATGACCTGACTGCAAGCACTAAAAAACAGATACAAACCCACAAGCACAAACTGAACCCGAGAAAACGATCTGCAAAGCACGAAGACTGAAAAGCACGAATCGTCTCGAACCAAACTTTTACTAACACGTGGTAACATGGAATCAGCAAGAGCAGCCCCAAGGGTGGCGCCATTGTATATGACCTTCCCCTTTATAGTGCCGTCGTACGTGGTTTGACACGATCGTTTTTTTAACTGATGGTGTGTAGGCGTGACGGACCATCAGTCAGCTTCATCGGTTAACCAATGAAAACGGTCCATCGTTCCGTTTACATCGGATGGACTGATCGTGTGTATGCGGCATAAGTCATGCAACACTGTACTCATATGAATTTTTTGTCATTTTTTTCATACAAATAGAGCTTTCTTTTGGTGGTATTTAATCACCACTGGGTTTTTTTTTTGTGCTATAAATAAAAAAAGACTGAATTTTCTTTTAATAAATGCATTTTTCTTTGTTTCTGTATTAAAATTTTGCAATTTTTCTTCATAAATTTTGGCCAACATTTATACTGCTATATATCTTTGGTAAAAATAGCCGAAATCAGTGTATATTATTAGTTCTTTTTTAAGTTATATAGCCAGATTCAGGTAGAGTTACGCCGGCGTATCAGTAGATACGCCGTCGTAACTCTGAATCTGCACCGTCGTATATTTAAGCGTATTCTCAAAATGAGATACGCTTAAATGTTGCTAAGATTTGACCGCCTGCGCTGTCGTATCTTAGCTGACTATTTACGCTGGCCGCTATGGGCGAGTACGCTGATTTACGCCTAGAATGCGGAAATCAGCGAGATACGCCTATTCACGAACGTACGCTTGCCCGTTGCAGTAAAGATACGCCGTTTACGTAAGGCGTTTTCAGGCGTAAAGATAAACCACCAAAAAGATGGCGCAGCCAATGTTAAGTATGGACGTCGGAACCACGTTGAATTTTAAATTTTTTACGTCGTTTGCGTAAGTCGTCCATGAATGGGGCTGGCCGTAATTTACGTTCACGTCGAAAACCAATGAGTCTTTGCGGCGTAATTTGGAGCATGCGCCGTACGTTCAAATCGTCAATTACGTGGGGTCATGCCTTATTAACATATAACACGCCCACCTCTTCCCAATTTGAATTAGGCGCACTTACGCTGGCACATTTACGCTACGCCGCAGTAACTTAGGACGCAAGTGCTTTGTGAATACAGCACTTGCCTCTCTAACTTACGGCGGCGTAGCGTATATGAGATACGCTACGCCTGCCTAACGTTAGGCACGTCTACATGAATCTGGCTAATAGAGTCTACAAGCTATGGTGCCAATCACTGAAAATTGATCACACCTGATCACATCTGATGGCCTATTTCATTTCGTGAGACACTAACAAGCCAGGAAAGTACAAATACCCACCAAATTGCCCCTTTTTGAAAAGTAGACATTCCAAGGCATTTAGTAAGAGGCACTGTGAGCTAGATTCACGTAGCTCTTACGTTGGCGTATCTATAGATACGCCTGAATTCTAGCTTCCTCCGACGTAAGTGTTAATACGCCGTCGTATCTAGGGTGCATATTTACGCTGGCCGCTAGGGGCGCTTCCGTAGATTTACGCGTAGAATATGTAAATGACCTAGATACGCCGATTCACGAACGTACTTGCGCCCGCTACGCCGTTTACGTAAGGCTTACGTCCGGCGTAACGTTACCCCTGCTATATGAGGCGCAGCCAATGTTAAAGTATGGACGTTGGAACAGCCGTCGAATTTTACGTTGTTTACGTAAGTGGTACGTAATTGGGGATGTGCGTAGGTTACGTTCACGTCGAAAGCATTGAGCCGACGTATCTTAGGAAGTATATGCGACGTGACTCTGAGCATGTGCAGATCGTTGGTGAAAAAATTTACATGGGGTCACGGCTACTTTGTATACAGCACGCGCACTACCTTCCACATTTGAATTAGGCGGGCTTACGCCTGCCTATTTACCCTATGCCGGCGCAATGTACGGTGCCAGATCTTTGTGAATAATGGTCTGGGCGCCCTATTTTACGTCGGCGTAGTGCATATGAGATGCGCTACGCCGGTCAAACTATATGCTGAGCTACGTGAATCTAGGTCACTGAGTTTTTTCACGTTACATTTTTCCCCACAATTCTTTACAAAATGAAGATTTATTTATTTATTTATTTTCACAAAATTGGCATATTAACAGGTTATTTCTCTCACATAGTATTTGCATACTTACAACTACACCTCAAAACACATTCTGCTGCTACTCATGAGTATGGCAATACCACATGTGTGAGACTTTTACAGAGTCTGGCCACATACAGAGGCTCAACATGTAGGGAGCACCTATAGTTGTTCTAGGGACACAAATTAAACACATAGGCCCAGATTCACGTAGAGCGGCGCATCTTTAGAGCGGCGTAGCGCATCTCATATGCGCTACGCCGACGTAACATAGAGAGGCAAGAACAGTATTCACAAAGCACTTGCTCCCTTTGTTGCGCCAGCGTAACGTAAATTGGCCGCCGTAAGCCCGCCTAATTCAAAGTAGGAAGGTAGTGGGTGTGTTCTATTAAAATGAAGCGTGGCCCCATGTAAATGAAGGGCCGAACGAACGGCGCATGCGCGCGCATGCTCAGAATCACGTCGCATATACTCCCTAAGATATGACGGCTCAATGGCTACGATGTGAACGTAACCTACGCCCAGCCTCATTCACGTACTACTTACGTAAACAACTTAATACACGACGGCTGTTCCGTCGTCCATACCTTCGCATGGCTTGCGCCTCCTATATGGTGGAATAACTTTACGCCGGACGTACGCCTTACGTAAACGGCGTAGATTACAGCGGCGGGCGCAAGTGCATTTGTGAATCGGCGTATCTCGGTCATTTGCATATTCGACGCGTAAATCAATGGAAGCGCCCCTTGCAGCCAGCGTAAATATGCGCCCAGGCTCCGACGGCGTAGGAAACTTACGTCGGTCGGATGAAGCCACAATTCAGGCGTATCTAGCTTTAAGAATCAGGCGCATAGATACGATGGCACATCAGTGCACTTACGCGGCATATATAAAGATACGTCGGCGTAAGTGCTTTAAGAATCCGGGCCATAATTTCCTGACAACCTATAACACTTTTGAAGACCCTGGAGCGCCAGGACAATGGAAACGCCCACAAAATTACTCAATTTTGGAAAGAAAACCCCCAATGTATATTCTATGAGGCATAATGAGTGTTTTGAACATGTAATTTTTTCCACACGTTTTTGGGAAACGTGGAAAGAAAATGAAAACGTGTTTTCCTACGGATTTTTTACACATTTTTACGGCACTGGTGGACCCTGATGAGGATCCACTGATAGGGTGACCCTGATGAACACTTGCTGATGAGCACTAATGGGCACTTTAGTGGCACTTATGGGGCACTGTAGAGCACAGATGTGGCACTAATTACCACAAATGTGATTTGCCACTACTGGGTACGGATGTGACACTGCTGGGGTACAGATGTGCACTGTTGAGGAACTGTAGAGCACTGCTGTGGCACAGATGTGCACTGATGGGGCACTGCTGGGGCAAAGATGTGGCACTGCTGGGGCACAGATGTGGTATTGCTGGGGCACAGATGTGCATTGATGGGGCACATATGTGCACTGCTGGGCACTTGGAATAAAAAAACGTGCTGCCTTACACTGCAGCTTCTACTTCCTCTCCTCACACAATCGGTGTGAGGAGTGGAGAGAACCAGACATGATGCCAGTTTATTGACAGTGATCGCTCTGTCATTGGACGAAGCGATCACATGGTAAAGTGCCGCTGGGGTTGAACCTGGCGAGCATGGACACTCCTGTTGGGAGTGCGATTCTGGGAGGGTGTCATTGTACGCCCTCCCAGAATTATCCTACCACACTGTAGCCATCATTCAGCTATGGCCCAGTTGGTAAGTGGTTAATAGGGTGAGAAGCAATGGATCAACAATCATCAATTATCTTCCAATGCTCTTTGGTCATCGTCTTCGTTCTTGGCCATGCCTTACTAAATTAGCCTATTTGACCTGAAATGTGTTTAATCAATGAAAATATTGATGGACAAAACACCAAGGAGACTTCCCCATCAGGAAAACTAAGATTCTAAAAGGTGCCAGGGGTGCCAAATTTTTATTTAGAGATGTTGTGTATATTTAGTATAGATTTTATAGAAATTTGGAGAAAGTTGATAAATGTGAAATGTGAAACATATATTTGAATATGAGAAAAGAGAAAATTTAATAAAGAGATTTATAAAAAAGAGATAGCGTTGTGGAGTTGAACTGTCAAATATTCCATATTGTAGACATCATGAAGACATTTGTAAAGATCAGTTTGAGTAGGCAGTAATTTATGTTTACATTTAATGCTATCAAACATCCGGCTACAGTAAGAATATGGCTGATCAATTTGGCAGCTGTTTTAGCTGTGTTTAGCAAGGGAAGCCCTAAAAGTTAATGAACTAGATCCAGAGGAATTGAAGAGCCAAAAAGAGGTTCTAAAAAAAACAGTTGGGATGAGCCCGATGTTCGAGTCGAACATAAGTTCGACTCGAACATCGGGTGTTCGACAATTCGAAAGCCGCGAAAACACCCTTTAAAAGTCTATGGGAGAAATCAAAAGTGTTAATTTTAAAGGCTTATAGGCTTATATGCATGGTATTGTCATAAAAAGTGTTTGGGGACCTGAGTCCTGCCCCGGGGACATGTATCAATGCAAAAAAAAGTTTTAAAAACTGACGTTTTTTCAGGAGCAGTGGTTTTAATAATGCTTAAAGTGAAACAATAAAAGTGAAATATTCCTTAACCACTTTCCGCCCGCCAATGACAAATTGATGTTGGCAAAGTGGTTGTAATATCCTAAGTGGACGTCATATGACGTCCTCAGAATATTGAGCCACTGCGTGCCCCCGGGGGCACGCATCACGGCGATCGTTGTTGCAGGGTGTCAGTCTGACACCCCGCAACACGGATCAAGGTAAAGAGCCTCTCACGTCGACTCTTTACCACATAATCAGCCGCGTCCAATCACGACTGATCACGATGTAAACAGGAAAAGCTGGTAATCGGCTTTTCCTCACTCACGTCTGTCAGACGCGAGTAGAGGAGAGCCGATCAGGTGCTCCTGTGACAGGGGGGGTTTGTGCTGATCGATTATCAGCACAGCCCCCCCCGAGGATGCCCACTGGACCACCAGGGATGCAAAAAAAAAAACACAGGTATGCCACCCTAGACCACCAGGGATGACACAAGAAACGGATGCCAATCAGTGCTGCAATGGATGCCAATCAGTGCCCACAATGGGCATCACTGATTGGCAGGCATTGTTTGGCACTGATTGGCATCCATTAGTACAACACATACGATAGTGCCCATCTATGCCCATCCATGCCGCCTATCAGTGCCCATCCATGCCGCCTATCAGTGCCCATCTGTGCCACCCATCAGTGCCGCATATTAGTGCCCATCAATGCCACCTCATCGGTGCCCATCAGTGCCGCCTTATCAGTGCTTGTCAGTGCAGTACCATCAGTGCCCATGAGTGAAGGAGAAAACTTACTTATTTACAATGTTTTATAACCAAAACAAAAAAAACTTTTTCTTCCAAAATTTTCGGTCATTTTTAATTTTTTTTGCAGAAAATAAATATCCCAGAGGTGATCAAATACCACCAAAAGAAAGCTCTATTTGTGGGTACAAAATGATAAGAATTTAGTTTGGGTACAGTGTAGCATGACCGCGCAATTGTCATTCAAAGTGCAACAGCGCTGAAAGCTAAAAATTGGTCTGGGCGGGAAGGTGTATAAGTGCCCTGTATGGAAGTGGTTACATTTTTTTACCTGGGGATGTCTATAGTCTGTAAAGGTGCGCATTTTTCCCGTGTTTAGAACAGTCCCTGTACAAAATGAAATTTCTAAAGGAAAAAAAAGTCATTTAAAACTACTCGCTGCTATAATGAATTGTTGGGTCCCGGCAATACAGATAAAAGTCATTGAAAGAAACGACATGGGTTTCCCCCAGTCCATTACCGAGCCCTTTGGGTTTGGTATGAATATTAAGGGGAACCCCGAACCAAAATAAAAAAAAAATTCCATGCCCTTCAGGTCTGATATGGATAGTAAGTGGAACCCTGCGCCAATTGTTTTAAATAAAATGGCGTAGGGGTCCCCCTCAAAATCCATATGGACTTTAAGGGGGACCCTGCACCAAAAAAAAAACAGCATGGTGTTCCCCCCAAAAATCTATACAGACACTAATACAAGCACACAACCTGGCAGGCCGCAGGAAAAGAGGGGGGCGAGAGAGCTTCCCCCCCTCCTGAACCATACCAGGCCACATGCCCTCAACATGGGGAGGATGCTTTGGGGCCCAAAGCACCATGTCACCATTTTGATGGGGACAAGGGCCTCATCCCCACAACCCTTGCCCAGTGGTTGTGGGGGTATGTGAGCGGGGGGCTTATCTAAATCTGGAAGCCCCCTTTAACAAAAGGGACCCCCAGATCCCGGCCTCTCCCTATGTGAATTGGTAACAGGGTTTCCCGTGGCATCAGAGGGGGCAGGGTCACCCGTATGTCACTGGGTAATCTTGCGGCATTTCCCTGTTGCGTCAGAGGGAGCGGGGTCACCCACACATGTAACGCCCTCAGCTATTTAAGAGCTGTCACGGCAGGTGTAGTGTCATTCACTGGGAACCTCTCAAGGAGGCAGATCGTGTCAGTGGTTTATTTTTTTTCTCCGTATCCTCCGCTTGAGAATGGATGTACATTGCTGGAATTATTATTATTATTGTTTTTTAAATAAAGGACTTGTCCCAAGCTGTCTCCTGTGTTTTTTACCATTTTTGAATTTTTTTGGTGAAATGGTAGGGGTACAATGTACCCCGTTACCAATTCACATGGGGGGCTGGGATCTGGGGGTCCCCTTTGTTAAAGGGGTCTTCCAGATTTTGATAAGCCCCCCTCCCGCATACCCCCACAAGGCAAGGGTTGTGAGGATGAGGCCCTTGTCCCTATCAACATGGGGACATGATGCTTTGGACCCCAAAGCATCCTCCCCATGTTGAGGGCATGTGGCCTGGTACGGTTTAGGAGGAGGGCGCTCTCTCATCCCCCCTCTTCTCCTGAGACCTGCCAGTTTGCATGCTCGGATAAGGGTCTGGTATGGATTTTTGGGAAAAAAAACCACGCCATTTTTTTTTATTTTGGTGCAGGGTTTCCCTTAAAATCCATACCAGACCTGAAGGGTCTGGTATGGATTTTGAGGGGGATTCCTATGCCATTTTTTTTATTTGGCGCAGTGTTCCCCTTAATATCCATACCAGACCTGAAGGGCCTGGTATAGAATTTGGGGGGGACCCCACGCTTTTTTTTTTATGAATGTATTTTCTCTGAATTGCCGGGAGCCGACAATTCATTATAGACGCAAGTGATTTTAAATTACTTTTTGTCCGTCAATGTCATTTTGTGCAGGGACAGTTCTAACCACGGGAAACATGCGCTAATTTACAGGCATATTATAAACCCCCCTTAGGTTTTATTTAAAAAAAAAATGCATTGATACATGTCCCCTCGGGCAGGACTCAGGTCCCCAAACACTTTTTATGACAAAAACTAGCATAGCTTTACATTTTTATTATTGCATTGCGCCCTCTGCTGCGCCGGTTCATATGCTCAATTAATGATTTATTCGGCGCACTAATTATGCCATGAACCGGCGCAGTGCATTGTTTATAGTAAATCAGCCCCATAGTGTTATTGAGTTCCTTGATAACTGGATAGTAATGAACATTGTAAAGTTCAGGTATCCTAGATGTTAAATTAATCCTTAGATATTTAAGTTTATCTATTTTCCAGAGCAGCCTTGTAAGTGTCAGTAGAATGTCATCAGCAAAAAGAGATAATTTAAATAAAAATCTTAGACTTCGATGCCCAAGATGTCAGTGTAGAGTTTAAAAGTGGTGAAAGAGGACACCCTTGCCTTATTCTATTGCGAATTTGGAACGAAGAGGACATTACAAAAGGTAGTTTAATGAAGGTCACCAGAGTAGAGTAGAGATGTTGAATTGCAGAGAGAATAGAAGCCCGCAAGCCAATATGCTGGAGGATAGTAAATGTAAAAAAAAAAACTGTGGTGATCAAACACTTTTTTGGCATCTAAACTTAAAATTAGGGTTTCTTCTTTTGGTTTACTATATCTAGTAAATCTGTGGTACTCTGAGTATTGTCTCCCACATAATGTGCAAAGAAAAACCCTATCTGGTCGAGGTGGATTGATTAAAGCCGTAACGCTCCTAGACGTAGTAAGTATTTTGGTAAAGATTTTTAAATCTTAGTACAGAACATGTGCTCCTTTCCAGATTAAAATGTGTTTAAACCTTTTAAAAAAAAGATGGGTAAGACCATCAGGACTCAGGCCTTTTTAGAGGGGAGTTGTTTTATCACGTGGTCTATTTCCTCTACTGAGATAGGTGTGTTTATTGAATTTAAATCAGAGCCAGTTAATTTAGGAAGTGCACATTGTGATAAATAGTCCTGAATGTGAGATTAGGGTTAGCGTTATTGTAAGGTGGTTCCCACAAATTGTCTACACCTTGGCTATCTTTATTAATGTGAATAGCCAAAGAAGTATGGTCCACTTGTAACTTGTGAGCTAACATGGTATGAGTTTTATTGCCCTTCTCAAAGAATTTTTGGCAAAGATTAAGCATGGATTTTTCCACAGCTGCCAAATCAAGCTTCTGAAATTGGGCTGTAATATGGGTAATGCACACGACTTCAAGGTCGTTTCCTCCCATTTCTCTTTGTGTGTAGCACGTCATAGATCAAGTAGGCAATCACCCTGAATTGTTGTATTTACCTGTTGTCACGAATGACTTCTTTTGTTTACTGTTCATTTGATTCCTGTTGCATGGCGGCTGCGTCCGCGACTTTACATTTCCTTACTTCTTGTCGATGCATTATATTCTCTGTATTGTGTCACCATTCTTTGCAATAAAATGTTGAAACAAAAAAATATGGGTAATGCAATGAAGATTGTTTAGAGAGGGATTTTGTGCAATAGTAGTTTCTAAATGTTCTCACCCTGCCAAGTGTGTCTTAATTACTTGTGCATCAGTTGTCTGTATATGAAGCAGTTTGCAGAGTTATGCTGGCCATACACTATACGAAAAATCGTTCAAACTAATGTTCAAAAAAATTATCCTATCAAAAGGGAACAATTATGCAGACCCCTGGAGGATAACTGGTGTTTTTATAAACAGCGCTAGAAAAATTAACATTAAAGCGGAGTTCCACTCAAAAGTGGAACTTCCGCTCATTTGTCCCCTCTCCCCTTCCAGTATCACAATTGGCACCTTTTGGAGGGGACAGGATACCTTTTTTTGACAGGTATTCTTTCTCACTTCTGGAAGTCCGGGGTGCGGCCCGTGACATCAGCATGGGGCTCCCTCCTTCTCCCCCGGCAAATAGGAGAGAGGAGCAGGCCTCACTGGGTTCACAGTGTTAAAGGAGTGGGGGGTCAGCCTATCAGTGCTGAGACCATACATCGCACACTGCATCAAATTGGTCTGCATGGCAGTCATCCCAGAAGGAAGTCTCTTCTAAAGATGATGCACAAGAAAGCCTGCTAACAGTTTGCTAAAGACACACAGACTAAGGACATGGATTACTGGAACCATGTCCTGTGGTCTGATGAGACGTATTTGGTTCAGATGGTGTCAAGCGTGTGGCGGCAACCAGGTGAGAAGTACAAAGACAAGTGTGTGACAATTGTGTCTTGCCCACAGTCAAGTGTGGTGGTAGGAGTGTCATGATCTGGGACTGCATGAGTGCTGAGGGAACCATGAATGCCAACATGTACTGTGACATACTGAAGCAGAGCATTATCCCCTCCTTTCAGACACTGGGTCACAGGGCAGTATTCACACATAACAACCCTAAACACACGTCCAAGTTGACCACTGCTTTGTTGAGGGTAAAGGTGATAGACTGCCCAAGCATGTCTCTAGACCTAAACCCTATTGAGCATCTGTGGGGCATCCTCAAACGGATGGTGGAGGAGCACAAAGGTCTTTAACATCCACAAGGTCTGTGATTTTGTCATGCAAAAGTGGAAGAGGACTCCAGTGGCTACTTGTGAAGCTCTGGTGAACTCCATGCCCAAGAGGGTTAAGGCAGTGCTGGAAAATAATGGTGGCCACACAAAATATTGACACTTTGGGCTCAATTTGGACATTTTCACTTGGGGGTGTACTTACTTTTGTTGCCAGCGGTTTAGACATTAATGGCTGTGTGTTGAGTTATTTTGAGGAGACAGGAAATTGACACTGTTATACAAGCTCTACACTCACTACTTTACATTGTAGCAAAATGTAATTTCTTTAGTGTCGTCACATTAAAAGATATAATAAAACATTTACAAAAATGGGGTGGTGTACTCATTTTTGTGAGATACTGTACATTTATTTCTAAGTAATGTTTATAATTATATACATGGAAGAATAATCTGATAGTATGTGTTTTTCTTTACAAGGTGGTCAACTTTTTTTTTTTTTATGTTACAAAACCAGTATTTCAAGATGTTTATTGCTACTGACTTACTTTTTTTTTCAGTATATTGTCTTCCACTTCATATGTAGGAACAATGCATTCAATCCATTATCCTGCTCCTGATTCATACTGCATGGTGAAGTTTCTTTGAAAGGGTTATATATCAGTGCATTGTATCCTAGGTTACCACATCTACATATTTTGTTAAAGACCTGTTTATCTCTTACAGGAACCAGCATATTTACGGTGTATGAAGCTGCATCTCAGGAAGGATGGGTTTTCCTTATGTACAGAGCAATTGACAGTTTCCCCAGATGGCGTTCCTATTTCTATTTCATTACCCTCATTTTCTTCCTTGCTTGGCTTGTTAAGGTATTGTATAATAGGTTTTTTGCAATGTGCTCATCCTTTCTTTTAGCATTAAATAATAGCTTATGTTAACATTGCCAACTCTTATTTTGTAGAATGTCTTTATTGCTGTGATTATTGAGACTTTTGCTGAAATTCGAGTGCAGTTTCAACAGATGTGGGGCTCACGAAGTAGCACAACGTCAACTGCCACTACCACGGTAATTATACTTGTTCAGTCTCCATGGGACAAATTTCACTTTTAAGCCTTTATTGCTGTTCCTATTTCTTAATCGTACAGAACAGGACACAGGCATATTTACAGAAGATGCTACTACTTTCAGGTGATAAGGCACTGGGAAACAGAACTGTTAGGACCCCCCTCCCACTGACCATTATACTCAATATTTCAGCCCGCTTTTTTGGCAGTTCTCTCTCCAAAGCTCAGAGACCTCATATCTGTACTGGTGGATGAGGTTTGTTTCTGTTTAAAATTGAGCCTCTGGGTAACATCCAACTAAAAGTTTCAAGTATGGGCTTTAAAAAGGCTCCTAAGTCACGCTCAGGACCCTTCCTATGCACTCTGTAGTAGATGAGACTTTATACCGTGACTGGTCGCATCCTGGAAAGGTTCTTTTATTTACAGCAGTATCCCATAGAAGAGGGTTTTATGAAAAAATGGGCAGTACCTTCTGTGTGTCCTGCAATTCTTTGCCTCAACAGGTACCTTATAGTTCCCACTGAGGAATTCCCGGTTTTTAAAGATGGAGTGGAAAAGAAACTTAAATCACTTGTTGAAACCTCTTTTGTGCTGGTAAGCCCTGCCATGTGGAAAGAGAATGCTTTTGCATACTAAAAGAAAGCTAAAGCTCCTGTGAGCAAAGCTTTCTCTGGGCTTAGAAAGAGTCTCCTTTGTCCCTCCCAGACTTCTTCCGCCAAATCCAAGCCAGCACCCCCTTTTGCCGCAAGCCCTGGACTGGCAGACCTGCAAAGCAAGCTTCCTGTCAGTAAAAGGGTCCCTCCACTACAAATGGTGGGGACATCCGTTGGCTTTCTCAGAGTCCTGAATTCAAGACATTCCAGACTTCTGGGTCAGTGATGTCATTTCCAAAGGGTGCAGACAGGTGTTTTACTCCTCCCTGATTCAGGCCTTCTGTCTTTTTTCTCTGCAAAGGTTTGATAATCTGCATGCAGCTCTGCAGAAAATGCTCAACTCATGTATTATTGTTCTTGTTTCTTCAAGGGAGGGGTTTCAAGGGTTTAACCTGTTTATGGTTCCAAAAGCCAAAGGTGACATTCTCCTATCCTGGACTTGAATGCTTAAACGTCTTCCTTCATAGTCATAGGTTTTCAATGGAATCAGCCAGTCAGTCATTGCATCCCTGCAGCAGGAAGATCTACTGGCATCAGTGGACATCAAGGATGCCTCTTTTGCACATTCCTATTTTCCCGTACACCAGCGATTTTTACATTTTGTTGTGGGCAACTGTCATTTTCAATTTAGTGACTCTTCCTATTCAAATGAAAGTCTTGTCCCCTGTTCCAGCTATTATTCACTCTCAGGGTGTCCACACTGTAGGCTGCCTGGATGACCTGCTGTTGAAGGATTGCTCTATTCAGGCTTTGATGCCTACATACAACAAACTGTGCACACTTTGCATAAGTTTGGGTGGATTCTCAATCCTAAGAAGTCCGCACTGGATCTGACTTACCATCTGAAATATATGGAACTAGTCCTGGACACAAAGCAGGCTTGTGTCTTTCTCCCCTTGTAAAAGATCAGGTCCTTCCGGTTTCTCGCTTAGATACTCATATGCAGATGTTGCCCCTCAATGCACTTTTGCATGAGGGTGCTTGGTCTGATGCTAGCCTCATTCAAGGCAATACTAATTCTACTTGACAGCGTTCTGTCTGCGTGTGGCCAAAGGACTCAGTCCCTGGACATTACCATGCTTCTATTTCCTTCAGCCCTAAGTTAGTGGATTTCCAATATTGCATTGGAGTCAGGAAGTCATTTGTTATATTTTTTCCTGAATTTATGAGATTCTCACAATGAATGCCAGACTGACGGGCTGTCAGCAGATTCAAGCTTCCCATAAACATTCTGCAACTCAGGAGCCATTGTACTGTGCCTTCAGCACTGGATGACTCAACTTCGGAGGTCTTCTGGCATGGGACCAGTCAAACAACACCACAGCCTACATCAACTATCACGGAGACACAAGTAGTTGAGCAGCTGAGAAGGAAATGGAATTGATTCTGACCTTGGTGGAGTGTCAAATTCTAGCCCTAACTACAGTACACATTCCAGGTGAACAAAATCGGCACGCTGACTTCTTCAGCTATCAACATCTGGATCAAGGTATGTGGTCCTTTCACCTGGAGGTATTTCAGGAACTTTGTTGCAGGTGGGGGACACTGTATGTGGACTTGTTAGAATCCTGGTTAAAAAAAACTAGACAGGTTGGTTGCCAGGCCCAGGAATCCTTGGGCTTGCATAGTAGATGCTCTGATGACTCCATGGGATTAAATTTACCCGATCTTTGATTTTCCCACTAAAGCTCCTTCCCCGCCTTCTTTGCAGGCTTAATTCAGAGGACATTCCAGCAATTCTTGTGGCATCAGAGGGCTTGGTACTTAGATATACTTTGGCTCCTGATGGATTTCCCATGACCTCTCCCAGATCACCCAGAGCTTCTATTTTTAAGGTCCAATCTATCATTATGCTTCTTGGTTGCTGGCTTTGATGACTTGGCTGTTGGATCTTAGGTCATGAGGGACAGAGTCTTATCAGATTTGGTTATCCCAACATTCCATAGCATCTGCAAGGCTTATTTTGCATAATTTTAAAAAGTTGCAGAGAAAGTTGAAAGTTGCATTCTATATGATACTACAGTACATGGGACGTATCCTGGTTTGTATCTGGTCTTGAGTTGCCTCAAGGGACAGATTTTGGCATTGGCTATCCTTTTTCCAGTGTCCCTTGGCCTCTCACTCCCTGGTGAAGGCCTTTGTTCAGGGGGACACTCCTTTAGCTTCTCCTAGACACTTTCCAGTGATGCCATGGGATCTCAAACTAATGCTAATGGATCTTCAAAAGCCTCACTTTGAAATATTTGGAAATATTCTAAACTCACTCATAAGGTGGTTCTTCTTGTTACCATCAGTTATGCTCGGTGTGTGTTGGAAATGGTGGCATTATCTTGTAAGGAACCCTAATGCCTCGTACACATGGTTGGACAGGCTTTTTTTCTCAGAAAGTCCGGCTGTGTGTAGCCTCCATCAGACTTTTTTGGTCGGAAGTCCGACGGACCTTAGATAGAGAACCTGTTCTCTATCTTTCCGCCGGACTTCTGACGGACTCACGGTGGACTTTTGCATGGTCAAAAGTCCGACCGTGTGTACAAGGCATAACTGGTGTTTCACGAGTATAAGGTTGTCCTGAGACCTAGGGCCAGATTCACGTAGCGCAGCGGATCTATAGATCCGCTCGTTCTACGTGAATTAAGATCCCCTCCCGCAAGTTTAGGAGGCAAGTGGCTAGTTCACAAACAACTTACCTCCAAACTTGCGACGGCGGATCCTAAATCCCCCGGCGGAATTCAAATTCCGCGGCTAGGGGAGTGTACTATTTAAATCAGGCGCGTTCCCGCGCCGATTTAAATGCGCAGGCGCCCGCCGCAAAATTTCCCGGCGTGCATTGCTCCCACTGACGTCGCTAGGACGTCAGTGGTTGCGACGCTTACGTAAACGACGTCCGTCCGTATTCGAGAACGACTTACGCAAACGACGTTAAAAAATTTAAATTCGACGCGGGAACGTCGGCTATACTTAACATTGGCTGCGCCTGATAAAAGAAGGGGTAAGTATACGACGGAAAACTGATACGGAAACGACATAAGAACACTGCGACGGGTCCGCGTACGTTCGTGAATTTGCGTATCTCGCTGATTTACATATTATTTATCGTAAATCAGCGGGAACGCCCCCGGCGCCATTTTTAAATTGAAAAAAAGATCCGACAGTGTAACACATTGTAACACTGTCGGATCTAGCCCTATCTATGCGTAACTGATTCTATGAATCAGGCGCATAGATAGGACCAGTTTACGTCAGAGATACGATGGTGTATCTGTAGATACACCGTCGTATCTCTTTGTGAATCTGGCCCATAAGGTTTCTTTTTTGATCAAAGTGGTCTCCTCCTTTTACCTCAGTCAGACATTGTTCCGTCATTTTTCTGTCTAGCTTCTAAACACCAGAGAGGTTTCTCTTCACTGTTTGGATGTAGTTTATGTTGTACATGTTTACCTGTTAAGTATGGCCTCCTTAGACTTTTGGATTATCTCTATGTACTTCTCAAAGGCTGTCAGAGAGGGTATCCTGCTTCTTGTCCACCATTGCTGGATTTGACAGGTCATTGTTCAAGCCTATTCACTATAGTATAAGGTTCCTTCCTTCCCTGTTAAGGTGCACTCCACTAGACTTGTGGGAGTTTTTTGTGTGTTTCAGCATCAAGCATCTGTTTCACAGATTTGTAAGATTGTCAAATGGTCCTCTGCTGATAACAGCTTCAGCTATAAGGTCTAGTTAGAGATTTTGGATCTTGTTTTTCATTTGTTGGCCTATTGGCATTTTCTCTGTTGCCCACCCCTACACAGTGTCCTCTTTGGGGAGGCGGATGTGCTTGCTGACATCCGATCTGACAAAATCTGCTAAAAACAGACGGATGGCGATACGTTCGTCATCCATCCAGCAGGTCGTATCGGGTGGGATCAGATGAAAACGGACAGATTGTCTGTTTTCTTCTGGTCTCCCCCAAGAGCAGAGGGGGACTCTGACAGGTCCGTCTCTGCTCAGTGAGCGGAGACAGGCCTGTCTTCCGCCTGCTCAGCGGAGATCTGCCCTGTGTGAAAGAATCCTAAGTGTCAACTCACTCAAAATCTGATTTTCATCGCCTGAACAGCTGACTGTCATCTGCTTGCACTACTAAGAATGGAAGACAGCGTGGGTTATCAGGCAGTGTAATAACTCAGATTTTAGGTGACTATTGCTCCTCTGATCACCTCATTTATGTCAGATCCCATATTTCTGTCCCTAAAGGCTTCTTTTATACAGTCCTTACAGTTCTTTTCTCTAATGGTGCATATATCAGACCCAAAGAGAAAGATTAGGAGTAGATTAAAGTACCGAAAGGCTCTGTTATGTCTGATATCATTTTATTCACTCAGGTTTTGTTTTTCATTACTGACAATCTTTTTTCAAAAAAACTGCAGAAGATGCATTCTTTTTGGTTAGTTACCATGAAAAGGGTATTTATATAGTAATAATAATAATATTAATGTCACCTTTTGTAGATAAACTGTTGTGTCATTTCTCCTTGTCTAGGAAGGGTTTTCTTGTGTTGAATTCCAATACCTAAGCCTCAGGACACATAGCAGTCAGAGAAGGCAGCTCCATGTTCCAGCTCATGCTCCAGGGTAGCTTTGAAGGAAAATTGAAAAGTTCTTTTCAAGACACACAGTGGCCGAAATTCTTTTTGCAACATGTCAGATTTTGCTCAGCAAGACATTTGCTTAAGGTCAAATGATCTGAAACATGGTCCCTCGTGGTCGTATGTCAATTTAGTTTAGCCTCACACATCTGATTTATTGTAAAGCTTATAGCCATGTTAATGCCAGCAAAACAAACTTCTGTGAATCTTGGTAGGATAAAACATGAGTGAATAACCAGAGAATTAGTTATTATTATTATTATTATTATTATTATTATTATTATTATTATTATTATTATTATTATTATTAACCACTTGACCTCCAGAAGATTTACCCCCCTTCATGACCAGGCCTGTACCCAAATAAAATGTATTATATATATTTTCCCACAAATAGAGATTTATTTTGGTAGTATCACCACTACATTTTTTTTTTAATTTTTGTCGCTATGAACAAAAAAGACCAAAAATTTGGGGAAAAAAACAATATTTTTGTTTTCTGCTATAAAACATCTCCTATAAAATAAAAAAATAAATAAAGATAAAAAAATGTCTTCATAAATTTAGGCTAATATGTATTCTGCTGCGGCAGGCAACCAGACACTGGCACTTTTGACACTTTGTGGGAAACAGTCACACTAATACAGTGATCTGTGCTCAAAATATGCACTGTCACTGGCACAGGGACACACAATCCATCACTTTTTGTCTTGTAAGAACAGATCTTTGCCTTGTTTACATAGACAGAGCTCCGTCTTGTGTCTCTGCCCAATGATCTCCCAGTGCTGGTGGACATCAATGGCCTGGCACCCACAGATCGACTTCTGCTGTAAGTAATCACAGCAGATGCGGCCCGCTGGCAGCACGTGTGCAACCCTAAGGCGGAAGTGCAGAATCATGTATATATGCGCTTTAGCAGTATATCTCCTATGGGGCAGTCAGGGAGTTGTTATACAGGATTTATATAGCGCAGCGTTTTGCAACATGAGGGCAGACAGTACAGTTACAATACAATTGAATACAGGAGGAATCAGAGGGTCCTGCTCATTAGAGTTAGTTAGCTTTAACCACTTGCCGACCGCCTCCTGCATATATACATCGGCAAAATGGCACGGCTGCACAATCACTCCCTAGGGCAAACTTAACCCCTTCCTTGCCCCCTAGAGGGTAACCCCTTCCCTGCTAGTGTCATTTACACAGTAAATTTTTCTGTCCAAAAATAGCATCAAAAGTGTCCGATGTGTCCGCCATATTGTTGCAGTCATGATAAAAATCGCAGATCACCGCCATTACTAGTAACAAAAAAAATATTAATAAAAATACCATAAAACTATACCCTATTTTGTAGACACTATAACTTTTGCGCAAACCAATCAGTATACACTTATTATGATTTTTTTTACCAAAAAATATGTAGAAGAATACATATCGGCCTAAACTGAGAAATGAATTAGTTTTTTATATATTTTTTGGGGATATTTATTATAGCAAAAAGTAAAAAATATTGCTTTTTATTCAAAATTGTCGCTCTTTTGTTTATAGCGCAAAAAATAAAAACCGCAGAGGTGATCAAATACCACCAAATGAAAGCTCTATTTGTGGGGGAAAAAATTATGCAAATTTTGTTTGGAAGCCACGTTGCACGTACGCACAATTGTCAGTTAATGCGACGCAGTGCCGAATCGCAAAAAAAAGGCCCGGTCATTGATCAACCAAATCCTCCGGGGCTGAAGTGGTTATTAATGTGTGAAATGATGGCCTTTTTATAATGTAACATTATCATGTAGTAGTGATGAGCTAATTAGTGCTTAATATTTTTCAGATCGTAATTCATCCAGTATACTGTATATCTAATATCTAACATACTCAGGTTCAGGCAGAAAAATTACATAAGCCAGGGTTGAGTTTACTTTTAGACAGAGTAGGCTTGTACCTTTAGGCATCACTTATTTGCTTATTTACACATTGTCTCACTATTTTAGGCCAGGTTAGAATTAGTAAACCAAGATGCTTGGTGTAAACTTGTTTCTTAGGGCATTAGATGATTTTGTGCCTACAAGCTCCAGGAAAATCTAGCCCTGTTAAGAGTGAAACCTTTATTTAAGCCAAACCCACATCACTTAAAAATGCAGACATTACTTTTACCCTGTGATTTTCCCAATATTATCTCTACATCATTTGCTGTCTGCTAGCTAACAGTTTTAACTCAGTGGGGGTTCTAGCAATGGATAGACAATAGATGGGTTGTGATACTAACTATGCAAGTGCAAATAACTAGGTAAGGTACAGAATGTGGGATTTTGATACAAAGCAATTTTGGGCTTAGAAAATAGTGCCATACTTTTTAAAGCTTAAGCTGTTCTGCTAGACATTGGCAAAGATAGCTGACTCCACAGGGGAAAGTGAAGCTATAAAGTTCTCTGTTAAAATTGAATGAGACAAACCTAATGAAAGGAAAAACACTTCAGTTAAAATCTACTTTTGTAAAGCGCATCATCTATTCAAAATATATAACAATATTATTTTCAAAGTATAGACAATACATATGCATTTATGCCAGACTATGTTTTTCTCACAAGATGTTCCATGAAGATGCAGCTGGTGGATGGCAACTGGTTGCAGTTGACGTGAATAAACCCCAGGGAAGAGCTCCAGCATGTCTGCAGGTAACCTGGCATAATAATTATTATATAATGTTTGACCTTTTCTTTGGTTTTGAGAAGCAAAACTGTTTCTCTTATTTTTATAAGCAATTCAGAGGACACCTTCATTTTGTGTATAGCTTAAAAGCTCTAAAAATACATACATGGTGAATGTTCATCCCAGGAACAGAATAATAGATCATAAATGAGGAACAGTAGTTGTGTATACCCATTATCACATTATAGCTTAGTGAAAAAAAAAATCAAAGATTTGTCCATCTTTGTTCGCCAGTACAGGATCCCCTTATCTCTTGGGGAAGTTTTACTCTGAAGTATGACTAAATTTGAGATTTTCCTAGCTTGTGACGGAAAATATTGATTATATGATGACAGGAGGCGAGTATCTTGTGCATTAATCTTCCTTTATTAATGCTCACAGCAGAATACATTTCTAATAACTTTAATGTAAAAAACTTTTTAAAACAGACTACCCCTACAGTAGTCCATACAATCCTTAACCACGCCCCTGATAGTGACCCATAAAAGGGGCTGTCTGTGAATGTTCCTCCTCTTTCTTGATGCGATAATCTTCATATAAAATGGTACCAGAAAGAAGGATCGGAGCGTGTCCTTGGAGCGACGACCGGCCGGTCGACCTCTGAATGGCTTCCAACGGGAAGTGCACCATCAACCATGACCCAACAGGGGTTTCAGAAGCAATAAATCCACAACGAGGATTGTCTAGCGAGCTGTCTTCCAACGGGAAAGCAGAATACGATCAACCTCCTAACCGGATTATCCGTCCGCCATTACCAGCTCGGCCCTCAGTAACCTGCGAAAAATGAGAAAACAATCGTAACAGGGAGGGTCGGGAGGGAAGATACTCGCCTCCTGTCATCATATAATCAATATTTTCCGTCACAAGCTAGGAAAATCTCAAATTATATATCAGACAGGAGGCTCATATCTTGTGCAAGTTCAAAGCTCAAATACATAAATAGATATGATAAAAAACACAAGTCATAACTCTAAGGAAGAACCGCTAGAGATACATGGTCCTGAGGTCTGAAATAGAATTGACGGAACGTGGTCTCGGAAGACCAGTCCGCCGCTCTCAAGAGATCGGAGAGAGAGCCTCCTGAAGTGACTACCTTGGTAGCCATGGCGCCCCTGGTGGAGTGAGCTCCGAACAGGGTGACGTCGATCCCCGCCATTTCCATGGCGGTTCTCACCCATCGTGCCAAGGAGGCAGACGAGACAGGTAGATGGGGTTTGACATAGGATATAAGGAGTTGAGAAGAACCTGTAGGGCGTAAATTGGCCGTGAGGGATTCGTATGTCAGAAGACACCGAACGACACAGAGGAGGGGATGCGTAGGAAAAGAAGGGTAGAAAACCGAGTGAATCGCAGTCTTGGTCCTGCGTACAATGGAAAATTCAACGCCGTGTGGCGAAAATTGCCTTCTGGAGATGTCAAGAGCTCTAACATCTGAGACCCTCTTGATGGAAATTAAACAAAGAAGGACCGTCAATTTTATAGATAAAAGTCTCAGGGACAGGTCCGGATTGTCCCCCCAACTGGCGAACATATCAAGTACCTTTGAAACATCCCAGGTCACTTGATATCTAGGCCTAGGGGGACGTTGAAATTTTATGCCTCGTAACAGCCGGCATACTAAAGGATGTCTGCCCACCGGCAAAGAATCCACGGGGCAATGATAGGCTGAAATAGCCGATCGATAGATATTAATAGAACTGTATGCCTTGCCGGATTCGAAAGACTCTGCCAAATAATTAGCCACTAGTGAAACAGGGGCCTGTATGGGATCAACCTGTCGTTGATCACACCAACGAACCCAGAGTCCCCAGGCTGATCGATATGCCGATCTAGTCCCGGGGGCCCAGGCCAGGGAGAGGAGATTCCGAGCCGAGACTGAAAGGTCTCTATCTGCGATCGGGATCCCGAGACTAACCACGCTAGAAGTGGCAGGTTGTTCTCCAGAACCATGGGATGAGGATCCCCGGTCGGATTGGTGAGGAGGTGAGGGGAGAAGGGGATCAGTCTGGGGTAATCTACAGCCATTCCCAGAAGCAGAGGAAACCATGGTTGGGTCGGCCACCATGGGGTAACTAAGACCACTGTCGCTCCCAGGTAGGTTATCCGTGGGAGAAGTCTGGGGATCATTTGAAAGGGGGGAAACGCGTAGTGTGTCCCCTCTGGCCAGGGTTGGCGGAGAGCGTCCACCGCATGTGCCTCCGGATCTGGCCTCCAGCTGAAGAAGCGAGGTAGCTGACGGTTGAGGCGTGAGGCAAAGAGATCGAAAGATAGCGGACCCCAAAGTTGCTGCAAACGAAGAAAAATTGATCGATCCAATGTCCAATCGCTGGAATCTCGGAGATATCGAGAGTTCCAGTCGGCTACCGAGTTGGATACCCCCGGGATGTACTCCGCTATAGGGGTGATGTTGTGAGATAGGCAGAAATGCCGGAAGTCTCTCGCGATATATGCCAGCGTCTTGGATTTGGTGCCTCCCAGTCGATTGACATATTGCACCGCTGCCACGTTGTCCATGCGAAATAGAATACAGCATGTGGACGTGTGAGGCATAAAACTCTTGACAGCGAACAGGGCCGCCAAAAGTTCCAGTGCATTGATATGCAGGGAGGTTTCCGTAGCGGACCACGTCCCTCCTGTGGAGGACGTCCCGCACCGGGCACCCCAACCCCTGCGACTGGCGTCTGATTCTATCACGACGTCCGGGGAGGGGTTGAAGATGGTTTTGCCGTTCCATTCCACGGCATGATGAAGCCACCATCTCAGTTCCTCGGTAGTCTCTTGACATAAGGGAATTTCGTCTGAATACCTGAGGCCTTGTCTCAGGTGCATAATTTTGAGCCGTTGGAGGGCTCTGTAATGTAGAGGGGCTGGGAAAATGGCCTGGATGGAGGCCGCGAGCAGGCCCACCAACCGTGCTAGAGTGCGGAGGGATAAAGAACCTCTGTTCAGTGCTGCTCGAATCTCTTTGCGGATGAGCGCAAGTTTCGCTTTGGGTAGACTGAGGGTTGACTGGATGGTGTCTACCGTAAAGCCCAGGAATTCTATTTGTTGGGCTGGAGTTAGGCTGGACTTCTCGTAATTGATTACGAATCCCAGTTCTTGGAGTAGGGAAATTGTCCATGACATGTGTAGCAGGGCCTGATCTCTGGAATAAGCCATGATGAGGATGTCGTCGAGATAAATAATCAGGCGAACACCTCTGTTCCTCAGAGCTGCCACCACTGGTTTCATCAGTTTGGTAAAACACCATGGGGCAGACGAGAGGCCGAACGGAAGGCAAGTGAATTGCCACATTCTGCCTTTCCACGGGAAACGAAGTAGATGTTGTGAATTGGGATGAATGGGAACCGTAAGATATGCATCTTTTAGGTCCACCTTCACCAGCCAATCGCTGGGGTGGAGAAGGTCTCGGAGAAAGTGGATGCCTTCCATTTTGAAATGCCGGTATTCGACATATTGGTTCAAGCCCTTCAGGTTTATCACTGGGCGGAAGCCTCCCCCTTTCTTGCTTACCAGAAACAGGTTGCTTATGAAACCTGGGGAAGAGGGATCTACTTCTATAATGGCCTGTTTCATGACCAGATCTAGAATCTCTTTGTCTATGAGGCGTTCTTTTTGTTTTGCAAACCGAATGGGTGGGGGAATAATGTTGAGAATCGGAGGGAATAGTAGTTCTATGATAAACCCCGTAACGGAGTGTAGGATCCATGCGTCTGCCGTAATCGCAGACCAATGTTGGAAAAAATACCTCAGGCGTCCCCCCACAGGAGTGTAATCGAGTGTGGTGTAAGGTATGCTCACCGGTATGAGGTCGGGATCGTGGGTAACCTCGTCCACCACGTCCGCGCCAGGATCTGCCTCGAGGAGGGAAGAATGGTGCGGGTTGTGCCATAGGAGTGGCGTAGGACGGAGCCTGGTACTGATATTGGGCAGTGGATCTGCCCTGTGGCCTGAAGAAGGAAGAGCGGCCGGCAGAACGGCCTCTATTTCTGCCGGCCCTGTTAAAAACCTTGTTTGTGCCCGTTTTTCTTAGGGAGTTCTGAGCCTTATCCAGACTGGAGAACAGTCCAACAAATTTATTAATATCCTTGATGACCATGTCACCAAAGAGCATGCCTTCGGCTGCCGGGCCAGGCTCAGATTCCGCCAGGTGGGATAACTGGGGGTCTAAGCGCATCAGGATTGACCTGCGCCTTTCTATTGAGCAAGCTGTGTTTGCGGTGCCAGCTAGGCACAGTGCTCTCTGTGCCCAACCTCTCAGCTGCGGCAAGTCAACTGGTTGTTCAGAAGCTGCTGCCTGTTCTGAGAGGTTGAGTATTTTGGTTAACGGGCCCATCAGATCCAGGACGCGGTCCTGTATGGCTCGGAAGGACCGTTCAATGCCCTTCTTTTGAAATTTTCCTGTTTTTAACAGGTATTTCGTTAAAACCGGGTCAACTTCCGGGGTTGCTACCACTTTCTTGGGAATGGAGGGTCTGGGACATTCGGCCCTCAATTTATTGCGGCTACCCTTGTCTAAAGACTTCCTTGCCCATAGTTCCACGTATTGCGAAACATGTGGTAAAGGGGTCCACTCTCCAGAACGCGGGTGTGTTATGGCGTCTGGGTGAAAGAAGGGTTCGCCGAGGGCGTCCAAAAGGACTTCGTCCTGCGTGGCAGGGTTGGCTGTTGTGTTAAGAGCCGTAGCCCCAGCATCTTCAGTATCCGAATCAGAAACGGATCCTTCCGATCCCTCTAAAGGGTCGGCAGAGTCCTCCTCAGAGGAGTCCACGTAAGAGTCAGGTTTTGCTCTTCTGGTGGCATTAGGTCCCTTTGTCTGGGTCTCCCTGAGATTCAGGGGTCGAGTTGTGTCTAAATGATGCTGGGGTTGGTAGACCGTGGTGGGTGCTACCTGTAGCATATTAGTTACTTCCCCTGCCGGGGAGTCATGGACCGCAAGGGTGTGCTTCCTTTTTTGTAAGGATTTTCCCTTTTTATTAGGCGGTTCACCGCATTGAAGCGGGTTCGGTGTCACATCTGTGGGTTGTAATGCCCAGGGGGATGGGGTGGTGGCGGCCAGGGCGGCCTGAATAGACATCTGTATGATGTCCTGGAGTTGGGCGGCACTCAGGGTGTGTGAGGTGCCTGTAGATTGCATTTCTCCACTGGGGTTCAGTGGGTTAATATCAGCCATCCTGTGAGTGACTTTAAGACAGAATGCCAGTAAAGGGGGTTGTCTAGATAGGCTCAGGCCGTTTAGATATGAATATATATATATATTTATTATTTATTTATTATTTATTTATTTATTATTTATTTAATTATTTCTTTTTATTTCTAAGGCACTATGTGATCAGCACAGCTAAGATGGCTGAGGAGTAGTCAGCGCTGGGGTTAGCTAAGAGTAGGGAAGATACTTAGCTAAGTGTTGGCAGGCTCCTGTCCTATCCTCTCCTCCGTAGGCTCCGAGTGGCTACAGAGAAGAGGGGAGCCTCAGAAACTGCAGCGGCCCGGGAACGAAATCTCGCGAGATTTCGTCCGGTGCGCGCTGATTGGCTGACCGTCGCACGTGGGCGGGGACGCCCCCTAAGAGCGCGCGAGTGTCGTGAGGAAGAAGAGGACACTAATGGCGCCGTGCCAGGTAAACAGCTGTGTAGGATGTCGGGAGGAGAAACGCTCTCAACACCCTGTAGATTGGTGTCGCGCTGTATAGAAAAGGACACCCTGCGATATTAAGTAGAAGAATTAAAGGTAAAGGCACGATAAAAGGTCTTGGAACACAGGAAAAATTGAGAAAAGCTAAGAGCTATCACATTGAGGAGATTATAAGTAATCAGGGAGAATATACATATATATATATATGAAAGTCGCAAATATGTGCAAAATAGGAGACATTCTCTAGAAATCCTATAAAAAATAAGTAATACACTATAAATGAGTACTTATCTGATCTGTGAGCAGAAAGAAAGAGGAGGAACATTCACAGACAGCCCCTTTTATGGGTCACTATCAGGGGCGTGGTTAAGGATTGTATGGACTACTGTAGGGGTAGTCTGTTTTAAAAAGTTTTTTACATTAAAGTTATTAGAAATGTATTCTGCTGTGAGCATTAATAAAGGAAGATTAATGCACAAGATATGAGCCTCCTGTCTGATATATAATCACTATTTATCCATTGGTTTGTAGCAATGATTGAAAAAATTAAACAGAAGGCAGATTCAACCCAGCAAACAACATTGCATAAGTGGACTGTGTAGACTGATGACAGAGTGAAGTTTTTAGAAATCCATTCATCTCTTTTGTTCAAACAATTCAACAAATGATTTTGTGCAGGATTAAATGTCTGATTTGCTGTTTTTATTTGTATACCTTGTTTTTGTGTGTTGCCAATACAATTAAGGAGTTAATAACATTTCCTAATATAGAATATAATGTACTAGTAGTTTTTAACTTAAAATACAGATTTATCCAGTCCAGAGAATTGATAGTGCAAGTTATTTCTAATGAGTAGTGAGTGCAACCTTCTCTTCAAAGTATACTTTCTTATATGTTCTTCCTCATTAAGCTCTATGGGGTTATTACATACTGATAATGGACTATGAAAACATAGAATTAAAAATGTATACCATAATGCGCCAAATTGGAATCTCAAGCATGGCACAACCTGCCTGGAGTTTGTATGTTCTCTCTGTGCCTATGTGGATTTCCTTGAGGACAGGGAATGATGTGAATGTAAAATATATATGTAAAGCATTGCAAACATTGTCAGGGTTATACAAGTACCTGTAATAAATAAAGTGTAGATAAATAAATTCAGTTGCATACTTTCCCTTTAGGTCACATATAACTTGAAACCTTTACATGAATGTGATTTTAGCATAAAAGCAAGTCTATTTTCTTTTTAAAATAAAGATGTGCTAGTTTTGACAGAAATAGATATTATATACAGCATGTAGGCCTCTCTATTCATAGCATGGATGACAGACATTAACCTTTGTTTGTCATAGGTAGTTTGCAATATAACAACACAATTATAGATTCATTATAGAAAAAGCTTAACAAAATATTTATATTTTTGAACAAGGTTAGAGGCAGTTATCTGAGGCATAACATTGCAATGTCACTCCTGTGGGCCAGATGACTTTTGGGAGAGTAAGGAGCAGAGGGTGCGGAGATAACTGCACGTTCTTAAGGATTGCTTGCCCTGATTTCATTTAAATTGAACTTGATTGTGTACTGTAATTTACCCCATAATTAAATACAGGATATTATGCCAAAATAAAATAAAGTTACTTTTAGATTTAAATATATAAACAGTGTTCACTTCTTGGAACTCTAACCTCTAATATAGGCAAGTCGAGACTTGTTGTTCTATGAGCTTGTTCTTGTTGAGTATGCAGTCTTATGATTTACAATACAATTTTCCTCCATTCTCCTCCTAATGTGATGTAAAGAGGAAAGGTGAAATTGTTTATTTCCTATTAAGCAAAACTTATCTCAATGCATGTAGCTTTGTAATGGCTTTTAAATGGCTCCCTGCACTGTTAGGTTCTAAAAGTGAGTTTGTTCACAAGTTAATAAAAATAGAAAGGGTGCATTAATAGGACAATGGTTATTTAAGAGTATGAAGTCTATTGCCAGGAAACTGGTAAATGCTCAATAAAAATTATATGTACTGAAAAAATTATTTTTCTGCCGGTAACAGTGACTCCTGCCACATTAAATGCTGTTTTGAATAGCCAGACACGAATATCACAGTAACATGGAGTGTGTGATATAGGAGGCCAGCACAGTCAGACTTTTCTTCCTGCTTATATGAGAATTATGACATTTTTAGAAGTGGATGTAAGTTGCCTTAATAAATAATGAATGTGACTCATGCCTGTCTGACTTATTGTGTAGCTTAGGGACTATTTATTATGCAGGGAGCTTGTCTACAACTCCTGCCATTCTCATTTTACCCACAGCCACTTTTTATTCTCACAAGCTATGATTACAGCAAAGATTAATGTGGTATTGAATGCCCATTTAGTCATAATATAAATACTGTAAGCTGTATTTATGACAATATCTTTTAATATCTTCATTACATATTCAATACAAGCATTAAGAGTAGAATAATAGGTGGGAGGAGAAAATGTTACATTTAAAGCCAGAATATCTGTGTTTTAAAATGTAAGAATAGGCACTTGTGCTATATAAAGCATCGGACACTTTTGACAAATTTTTGGGACCATTGTAATTTTCACAGCGAAAAGTGCTATAAAAATGCACTGATTACTGTGAAAATGACAATGGCAGGGAAGGGGTTAAAGGGAAAAGTACCTGTATGTGACTGTGCCCAGCCGCGCCATTCTGACAACGTATATCAGCGTTAGGCGTCCTTAAGTGGTTAAAAAAATATAAAATAGTAGGTATAAAGTGTTAAAAATTATCTTGACTAAAAAAACAAAAGAGAGGACAGACAACATGTATACTTCAAAGTTAATTATTTGGCTCCATTTGTTACAAAAAAAAAAGAAATGACAGCTAAAATCAGATTGGTTACAATTAGTAAATCTTATATGAGTTAAGGCAAAGGGTGACAGCATATTTTAGCATAGTTAAGTTTTTACAACCAAAGAAAACAATATCTTCTGCATTTCATGGCATTTGTCTGAGGTATTTGTCTGATGATTTTGTATGATTTAGTGGTTGATACTAAGGAGTTAATTAAAAAGAAATTCATAGAGATTCACCTAGTGAATGGGACAAAACAAGGATTGCAAATAAGCTATATCCTGTGATTGATTTGAAATGAAAAATACTGTATTTAGCCAATAGACAAAGCAAAGTACTATAAAAAATGTTATTATATATTAAGTAAAAAACATGTTTTGGTCTTGCACCTCTCAGGATGTGCATTAAGCTCAGAACGTTGAGTCTGTTTGACCTGTTCTCAAACATAATCACTCTTTGTGAATTGGGTGTAGCCAACTGCTTCTTTCATGCTTGGCATGAGGTACAGCAGATATAAATGGTATATAAGTGGGTTTAAATTACTCTATATATTTAGTCTGCATGTTTATTCTATACCATCAGTTCTGGATGCACAGTTGGCACATTCAAAAATAGTTATATTGCACAAAGTACAAGTACTTAAGCTTATTAAACCAACTACATATTATGTATTTATTTGTCTTGGTAGGAAATCCAACAGACATTGTTGTGTGATGTCTGTTATACTGCCAACACAATTCTGAATGAAAATATATATAAAAAAAAATAGCTAGAAATGTGTGTTTATCCCGTTTTCTAGGATTTCATCAAATCAATTTTCAATTAGCAGAATTATCATCTAATTCAATTTAGCTTGCATTTTTTTATATATATTATTTTGCTTGCTCTTCATGATTGAGTTTGTTAAATTTAAGACATGTTAAGTGCAAATGAGAATGATTTCAAGATTGGTGACATAAGATAATACTGGTGACTGGTGTAAATTAGTAAATGTAGCCTATAGTTTATACTAATGTACCGATTTAATAGTGCTTAGAACCTTAAAGATAGGATCGTTAATAACAATTAAAAAGCAAAACAACACCTGTTAATGTATTATGTGCAGTCTTTGGAAAATGCTAATTAGCATTCAAACAATCTACAAGGAAATATACAGGCATACAGTGACAAATGGCATCTTTGAAAATGTAGTTTTAACTTCCAGATCCCAAGTAGGCATTAAATTATGATAAATACTGCCTTATTTGTAATTCCTATTTGCTTGCCAACTCTATAAACCTGCTAGTGTTCCACTGAAAAGGGAACACCTGATCCTAAAGAATAAATGAATAACATATCAAACCTGGAGACAAATCAGTTATCAGACCGAGACAGAAGTACAGTTAAATCACACTTGTTTAATAATAAAAATAAAAAGATAAACAGAGTAAGTGTAGTCAAAACATAGCCAGAGTTCAGGAACCAGATCGGATAGTCAGACGAGCCAAATATCATAGAGCCAGAGAAGAACGTAGTAAAACAGCAAGCTGGATTAGGAGCCAGAAGGAATGTGTCAGCCAAGCAAGTCTTCAACAGGAACGCAGGAGTCTCTGTGATGTTGACAACGGCGAAGGCAGAGATCAAGTGAACTGGAAGGCTTAAGTAGGCAGGACTGAAAAGCCAGATCATCAACAGGTGAGTCACTGTGGAGAAATAGGAGATGGCAATTAGCCGACAGCTGAGCAGCCAGCTCAGAGAAGGAAGGGCTGAGCCCAGCCCAGACAGATTGCGAGCATAATTTAGTTCCAGAAATTGTAATCCAAAGTACTCGTATATCAAAGCAAATTTCCCCATAAGAAATGATGGAAACTCGGATGATTTGTTCCACAACCATTTATTCAGTTTATAGTGCATATACAAATATTATAGCAATGTGATAGGTTGTGTAACCATAAAATGTCCATCCACAAATGGAAGCCTGTAACAAAAGCTCCGTGTGCCTGTTCCCCTTACTATTACAGGCGCTTTCAGTGCCGTAATGCATTCCATGCTGGAGGGCATACGGCGGTCGTGCGATGACATCATAGCCTGGCACCGCTCTGAGTTCCAGCGTGGAATGCGGAAGTGCGCCGCACACGGCGCCCTGTTTGAATTCAGTGCAATGCACTGCAGCTGATCTCCTGCCTATAAAGGCATTCAATGGAGATACAGCTGGCGTTATATTATTGTCAGCCGTAGCCTCTCAGGCCTAGCCTGTAAGCTCAGCCATGCTGCTCCCTTTGCCAGAACACCGCTCCAGGAAACAACTACTACTTTGCTGCTAAGACTTCCTTTAACAACTGCAATGCTGGGAACTACCTTCATGCTATGAACATCTTGCACCATGGACATTCCATCTCCTGCATAGATACCTACAAACACATAAGTAGTCATTCCTTCACTTGTAGTTCTATAGGAAGAGCTAATGCAAATGTTTCATCTATTACAATTGTAGTATTACAAATACTGTGTGGATATTACTATATCTTCTGGGAGATACTAATGTGCTAAAGCTTATTGCAAAGGAGTGCCTAAAAGGGACAGCTACCTCTAAATCGTTATAGCAACATTTACCTCATGTTTGCTACTCTAATTAGAGCTATATTGCCTCTCATATGTGTGCATTGCTACATCTATAATTACAGATCATGTCTACAACTATATTTACCTGAGCTATATTGCCTCTCATATTATATCTACAAATAAATACGTCAAGTATGCTACTATAATTACCTGAGCTATATTGCCTCTCATACGCAAGTACTATTACTCAACTAAAGTACCTGTCATATGCAAGTAACAGTTGTTACTACAACTTCTATTACTACAAGCCCGACATAAGTACAAATCCTCATAGGCCTTGTCCTAATTGTTTGAACATGTTCGCTCTAATTTTTCTATGCTAGGGGTTGATGCTATTTCATAGCATCTCCCCTAGTGGCCTAATAAATCTCTACATGCCAAGGTGATATGATGTAGAGAACCCCCAGACTCCTGTTGCGAGGAGAGATGCCTGGGGTCCCTTACTGATAATCACCTGCATGTAGTGGTGTATTGGAAAATTGTCCTTGAACTAATTTTAAACGCTAAGCTCTGGTCGCATGCTGTAATGTGTCCATGCTTAATAGCTCAACGCCTTTCTTTATGTGACACAGAGATGATGTATAGATCCCCCAAACTCCTGTTGCAAGGAGTGACGCCTGGGGCCTAATACTGAGTTGTCGCATAGAGAATCGCATTGAAGTCCTTGCTAACCACAGTTGTGGTTCACTCCGTTCACCGGTGCTGTTACAGAATAATAGAACCTTAAAATGAACCCAGTGGAGCTTGCAAACCAAGTTGTCACCCTTACCCAGAGGGTAGACCCTCTCGCTCACACATTACAAAATCTACAAGCAGAAAGCCAGGCTTTGCAAGATTTGGTTGCCCTTACCCCAAATTTACCTTGGCTTCCTCCAGAACCCAAGGTTAATCCACCTCCTACTTTTTCTGGTGATCGAAAGACCTATAGAGAGTTCATTAATGCCTCTAAATTAATGTTTGAACTCTGTCCTCTCACTTTCACCAATGACAGGATTAAGGTGCTCACCCTCATATCCTATTTACAGGGTGAACCCCGTACTTGGGCAAATACCTATCCAGAAAAAGAGGATCCAATCCTAAACTCTTGGCAACAATTTCTAGCAACTATGTCTTTGATATACGATGACTTCAAGAAGCAACTCACTGCTGAAAATGCGATTTGGAACCTCAAACAAGGTAGACAACCAGTTGAAGATTTCATTGCGGAATTCCAGAGGCGGGCTATTGAAACTGAGTGGAATGATGTCACACTGTGTAACCAATTTTGCCTTGGTCTTTCCGAACCACTCAAGAATGAATTGGCTTGATCAGATCTCCCTCCTACTCTTAACGACATCATACAATGTTCAATCACCATTGATAGTAGGTTAAGAGAGAGACGAGCTGAACGTCAATCAAGTGCAACTACATCTGCCCTTATGCCTAAAAAATTGAGTTTGGTTCCTGTTGATGAAAAAATGGACATTGGTTCCACACGTGGCCCACTTACCTCATCTGAAAGACTTTGTCGCCGCACATTGAATCTCTGCCCTTATTGTGCCTCACCTGAACATGCCATCTCTTCTTATCCTCTTGTAAAAAAAGAAAAAGGACGAACGTAAGCCTATTCACCTATGCATATTGGCTCATTCTGTTTCTAAACATGCTCCTTATATCTTTTTACTTCTTATGTTATAGTGGGATCAAGTTAGAATTCCTGTCAGGGCCATGTTGGATACAGGCGCACGTGGAAACTTCATCTATTGAGCCCTTGTTTCATTACACAAAATTCCACATTTGAAGAAGTCATCCCCCCTTTCTGTGAGTTTTATTGATGGTACAACTTCTGCATCTGGTCCTATATTGTACCAAACTCAACCTTTATTGACTATTTGTGGAGATAACCATAGTGAATTCCTGACCTATGATGTTATTACTTCTCCCCTATTTCCTGTTGTTTTGGGGTTGCCCTGGCTCAACCAGCATATGCCCATGTTTCTCTGGGATCAAGCATCTGTGTTCTTGCACTCACCGTATTGTAAAAATACTTGTTATCAAGTTTCTCCATTGCTACATCTTGCCCCTCAAGAGATACCTTTCCAGTATCTTGAATTTTCTGATGTATTCAGTGAGAAGAATGCGGAGACACTACCTCCACATAGGATATATGACTGTCCCATTGAGTTATTGCCAGGCACCAATATACCTACGGGTAGAATTTATTCCCTTTCTCAACCAGAACTTCAACATTTGAAGAAATATCTACAAGAAAACTTAAAGGGTTTTATTAAACCTTCTACTTCTCCTGCCAGTGCTGGTATGTTTTTCGTTACAAAGATGGTAGCCTCAGACCTATCATAGACTACCGGGCCTTGAACAAAGTCACAGTGAAAAATCGCTACCCCCTTCCACTTATTCCTGAACTAATCGAAAGACTACAGGCTTCTACCGTATTTACTAAACTCGATCTTAGAGGAGCTTATAACTTGATTCGTATTAGATCAGGCGATAAATGGATGACCGCTTTCCGCACACGTTATGGACTCTTTAAATACACTGTTATGCCTTTTGGGTTGTGTAACGCTCCTGCAACCTTTCAATGTTTTGTGAATGATATTTTCAGAGACCTTCTCTGCGTATGCATTGTCGTATACTTGGATGACATACTCATTTACTCAGATGACCTGGTACAACATCGAAAACATGTCAGATGGGTACTTGCAAGACTTAGAGCTCATGCCTTATATGCCAAACTTGAGAAATGTGTCTTTGAACAAACTAATATCTCCTTCCTTGGTTTTGTCATTTCTCCAAAAGGAATACAGATGGATCAATCTAAAGTGACTTGTATTATGAACTGGCCTACACCTACTTCGAGAGAGGCTGTACAGAGTTTTCTTGGTTTCGCTAATTTCTATAAGAAATTCATAAAAAAATTCTCCCTATTGGTGAAACCACTTACTCAACTTACCAGTTCATTGGTAAAGTTCCCCTGGTCAGAAGCTGGCCAAAATGCTTTTCAACAGTTAAAACATCGCTTCACTACAGCCCCAATCCTGGAACTTTCTAATCCCAACTACCATTTTGTTTTGGAAGTCGACGCATCGCAATGCACTTTCGCAGCGATCTACTCCTGATTCTCCACTCCACCCTGTCGCATTTCTTTCAAAAACTCTTAACTCAGCTGAATGCAACTATCCTATTGGAGAAAAAAAATTGCTTGCGATAAAATGCGCCTTGGAGAACTGGCGACATTTACTAGAAGGATCATTACATCCCATAATGATTTATACTGATCATCGTAATGTACAATACCTCAAATCTAATAAAACTCTCTCCTCTAGACAACTAAGATGGAGTCTTTTCTTTGATAGAGAACTGGAGAACTGGCGACATTTACTAGAAGGATCATTACATCCCATAATGATTTATACTGATCATCGTAATGTACAATACCTCAAATCTAATAAAACTCTCTCCTCTAGACAACTAAGATGGAGTCTTTTCTTTGATAGATTTGACTTTTTGATTAGTTATAGGCCTGGTGCAAAAAATGGAAAAGCAGATTCTCTTTCTAGACTTTCAGAACCTGTTAAAGATCCTTCTGCTCCATCTCTTCTTATACCTTCTCATAAGGTTATACTTGCTAATCTGAATCTAAAACAGTTACTTAAACAAAGTTTAAAAAAGCAAGAAACTACAATTCCTCAAGGATTAACACAAGATGAAGAAGGTTTCTTCTATAAGCATACTCAACTCTTTGTTCCTCCTTCTATGTCATGCATATATTGACAGTATTACATGATGCTCCCCTGGCTGGTCATTCTGGAATAGAGAAAACTATAGATTTAATCCAATGTTATTTCTGGTGGCCTAAAATGACTAACATCATAAAAGATTATAGTATCTACCTGTGAGGTCTGTATAAGATCCAAACATGAAAGAAGACCACCTTATGGATTACTTATGTCTCTACCAATTTTACAAAACCCTGGGAAGCATTGTCTTTGGATTTCATCGTAGAGTTGCCTCCTTCTGATGGATATAACACCATCATGGTAACAGTTGATATGCTAAATAAAATGGCTAATTTTGTCCCTCTCAAGATACTGCCTTCTTCCAAAGAAACAGCGCAAACCTTACTCCATCTTGTTATCAAATTACATGGGGTTCCTTCGCTCCTAGTTTCAGACAGAGGTTCTCAGTTTGTCTCCAAATTCTGGAAGGCCATGTGCCATATTCTTCACATAGACCACAGATTCTCCAGTGGTTATCATCCTCAAACAAATGGACAGACAGAAAGAACAAACCAGTGTCTGGAAAAATATCTCAGATGTTATTGTTCCCATCTTCAAGATAACTGGTCTACTCTTCTTCCACTTGCTGAATTCTCTTATAATAATTCAACTAGTTCCTCTACAAATTATTCTCCGTTTTACGCAAACTTTGGGTTCCATCCCAATATACTACTAGAATCTTCATTACTTACAAATGTTCCTTAAACAAATAATTTTGGTCTACCCTATCATCCGGACTGCAAGTCTTGAAACAAAATCTCAAAAAAGCACAATATCGCCAAAAAGTCTATTATGACCTTAGGCGTAGACCTGCGCCATTTTACAAAGTAGGCGTTCAAGTGTGGCTTTCAACAAAAAACGTACGTTTGCATTTACCAGCGAGGAAACTCGCCAAACAATTTCTTGGTCCATTCCCAATATCAAAAGTTACAAACCAAAATACAATGCAACTTTCTCTCCCTCCGGAACTTACCATTCATCCTTCATTCCATGTGTCGCTTCTCAAACCCTATTGACCTAACCCCTTTCCTGGGAAGAATCCTCCTCCTGCACCTCCTACCCTAGTCGAAGGTGAAGAACATTATGAGATTGAAGATATTCTAGACTCTAGAAAAAGAATAGGTCATCTACAATATCTAATTGGATGGAAGGATTATGGTATACAAGAAGACTCTTGGGAAGACTGGGGGGGGGGGGGTACTGTAACAGGCGCTCCGCACGCCTGTTCCCCTTACTATTAAAGGCACTTTCAGCGGCGTAATGCGTTCCATGCTGGAGCGCATACGGCGCACATGCGATGACGTCATCGCCTGGCGCCGCTCTGCATTCCACACTGCTCCCTTTTTTAATTCAGTGCAATGCACTGCAGCTGATCTCCTGCCTATAAAGGCATTCAATGGAGATACAGCTGGCGTTTTATTATTGTCAGTCTGCAATTATGACCGGGAAGACTACCCTTTTCGTGGAGCGCAGCGTAGAAGGGATGCCGTTAATGGCAGTGGCAGCGCGGAGGACATTCTATGTGGACAGATTTACCCCAGATGCCTGCATACTTAGATGTGCCTGTTTTAATCATAAACCACGTGAGTTGCTAAATGTTGTACCTTCATTAAATGTAGCCATATTGCTACACTTGGAGGCACCGCTCTTCTCTATTAATCTCAGTTGTAATGTGACGCTACTTGTATATAAAGACATTGCTTGTTTATCAAGGCAAAATGTATAAAAATGTTGCTTGTCTTGTAAAACACTCTCAGACCAAGTTACTGTACTTGCAATCCAAGGTTTTACTGTACTATGTAGCCTTTATCAAGCCCCATGGCCTTACTGAATTTCAAGCTCATAAAAAGTCACCTGTGTTTAGGATTGTAAAACACTAGTCGCCCTGAGTATACAAAGCAAGGTTTATCATCAAGTGGAAAATTATTGGTAATGACTGAACCATAGAGAAGGCTATGAAACCAGCTTGAAATATTTTACCAGGATAACCACTCTGAAAGTTTCCATACATAAGAATACCTGCAACTTTGGCAGATTCCAATGTCAATAAAAATGTCTATGGGGCTGCTGACATTACCTTTTGAGTGTTTACAGAGCAATTCTGCTTTACTACTGGTTCGTTTAAATTCATAAAATTTCTGTTCCAGGAAAAAAAAAACAGATCTTCAGCTCACAATATGTTCTTAAAGCGGATGTCCGCTGAAAAAAAAATATTAAAAGCCAGCAGCTACAAATACTGCAGCTGCTGACTTTTAATATTAGGACACTTACCTGTCCTGGAGTCCAGCGTCATCCGCAGCAGAGGAAGAGCGATCGCTCGTCACTCTGCTGCCCCCCCCCCCGCCATCCTCGGTGAGGGAACCAGGAAGTGAATCGCTCTGGCTTCACTGCACGGTTCCCTACCGCGCATGCGCGAGTCGCGCTATGCCTGCCGATTGGCTCCCGATGTGTACTGGGAGCTGAGTGTTCCCAGAACACAACGGGGGGACGGGAGGTGACGTCATGCCCGCAGTCTGCCCGAGACTGTGTGGCCGGATGTGGGTGCAAATACCTGTCTTTAGACAGGTATCTGAACCCCCCTCCCCCTGAAAGGTGTCAAATGTGACACCGGGGGGGGGGGGTTCCGATCAGTTGGAGTTCCACTTTAGGGTGGAGCTCCGCTTTAATTTGATCTTTCTTATTACCTCATTAGCATTCCTACAATAAAATTTGAATGCATTGCTAAATATATAACTGACCAACCTACCAGGGCATGCAAAGACATCACACATACCGTAGAACACAACTCAGCTTTTTCTTCCCACAAAGCAGAAAACAGTTACACAGGAGTTATCATAATTAAACATACTTGTGATTTTCTTTTTTTTTTATTTACCTTTTTAACTGTATTTCAAGTAGAATTGAAAAGTAAACATGTCTAAGTTTTGCAAAGTTGCTAACTATAACGATATAGCTTAACTATATTACTAAATAACCTTAATAGTTGGACTCTAGGTATGAATGTTTTTGCATAATTATATTACTAATTACAGTCAAAAATGAGCACTAGAGGCTCTTGGTAAGCTATGATAAAGCATGCAGGTTGTCCCACATGAGACCACATTCTGATATATGTGCCAAAAAAAGATAAAATATACAAATTCATGCAATCTTCATAAGACCACTTTCACAATTAGGTGCTTTACAGGCCCTATAGCGCTAAAAATAGCGCCTGCAAAGCGCCTGTAAAGCACCTCTCTTGTCACTCCAATGGAGCGGTGTGCTTGCGGGGCGTTAAAAAAAGACCTGCAAGCACTATCTTTGCAACGCTTTAGGAGCGGTGTATATACTACTCCTGAAGTGCCCCTGCACATTGAACTCAATTGGAAGCACCATCAAAGCACCAACCCTATGTTTGATGCTAGCGGGTGTTAAAAGCACCCCGCTAGTGGCTAAAAAGTGCCACTAAAATGATAGGAAGGTCATCCTTTCTGGGTTAGACTGTGCCTGGGGTCATACCCTTGGCCGGGTAGCTATTCATGCTCCTGATACTGGATTTGTACATCAATGTATTTACTGTAGTGCAACTGTAATGTAATGCTGATTTGTCTAATAAACTTTTCCCTGTTAAAAAAAGAAAAATTACAGGAAAGCGCCGCTTCAAATAGCGGCGCTTTAGTGCCAATTCCCCCAATGCCCCAGTATGAAAGTGCCCTAATAAATACCAGTATTTTTATAAGGTTGTACATATTGGCCCTTTCAAGGTACATTTTTTTATAGATACACTGTACAGTAGGTTCAACTGACAAGCAAACACACCTTTAAAAAAAATGACAGTTATTTTCAGCTAATCAAAGGAGATTTAAAAATTATAGTCACTTGGCTAAAATGAAGAGACCTATCCTTGTGTTAAGGCTTTCTCAATTTAAGCGAAGTTCCACCCAAAAGTGGAGATCGCCTGTCCACTCCTAGTGCGTGCCCGGCCGTGAAGCCAAAAGCTGTCACGGCCGGGTGCCCACAGTCCGGGCGGCCGCATCGCTGGACCATGGAACAGTGAAGTGTCTGTTTATTAAAGGTCAGCAGCTGCACTTTGTAGTTGCTGACTTTTAATTAACATAAAAAGGCTGGAACTCCGCTTTAAGGCTTATATCTGTTGTCAAAGAAGAGTAGCACATAAAAGGTATTACAAGTTTGACCAGCTCTTTTGGAACTTTTTGTTTATATGTAACAATCAATATTTTTTTGCTAGAAAATTACTTTGAACCCCCAAACCTTATATATATATTTTTTAAAAGAGTGTAAATTGGTTTATGTCACACAGTATTTCCATAACCCAATTTTTTTTTTAATATAAAAGATGATGTTATGCTGAGTAAATAGACACCAAACATGTCACGTTTTAAAATTAATGCAAGGGTGACAAATTATGTAAATTTTACTATCCATAGGTGATGCTTTAAAAGCCTTTACAGGTTACAACTTTAGATATACAGAGGGAGTCTAGTGCTATAATTACTGCCCATGATCTGACGTTTGAGATGATACCTCAGATGGGTGGGACGATCGCTGTTTGTGTGTGTGCAGGACCAACACGTGCGAACGCGGGGGCACCTTCATTTTTTTACTATTATTATTATTATTATTATTATTATTATTATTATTATTATTTTCGTTTTTTATACTGTTGCTTTACTTTTTTTTTCTTTGATCACTACTACTGTATAGCTGTCACAAGGAATGAAACATCCTTGTGACAGCAATAGGCATGTGGCAGGTACTCTTTATGGAGAGATCGATAAGACCCTGAGGCCCCGTACACACGACCGAGGAATTCGTCGTAAATGAAACATCGTTTTCCTCGACGAGTTTCTTGTTAGGCTTGTCGAGAAACTTGACAAGCTTTCTTTGCGTACACACTGTCAAGACCAAATCTCGTCGTTCTCAAATGCGGTGACGTACAACACATACGACGGCAGGGGAAGTTCGATTCCACTGGCACAACTCTTGCAGCTGCTTTTGCTAATCTCATGTTACTGCGTGTTAAGTAAAAATTTGGAAAGAGACGATTTGCACTTTTCAGTCTGTTACAGCGTGACAAATGTGCTATCTCCATTACGAATGCTACTTTTACCGAAGGTGCGCTCCCGTCTCATACTTTATTCTGAGCATGCGTGGGTTTCTAATCATACACATGAACATGTTTCTCGTCGAAAACCAGCCCGACAAGGAACACAGCGAGGAAATTAGGACTCCCGTCAAGGAAAAAGAGAACTTGTTCTCTTTTTTTCTCGTTGAGTTCCTCGACAGTTTTCTTGATGAAAAACATACACACCACCGTTTTCCTCTGCGAAAAAGCTCTGCCACCATGTTTCTTGATGGATTCTGTCAAGGAAAACGGTTGTGTGTACGAGGTCTATTTTCCTTTAAAAGCATCCAAAATGTCAAGATCTGTGTTTTAGAATGATTTTGATTTATTAAAAATGGCACCGTTGACATCTGGGTAAAGTGATGGTAGGTCATCGATTCAGGGCCGGAGCGGGGAGCTGATCAAAGACAATGCTTCTTGATTCAATAAAGAGAAAAGTTTCAGGTGTTCATAATATCTAGTTTTTCCGCATCTGTATTTATACAACAGCTACATAGACATATGGTAAAGAAGTTCAGACTATACTGTGTTTTGGCCATACTATCAATTAGTCAAATAAAATAAACCTAAAGAATCTTTTTTGCCCGTCCCTAACCTTTTATTGTGCTGACCTCTTACTGCAAAGCATTTTTTCGTGAGCTATGGGCAGTCTATTATGTCACTCACAGGGGGAAGCTCTATATATACAGATATACAAAGACACACATAATAATAGAAACATTTTTATAGGGTAACATACACTTTATCACCACTTTTTATCTTTTAATGTGAAAGATGAAAAGCTAGATAGCTAGATTGTCAGGTTAAATACTGCTCCTGTCATTTGAAAAATGCAGCATTGGACACTATAATACTGTTCACATTTTTTTTTATTGATGTTTCCAACTTGCCAAGATATACTCACTTGCACACCAGATATATATACTTAACCAGTATTGGGTGTTGTCATTCCAGTAATCCCCTATGGAGCAGCATAGGAAATATAGGTGGTGTCAAGTAAGCTGCCAGCTTTGCCCATGGTGACTTGGTAGAAGAGTCTTTTGAGTATATCAGTCAAGCTGGAGTTGATAGTAAATGACATGATTCTTTGCTCTTCAGCTTTTAATATTTGATGTATTCTCCACAAAAGATAAGATTTGGTGGGAGGTGGACAAAAACATAATATAATTATTTGTATACTTGTTTCTTTTAAATTAGAGTTGTAAAGGAAAAACATCTTTCACCTCAATGCAATCTATGCATTAAGGTGAAAAAACATCTGATGATGCCCCCCCCCAGCCCCCGTTTTACTTACCTGACCCCTCGAAAGTACCGCGCTCGGTCCCGAGATCCTCTTCGCCGCTCAGCCTGGCCGCTGATTGGCTAAAGCGGATGGATTGAGAGCAGCGCAGCCATTGGCTGGTGCTGCTGTCAATCACATCCAGTGACGCGGCGCGCCGAGTGGCGGGGCCGAGTAATACAGTGAGCGGCTAAGTCCGCTCGCTGAATCACGGGAAAGCGCCCGCAAGGACTCATCACCATGCAAGCTCTCTCGCATGAATTTGGTGAGTTCTTGCGGGGAGGACCAGAGACAGCCGCCGAGGGACCCCAGAAGACGTGGATCGGGGACAAGAACTGCACAGTGGAGGTAAGTATAACATGTTTGTTATTTTAAAGAACATTTTTTTTTTTACTTTAGTGACCCTTTAATGGTGATTGTCTTTATTACAAATAAAGATTTTTGTAACATGTGTCAGCCATTGTTTTCAGTTTCAATAATTGTTTAGGAGGCACTACACGTGTATAAGTGACTTACATCACATTCTAGGGTATGGCTGGTGTTGTGAGAGGAGCCCTTTTTTATGTTTCCCTTCAGAAGAATTTAATACTGAACAGCATATAGGCTGATATCATCATGAAGAAGACTTCTGTGTTTGTGGTCCTCCTGACATGGAGCGAGCAACCTGTTTTGAAATCAAATGTGTAGGAATATGGATCAGAATTGGAAAATAAAGAAAAACTCACTGAAAGTGGTTGTATACCCTGCTTGGTGATTTTTACCTACAGGTAAACCTATTTTAAGACTTACCGTATTTTCCGGCGTATAAGACGACTTTCTGGATGCAAAAACATGCATCCAAAGTCGGGGGTCGTCTTATACGCCGGGTAACGGTCTCAGTACTCACTTTTTTTTCCCAGCGGTGACAGTCTCCATACGGCGAGCGCGAGCGTGAATGATTTCAAAGCCGCGCCTTCTCTTCAGAGTGTTCTGTGATAGGAGGAACAAAAATCTTCCCAGCAGCGCCTCTGTTCTGTGTTCCTCCTATCACAGATGCCTTCTCATCCTTGGACGAGATGAGAAGACGTCCGTGATAGGCGGAAACAGAACAGAGGTGCTGCTGGGAAGATTTGTGTGCCGCCTATCACAGAACACTCTGAAGTGAAGGCGCGGCTTTGAAATCATTCATGCTTGCAGCATGGGGGACTGTCACCGCTGGAAAAAAAAGTGAGTGTTATTGCACTGGGGGGGCAACAAGTTCAGGCATGTAATGGCACAGTGGCAATGTGGGGGCATGTAATGGCACAATGGCAATGTGGGGGCATGTAATGGCACAGTGGCAATGTGGGGGCATGTAATGGCACAGTGACAATGTGGGGGCATGTAATGGCACAGTGGCAATGTGGGGGCATGTAATGGCACAGTGGCACAGTCTGGGCATGTAATGTAATGGCACAGTCTGGGCATGTAATGCAATGGCACAGTCTGGGCATGTAATGTAATGGCACAGTGAGGAATGTAATGGCACAGTGAGGAATGTAATGGCACAGTGAGGAATGTAATGGCACAGTGAGGAATGTAATGGCACAGTGAGATTTGAAAAAGCCTGTTTCTGTCAGCGGTTCTGGCTCCCCCTCAGATTCCAGAAAGACTAGAAGGAAGGGGGTAGTCTTATACAGTGAGTATATCCCAAAATCGAAATTTTTCCTGGAAAATTAGTGGGTCGTCTTATTACGCCGAGTTGTCTTATACGCCGGAAAATACTGTACCTGTAGGTAAAAATAATATTTCCTAAATCTGCACAGTTTAGGAGATATTGACCATGCATGCAGCCGCTGACGTCAGTGGCACATGCTCTCTGCAGGTGCGTCGTATGCTGCCGGAATGGAGGTCTCCCGCACGCATGTGTGGGAGTGACGTCATCTCGACTCCGGACACTCACAGCGCCAGAGCAAGCAATCCCAAGAGATACGCTGAAGAAACATGTCCGCTCCCTCAGCAGTGACTAGGCGCGGCTGCAGGGCTTCATTCTAAGGTAAGTATGTCATAATGTGCTATTGTGTTGCAGGGTTTTTTCAGGGTTTTTTTCAGCAGTTTGCTACTGCTTTAAGACCACAAGCTTGACTGTTTTACTGAGTATAGAACAAATAATACCAATGTGACATGTTGCTATTGAGGTGCTTAGCACCCTATGAGCAGCAGTTTGGAGACACTTTTGTTGTGTTAAGTGGAGCCCAATGTAAGCGAAGAGCATGTGACTTTTTAAATATCTGTAAATATGATCCCACAACGTTTTCCACGTTGACTTAATTTATTTCAGTTTTTTGTTTTAACACTGACAAGCAGTTACAATGTTACCAGCACTTGGCAATGATTTCCTCTTTGAGTCCTCAAAAGTTTTCATCATGTGTTGTGTCACATGGATTCATTATGCCTTCAGAAACCCATGAAAAATAATAGATTTCCCAGGTTAGCTGAAGAAAAGAAAGCTGATCTGATTTAACTTCCCTGGCTGTATGATTCTTTCAGAAAAAACATGCTGAAAGCGGTACCATTATTTGCAAGGAAATTTGGCGTTTTATATTGTAGGCCTGTAATTTTTAGAAATAACTCACTTAAATCTGACCAAACAAGATTCTAATAGGCATCCCGGGTATGACATTTTTTTAAAAACAAAATTATAAATTATAATATAATAAATAATTATAAATAATTATAACAAATAATAATATAATTATAATAAAAATTATTCAATAATGTAATCAAATCAAAATCACTGAAATTTGCTCAGTTGCAGAATTGTCGCTGTCATTATTTTTTTTTTTATGACGAATTTCCCCACAAATCGCTATCGCACAATTCTGCAAGTGATTATAATTTATTATCGCTGTTTTTTAGCTGATCTAAAACTATTTTTGACATAAAGGGACACTTTTGGTTGCTATGGACAATCTACAGTTTGCAGGCAGAAAGAACAGTTTTTATTATATAAAATAACATGCAGGACACTGGGCAGACCACTAGGGACAAGGAGGGTGTGTTTTTTTTACATACAGTACTCTAATCTTTAAGATTACAGTATACTGTATGTAATGTGTTTGTTTACTTTTTTGAATTTGGCGCCGTTCTCTGTCCCCGTGCGTCGTAACGTCGCAGGGAACGGAGATCGGCGGCACAGGAGGACGCTGTGTGAATCAAGCGAGGTCCCGCTCACTCACACAGCGCGGTGGCATCGCTGGATCCAGGGACAAGGTAAGTAAACAGTGCCTGTGGATCTAGCGAGGCAAGCCCGAGTCTGACTTGGGGTTACCGCTCGCAGCAGGAAAATCTAACCCCGAGTCAGACTCGGGAATACCGCCAGGCAGGTTAAGCATTACACAAGGCTGCAAAGCAACCTGATAATTCATTTGTTTCTCAAAATGGCTTTACAATTATTTTATCAAATATAATATTTACTCAAAGTCAGAAGAGGAAATAATAAAGGTGTCCAGATGTAAGACCAGGCATAAAATATTGCATGCTTATACTGATATTTTGTCACAGTCTGCCACGTTTGATAGTTCTCAGTTTCTTTCACTAATAAATGCTGTGTGTGTAAAAAAAAATATACGGACTCACCACAGGAAAATAACCTTAAAGTTGTTAATGTTTTAAATCCAGTTTATTGAGACAATGAAGAAATTGGAGAAAATAATAACTTTCATCTCTTTTGCTTAAGCTCCATGTAATCACAGTCATTGGTGAAGCTATCCTTTTTTTGTTTCTAAAGGCAAAGGATATTATTTATCCAGGTCTGTTAAAGTACCAAATACTTAATAAAAAATTGGTTATTAATTTTTTCTTCAGTTATATAGAATATTAGCGGCATAACAAAACTTAGTACTGGCTTAGATCCCCCAAGTTTGGCAGTGGGAACTTGGAAGTACTAATATCGAATGAAGCATACACATGGCCACTAATTCCTATACTTCCACTAGTTTAATGGTGGACACCTCTGTAAGAATGTGGCTAAGGATTTTGTATAAGCAAGTATTGACCTTCTTGTGTTGTAATTAGTACATTTCTCATTGTCAAGTGTGATAGATAATGCTTTGCCTTTGAGGAATTACAAATGCTTTTACTCTGACGAAATGACAAATTCACTTCCTCACATAAAGGATTTATTTAATTCTCTTTTCCATTAAACCTGTCGTTCTCTCAGTTTGTGAGAGTCATGTAGCATTTGTAAAATGACTACAAATGGTTACATATTTAGAAGGAAATATCTATTCATGTTTTAAACCCCAATGAATTTGAGTAATTTCCAATGAATAGCTTAACTGTGAAAACATAAAATGTTGATCTTGAACTGCATCTCTAAATAACCTTGTGTCTTGTGTTTTGTTTCTTGTCCATTAACAGAAGATGATGAGATCATCCATTTTCCACATGTTCATACTAAGCATGGTTGCAGTGGATGTAATTGTAGCTGCCAGCAACTACTATAAAGGAGAGAACTTTAAAAGACAATACGATGAGTTCTATCTTGCAGAGGTGGGTATACAAATTGCCATTCCAAGTAGTTAGGTAGTCACCGTTCAATATACTATAAATTATTCCATGAAGATCTTAAAGAACGTATTCCCAACGTGTTCACATTCTTTTGTCTGACAATGAATAAAGGCTGTCAGCCAATAATCCGGAAGCTAGTTTCCTGAAAGAAAATGTCAGTGGTAATGAGCTGATGCTTGAGTGGAACCTCTGTAGGCAATCCATGATGGTTGCTAAGCTGCTTATTATCATCAAGAGTGCAACCGACAGGAACTCTTATATAACATTTTTCAAACCTTAAATTGCACATCGTGTTAAGAACATGGTTATATTAAACATAATTAGAAGTATACCTTTTTATTTCCTGATTTCATTCAAAGATTTGTCACCACATAAGCGTTTCATGCATTCATTTGCTCATTTAGACTTCAATGATTTTCTGCACAGAAGAAACCCAAATCTGCTCAAGATACCAAATTATATTTTGACGGTTACATAACATAATTGTGCATCTGAATTCCAGTCTAACCTTTAGTCTTGCACAGCTGTACAGTCTCCTCTACTATACTGAATTTGCTTTGATTTCACTGAGCTTCGCACAGTGTGCATTAACCTCCCTGGCGGTCTTCCCGAGACTGACACGGGGTTAGATTTTCTTGCTACGATCGGTAACCCCGTGTCAGTCACGGGCTTGCCTCGCTAGATCCACAGGCATGGTTTACTTACCTTGTCTCTGGATCCAGCGATGCCACCGCGCTGTGTAAGCGAGCGGGACCTCGCTCGATTCACATAGTGCCGATCTCCGTTCCCTGCGACGTTACGACGCACGGGGACGGAGAACGGCGCCAAATTCAAAAACGTAAACAAACACTATACACACAGTATACTGTAATCTTATAGATTACAGTACTGTATGTAAAAAAAACACACCCCCCCTGTCCCTAGTGGTCTGCCCAGTGTCCTGCATGTCATTTTATATAATAAAAACCTTTTTTTCTCCCTGCAAACTGTAGATTGTCCATAGCAACCAAAAGTGTCCCTTTATGTCAAAAATAGTTTTAGATCAGCTAAAAAACAGCGATAATAAATTATAATCACTTGCAGAATTGTGCGATAGCGATTTGTGGGGAAATTCGTCATAAAAAAAAAAAAATAATGACAGCAACAATTCTGCAACTGAGCAAATTTCAGTGATTTTGATTTGATTACATTATTGAATAATTTTTATTATAATTATATTATTATTTGTTATAATTATTTATAATTATTTATTATATTATAATTTATAATTTTGTTTTTTAAAAAAATGTAATACACGGGATGCCTATTAGAATCTTGTTTGGTCAGATTTAAGTGAGTTATTTCTAAAAATTACAGACCTACAATATAAAACGCCAAATTTCCTTGCAAATAATGGTACCGCTTTTAGCATGTTTTTTCTGAAAGAATCATACCGCCAGGGAGGTTAAAAGCTGCATCATATCAGATACAGCCTACCTCATTTCTTGGAGCTTGTCCAGAATCATCTAGCCCTCCCCTTTCATTCATTCATTTTGTTAATGGAGACTTAGCATCACATGTGGCCCTTACCCAGGCCAAAGTACATATTTACTTAGGAAAGCCCCCTCATCCAGACTGACATTCTCTACCAAGCATTTTGTGGGGATGATACCCCTATTTGTCTTTTCTTCACTGACCTACCTATGTACATTGTGAATACGTGATCTGAATGATGAAACATAGAAGATCTGCCTGGGTTTTTATATCACATCCAAATTACTTAAATTCTTATCTTGTATTCCCTACTTGGTGTGTCACTGATCTGGAAGAAGTGCCTGCATATCAGGGGTCAGGACACTAAATATGCACATGCTGCTCATAGGTTAAGTTGCAGGGATGGATTTACTAAAGGAGTAGGGCATGTTTACTCTGAAAAGTAATCTTTCACTTTTCAGGCAAATTTTCTCAGCTTAGTGAATAAGGTGAAACTGTCAATCATCCAATTAGGTAAATTTGTGAAAGAGAGGGGCAGCGTCGGGACTTTAAATATGTCAACGAGAACACAATCAGAGTGTATACATTTTTTTTTTTTATTAAATACAACATTTTCTTTAAAATACTTTTGTACTAAAAAAACTTCAAACAGTTTAGAGCTTCAGCAGTTTTATAAATACATGCGTTCGTGGGTGGTATACACGTTCCGTGGGATCCTCGCTTCTTCAGGACCATACGTATATAATTAGTGCGTTATGTATAAGGCTCTTACTATGATCAAGATGCTTTTTTTTTTTCCTTTCTTGATCATAGTATGAGCCTTATACAAAACTCATTCATGATACAATTATGGTCCTGAAGAAGCGGGGGATCCCGCGAAACGTGTATACCACCCAAAAATGCATGTATTTATAATACTGCTGAAGCTCTGAACTGTTTGATGGTTCTTTTGCACAAAGGTTGGTTTTGTTGTTTTATTTTATCACATAAGTATTGGGGAGGGATTCCGTGTACACATTTGTGCGTTAGGCATAGGGCCTTAAATGTGACTCTGTCTTTTACGGGCAACCAATGGAGTGATCTCAGGGACGGGGGGATTGATTCCCAGGGTTTTTTCCCTGTTACCAGTCGTGCTGCCGTGTTCTGGATGACTTGGAGACGGGCCAGCTGGTATTTTGGGAGTCCGAGGTAGAGGGCATTTGCATAATCTAACATGGAGTTAATAATTGTCCCTATCACTACTGCTGTGTCTTCTTTGGGGATGAAGTGGACAATTTTTTGTAGGAGACGTAGAAGATGGTGGGAACCACTAACTACTGATCCTATTTGTGCATCCATTGTCATGTCAGAGTCAAAAATTACTCTGAGACTTTTGACTTTGATGCTTATGGTGATGGTTTGTCCCAGAATGGGTGGTGGTGTCCAGTGAGTTCTGGCTGGTTTCTTTCGGTTTGCATGGAGTTGAAGGAGTTCTGTTTTCGCTCCATTTAGTTTAAGGCAACTCTCCGTCATCCAGTTCTCTATCTGACGGAGGCATTTTTCTAATACGGGGTATTGGTTCTTTTTGTCGCTAATGCGAAAGTAAAGTTGCATAGGAGTGATAGAGAAGGTCTTGATTACTAATTATTTTTAGGAGTGGGCAGAGGTAAATATTGAATAGCACGGGCGATAGGGGTGATCCCTGGGGGACTCCGCAAGACATTCTGCGTGAATCAGACGTGAAAGGTCCTAGTCTCACTGTCTGAGAACGATTTTACAGAAATGATGAAAACCATTGTAGATCCAAGTCTGCCACTCCAGCTATCTCTGTGAGGCGATTTAACAGCAGTTTGTGGTCTACTGTGTCAAAGGCAGCACTGAGGTCCAGCAGTATCAGGAGACAAGATTCTCCATTGTCTGCTGCTTCGAGAGCGTCATCCCATATTTTAAGAAGTGCTGTTTCCGTACCATGTCCTGGGCGGAAACCTGATTGTAGTGGGTCCAGCAGTTTCTGGGTGTCTAAATAGTGTTGTTGTACTACTACTTTTTCAATAACATTGGAGAAGATATTGAGGGAGGTTTTAGGACACCGGTTGTTTGGGTCTTTTGGGTCTAGGTTCGTTTTTTTTTAGAAGGGGTTAAATTATGCCTTGCTTTAAGGAGGTCGGCACAAAACCCTCTTTAAACAATTGGTTTATAAGGTGAGTGATTGTCGGTGCCAAGATATAGTCACACAGATTTTGTAGGAATGATGTCATTGGGAGATGTACTATCTCAGAGACTTCTGGTGATATTTTTTGTGGTATCGATGGAAATTGGCTCTAGTGAAAATTTTATTGATTTGAAAGCGTTTGTATTTTCTTTTTGATAAGTGGGGGCGAGGTTGTTTTTTTTTTTTTTTTTTTGCTGAATTGTTTCATGAATTTTTTCGATTTTATTAATAATAAAAATATCCGATTATTCATTGCAAAACTCTTGTGTTTCATTTTTTGGAGCCTCTAGGCAGGCTGGGTTCATATTCTGAGCTCTCGCGGTCGATTCCCGGCTTTTGCGAGTATATTTGAAAAATGCTCTTTTTTTGCTTTGAAGATTTCCTTGTGATATTTTTTAGTGATTAATTTATAATTTGCGTGGTTTTCCTCTGTAGAGTTTCTTCTCCAGGCGCCCTCTGCTCTCCTGTGTTCTTGCTTCAATGACATAAGAGTGTCATTGAACCAGTTGGAGTTATTTTTACAGATAAGGGCTCTGCGTCTCGGGCGATTATATCTGCGGTCTGCAGTAAAGCTTTATTAATAGAGTTGAGGGTTTCTGCTGCTGATTGAGTTGGCTTTATTAATGTCATTTTATTTAATAGTGTAGTTTTGAAGAGTTCCGAGTGTAGCTTTTTCAGGTATCTGGTCCAATATGTCCTTTCTTGGTTTGCAGTTTTTTTTTAGATGGTGTTGGTGGTTATTGTGAATTTATTGATCTGTCCAGGGTAGTGGTCTGTTTTCTGAAATATTGACGTCCATTTCATGTTTGAAGATCAGGTCAAGGATGTCACCTGAGGTATGTGTGGGCGCGCTTATCAGTTGCTGCAGACCAAGTCCTTCTAGCTGGTCAATGCAAGCGCTGACTATGTGGTCCTGTGCGGAGTTGGCCCAGAGGTTGAAATCCCGAGTAGCTGGAGATGTTTGGCTTTTAGAGTGTAAGTAGCGATACCTTCTGTCAGCAATGTAGGAAGGTTCGTCTTTGGGCCTAGCGGTCTGTAGCATAATAGTATGTGGACCATGTCCTGGTGTGTTGTTTGGAGTTGTAGAGTGAGCGTTTCCATGAACGGCCATGAGCTCTGTAATTCTGGTTTGGTGAGAGCAAGGTGAGACTTGGAGATTACTGCTAGGCCTCCTCCTCGTTGCCCAATTCTGTTCTCGGTTAGGATCCCATAATTCTCTGGCACGAGTTCTCCCAGGATGGTTTTACAATCTGATGTTAGCCAACTTTCGGTGATGAAGAGGCAGTCTATGTCGTGTTGGGTGATGAAGTCGTGGATTTTCAGTCTTTGCTTGACTGCGGATCTTGCGTTAACCAGGGCGCATGAAAGGTGTTGTTCCTGAGGTGGTTTCCTACTGTATTTGCAGGTCGATCATTGATCGGTTCTTAGCAGTTGTTCATTTTTTAGTATTTTTTGAATGGCGTCTGGTAACGTTGCGGCGGTCTTCCTTAAACCATGAATGGTTTTTGCTGTGTATTTCATGATACAAAAAGACGCCTAAAGCGGCGTGACGGTTAACCGTGATAAGCACTAACTAATAACGGCGGAAGAGACTGACTAGTAAGACCGTGCTGATAATGATGATCCGAGCCGGAATTTGTGGCCCCCCAATCTAACCCCGGTTGATCCAGAGGAAGGCAAAAAAAACGCCAAGCGAGGCCAATATGCTGCAGCTGGGGAGAAAAATGTCTTCCTGATCCTTCTGGAGGCAATCGGGTGAACCCCTGGATCAACTAACTATGATGAATGGGCCTGGGTTCTTACCTGTTTGACGTGGCACCTCACGGCTGTTTGTTGGATGTGGTGCAGTTCGTTATCCTCTGGTGGATCTGCGGTAGGTGCGGCGGTGAAAAATTAGGAAAAAAAGTGAGGAAAGGAAAAGAAGGGGGGCTGCGTGAGGGGGGGTCCCTGCTGAAGGACCTGCTGGTCACTGAACTCATATTTTTGTGGTAGTGGTTTATTTTGTATTGGTGACAACAGGCTTAGGTGGTCTGGGTGTACCAAGATGGCCGCCGGAGCGGTAGTAGGCCCGAGCTGCGGACTTTCCCACTGGGGGTGGCGGGCCGTCGGCTCCGGGGGGCTCTGGGGGAGGGTGGGGGCTCCACCTAACCTGCTCAGAGCAGGGGGATGCCTGGGGAGCTGGATTTGCGGTGGTGGAGTGCTCGCTGCGGCGGTCGGCCTGCCGCTAGGCCGCAGCCGCTGCCTTTCCTAGCGGTAGCCTCGGACTTTCATGGGAGGCTTTCACCTACCTCCTAGGGCCGGCTCCTGGTTCGGGCTGCACTCTGGACTCTTGTGTCAACGGTGTCTGGAGGATTGGCGGACCTGCGGGAGGAGAAAGGTAGGAGGAAAAGATAGGAGGAAGGGAGGGGAGAGCAGCTGCAGCCAGTGTTTCTCTCATTTTCCACTTTTAGCCAAGCACCTGGCTACACATATATGCGTTCAGTTTAATAACTAAAGCAAGGATTGTTAGGGATAGGCTCAATTTAAGGGTATTTAACATGTGGGTACAATGAATATTTCATAAACGTACACCTTTTTGGAGATTTTCACATTAACAATAGCCGATGACGCCATCCGGGCATGTGCAGTGCAGTAATGATCTGCGTTCAGTGCATACAGAGTGTGCTCTGGAATGCAAGGTGCCGCGCTGCGATTGTGACTCCCATGGGCATGCGTGGGAGTGACATCATCACGACCCGGCTATTCAAGCGGCCGAAGCCCAAGAACCCAAAAGGAAGATCAGATTAAGATGGAAGCCCCAGTAGTGGTAACAGAGCACTGCTATATGGCTTTGTTTTTAAAGGTAAGATTGTCATAATGTGCTAATATGTGTGCAGCACAGTATAGCATAAATTTGCAGGCGGCCTAGTTTTTTTTTCAAGTTTACTATTGTTTTAACTGTTATTTCTACTAACAGTGTATTACATGCTCAGACAGTTGAGTTAGAATACGGGTTTAGAGTATGATTGTTTCCACAGCAAAATATCATATGAACTGGTGTTAGTGACATACAGTATATTTAGGTGGCCAATAAAAATATGCTAATTGATGTGCCTTTTCCCAATATATATAAAACCTTTGTATTTTTTATTTATTACTATTTGTTTGTGAAGCGCACATATACCACCAGTCGGTGGTGCCAAATCGCTTTATGACAGATTGTCCGGATGTTCTAGCGAGGGTAGTATAAATAAACGCAACTGCTGCAGAACAGAGGAGGAGACAGAAAAAAGAGAAGAAGAAGAGAGAAGGGAGAGGGAAAGAAAGATTTAGAAGGCAGCGAGTGGATGAACAGAGGAAGATTGACCTAGGATTGGAATGCTTGGAAAAATAGCCAGGTCTTGAGCTTTTTCCTAAACGTATATAGGCTTGGGGAGATGCGAATGGTAAGCGGGGTTTGGTTCCAGAGAGTTGCCCCCGCAGAACCAATCCGTTTACCTCCTATGGAAATTAGCCTATCGGTATTGCCAGTGGTTAGGGCTTTGTCGGCTGAACGGAGACAGCATCTAGGTGTATAGTGTGGGGTCAGGTCTGACAGGAACTGTGGACCCAGCTGGTGGTAACCCCTGTAAATCAGGCAGAGGATTTTAAAATCAGCACGTTTTATAACCGGGAGCCAGTGGAGTTCTTTGAGCACAGGGCTGATGTGATCTTGCTTTTGAAGATTGAAAATGAGCCTGGCTGCGCGATTCTGCACCAACTGCAGTTTCTTAAACCATTTGATGGGAATGCCTAGTAGGACTCCGTTTGAAAAGTCTAGGCGAGAGATAATTAGTGCCTGGACTAAGTCTTTCCTTTGATCCTGGGTCAGGAGGTGTTTGGTCTTGCGGATGAGTCGTAAAAAATGGGTAGCTCTCGAGACCGATTGCCTGACCTGGGGAATCATACTTAGTTTTTCGTCCAGGATAGACCCCAGGACCGTCACCTTATCTTTCGGTTTTGGTGTCAAGCCTAACTCGGTGGGCCAGTTTTGAAGAAAGTCAGTCTTGTCCTTTCCAACCACCATGACCTCTGTTTTGTTACCATTAAAGCACAATTTGTTGATGGCCATCCAGTGGTAAATATCACGCAGACAATTGGCCAATCTTAAGGGCATGTCAGGGTGAGTTAGATAATCAACTATCAACTGGACGTCGTCCGCATACAGATGAAACCAGAGTCCATATTTGGCAATAATGTCAGGTAAAGGCCTAAGATAAACGTTAAAGAGAATGGGGGACAGGGCGGATCCCTGTGGGACCCCATTCTCCACTATGGTAATCGGGGATAGGAAAGGGCCCATCTTAACTTGGTGGGTGCGGGCTTTTAAAAAATCACGAAACCAAGCGAGGGCAGTCTCTCCCAGCCCAAAATTGGACTCGAGTCTGGTTAGCAAGATGGAGTGATCCACGGTGTCAAAGGCTGCGGACAGGTCAAGCAGCACCAGGGCTGCTGACCCGCCCGCATCCACCATGTTGAGGAGCTTCTCTCGGGTGGACAGAGCTACCAGCTCGGTTCCCCTACCAGGGCGGAAGCCCGACTGTAGGTCGTGGAAGAGCAGGCCATCGTCACAATGAGTTTGAAGCTGGAGAAGGGCCTCTCTTTCAAAAACTCTAGTTAAAAAATGAGAAGCTGAGATCGGTCGAAAGTTGTTGGTGTCAGTCAGGTCCAAGCCGGCTTTTTTTAGAAGTGGAATCAAAAAGCCATGTTTTACGGTTGCAGGAACAATCCCAAGTTGGAGTGAGCGATTGACTAGGTAGCATAAGGCCTCGTACACACGACCAGTTTCCTCGGCAGAATTCAGCTTCCGACCGAGTTTCTGGCTGAATTCTGCCGAGGAAACTGGCCGTGTGTACACTTTCGGCCGAGGAAGCCGACGAGGAGCTCGACGAGGAAATAGAGAACATGTTCTCTATTTCCTCGTTGTTCTATGGGAGCTCTCGTCCCGCCGAGCTCCTCGGCGGCTTCAGTGCTGAACTGGCCGAGGAACTCGATGTGTTTGGCACGTCGAGTTCCTCGGCCGTGTGTACGAGGCATAAGTCATCAATAATGGTATGTAGATTCTCCTGGATGAGCCACGTGGGGCAGACTTCTCCAGGGTAGTAAGTAGTTTTTAGTTTTAAAATCACGGCTTCCAGGTCATGGGTTTTTGCCGGTTTGAAATTAAGTTTTTTTTTGGCAGTGGTTCGTGTTAGGCGGAAATAGGTTAGAGAGGCCTAGAGAGTTGTTGGTGCATTGCATGAGGGGTCTCGATACTTTGCTCGAGAATCCCAACAAGATGTTATTGCATAGCTCTTGGGAAGGCACAATGTATTTCTGGAATCTTTTAGGGGCACAAAGTTCCTTCATAACTTTGAACAATTCAGATTGTTTGTTGTTTGCTTTCCTGATCTGTGTCTGGAGGAATGTTCTTTTTGTTAAACGGATTCTTTTAGCGTAGCTTTTACTGGCGATTTTATATGCTAAGAGGTCTTTGGCAGATTTGGTTTTGATCCATTATCTTTTGTAAAGGCGGCAGATGGTTTTATTGAGATGGAGGGAATCGTTGTACCAGGGTCTGGATTTTGTAAGTCTAGGTCTATTTTTATGGCTAGTCAGAGGAGCTAAGGTGTTGAGCGTGGTAGTTCGTTTTTGTTCGAATAGTAAGATAGCATTTTCCAGCGAGTTTGTATCTCGCAGGATGTCGCCAATTTACAAGCCGACCTCAATGCTCTGTCTAATTGGGCGACTGAGTGGCAGATGAGGTTTAATGTTGATAAATGTAAAGTTATGCACTTAGGGAATAAGAATATGCTTGCATCATACATGCTAGGGGGAGTACAACTGGGGGGATCTGTAGTGGAGAAGGATCTGGGGGTCTTGGTAAATCATAAGCTCAATAATAACATGCAATGCCAAGCTGCGGTTTCCAAAGCGAGCAAAGTCCTTTCTTGTATTAAGAGAGGTATGGACTCCAGAGACAGAGATATCATTTTGCCCCTGTACAAATCATTAGTAAGACCTCATCTGGAATATGCAGTTCAGTTTTGGGCACCACTTCTCAAAAAGGATATCGGAGAACTGGAGAAAGTGCAGAGAAGGGCAACCAAACTGATAAGAGGCATGGAGGAGCTCAGCTATGAGGAAAGATTAGAAGACCTGAACTCTTAAGAGGAGAATTAGGGGGGATATGATCAACATGTACAAATATATAAGAGGTCCATACAGTGAACTTGGTGTTGAGTTATTCACTTTACGGTCAACACTGAGGACAAGGGGGCACTCTTTACGTCTAGAGGAAAAGAGATTTCACCTCCAAATACGGAAAGGTTTTTTCACAGTAAGAGCTGTGAAAATGTGGAACAGACTCCCTCCAGAGGTGGTTCTGGCCAGCTCAGTAGATTGCTTTAAGAAAGGTCTGGATACTTAACTAAATGTACATAAAATAACTGAGTACTAAGATTTGTAGGTAAAGTTGATCCAGGGTAAATTCGATTGCCTCTCGGGGGATCAGGAAGGAATTTTTTCCCCTGCTGTAGCAAATTGGATCATGCTCTGCTGGGGTTTTTTGCCTTCCTCTGGATCAACTGTGGGTATGGAGTTGGGTGTATAGGATTGTACTGTGTTTTTTTTTTTTGTGGTTGAACTGGATGGACTTTTGTCTTTTTTCAACCTGACTAACTATGTAACTATGTTCTAGGTCGTCCAGCGCGACTTCCTTGGGGTCCAAGGGGGTTGACAAAAGACGCTGTTAGGTTTGGGAAAATGAATTTGTGGTAATCTTTTTCAAATTTCGGGTAGGGGGGCCCGGAATCATTAGATCTTTTTGCATAGAAGAGCGTAGGGCGAAGGTGGGAAGCTTGCAGCTCACCATTTTATGGTCATACCAGGGGATGTCGGTGATGGTAATATCCTCATGGGCGCAGTTTAATGTGAATAAGGTGTCAAGCCGATGACCTTTGTTGTGTGTGGGTCCATTGACGAGTTGGGAAAAACCAAGTTCCGTCATATCCTGTAGAAGGAGGTTGGCGTTGGAAGCCAAGGGATCTTCCAACCAGTAATTTAGATCACCTTGAACTATAATCCTGTCGGCCAGGGTTAGTGCCTGTAGGATGTAGGCGTTGAAGTCTGCAATAAAGGTGGCGTCTCCTAAACCTAGAGGATGGTAAATAGTGAGGAGGAGGAGGATACTGTTGTTGTTGTTGTCTATCAGGCATCGGGTGGCCAGCGCTTCAAAGGAGGAAGCGTAGGGGATGGGCAGTTCCGTACATGCGATGGATTGGTCAAAGATAACTGCGACCCCACCGCCTATGCGAGAGCCTGGGCGGTTTTTAGTGATAATGTTGTACCCCTTTGGTAGCATGTCATCCAAAAGGGCAAGGTAGTCAGCTTTGAACCATGTTTCGGTGATAGATATAATATGAGGGTGCATCTCAGAAAGTAAGGATTCTATGTCGTGTCGGTTTTTCCCAGCTGACCGTACATTAAGGTGTGCTAGGTGTAAGAATTCAACTGATTTTGGAATAGCTTTCCGGTTATTTGTTTGTGCCGTAGTGGTGCATCTGATTTTCCCTATGCCTTCGGAGGCACAGAGGGTGGACATGTGCGAGGGTAATTGGGTCATGTGATTATTCAACAGTCGTAGTTGACTAAAATCATAATATAGTTTACCTTTGTGTGTCTGGGTAAGGCAGCAGGGTGGTAGCTTTGGGTCCTGGTAAGGAGCACTGAGGGCAGTATAGCAGGGTGCGGGCTGTTTCTGGCTGGGCACCACGTGGTGGCGCCATTTTATGGGTGGAAGCCGAGTCCTGAGTGGCAGGCGTCCTTGTTGCCTGGGTAACCCTCTTCACATACGCAGCGCTGCCGCCAGGGGAGACGCAGCGGCAGCGGGGGGAGAGCGGGCTACAGCACCAGGCGCAAGCTGGGATGAGGTGGCGGCAGATGGTAGTAGAGAGCGGAGATCTGTGGAGACCTGTAGAGACGGAAGTTCAGCACAGCAGGTAGAATGTCACTGGTTGTTGGAGACGTGGCGGCGCCATTTTATGGGCGGAAGCCGAGTCCTGAGTGGCAGGCGTCCTGGTTGCCTGGGTACCCCTCTTCACATACGCAGCGCTGCCGCCAGGGGAGATGCAGCGGGGGGAGAGCGGGCTGCAGCACCAGGCGCAAGCTGGGATGAGGTGGCGGCAGATGGTAGTAGAGAGCAGAGATCTGTGGAGACCTGTAGAGACGGAAGTTCAGCACAGCAGGTCGAATGTCACTGGTTTTAGGAGATGTGGCGGCGCCATTTTATGGGCGGAAGCCGAGTCCTAAGTGGTAGGCGTCCTGGTTGCCTGGGTAACCCTCTTCACATACGCAGCGCTGCTGCCAGGGGAGACGCAGCGGCAGTGGGGGGAGAGCGGGCTGCAGCACCAGGCACAAGCTGGGATGAGGTGGCGGCAGATGGTAGTAGAGAGCAGAGATCTGTGGAGACCTGTAGAGACGGACGTTCAGCACAGCAGGTAGAATGTCACTGGTACCAGTAACAGTGATCTGTACTACAGAAAGACATGCTACAGTTGAAGGCTATCAATGCAAATATGTTCCTTCGGGAAAATGTCCTTACATTTTTCAAATTGTGTTTTTCATTTTATGTATATTAATATTAGAATATTGACATTAGCCATAAAATTCTATGTTCATTATGGTAGTAAGGGTGTTATACTGTAAATATCTCTTAAGATGAAAAAAAATAAAACATCTTGTCTGCACAATCTTTAAAATAGCTTTTTGACAGTCAGTGTATTATCTGAAGTAAGAGGCAGTTATAGATCTACAAGGTAGCAGCAAAATCTCATTGAAGTAGGGTAACTACTTAGAAAAGAGGCAAGTGCACAGTAAGCAAAGACAAATTGCTCAAGAGTGTCAAGTGTTCCAACACCCCTTGACACACTTTAGTTTTACATCCATAGTAACAGCATAGAACAGTACTGTATGTGTGAAATAAAAGAGCTGGGTCGTGCATAGTGGATAACTGTAAATTCACCCATACTATTAAAAAACTGCTATTGTCTACCTTTTCTTATCTTCCACAACGTTTTCTTTATGCTAAAATATCATTATCATCAATGCTTCAAGATCGTGTCCCCTGGGGCAACCAACAGGGTCACAAGCAGAGAAATGCATTGAGGTGCTCCCTTCCTCTCCTTTCACATGAGCCCATCCTCATACTGTGCATTGCAGAAAGGAACTGCATTCACATAGATTTTTTGATTCCAATAATTAGAAAAAAAGCTCAACTATGGTTTTACAAGTAGGCAAACAGCCTTTGCTTGTCATGTTACTGCAGTTTCCTGAACTACGTACCCTAGATGCCCTTGCAGCAAATTATTCATGTGGGTGCCTGTGTCTGTACTTTTTTTTAGGAGGGTTTTGAATATAACCAGAACTGCTTGAACTCCTTGTTTCTTTCTATCAACGGAAGTTTCAATGGCTGGACAGTATACTGCAATTGGCTCTGCATACAACATTATAGGTTCCCTGGCCAGGATTGTGGGTCAGAATAAAAATTACTTAGAGGGACTATTCCAGCGTTATACAGTATGTTTAGCTTTCGTAAAGTGGTTATAAACCCTCACTTATACCCAGTGAAGTGAATAGCCTCAGATGATACACAGAGATTAAACAAATCCTCCTACATAAGTTTTACTTGTATATTTGCTGTTTTTCCCTTACTACTGTAGTGGTACCCCCATGGGGGCTGCTGATTGACTCTATACCCCACTGACCACCCCAAATCTGCAGACCCTCTCTTACCTCTGACACCTTGGGTTTCATTCTGAAATACCACGTTAATAATGAGAAACTCAGACAAAATCACTGAACCAATCAAGAATGTTTACTATGGTAAAGAATAACACAAGGAAATGGTATGATTAAACAATGAATGAACACATGTTATGAGTGACAGAAGTATTATTCAGTGCAATTATATCATACACTTGTACCCAGCAACAACCTGATGGAGGTATATGAACAGGTGCACAGGGAGATAGATCCTCAATACTTTTAACACATGTATTGGATACCTTCCCACTGAGGGCTCAGCACACAGACCAATGCACAAAAATAATGCACAAACATTGAATACAGTAATACAATGCAAGTTCTAACTATATCGCACTAAATGGCTCCCTCTAGGTTGCAGTTCAGAGCAGATCTCCAACGTAGAGCAGTAAAGCTTTGTAGAAGAATAAAGTGGTAAATGTTCCTTAATTTCCGGTTGCCTTCAGCTAGCCTTATATTATACTGCAGTGTTGACTTACAGGAAGGCAGATGGCTTCAAATGCTCTGAAGCACAGGCCGATCCACCTGCTCGATTAGCAGGGGCTTCCATAAAGATCCCTCGGGGGCGGGTGATCTGGATCTCCACTGTAGGCTGCAGTCTTTCACTCCTAGTCACACACACAGACCTCCTGCTGGCAATTGAATAGCGTCCAGAGAGAGGCCAAAAGCAGGCCACGTCTGTCCTTTTATCTCTCTTTCCAGCAGGCTGTTCTGTGCATGCTCCGGGTGGTGACGACATAAGGGGGGGTAATTATGTTGTCACCACCCGGAGCATGCTGGGATTGTGACGTCATAAGAGGCTTATATAAATCGTTGTGCACTGCACACCCGGCATTACAGCGGAGGGAGCGTCGAGTCAACATCGGAAGAAAAGAAGAGGGAAGAAGGCGACGAAGATCGGGCTGGCCGCCGCTAGTAAAAGAGCTTTAAAGAAGATATCGGCGGCCACCCCCCGTAGAAGGCACCCGGAGAGCGGGAGAAGAACCGGGGAGCGCGGAGAGCAGAAGAAGAGAGTGGAGAAGACCCCCGAAGTCAGAAGAAGACAGCGCGGAGAGCAGAAGAAGAGAGTGGAGAAGACCCCCGAAGTCAGAAGAAGACAGCCGGAGAGTGGAGAAGTCGGAAAAGACCCCCGGAGCTGACTAATGATTTTAAAAACTTGTGTAGTGTTTATTTTTTTACACTTTTCCTCCAGGTGAATGGGTAGGGGTACGATGTACCCTCGTACTCATTCACATAGGGTGGGGGGCTGGAATCTGGGGGGCCCCTGCCCCAAAGCACCCACCCCCCCCATGTTGAGGGCATGCGGCCTGGTACGGCTCAGGAGGGGGGCGCTTGCTCGTCCCCACCCCCTTTCCAGACCGACCGGGCTGGTGCTCGGATAAGGTTCTGGTATGGATTTTGGGGGAGACCCCATGCCGTTTTTTCGCCGTCGGGGTTCCCCTTACAATCCATACCATATCCATACCATATGCTCATGAAGGGGGAACCCCTTTTTTTTAATGGTGTGGAGTTCCCCTTAATTATTGGGGGATCAAAGTCGCGTCCCTGCTCATTGAAGTCGTCCTTCAAGTTGTGGAGCAAAGTCGGATCCACAGTCATATGACTGTCTTGTCAAAATCGCGGCCGCAAATCGCTGCAAATTTGTGGTAAAATTGCGCGACTTTGAAGTCGCAAAAGTGTAAAAGAGGCCTTAGAAATCTTTCTTCCTCTTTCAGCAGTACATAGAGGTGAGTGGGGAGTCTGGACTCACACTGTGTGAGAGCAGATTGGAGGAAAGACACACACACACACACACACACACACACACACACACGGAGACAGAGGAAAACATGAATATGCAGAGCTGTAGTCTGAATAGACAAGCTCTCTGCTTATCTATCTCTAAGCTCCCTCCCCAACACAAATTCCAGCTACTGTTATCTTATTTGTCGAATAACTTGTCAGTAACTCATGCTGATAACAGAGGAACAGAGCACCAGAGATAAATGGCACTCAGAGCTTTGAAGAAAGATAACATTACAGATAGATGTGCTTAGGTAAAATTTCATGAATGGGATTTACAACAATTTTAAAGCTTAAACGTATTTAAAAAGTGTTTAAAAAAATCAGCAGAGGTTTTAGTTTAAATCTCTGATCCCGCCCAACACGCTATGAATGGAGGATTGGTTGATAAATGAATGTTTGACCTCCTCCATTCATAGAATGAATTGAATGGAGGTGGGTAGAAAAGGCAGGCATAGTCGGCACTCTTGGCACAGTCCCATGACTTGTATTAACACTCACAGCATTGGGAGATTAAGGCTGAGAAAACTGAGTACTGTTCGTGATACTTTTTTTATTTGCACTAACATACAATTTTTCAGGACAAGCTTTCGGGGTGTTACTGCTTGGACCTTGAAGAAGGGGTAACACCCCAAAAGCTTGTCCTGAAAAATTGTATGTTAGTGCAAATAAAAAAAGTATCATGGACAGTACTCAATTTTCTCTGTCACAATTGCACTAATACGGCCACAATCACGTCAAGTGAGATTAAGGCTGAAAGGGTAGGGGGTATCAGAGAACTTAAGATTTCAACTTAAACCTCAGCCAGGAACACAAAGGAAAATTCCCATGATTTTAATGCCCCTGTGCTGATTTGTTTTTAAAACATTTTGACTAAACTTAGACTGGCCATAGATGGGTCAAAATTCAGTTGGTTTAGCAGGGACCAGATGAATTTTGATCCATGCGTGGCCACCCACGCTCGTTGATCAACTTTCTGTCAAATGGGAATATTGGGAAAACTTTTCTCTATCAGCAACTGCAGCAAATAGGCTACAGCCACTAATCAGTATATTCTGCCAACAGAGAGTCTTGCTGTCAGAATACAATGTTCCAGCTGGGAAGATTCCTTCATTGTCCTTGCTTGTGTGGATGGAGGAATTCAATCTTTTATTTTCACTCAAAGACCCATCTATGGCCCATCTATTTTCAGAGATATCTTTTATCATTAAATGGGACTTGCTATTTTTATTGGGAGTAGATTGAGGAAGTTGCACTAAGATATGCTGGTGAATTCAGCATAGAGTTATCCTTTGATACTAAATGTTGACCTTGGTTTGTCTGACCTTTGCTGAAAATGTATCCGCATGATTTGTTTGCCAATTTACTGTTATGTCTTAGATTTTTTTCCAAAACTGTTTTCAAAGGAAATACCAACTTACAAGCTCTGGTTCAAATACATTTTTCCATGGTATGTAGCCCCCTTATTGCCTAATTTTTTGAGTGGTTTTACAAGAAAGCAAGAAAAACTAAGGCCTCGTACACACGATAGGTTAACCAGAGGAAAATGGTCTGAAGGACCATTTTCATCGGTCAAAACCGATCGTGTGTGGGCCCCATAGGTTATTTAACCATCGGTTAAAAAAAAGCCAACTTGTTTTAAATTTAAGCAATGGATTCCTAACCGATGGAAAAAAAAAACGATCGTTAGTAGGCACAACCTTGGGTTAAAAATCCATGCATTCTCAGAATCAAGTCGACGCATGCTTGGAACCATTTAATTTTCTTTTTTTTCAGCCCGTCGTTGTGTTTTACGTCACCGCGTTCTGAAACAATCGTTTTTTTTATTCGATGGTGTGTAGGCGTGACGGACCATCAGTCAGCTTCATCGGTTAACCGATGACAACGGTCCATCAGACCGTTCTCATCGGATAGACTGATCGTGTGTACGAGGCTTAAGAGTGCTACACTCAAAGCCCCCAGAGTAAAACTCTAATTGGAATTAAAACTTGTGTATGAAATGTGATAATACTACGCAGTCATTTTTGTATTTTCGTCTCTTCACAGGTAGCGTTTACTGTACTATTTGACTTGGAAGCTCTATTAAAGATATGGTGTTTAGGCTTCACAGGCTACATTAGCTCCTCTCTTCATAAATTTGAACTACTGCTAGTGGTTGGGACAACTCTTCACATTTATCCTGTGCTTTACCACTCACAATTCACATACTTTCAGGTAAGTTATATAGATGGCTTTCGAGATCCATTTCATAGGAAAAATTAAATGCTGGATCGTTCTTTTTGGTCGTCAATGAATCCTAGTTTACCTGTTACTACAATGCAGGTGGAATTCAGTTGACACTTTTATATTTCATACTTCAGTGGAATTTACATAAGATTAGCGCATACTTAAAGTGGAATCCTGTATCAGAGAAAACATATTCAAGTTCCCGCCTCTCCTTTCTTCCTCTTTTTTTCCTTTATCCTTATTACCACATCTTCTCTCCCCCTCTCACCTTGTTCTTCCTGTATAACCTTATTACTCAGTACAGATACACATATTTGTCAAAATTAGGACTTGTACCCACTTTACTTTGGTTTATTGTAAACAATGAACAAAAAGCCAAGTAAAAGTTACCCAGTGCTTTTCAATATCTGTGCATTTGACGCCGCCATACCAAATTATCTCTTTTAGGTTTACAATTGGAGCACATGTGTTGTGTCAAACATTTAAACTCTATTGTATTTAAGTTTTAGCAGGGAGTGATCTGATATTCCTTTTTTGGCAAGTAAGCTACATGATGAGACTTGGGAAATGACTCAATATACTGTATTATGAGAGTCAAATTGACACAAAACTCTCAGTGCACAGGATATTTTATATGCCATAAATCTACCATATTAAATCAGAGTAAGGCTGAGGAATAAACTTGTGCACGCCCAAATACGTTTTGTCCTGTATATTAAAATTATAAAATAACATAGCAGCCATAAGGACGTGTCCTCATTTTCATAACTTCCATAACTTTACAAATTAGGATTGAGACACTTCTGAAATGATGAAAGAGTTGCATGAAAGGCACATGCTATTGAGGGTATTTTGAGAGTCACCACCAAGTGAGGCTCCTTACCAAGGAGTATTATACGGGTTTAAAATGTTTGTAAAGGTAAAGTTGTTTTTACCTTAATGTATCCTCTGAGTCATGTATCGATCCACTTGTTCCTTCCCTATTCCTTCTCTCACAAGCTTCACTGGGAGCTATAGAAGCCATGGGTGGTTTGAGTGTGGCTGAGTCGACCTGTGTATGTCTATGGACACACACAGCCCAGCTCGGGCCCACACATCTGCCCAAATAACAAGCAGCTTGCTATGGGATAGACACAGAAGAGGAGGAGCCAAGCGCACTGGCAGAGGGACCCGAGAAAAGGAGGTTTGGGGCCACTCTGTGCAATACCATTACACAGAGCAGGTAAGTACAACATGTGTACTATTTTAAGAAAAAAAAGACTTCACAACAGCTTTATTCCTTTTCTTTTTGATCGAACATCAGGGATTTTTGTTCCCTGGCATTTCAGGTTAACATTTTAAAGTGGTTCTAAAGTCAAATTTATTTTTAACCTCTGCAGTCCTGTTGCTCCCTCTTCCTGGTCTCACAGGAGACTCTGAGAGCACTGAGACCCATAGGCTCCTGCTGGTGTCTGTGAATTCCTGGTAGGAGGGAGCAGGGGGCATGGCTGAGCTGTGATGTGTGTGTTTAATGGACGCACACAGCCTCGCTTAGGAATGCACTCACACAGAAGCCCCCTTAGCGCACTCAGGGCCGCTGATAGGGCAGTACAGCCAGCACTGTTGTACCGGGCCTGGCCAGCAGTGGGGGCCCCAAAAATCATTTAACTTCTAGCTAAAAAAAAACTAGCTTAATAACTTTAGTTATTAACCCACACCCACTTGATTACTAATGTATATAAGGAATATATAGTAATTTCCTGAGCCCCATCAGGTTAACAGAGGGGCCTAGGAGGTGAAAGCAGGGATTTTCATGTGCAGGGATACACACACACACGCTGCTCCTGCTGCACAAACTAAAGTTCTGCCTGCTCACTGTATGCCTTCTCCGGCAGATGGATATTACTGTAATACGGCTCCCTTCCCTCAGTAAGTTCTACAGCCTGAGGGAGAGATGTATCACTGAGGTGGCTGAGACAGACAGAGCAAGAGGAATAATCTCGACAGCGGCAGTGGTGCACAGGCAAGCAGTCCCCTGCACATACACACACTGACAGGTCACACAGGCTATTGTAGATTGTGCAGTCCCCAGACTCTCATTGTGTGCTCATGGTCATTTTATCATTATGATGGTCATAGCACAGCAGGTGCTCTATGGCTCTGTCAGTGTAACATGCTGTTGGGTGCTGACTTTCCAGATATATGGCTGTACTGTGCGTTAGACTATAACACAGCACAGCTATAACAAAGTCAGCACCCAACAGCATGTTACACTGACACAGCCATAGAGCACCTGCTGTGCTCTGATCATCATAATGATAAAATGACCATGAGCACACAATGAGAGTCTAGGGACTGCACAATCTACAATAGCCTGTGTGACCTGTCAGTGTGTGTATGTGCAGGGGACTGCTTGCCTGTGCACCACTGCCGCTGTCGAGATTCTTCCTCTTGCTCTGGTAAGTAAAAGAAGCAGATAGTGCTGGTGCGGGACTCCAGAAGAGGATATAAGGTGCTGCTCTGTGTAATGGTAAGTATAGCATTTTTTTAAGTTAAAAAAATTGCCATTATTATGGCTTTAAGAATAGTTGTCAACAAGGTTTAAACGAGAAGCAAGAAGTGTTAAGTAGGCACCCTCCCTAAAGCTTAGTAGGAGTAGTTATACTGAAGCAACAGCCTATAATCAGTGTGGTTAAGGTCTGAAAGTTATGACAATAGAAGGGTTAACCGACAGCACTCATCTTAAATACTGCACAGCACAAATAATCCAAACAATGCAGTAACATAGGGATATATTTTCAAATTTCAAAGTTTGGTAACATGCAATAACTTTTGACAGCCAATCACAACTTGCCTTACATCAGCTTGTTGCCATGGGCTAACATGAATTACTTTGTATTATGTTATTAAAGGGGTTTTCCATCATAATCATGATAATAGTAAAAACATCCACAAAAGGCTCATCTGGGATTGGCATGGATCGTACTGTACAACCACCACAGATAAGCTGTTCTCTGTGCCTAAGAGTTAAGATTTAAGGCTTTTTGCGCATTTAAAGCTGCTCAAGTTCTTTTACAGTGCAGCTCAGCTCTGTTCCCAGAAACTTATTAAAAGTGGAAGGTTTTCAAGGCATTGTTTTGTTCTGAAAAAAGGCCAGCAGGGCGGACTAATTTATTAATCTAGAGGATGTTTTATTATAGTGACAAATTATAAAATTCAATAAATTAGCAAGTATAAAACATAGCATATTATTGTATCTTCTTGCAGGTTCTGAGAGTAGTTCGACTGATCAAGATATCGCCTGCACTGGAAGACTTTGTATATAAAATATTTGGTCCCGGTAAAAAGCTTGGAAGTTTGGTGGTTTTTACTGCTAGCCTTTTAATTGTCATGTCAGCAATCAGTCTGCAGATGTTCTGCTTTGTGGAAGAGCTGGACCGCTTCACCACATTTCCTCGGGTATGTAGCAAAACACCTTTTTACTTACACAAACCCTTAATTTAGCAAAAAAAAAAATATCATATATTTCATAAGGCTACTAATAAGGGATAGAAGGCAAAAGATGTTGGTTATTTTTATTTGGCTTCATATATTTCATTTAAACAATTCAGCAAAGCATAGTACTGTACGTACATACAGAAGTAAAACTCAACAAAAGAAATTATTCTAACATGATTAAGATATCCAAAAAATATATATTTGACTTGATTGTTGCAAGGGGAAAATATGGAGGTTGTTAAAAGTGTATAGAAGAATGATAAAAGAGAAGGGTAGAAGTATATATTAATGAAAGACAAGAATGCATATGCAAACCAGGATCCTCTATAATCACGAACACTTTTTTATTGCAATTGTGAGTACTGTTTTTATTGACAGCCAGAATGGGTGACATTTTTTGTTGTCATGTGACAATTTTATTTATACCAGTTACTATATTTTATTAACTTTCAATTACTTCACAAAAGCAGCACAGTGGATAAGTGGTTAGCACTTCTGCCTATCAGCACTAGGGTCATTGGTTTAAATCCTAACCACAGCACTACCTACCTGGAGTGTGTATGTTCTCCCTGTGCCTGCATGGGTTTCCTTCCACACTTCAAATACATGCTGGTAGGTTAATTGTCTCCTGTTTAAATTAGCCCTAGTATGTGTTTGTATGAATGTGTGTTAGGGACCTTAGAGTGTAAGCTTCATGTGGACAGGGACCGATTTGAATGTACAATATACAAGACTGTATATGTAAAGCACTCTGTAAATTGCCGGGCGCAAAATAAGTTCCTGTAATAAATAAACAAAATACAAAAATGTGCACTGGGCACACTCTGCCATTGCACAGGTCTTGTGTATTTTCTCCATACCACACCGCTTCATTTTTCTCCTTTAATTTAACCATCATTTCTCATTATCTGTGATGACCATGTTAAAAGAAATGCAAGGATTTAAAAAAAAAACTTAAGTTGTATCTCCTTAATGTGCCCTCTAGTCATGTCATCAAAATTAAAAGAGAAGTACAGTAAATCCTAATTTGGCTGTACTTCTGTGGCTGAAGCCCGCTGTCAGCTGACGTCACAGAGCTGCTCCAGGCTCGGGCAAGTCGGGATCTGCCCACATACCTGGAACGGCACCCGGCTCAGCCTCTCAGCGAGCCACTGAGAGGCTGAGCCAGCTGCTCCCACCCCCTCCACAGCCCAGGGCTCCAGTGAGCGAGTAGACGACAGAGCAGAGAGCCGATGACTGACAGAGCCGGCGGGTTACAGATACATCATCAGACTAATGCTGCATCCACCTAGGTAAGTATGGATCTGCAAAAAAAAAATACATCTTTTAAATAAAGGTGAGTAAAGAAATAATATGGTAAGTATATAGCATAAAACATTACTAACTTTTGTATTAAGACTCGCCCTTGAGGTTATTGTTGAGAAGAAGGCACTCCCTAGCAGAGCTTAAATCTTATGCTGTGGGAAGTAAAATCATAGACAGCTCATGTTCTGACGATTCCAATGCACTGCTTGCCTAAATAATAACTTCAGGAAATGCTCTCCCTTACTTATTTTCATATGACTATTAAAGAATGGTCTATTAGCTGAACCCTCTAGCTTAGACAGATGGCTTTGTTTGTCTGTGACATATACAGTACATGGCCAAATTATCCATACTGACTTGTTCAGTGAAAAAATTTCTGCATGATATAAACACTTGGGATGTGTTTTGTATGTCAGGATAACATCGCCTACCATTCATCAACTGTTATTTTCAGTTTGATTGAGCTGTTTTGCCACAAATCATATAGGATGTTGGAAGCTTTGTCCTTGATCCCTGCATGCCTGCATGTAATATTTTGTTGATGAAACAGGCAGCTCTTCCTCTAAAGGGCATTGTTGTTATATAATCAAAATAAGGTGTCACCCCCCAGCAAATTGCACATTTGTGCTAAGAAAACTGATGTAATGATTTGTGAAAGTCCAGGTTTACAGGAACATTGTCAGCTTTGATCAAGCTGTTAGTAAACTGTTTAAAATAAATGTAGACAAGTTTAGCCTGGATCTGTCAGAGGCTTTCTTGTTTATTCTTAAGTCCCTGCAGTAAAAGAAAAAAAAAGAACAAATAAAAGTGCAAAAGGTGTTGCTTGCTTTTGTAATAGAGTTGTTTATTATTAGTTGTTAATACTATGTTATTGTTATATATCGGTCTAGGTTGTATTGTTTTTTTTTATTTTTTTATAAATATATCTCTATCTATCTATCTATCTATCTCTATCAATCTATACACACTGGGCCAGATTCAGAGAACACTTATGCTGGCGTATCTACAGATACACAGCGTAAGTGTCCAGATGCGCCGTCGTATCTATGCGCCTGATTCCTAACACTAGATACGTCTGAAATATGGCTTCAGCCGACCGACGTAAGTTGCCGTACGCCGTCGTATCTTGGGTGCATATTTACGCTGGCCACAAGGGGCACTTCCGTAGATTTACGCGTCGAATATGCAAATGACCTAGATACGCCGATTCACGAACGTACTTGCGCCCGTCGGATTTAGCTACACCGTTTACGTAAGGCTTACGTCCGACGTAAAGTTACCCCTGCTATATGAGGCGCAGGTAATGCAAAGTATGGACGTCGGAACAAGCGTATATTTTTACGTCGTTTACGTAAGACGTACGTGAATGGGGCTGGGCGTAGGTTACGTTCACGTCGTTGCCATTGAGCCGTCGTATCTTAAATTCGACGTGAATCTGAGCATGAACGCACATTTGTGCCGTTCGTTTGGCGCTTAATTTACATGGGGTCACGATTCATTTCAATACAATACAAAACAGATTATAGCGCACACATGCAAAAATGACATTTATCCTGCAAGGCTAGTTAAAAACACCTGAACATATTCAAAAATACGGGGGTTTGGTCACACTATATAGTCATATAGTGCTAAGCCCACTTACTGCGACAAAGTACCCCGAATTAGTGGGTCCTACCCTAGTAATAGAATGAAAGAACCTGGGTCTCAACCATGGGAGATATACTCCTCTATGTGGGAGAACTGAAGGGTTTCTTCCTATACACTGGTGGCCACTAATGTGAGGTAATGAAGAGGGGGAGGGGTGCTCCAGCCAAGAGACCTGGTCAGGGTCTATACAAAATACAAAAAGATACTTGGTGGGCACACCCTAAAAATGCTATACATCTAAGCTGGTGCTGCTATAAGACCAAATACAGTACAAAACAGATTATAGCGCACACATGCAAAAATGACATTTATCCTGCAAGGCTAGTTAAAAACACCTGAACATATTCAAAAATACGGGGGTTTGGTCACACTATATAGTCATATAGTGCTAAGCCCACTTACTGCGACAAAGTACCCCGAATTAGTGGGTCCTACCCTAGTAATAGAATGAAAGAACCTGGGTCTCAACCATGGGAGATATACTCCTCTATGTGGGAGAACTGAAGGGTTTCTTCCTATACACTGGTGGCCACTAATGTGAGGTAATGAAGAGGGGGAGGGGTGCTCCAGCCAAGAGACCTGGTCAGGGTCTATACAAAATACAAAAAGATACTTGGTGGGCACACCCTAAAAATGCTATACATCTAAGCTGGTGCTGCTATAAGACCAAATACAGTACAAAACAGATTATAGCGCACACATGCAAAAATGTCATTTCAATACAACACGCCCACTACAAGCCTACTTTGAATTAGGTGGGCTTACACCGGCCCATTTACGCTACACCACCGTAACTTAGGGAGCAAGTGCTTTGTGAATACTGTACTTGCCTCTCTAGGTTACATTGGCGTAGCGCATATGAGATGCGCTACGCCCGCACAGAGATATGCCGATCTCTGTGAATCTGGCCCACTGTGTTTGTGTATATACACTTCTGCTCAAAAGTTTGCATACCCTGGCAGAAATTGTGAAATTTGGGCATTACTATTGAAAATATGACTGATCATGCCAAAAATCTGTGTTTTATTTAACCTGCCTACAGATATTCCCGAGTCTGGCTCAGGGTGAATTTTACATACCAAAAGTGGTAACCCCCGAGCCAGACTCGGGATCGCATTGCAGGGGAAGTTACTTACCTTGTCCCTGGATCCTGCTATGTGTCCCCGCTGTGTGTGCGAGCTGTCATCTCGCTCGATTCACACACTGGTGACTGCCGAGTGCCGCCGAGCTCCGTTCCCGAGCGCCGCCAAATTCCAAAAAGTAAAAACACAGTATAGATACAGTATACTGTAATATTACTGATTACATTACTGTATAAAATAAATACACATCTCCTTTGTCCCTAGTGGTTTGTCCAGTTTCCTGCATGCAGTTTTATATTTTAAAAACTGTTCTTTCTGCCTGGAAACTGGAGATTGTCCATAGCAACCAAAAAGTATCCGTTTATGTCAAAAGTGGTTTTAGACCAGCTAGAAAACAGCAATAATAAATTAGAATCCCTTGCAGAATTGAGCGATAGTGATTTGTAGGGAAATTCATCATCAAACACTGAAAGTAATGACAGCGATAATTCTGCAACTAAGCAAATTTCAGTGTTTTTGATTTGATTACATTATTGAATAATTTTTATTATAATTACATTATTATTTGTTATAATTATTTATAGTTATTTATTATATTATAATTTATGATTTTGTGTTTCAAACTTTATCAAACCCGGGATATCTACTAGACTCTTGTTTGGACAGATTTAAGTGTGTTATTCCTAAGAATTACAGGCCTACAATATATAACGCCAAATTTCCATGTAAAATAATGGTACCGTTTTCAGCACCAAAAATCTGAAAGAATGATACCGTCAGGGAGGTTAAGGATAGTGATCACATGAAGCCATTTATTATCACATAGTTTTTTGGATCCTTTTTAAATCACAAAAAACTGAAATCACCCAAATGGCCTTGATCAAAAGTTTACACACACTGGAATGTTTGCCCTGGTACAGACACAGAAGGTGGCACACACAGACTAAAATGGCAATTGAAGGTTAATTTCTCACATTTGTAGGTTTTTAAATCACAATTAGTGTCTGTGTATGATTAGTCAATGAGTTTGTTAGCTCTTGCTTGGATGCCCTAAGCAGACTAGACACTGAGCCATGAGGAGATAGAAAAGAACAGTCAAAAGACCTGCGTAACAAAGTAATAGAACTTTATAAAGATGGAAAAGGATATAAAAAGATATCCAAAGCCTTGAATATGCCAGTCAGTACTGTTTAATCCCTTACTAAGAAGTGGAAAATTCAGGGCTCTTTTGATACCAAACCAAGGTAAGGTTGACCAAAAAAGATTGCAGCCACAACTGGCGGAAGAATTGTCCAGAATACAAAACAAAACCACAGGTAACTGCAGGAGAAATACAGGCTGCTCTTCAAAAAGACGGTGGTTGTTTTTAAGGAGCACAATTCAACGATGCTTGAACAAAAAAGAGCTGCATGGTTAAGCTGCGCCAATGCCACAAAAAAGCCAATGAGGCATGTCAAGGTGGTGTTGGGCATTTTGTAACCAGGCTTTTTTGTGGAGCTTGTGCAGTAAAGGCTTCTTTCTGGCAACTTGACCATGCAGCTCTTTTTTGTTCAAGTATCATCGTACTGTGCTCCTTAACTGCTTGCCGACCAGTTTTACGGCGGGAGGTCGGCTCTGCTGAGTAGATCTACGCCATCTCTCCCAGCAGCCAATAGGGGCATGCGCGCCACCGGAGGCCCCCCCCCGCTCGCGGCAGTCGCAATGTAAACACACAGCTCCCGGTCCTGTCAGGGGGAGAAATGCCTGATTGTCTGTACATACAATGTATGAACAGCGATCAGTCATTTCCCCTAGTGAGTCCACCCCCCTACAGTTAGAACACACCCAGGGAACATACTTAACCCCTTCCCCGCCCCCTAGTGTTAACTCCTTCCCTGCCAGTGGCATTTTTATAGTAATCAATGCATTTTTAAAGCACTGATCACTATAAAAATGCCAATGGTCCCAAAAATGTGTCAAAAGTGTCCGAAGTGTCTGCCATAATGTCGCAGTACCGAAAGAAATCGCTGATCGCCGCCATTACTATTTAAAGAAAAATATTATTAAAAATGCCATAAAACGACCCCCTATTTTGTAAATGCTATAACTTTTGCGCAAACCAATCAATAAACGCTTATTTCTATTTCTTTTGACGAAAAATATGCAGAAGAATACGTATCGGCCTAAACTGAGGAAAAAATTTTTTTTTTATATATTTTTGGGGGATATTTAATATGGTAAAAAGTAAAAAATGTTCATTTTTTTTTTTCAAAATTGTCGCTCTATTTTTGTTTATAGCGCAAAAACTAAAAACCGCAGAGGTGATCAAATAATACCAAAAGAAAGCTCTATTTGTGGGAAAAAAATGACGCCAATTTTGTTTGGGAGCCACGTCGCACGACCGCGCAATTGTCAGTTAAAGCGACGCAGTGCCGAATCGCAAAAAGTGCTCTGGTCTTTGACCAGCAATATGGTCCGGGGCTTAAGTGGTTAAAAACAACCACACCACATTTTTCCAGAGCAACCTATATGTTTCCTAAGGTGACTTGTGGGTATTTCTTTGTATCCCAAACAATTCCTGTGGCAGTTGTGGCTGAAATAATTCTTGATCTACCTGATCTTGGCTTGGTAAGAGATCCCCAAATTTTCCACTTCTTATTAAATGATTGAGGTACATTTTTTAAGTGTAGCTCCAGCCAAAATATCAATTTAAGCTTTTTGGATAGCATAGGGAAGGGTTATCACTCCGTAACATTTGTTTTGCTGTCTGCACCCCTGTTTAGAAGATTTCACCTCACTTTCTGTCCCAATAACAATTGGATTTTGTGATAAAGCATCAGTGGGGAGACACCTTTTTCCCATATTAACTCTTACAGGAGAGAATTTCCCTTCCTAGGGGTAGATTTCCTCTTCCTATTATCTCCCTCCGTTTGCAAGTAGGAGTCATTTGTAAGTCAGATGTTTGAAAGAGGGCTTTTTTTCTCAGTGAATAGGGGCAGGAACTCCCTACTTCTGAGTCACCTGTTGTGTCCACCCCCTACCCACCTCTGAGCACCATTCGTTGGTTCCACCCCCTACCCACCTCTGAGCACCATTCTTTGGTTCCACTCCCAACCACCTCCGAGCACCGTTCCTTGGTTCCACTCCCTACCCACCTCCGAGCACCATTTCTTGGTTCCACTCCCTACCCACCTCTGAGCACCATTCCTTGGTTCCACTTCCTACCCACCTCTGAGCACCATTTCTTGGTTCCACTCCCTACCCACCTCTGAGCGCCATTCCTTGGTTCCACTCCCTACCAACCTCCGAGCACCATTCCTTGGTTCCACTCCCTACCCACCTCTGAGCACCATTCCTTGGTTCCACCCCCTACCCACCTCTCAGTAATGGATACAGAACCATGTATCAATTTGTGGTGCTAAGTAATTTGTATACAGTATGATAGGAAGTAAAATAGAGCCCCTGTAGCCAGCAACAATGGAGCTCCCCCAGCAACAATAGACTTTGAACAGCTAGCAACAATAGACCCCTCCCTCAACAGTTGCTGTCTCCCAGCAATGATTGTCTCCCAGTAGCCCCCCCAGCAACAATAGATCCCCTACAGTGACAGCTGACCTCCCCTGTAAAAATATATCCCCTCCAGCAACAATAGATCTCCCAGCAGCCAGCATTAATAGACCCTCCAGTACAGTAGAGCTGGAGGTGCCCGAACTGCGTTCCCCCGTGTTCCTGCTGAAAAAAAACCCTGTGTGTGTATATATATATATATATATATATATATATATATATATATATATATATATATATATATATATATATAGCACTACCCCCGAAGGAGCTGCTGGTTTGTTTTGGGCGGCATGTTACCTCGTGTTTCTATGATGTCTAGGGGTGATTGGTGAAAGTTGTAGTCCCCAATGGATAGTCAGGCCCCTATCGGAGCACCAGCCTCTCTTGGTACTCCTCAGGCAGACTCTCCACCATACGGCCTCCTCCAACTGGACGAACGACCCAGGACCTTCTTAGGTGGGACCCAGTCGATTACTGAGTCCCCAAGCGGCAGATGAATTGCTCAGGGCCAACGTGGTCCCGAAGCCAGGATCCTTGCATTGCACGCGCAAGCCCCCGGCCCGGGAGGGCATTTGCCAGGGCGGCGTGAAGTGGCTACGCCAAAGGTGGGCGCCATATGAGGAGAGACCCAGGAAGATGCCGTCTGCCTCATAAATACTCTCTCCCAGCATGCACCACAAGGCCAAACCCTCCTGATAGGCTGCTGGGCAAGAGCACCCAATCCTTGACTCCACTGCTGCCACCTGCCGACCTGGGGTGAGATCAGCACCCCGGATAGAGCAGAATGGACCTACAGCACAGCCAAAGCTGAGACAGAGACCCAAATTTAAACAGATCAAAATGGTCAGAGCTAACTAACCCTCTGACCCCCTCTAAATTTAACAAAGCACCGGTACTGGAAAGTGATCAGGCGCTACATATATACAAAACCTGGATGTATATATATATATATATATATATATATACTAAATACACTGCAGCTGAGCTAACCGAATTGCCTGCCTGCTCAAACTAAATGAAATGAGACTCTCTCTGTCTCTCTCTCAACAACGCCACCAACACACTACTACACGTGGACCTGACCCCCTGAGCCATAATTGGCCAAAGGCACACTGCCTTTGGCCAATTATTGCTCTCTTTGCTGATGGTGCTGTGATTGGCCAAAGCATGCGGGTCATAGTGCATGCTTGGCCAATCATCAGCCAGCAATAAACTACGATGACACAATGCATTATGGGGCGTGACGCGCCGCTATAATTTGGTGCGAACGCCCCATAATGTTCAAAATTCAGCAAACGATTGAACAGCCGATATTCAAGTCAAACTCATGTTCGACTCGAACAGAAAGCTCATCTCTAACTGAGATATACGAACCGCTGAGGGTGTCAATGTAAAGTTAATGACACCCCCAGATTGGTTTGCAGATTGCAGTGCGAACTGTCAAATGGTGCAGGATATGGATCGCATATGTGTAAACACCCATGCGATCTGATTCCAGTGCGGACCAAAAAAGGGTCTAGACCATTTTGGTGCAAATTTTAACCATACAGCAATGTGGTGCGAATCACATGCGATGTCTGTCATTGTACAAGTGTGAACCCAGCCCTACTCAAAATATTGGCATACTGTCTCTTTAAGACTTGCAAGACAATACACTTCTCCATGCAGACTTTACTACAATCACATCAGCTGCTGAACACCACAGCAGAACACACAGGCCCAGATTCACAAAGGAGTTACGACGGCGTATCTTCAGATACGCCATCGTAACTCTGAGTCGCAGGGTCGTATCTATGCGCCTGATTCAAAGAATCAGTTACGCATAGATTTCCCTAAGATCCGACCGGCGTAAGTCTCTTACACCATCGTATCTTAGGCTGCATATTTACGATGGCCGCTAGGTGGCACTTCTGTAGATTTCCGCATCGAATATGCGAATTAGTAGATACGGCGATTCACAAACGTACGTCCGCCCGGCGCATTTTTTTACGTCGTTTACGTTAGGCTTTTTCCGGCGTAAAGTTACCCCTGGGTCTATGAAAATTGAAAATTTTACGTCGTTTGCGTAAGTCGTTCGCGTATAGGGCTGTACGTAAATTACGTTCACGTCTAAAGTAATTTGCGGCGTAATTTCGAGCATGCGCACTGGGATTCTTTCACGAACGGCGCATGCGCCGTTCGTAAAAAACTTCAAATACGTGGGGTCACAATTAATTTCAATAAAACACGCCCACATCATCCACATTTGAATTACGCGGGCTTACGCCGGAGCACATACGTTACGCCGCCGTAACTTAGGGCGCAAGTTCTTTCAGAATACGGAACTTGCACCCTAATTTACGGCGGCGTAACGTATCTGAGATACGTTACACCGGCAGAAAGAAACGCAGAGCTACGTGAATCCGGGCCATTGTCTCTGGCAATTCACGATTTTTGCAATGCGTGGATCTGGAACTCTACCAAATTTTGCAAGCATTCCTCCACCAATTGTGACAAGTTGGGGAATTTTTAGCTCAAAAGGTAGCATCAAACAGTGAGTTTACTCTACGGCAGAAGTATATTTTAGGGCTTTTTCTGCCCAATTTCATTTAAAAGTAACACAAAAGTTCATACAGGTTTCTCCTCTCAAACAGGGAGTTCTCACCATCAATATGAACAAACAAACATTGAGGCCCCATACACACCATAGAATCTATCCGCAGATAAATCCCATCAAATGGGTTTCTGCGGATAGATCCTATGGTGTGTACACTCCGTCGGATATCTATCCGCAGATAAATCTCCCCTGGAATGGATTTCCAGCAGATAAATATTTGTCGACATGCACAGAATATCTATCTGCTGGAATCCATTCCAACGGATGGATCCGCTCGTCTGTACAGACTTACCGGATCCATCCGTCCAAAGGGATTCCCCGCACGCGCCGTAATGAATAGACGCATGCGTGGAATTCCTTATATGACAGTGTCGCGCCCGTCGCCGCGTCATAATAGCGGCGACGGCGCGACACGTCATCGGCAGAGGATTTCAGCGCGGATTTCAATGCGATGGTGTGTACACGCCATCGCATTGAAATCCTCTGAAATCTTAGAGAGGATTTATCCGCGGATACGGTCCGCTGAACCGTATCTGCGGATAAATTCTATCGTGTGTATGGGGCCTGAGTCTCCTGGCTCTCTTGCAGCTTTACTGTTCCGCGTAGTACCTCTTGGTCCTCCTGACCATTAGTGGGTTTTGTTCCTCCTTAACATCAAACACATCCCAGTGTTCCATGTACAGATGCTGTTCCTCATCTTTCCTTGCAGCTTCCCAGCTGCTCTGTCCCTCATGGACTCTCCCTCAGGCTAAGGGCTTTGTCTCTTCTGACCTGGACAGTATGGTGCATATGATCACCTCTCACATCTCCCTTCACACACTGACCCCCTCGGGAGCTCTAACTCTGGCTCTCATATGAAGCCAGAACACACCTGTGCCATTAGTGTGCTTGCATCATACAAAATCTAGTGTAAACCACCATATTAAACAGTGGCACGGGCTCGCCCTATTATAATATATATGCAGGAATATATTGTAAGTGCAACGAAAAGGAATTGTCTATCATCGTGACCATCCAAATCTCATCAGTTTGAAATGTGTGGTTCACACATACATACATGCATGGACAAATGTGAAGAATAAAATGGACACAACTAAAACACATCATCTTTTACATGCACTTAAGGTAGCATAATGGAATGTGGCAAAAATGGAAATTAAAGAGCCACACTACTACAATTTCCATATGTGACTTTATTACAAAAAACTCAGGGGGACAATCTGAAGAGTGAGTGAGTCGTCTCATTAGGAGCATGCCCTGATGTTGACAGGCATGCATACAAGCACTTGGGGGCCATACAAACTACTGAGGAACATTTTGAGTTGTTGCAATGAAATTTCAGCAAAATGGACTAGTTTACTGCATAATTTTTTCAGTTTGATTTTCGGGGTGTCTTTGAATTCAGCCCTCTGTAGGTGGCTAATTTTCATTTCCATCAAATGATGTGCCATCCTTTCATTCCTAACACATTACCCAGTCCATATCAGTATAGATATGCAGCATGATTTTTGCCCGTTGAGATCTGATATGTTTTCAAAGTGTTCCTAAAAAAAATTTGAGCCGTGTGTGTGTATGTGTGTGTGTGTATATATATATATATATATATATATATATATATAGTGAGAGTCCCTATGCAAATTGACACAGAGTCTGCATTTCAGCGGACTGCAGAACTACACGGCATAGCTTTGAAGCGGAGAAAACAGTTTTGGCAGCTTTCTCCGGGTTTTGCACACAGCCCATATAATGAGGAACTGGTCAGAACAGAGAGTGGAGGAAGGTGGAGTGTGTGTAGCTGGCTGCTATTTCAAGACACTGTGTGTGGGGAGCTGTCTGTCCTGTGGAAGACTACATCTCTGGTGAGGGGACTTCGTGCCTGACGGACTGGGGGGCTGGTAGACCTGAGGTGTCTAGCGAGTCCAGGGGGGGGCTGGAGGAAGTCCTGAAGTCTGGGAGACAGTGGGCTGGAGAATCCTGTTGAGGCCAGGTTTAACAGGTAACAGCCTGGCAAAGTAAGCCTAGGAGCCAGGAGGCTTGGTATTTTTGATTATATGAACTGTACTGGAGACTACCCCTGCGTGGGAAATCCTATGTGTGAACTGTTATTTGATTTCCTTTTAATAAAAATGGGCTGCCATGCCCTCAAACCTGACAACCGACTGCTGTGTACTCGCTAAAAAACGCATTTACCACTTGAGTTAAACACCCCAATATCACATATCATATATGTGTGTGTATGTAGCGCTACCCCCTCAGGAGCCGCTGATTGTTTTGGGATTGGCGTATTGAGTTACCTCTATGTGTTGTCTAGGGGTGAAGGTAGTTAGTAGAGCAATAAGCGAATATCCAACTCGTAGATAAGGTTTTCTGAATGCTTTATTTCTTGGCTCAACACGACAAACATCAACTTGAGGTAGATAGAAAAGGTTGAAGTAAAGAACTTTGCGGTATCAGGCTTGGATGAAAGGAAAGCAATCCTGCTCTCAGTAACAGTACAGTTTGTCCCCACTCCAGCCAGAGTGGGCGAAGTGTCCCCGGACAGACCCCTGCCACAGGCCTGGCAGCCGGAGCGTCACTTTAAGGTTACTGGGAGGAACAGGTCTCTGCCACAGACCTGGCTCTGGATTTTGAATTAAGATGCCAGATGAGGCCTCTGCCACAGGCTCAACGCTGACAATGTGAACAGCAGAGCGAATCCTCCCAATGAATTACATTAGGGTCACCGGTTGACAGTTAAAGTGTACCTGTCAGTGTCCCGGTCACCAGATCCCCGATGGTTCGTTTAAGTCTCTTAGACAACCTGCCTCCGGGTTCTCCTTGAGCCGATTCCCCACCGCACAGCACGTAGCTTAGGATCTCTTCAGTAGAGCTGGGGACCCAGTAAGTAACTGGGGCCCCCGGTAGCATCAGTTCCTCCAGGCCATGAGGGCTCAGAGTCAGGAACTCTGTGTTGCGCGCGACCCCAGGCCAGGTAGGCCATAGTGGTGGGGCCCGCAATGTGCGCACACCCTAAAGGTGGGTACCGCACCTGGAACCAGGAACCCGCGAAGAACCAAGAACAACGGCTTTCGCCACAGAAATACTCCTCCCCAGCATGCCCCGCGAGGGAAAACTCCTCTAATTGGCTGCTAGGAAGAAGCGGCTCCTCCTGGACCTCTCTGGTGCCACCTGCCGCAAAGGGATGGTACCGCATCCCTAGAACGCAGTCTGACCCACAGAACAATCCAGATTTGGCGACAGACAAATTTAACATAATCAAGAATGAGAGCAACTTACCTCTCTCATTCTCCAATTAACTTTAGCGTAGTGCCTTTACTGAAAGTAAGGGGGCGCTACACACACACACATATATATATATATATATATATATATATATATATATTAGTGCTGTCAAGCGATTAAAATTTTTAATCGCGATTAATCGCATTAATGTCATAGTTAACTCACGATTAATCGCGCCAAAAAAAATTTTTTTGTTTTCTTATTTATTTTTTATTTTTTTATAATATTAAATTGTGTTTTTTTAATTTTTTTACATTTTGATCACTTTTATTGCTGTCACAAGGAATGTAAACATCCCTTGTGACAGCAATAGGTGGTGACAGGTACTCTTTATGGAGGGATCGGGGGTCTAAAAGACCTCCGAGCCCTCCTTTGCACTTCAAAGTATTCAGATCGCCGAAAACGGCGATTCTGAATACTGTGTAGTTTTTTAAATCCGGCGCCATTGGCAGCCAAGAAACCCGGAAGTGACGTCATGACGTCGCTTCCGTGGTTTCAATGCGGAGACTGAATCAAAGCCGCTTACGGCTTAGTGTCAGTCTCCGCCTGGACACAGAAGGCGCCGGATGGAGGATCGGGTCTCCCGGTGGGACGGGAGGCCCGGTCAGAGCGGCGAAAGGCGGCGGGAGGGGGGGGATGTCCCCTCCCGCTCCTCCGGCATAACAACCGAGCGGCTTTTAGCCGCATCGGTTGTTATGTTTGGATAGCCGATCGCACGCTCTAAACAACGGTACCGGGATGATGCCTGCGGCTGCAGGCATCATCCCGGTATAACCCCCGAACGCCGCCTCGTTAATCGCGCGACAAAAAAATTGACGGCGTTAACGTGGGTTTGCGTTAACGCCGTTAATAGCGCGTTTAACTGACAGCACTAATATATATATATATATATATATATATATATATATATATATATATATATATATATAATCCACAGTATGTCACAAAAGTGAGTACACCCCTTACATTTTTGTAAAGATTTGTTCTGAGTTTAACCTGTTCTGTTAAACTGCTGTATGGTCTTGACCACCATGCTGCAGCTCAGTTTCAGGGTCTTGGCAATCTTCTTATAGCCTAGGCCATCTTTATGTAGAGAAACAATTCTTTTTTTCAGATGCTCAGAGAGTTCTTTGCCATGAGGTACCATGTTGAACTTCCAGTGACTTCTAAATTTAACACACCTGCTCCCCATTCACACCTGAGACCTTGTAACACTAACAAGTCACATGACACCGGGGAGGGAAAATGGTTAATTGGGCCCAATTTGGACATTTTCACTTCCGGGTGTACTCACTTTTGTTGACAGCGGTTTAGACATTAATGGCTGTGTGTTGAGTTTTTTTGAGGGGACAGCAAGAGATAGCAGCGCAGCGCCATTGGCTCCCACTGCTGTCAATCAAATTCAGTCAGCTAATGAGGAGTAAATGGGGGCAGGGCTGTGGCTCAGCTCAGGTGCTGCCATAGCAAGCTGCTTGCTGTGGGGGTACTCAACAGGAGAGAGGGGCCAGGAGTGTCGAAGAGGGAGCTGAGAAGAGGAGGATCTGGGCTGCTCTGTGCAAAACCAACTGCACAAGCTGGTAAAAACTTTTTTCTTCTTATGATTATACTTGGTGTTTTGCATACTATCAAACTTTTAAAATGGTTGATCACACCAAAGGGTTATGGAGGGAATATATATGATCAAAACAAGGGTGTTATGATTAACCACTTCCTTACTGGGCACTTAAACCCCTTCCTGACCAGAGGACTTTTTGCGATTCGGCACTGCGTCGCTTTAACTGACAATTGCGCGGTCGTGCGACGTGGCTCGAAAACAAAATTAACGTCCTTTTTTCCCCACAAATAGAGCTTTCTTTTGGTGGTATTTGATCACCTCTGCGGTTTTTATTTTTTGCGCTATAAACAAAAATAGAGCGACAATTTTGAAAAAAAAAAAATATTTTTACTTGTTGCTATAATAAATAGCTCAATTTTTTTTTTTTTACGTTTTTTTTTATCCTCAGTCTAGGCCGATACGTATTCTACATATTTTTAGTAAAAAAAAAAAAAAAAAATCGCAATAAGCGACTGGTTTGCGCAAAAGTTATAGCGCCTACAAAATAAGGGACAGAATTATTATTATTTTTTTTTTTTACTAGAAATGGCGGCGATCTGCGATTTTTATTGGGACTGCGACGTTATGGCGGACACATCGGACACTTTTGACACGTTTTTGGCGCCATTCACATTTATACTGCAATCAGTGCTATAAATATGCACTAATTACTGTATAAATTTTTTTTTTACTAGAAATGGCGGCGATCTGCGATTTTTATTGGGACTGCAACGTTATGGCGGACACATCGGACACTTTTGACACATTTTTGGCGCCATTCACATTTATACTGCAATCAGTGCTATAAATATGCACTAATTACTGTATAAATTTTTTTTTTTACTAGAAATGGCGGCGATCTGCGATTTTTATTGGGACTGCGACGTTATGGCGGACACATCGGACACTTTTGACACATTTTTGGCGCCATTCACATTTATACTGCAATCAGTGCTATAAATATGCACTAATTACTGTATAAATGTGACTGGCAGGGAAGGGGTTAACACTAGGGGGTGAGGAAGGGGTTAAATGTGTATCCTAATTAGTGTTCTAACTGTGGGGGAAGGGGGGTGACTGGGGGGGGTGACCGATCTGTGTCTCTATGTACAAGAGACACAGATCCGTCTCCTCTCTCCCCTGACAGCACCGCTGTCTGCGAGAGCCGGGAATGAGAGATGATCTCATATGTAAACATATGAGATCATCTCTCATTGGCCGCACAGATCGCCTAGCAAACGGCCACTCCGATTGGCCGTTCACGGCGATCTGTGACTGGCTGTGTCCAAGGGACACGGCCAGCACAGCAGTTCCCCGCTGCGCGCTCGGGAGCGCGCGCGGGGAACGCGAAAAGGGGCGGCCGTAAAAACACGGCCTCCCAGAGAAGTAGAGCCACCCGGCGGCCGTATATAGTCGTACGGCCGTCGGGAAGTGGTTAAGTACCACAGTGTGAAACACATCAAGGCATTCTATGACCACTGCCAACACTTTTAATTAAATCTTCAGTAAACCTCCGAGATCCTGGATGCCATCACATAGACCCTTCTCTTTATTGTTTTATACCTATTAACATAACAGCCCCACTAAAAATATTTGAGTGGAGTACTCCTTTAACCCCTTCCTTACCAGGCCATTATAAAATGACACCGGCAGGAACCCTCCCTCCCTCCGGGTGGACGTCATACGACATCCTTGCTTCTCGGCGATCTAGGGAGTGCGCTCGCGCCCATGGCACCGCTTGCGACCCGGTGCGCGTGCCCAGCAGCCGCGATGTCCGCCGGGCACCAGCGATTGCCGGCGATCACGGCAGGAGTGTGGATCTGTGTGTGTAAACACACAGATCCACCTCCTTTCAGAGGTGAGGAGACTGATGTGTATTCCCAGTACAGGGGAACACACATCGGTCTCCTCCCCTTGTGAGTCCCCCTCCCCATATCCCTGCCCTACAGTAAGAATCACTCCCAGGGAACATATTAACTCCTTCAGTGCCCCCTAGTGTTAAACCCTTCCCTGCCAGTCACATTTACACCGTAATCAGTAGTGTTGCTCACGAATATTCGTATTGCGAATATTCGGCTCGAATATGGCATATTCGAGTATTCGCGATATATTTCGAATTTCGCGGTGAATATTCGCAATTCCGAATATTCGCATTTTTTCAATTTTATTTTTAAAACAGATCACATCCTATCAACGTCTAAAAGCATTGCTGGTATGATTAGAGACCCTGGGCCGAGTAGCTAAGCTGAGGCGATCCTTTTATGTTGCCGAATATAAAAAAAAAAAAAAATTGCGAATTTTCGCTAATGCGAAAATTATTGGGAATTTACGATAACTGTGGTAGGAGAACTCTGATTGTCTCTGATGCAAAAGGGGGGGGGGCTTTGTGTATGTTTCTGTTATGAATATTTGTATGTTTGATATTATTTTTTTTGTAAGAAGGAAAAAATTGCGCATACCTTAAAAAAAGGGGAGAATACAGCAGCAACTCAAAAATGTTATACAACATAAATTAATACAAGACAGAAAATGGAGTCGCTCTACAAGAATAAAAAATATGTCTAGTGACAAGACATGTGGGCAAATTATAAAATAAGCAAGCGCAAATAACTTGTGAAATACACAGTGAAACAAATATATAAAGAAATATAGTCCCAATAATAGAAAAATAATCTTTCATAAAAATGTCTTTGATATGTGAAGTGAAAAAAAGTCCAAAGCATGCAGCATGAACGTGTTCAATCTTCAAGGTGTTTGATTGACAAACGGCTGTGACAGATGGATAGAGTAAAGAATCACCACCAATGCAAAACACTTTTTATTTTCTATTGTAAAATATCAAGAATATTCTGAGCCAATCAGAGTGCTCCTTCCGCATTTGCCGAATATTCGCAATTATTTTGTATTGTAAAATATCAAGAATATTCTGAGCCAATCAGAGTGCTCGTTTCGCATTTGCCGAATATTCGCAATTATTTTGTATTGTAAAATATCAAGAATATTCTGAGCCAATCAGAGTGCTCGTTTCGCATTTGCCGAATATTCGCAATTATTTTGTATTGTAAAATATCTAGAATATTCTGAGCCAATCAGAGTGCTCCTTCCGCATTTGCCGAATATTCGCAATTATTTTGTATTGTAAAATATCAAGAATATTCTGAGCCAATCAGAGTGCTCCTTCCGCATTTGCCGAATATTCGCAATTATTTTGTATTGTAAAATATCAAGAATATTCTGAGCCAATCAGAGTGCTCCTTTCGCATTTGCCGAATATTCGCAATTATTTTGTATTGTAAAATATCACGAATATTCTGAGCCAATCAGAGTGCTCCTACCGCAGTTATCGAAATTTCGCAATTATTTTCGCATTCGCAACAGCGAAAATTCGCAATCATTTCATTTCGATAAAATATCACGAATATTCGAATTTAGCGAATATATCTCGAATATTCTACTATATATTCGAGATATATCGCGAAATCGAATATGGCGTATTCTGCTCAACACTAGTAATCAGTGCAGTTTTATAGCACTAATCGCTGTATAAATGTGAATGGTCCCAAAAATGTGTCAAAAGTGTCCGATATGTCCGCAATGTCACGGTCACAATAAAAATTGCAGATCGCCGCCATTACTAGTAAAAAAAAATAATAAATAAAAATGCCATAAATCTATCCCCTATTTTGTAGACGCTATAACTTTTGCGCAAACCAATCAATATACGCTTATTGCGATTTTTTTTGTTACCAAAAAAATGTAGAAGAATACGTATCGGTCTAAACTGAGGAAAAAAATAAATTGTGATATTTATTAAATCAAAAAGTAAAAAATATTGGGCCAGATTCAGAAAGAGATACGACGGCGTATCTCCTGATACGCCGTTTTATCTCTGAATGCGCTCGGTCGTATCTATGCGCCTGATTCAGAGAATCAGTTACGCATAGATATCCCTAAGATCCGACAGGTGTAAGTCTTACACCGTCGTATCTTAGGGTGCATATTTACGCTGGCCGCTAGGTTGCGCTTCCGTCGATTTCAGCGAGGAATATGCAAATTAGGTAGATACGCCGATTCACAAACGTACGTCCGCCCGGCACATTTTTTTTCGTTAGGCTTTTTCCGGCGTATAGTTACCCCTGGGTCTATGAGGCGCAGCCAATGTTAAGTATGGCCGTCGTTCCCGCGACGAAATTTGAATTTTTTACGTCGTTTGCGAATAGGGCTGGACGTAATTTACGTTCACGTCAAAACCAATGACGTCCTTGCGACGTCATTTGGAGCAATGCACACTGGGATATTTTATGGACGGCACATGCGCCGTTCAACAAAAACGTCAAAAACGCGGGGTCAAGTAAAATTTTAATAAAACACGCCCCCAACATCCCCATTTGAATTACGCGGGCTTATGCCACCACACATACGTTACGCCGCCGTAACTATGGGCGCAAGTTCTTTCTGAATACGTAACGTATCGGAGATACGTTACGCCAGCAGAAAGATCAGCTGATCTTTCTGAATCTGGCCCATTGTGTTTTTTTTTTTAATTGTCGCTCTTCTTTTGTTTATAGTGCAAAAAATAAAAACTGCAGAGATGATCAAATACCACCAAACGAAAGCTCTATTTGTGGGGGGGACATAGATTTAATTTGGGTAAAGTGTTGCATGACCGCGCAATTTTCATTCAAAGTGCAACAGCGCTGAAAACTAAAAATTGGTCTGGGCAGGAAGGGGGTAAAAATGCCCTCTATGGAAGTGGGTTAAAGGACAACTCTAATCTAAACTTTTTAGTTTCTTATAATTTTTTTTTTTTAAAAACTCTCAAATCCGTGGCTTTCCCTACCCAAAAACTAGAATATTTTATTACTGGAAGTCTGTAGGAAGCATGATATGTTCATACTTGCCACACGCAGCTTGTATTTGCATTCTTCTATATCTGCATGATTATTAGGGGCAATATTATTATTATTATTATAGGTAATATTCCATAAAACATATATACATGTATTTACGTTTTTATATATACTGTATATGTAAATGTATATACACCAATGATGGCATATATTAAATAAATTGTATATTCAATTTATATATATATATATATATATATATATATATATATATATATATATATATATATATATATATATATATATATATAAATATATATAGATATATATATATATATTATATATATATATATATATACACACATACACACACACACACTGTATAGATCAGTGTATACATATAAATAATATATTAATATTATGTTGTTATATATACATATTATTCTTATATTATTATATATTATTCATATATTCTTACATAATATTTGTTTATCTGTTTATTTATCCTCAGCCTGCGCTGTTGTATATCATTAGACTGTTAATCAATACATCAAAGTACCAAAATCTTCATGTATTACAGTGAACATATTAGTGGTTCACAAAAACAATGTATTGATAACACTGGGAGCAGTCATCGCATACAATGGCTCTGTGCTGCCCTCTAGTGAAAATGTCATTGTATTGAAAACTTGGGAACTATAAGGAATGTTTTTTCACTTGCTTTATTCTGACATTAAATTCATTGGGGTAGATCCACAAAAGAATTGCACCGGCGTATCTCTTGATATGCCGCGTAATTTCAAATTTTGCACGTCGTATCTTTGTTTTGTATCTACAAAACAAGATACAACGGCATCTCGGATGGATCCGACAGGCGTACGTCTTAGGCCTTGTACTCACGACCGGATCTGTGCGCTGGAAACTGTCTGCCCGACAGTTTCCGGCGTACAAGGCTGATTTGTGTTTTGTTCCGCTGGCGTGTACACACCAGCGGACCAAATTCCCGTCGTACCGGAACGCGTGCACGTAAACTACGTACGACGTCACTATAAAGGGGAAGACCAAAGTTAATGGCGCCGCCCTCTGTTCCTCTTTTGCTAGTTACGTGTTTGCTCGTGTTAGTGAAGGTTTGGTTAGAGCTGATTCGCGCTTCTCGGTCTCCAGGCTTTGACAGCGTGTATTCACGGGTTCAGTGCGTGTGCTTGCGGTAACGTAGTTGTCATTCGGCTATAGGCAAGCAGGTTGTTTCTGCTTTAGCAGTTGCATCCTGTGCGCTCGTATCTGTTTGTCACGCGTTTGTCGCAGGTAGTGCTGGATTTGCGAGTGCTTTCTGTTTCAGTGTGTTCTTGACTGACCAGCCGGCCGGTTTGAAGCCATGATGGAGCAGCAGCGTCAATTTTCGCGAGTTGGTGCTGTTTATGGGATGGCTGCTGGATATGTTCATTTGTCCAGTACTTTGGCCAGAAACAGGGGGCGGAGGCGTTTCTGGACCAAGAATTGGTTGCGCCAGCGTGACCAGTTCTCACATATGCCTCTGCTTAGGGAACTCCAGGAGAATAATCCTAATGACTTTAGGAATTTTCTCCGCATGACGGACCCCGTATTCAACCGTCTGCTGGATCTTCTGTCCCCCTATATCACGAGGCAGGACACTGTGATGCGCCAAGCCATCACGGCCGAGCAGAGGCTTATTGCCACGTTGCGGTACCTGGCGACTGGGAGGAGCCTGCAGGACCTCAAGTTCTCGACAGGCATCTCTCCGCAGGCGCTTGGGGTCATCATACCGGACACGTGTGCTGCCATCATCAAAGTTATGCATGAGGAGTATATTAAGGTAAGTTTCCTGGCTCTAATAATGTGGCCAACTAACTTTATTTTTATTTTCCCAGATATGCTGTGTGTTTAACTAACGTTACCTTTTCTCCCTATGCATGTTGATATCAGCTTTACATGTTTTATTCTTGGCCTACCTGCATATTTGTCCCTTACCCAATATTAACCTGTCCAGCATGCTATCCTAGGGACAAACCCACCTTGCCATTTTTTCAAACAGGACTTTTTGGTTTTTGTGTCCCCCCCTTCAAACTTTTATTGTCCCCATCAGAGGGCTGTGGAGTCTCTTAATGAAGTGGCCCTATATATTTCATTTCCCAAATTCTCCATGCACATTTTTCTAATGCAATTTTAATACTGTGAACTGTCACAAGGATGCTTGTAGGATGTATTTGTTACAAAGTACTAAATCTCTAATTTTGTTTGTCCCCACAGCTACCCTCCACACCACAGGAATGGCAGTCTGTGGCTTCCCAATTTGCCCAGCGGTGTGATTTTCCAAACTGCGGTGGAGCAATAGATGGGAAACACGTCCGCATTGTGCCCCCACCCCGCTCGGGGTCCTACTATTATAATTACAAGGGTTATCATAGTATTGTGTTGATGGCGGTGGTGTCGGCACAGTATGAGTTTCTATATGTGGACGTGGGGAAGAACGGCCGGATGTCTGATGGGGGAGTGTTCGCACGGACTGATTTCTATGATCGTCTCCAAGCTGGTGGTCTGGCATTGCCACCAGATGAAGATAATGTGGAAGGACTTCCGTTTGTGTTCCTAGCGGACGAGGCTTTCGGGCTTGGTCCTCACCTCATGCGGCCTTTTCCCCAGAGGACCCTCACCTCAGAGAGGAGTGTGTTTAATTTTCGGTTGGCCAGGGCTCGGAGGGTAGTCGAGAATGCCTTTGGGATACTCACCAACCGGTTCCGCCTGTTCAGGACATCGATACATCTGGCGGAATATAAATTGGACACCGTTGTATTTGCCTGCTGCATTTTGCACAACTTTTTACGCAGGCACTCCCAGACGTACCTACCCGACATCGGTTCTGAGGCAAGACTACCCTCAGATCCCCTTCCCGGGCTGGACACTGGTCGCGCTGGCTTGGCCCCCCAATCAGCTCGTGAGGTACGCGACAAATATGTTGAGTACTTCATGGGTCGGGGGGCCATTGCTATGCCAGATCATATTTCTTTCTAATTCGGCCCCCAAAGAAAGGAATATTCTAAAAAATAATAAATAATTAGACCATTGGACTTTATACAGTTGTTTGTCATTAATGCTTTTTCTCTTTTTCTGTCTTCCTGGTTCTCTAACTAACTTCTTCAATTGTAATGCATAATTGATTTCTCCACTTTTAGTAACTAACCACATTTTGCACAGTATTCACTCATCTACAAACAGGGTATTGAGTCTAGAAATAAGAAGCAACTCCATTTGTAAATGTTGAGGTCAAGTTTTTTTAATTTTTGCTTGTTCATGACCCCAAAAATAATTTTATATTTTTTTCATTACTCCCTGCTTTTGTACTTAGGAGTCTTCAAAAATTTTTTAAACTTTTTTTTTTTTTTCAGGTAATTCAACCAAAAATATTATGCAGATTATACATTTATTAACAAGTTCACTTTTTTTTTACTCAAATATAGTTAGATTTATTGTTTACATATATATATATATATAGATTATATTTGGTGGGGTGTTTACCGCCTTAAATTTTTTTTTGGCCATATTTTTTAGGCACAAAAAACAATAATTTTTTAACCATTTTTTTTGTTTTTGGTGTGTTTTTCTAAAAGAAAATTTTTAGGTGAGAATTTGGAGTCAAATCTCTACTTCACTAAATTCAGTGATTAGAGAGATTTATAATTCTATATATATATTTTTTAAAATTTTTGGCGTTGTTTATTCTTTATGGTCTAAACTTTATAGTATCCCAAAATGTTCAACATGGTCAAAAAGTAACAAAATCCAATTCCAAAAATATAAAAACTCACAACAGCAGTCAGTCATGGTGTGCTTTCACACTGGAACACGCCAAAATTGGAAGATACACACATTCAGTGCAAACTCGCCAAATGTCATTGGTTCAACAGACAAATGGCCACATGTGCTATCTGACATCATGGGTGATCAATGTCTGTGTTTTGTGGGAGCAAACCCTTCCTCTCAACTACTTGAGGATGGAGGAGGGGGTTGGACCCACAAAGCACAGACATTAGATATTCTGTGATGGCAGATAGCACATGTTGGCACACTGTGTGTGTATCTTCAAATTTTGGCGTATTCATTATTCAAACTGTAAAAATGTTTGTGGGGGCGGGGGATGGGCGGGGGGTGTTTCAGTCTTTGACACGGCCCATCATGTCAATAATGTTCTTAAAATTAGATTCGATGACCATCATTCTTTGCCGCATATTGTCCATTTCCGTGCTGCATTCCAAAAGGACATTTGTTACATTCTGTTCCATGAGAAACATCCTTTCACGCATATTGTGCATTTCAGTGCTGCACTCCATTACCTGCTGAATAATTATAGCAGCACTTGCACGTGAAAATATTGGCACACCATCCTCCTCCCCTAAAACAAAAAAAAAAAATGGCATTTACAATATTATTTTTCAATGAGGCCTATCTACATATGTTTTTTTGAATCAAGCTAGGGTGACACTGACCTGATGGGCTTCTCCTTTCCACCTCTTCGACATCTTCTATCACTCCTCCTTCTTCCACCACCTCCCCATCATCTTCAATCACTCCTCCTTCTTCCACCACTTCCCCATCATCTTGGACTCCTCCTTCATCCATCAATCCACCTTCTTTCAATTCGCCAAATTGTTCTTCCGCCACTTGCCCTTCATCTGCTATGACTTCTAAGTCCAAAATTACTTCTTCCTCCTCTCTTCCTTCCTCCTTTCTTCCTTCCTCCTCTCCTTCCACATCCTCCTCTCCTTCCACATCCTCCTCTCCTTCCACATCCTCTTCTCCTTCCACATTCTCCTCTCCTTCCACATCCTCCTCTCCTTCCACATCCTCCTCTCCTTCCACATCCTCCTCTCCTTCCACATCCTCTTCTCCTTCCACATCCTCCTCCTCCTCCACATGTTGAGATGGCAGATTTTGGCCTTGTCTGGCCCTCTCTGCCTCCTCCAAATGCTGGCGACTTCTTTCCCCTGAAATAAACCAAAAAAAATGTAGACTCATCAGCACACAGATATTGGAGAGCATAAATCGCACACATTGCTTAGAAGATGCTTTCATTTAGTTACTTTTATCTTTCACCAAACCTACATTTTGCAATTACTTCTATATGGCAAGCTCTGATCCTGCCCCTTTTTAGCAAAGTGACACACATGGATGTCCCCCCTAAACTGTATTTCTGGGAGACCCTACCAAAACCCATTTTTGATTTGGGGAGACACAGGTGCTCTGCATTGCAGATGTGAAAACATCTGCTTTATTACCATATTATTTCTAGAACTAGCTTTTACACAATGTTTACAAACAAAGTTTTTGGCCAGTGAGCCATGTCCAGGTGTGTTGTTCCTGGAATAACCGAGCCTTTCTGATAAACTATGTGATGTTACGTTGTTTACTAAGAACACTGTTTGTAAATATGTAGTTATTTATGTTCTAAAAAATAAATAACAACATGTCTTTAAAATTACAAGCAGGCCAAGGAGGCAGATGGTGAAATATACATGGCAACACATTATTGCAGACAATCACCACCCCCCCCCCCCCAACCCCAATATATATTTACTTACTTTTACGCAGAATTTTAAGTATTTTCTTCATCTGATGTGGCTCCCTCAATTTTAAGTCTGACCAGCGTTTCCTCAGCTGTTCCTTGGACCTGGTGATCCCAAACATCCTCTGCATTCTCCTCGCCACCTTGTCCATAATATGTGCCTTTCGGCGGTTAGGGGTCTTGTATGGCCCTAATTCACCATCATAGTCCTTTTTTCGCATGATGTAAACTAACTCCACCATTTCCTGGAACCGCATATTAGTGGCTTTATATCTTCTTTTCCTTGATCGGGACGTCCCTGCCTCTGTCCCTTCACTTGTGGCATGAGAGCATCGTGCCCGCTCGTGTGACATCGCCATCTTTCCTTTCCCACAGAGATTATGGGCGTGGAAAAGATGAATTCTTACGCCATGGGCGGAGAAGAGGGCGGCGTTTAATACATACGCGGAGTGTAGAGAATGCAAACAACGTGTTTACGTCCGTTACGCGGAGAATCTTCGAGCGCATCCAGAACATACACAGTTAACGCCATATTTCCTAAACTCATTGATTAGGGGCCTCGCAAAGGTGACGAGGGCGGGGTTTCATAAATACGCGGAGTGTTTAAAAGGTTTACGCCGTGATTACGCATCTTACGCGGTAATTAGGCGAGCGTGAGAAACGAGGAGCGAGAGACAGGAAGGTAAGGAAATTAAAAATGTGATCAGCAGAGGCCTTGAAAATGTAGACACATGGGATGGGGGTTTGGGCTGTTGGTTGCACCCTTTTTAAGCTATTCTGTCTATGGGGTACCACAATGTTATTTTGGTATCCAAATGCTTTTGGACACCTCACAAAATAGAGATGTGAACAATGCTGTACCTCATTGACAAGTTTTTGAATGGTGTATTCAGATCAGGCAAAGTATTGTTCAAGTGTTGGTTGTACAGAGGTCATTAGGAAGTGTCTTTTATGTCATCCATTGTCAGGGGTATGAGATTTACACATGAAAGAGTGCCTAGATGAAAACTGTCATTTGTAAGCATTGTTTAATTTAATATATTTAAAATATTTACTGCAATGTGAACAATGGCTCTGCATCTAGCAAATCAATGTTTGGTACAAGCAATGCGGCCGAGCTGCCAATCATTGTTTAAACAAGAGAGACTGTGTTTGGAATTAGATATAGGTAATAAATTTGAAGACACATATTAGATCAAGGTCAACGCTGATCCTTTGGAATATTTATTTTTCTGTGGTTTATGTTTTTGTAATCTAGACTCAAAAAGAAATATAATTTTGCAAAAATTGCAATGGACCTCCTACAAAGCAAGGAATCTATAGAGGCCTTACTTCAAAAATACCAGGACACGCCCATCCTGTGGAATTCAAAACACTCGTTATATTGCAATAAAGAGGTACGAGCGGCAGCACTAGAAGAGCTAGCAAATTATATGCAAACTTGGGTGCCAGGATGCACTGCCAACATGGTGAAGGATAAACTTGCCAACCTCAGAAGCACATACAGGAGAGCATACAAAGCTAATAAAATCAAAAAATCGGGAGCAGCAGCAAGACAAGCAAAGGAACCCAAACTGTGGTATTATAAACAGATGGCTTTTTTGCGGGACGAAATGGAAGGCAGGAAAACGATGTCCAGTCTTTCTTCCAACCTTTCCTCCATGCTACCTTCCAGCGGACATTCCCCAGATGACCACAGCCCTGCAGAGTCGGAGGAAGAGGGCCTGGCTGACAGAGATGCAGATCTGCCACCCTTCGATGAGGAGGTATAGTAGTTTCCTCTATATTTATGGCGTAAATAATTCTTGGTGGATTAATGATTAGATATTGTAAAAAAAAAAACCAAGCTGGAAAAAAGCAAACAAAAAGGTGTACAGACAAATAGGTGTCAGGGATGACAACTGCAGGGGTCAGAAGTAGAGTGTATTCAAGTAATAATGAACAGAAAATACTGAACGAAAAACATGAAAATGAGTGTGGTTTTATTTAGCGAAATTGTAAAAATATTCTTTTTTTTTCCACACAGGAAGAAGAGATCAGCCAGGAGGTGGCAGATCCTCAGGTGTCTGTCAGCCAGGAGGAGGCCGGGGTCAGTGGCAGCCAGGAGGAGGCCGGGGTCAGTGGCAGCCAGGAGGAGGCCGGGGTCAGTGGCAGCCAGGAGGAGGCCGGGGTCAGTGGCAGCCAGGAGGAGGCTGGGCCCAGTGGCCTGCAGCAGGTCCACCCGGCCAGGAGAACCACCACCAGCCAGTCTTCTCCCCCCCAGGTGAGGCCATCAGGCCGAAGGAGGCAGTTGAGGCCTGTGGAGGAGGCAAGCCTCCGCATGATCCAGGAGGCAAGCGCCATCATGAGGGCCCCCCTCAACCCCACAGAGGCCTTCAGTGCCTCATTGGCCCATGATTTAAATGAAGGGGAGGAGGACCAGAGAAGACTGGCAAAGGCCCTGATGAACCAGGTCCTTTGGTGGATGCAGAGGGGCCTGCTGACCCCAGACACTGGGCTATGTGACCCGGCCCGGCTTGCGGAACACCATCCTCCTGCTGCCACATCAACCCCACCTGCAAGACCCCGTGTTCGATCCGCTGGAAGGCTGCCTGGAGGGAAGGCTGGAAAGAGGAGGAAACGTTGATTTTCTGCCTTCCATTTCCTTCCACATAAAGGACATCTTGTTTGTACTACCACAGTTTGGGTTCCTTTGTTTGTGTGCTGCTGCTTCATATTTTTGTGTTTGGCTCCTGAGGCTTGGAAGTTTATCCTTCACCATGTTGGAAATGCAAGTTTGCATATAGTTTGCTATCTATTCTAGTGCTGCTGTTCTTTTTATTTTTTGTGATGACATTTGCCTGAATAAAAGGCCTTTTGCTTTCATTTGAAAACATGTCTATTGTTTGATATACTGTGGGGATTATTAGGCAGCAAACCTTTAATAAATATACAATGGGTAATTTACAAAGGACACACTCCTTGGGGGGGGGGGGGGACATTTGGTGTGCCAACATGGTTTAATATTCTCTAATGAAACACCAACAAAAAAAAAAAAAAATTTAAAAAAACATGTAAAAAAAAAAAAGTTTAAATGGTGACATAACTAGAAACAAAAAAAGAAATTAAAAAAATGCACATTCCTTTACAAAAATGACTACTCTAAATTATGGAGGACCACCAACCAAAACACACGTCTGGCATAGAAAACATTATTAAAGGATTACATCACAAGCAAGAAATGTGACATTTCAGTATGGGACAACTCTATTGAAATTGCATCAGCAAGAGAACGGGGTTATTCTAGCAAGAGAAGAATTAATAAAACGAGGCTTTAAAATGTGGTTTAGTGCGCCTTTTTAAGACATTGTTCTCTTGCTAGAATAAAAGGTTTCTAATGACGAATGTGCCATATCCCAAAGAAACGCGAGTTTTACCTGAACGAGCGCTCCCGTCTCCTCATTTGGACTGAGCATGCGCGGGGTTTTTGTACGCTGCTTTTGTGTACAGACGACCGAACATGTCTGACGGACACGATTCCAGCAGACTGTTTTAAAGCAAGACCAGGAAACAGTTGTTCGTTGGAAAACGGTCTGGCCGACGATTGTTTGCTGGAATTCTGTACGTTACTGCCTACACACGAACGAACATGTCCGCTGAAACTGGTCCGCGGACCAGTTTCAGCAGACATGTTTGGTCGTGAGTACGAGGCCTTAGTACGCCGTCGGATCTAAGATGCAATTTTTCAGCGGCCGCTAGGTGGCGTTTCCGTAGAATTCCGCGTTGAGTATGCAAATTAGCTAGTTACGGCGATCCGCGATCGTACGTCCGGCCGGCGCATTTTTTTACGTTGTTTGCGTTCGGCTTTTTCCAGCTTATAGTTAAAGCTACTGTTATGAGGCGTACTCAATGTTAAGTATGGCCGTCGTTCCCGCGTAGAAATTTGAAATTTTTACGTCGTTTGCGTAAGTGGTTCGCGAATAGGGATTTGCGTAGAATGACGTCACCGTCATGAGCATTGGCTTTTTCCGGGTTAATTTCGAGCATGCGCACTGGGATACCCCCACGGACGGCGCATGCGCAGTTAAAAAAAAACGTTGTTTACGTCGGGTCACGACGTATTTAAATAAAACACGCCCCCATCACAGAGATTTGAATGCCGCGCCATTACGCCGCCAAAGATACACTACCCCGCCGTAACTTACGGCGCGGATTCTTTGTGGATTTGAAAAAAAAAAGTAAGTTACCGCGGCGTAGTGTATCTTAGATACGCTACGCCCGGCGCATAAATTTGCCGCTGTACGTGAATCTGCCCCTTTGTGTTTTTCACTAATTTGCAGAAAATGTAAAAACGTCTATGGCAACATGCACAACTACACCACATTATATATACTTTTCATTAGTAATATCACATTTAGAAATACATATACTTTCTAAATAATGCTTTGTATCACATTTTCATATATAGTTAGATAAAAAAAATAAAAAAGATTATGCAACATCATTAGGTTTATGTGATACCACTCAGCCTTACCATGTTCGCTATTGTCATAATCTCCTTTATGTTTGATGTCAAACTGCTCTGGGTCTACTCAGCATGGGCAATTCTCTGCAACAGAATTTCCATTGCATCCTAAAATCTGTAAACAAAACAAATACAATTTTTAAAATTGCTGCCTTAAAAGTGACTTAAAAGCGACTTAAATCTGTCTCCAAACATTATAAAAAAAAAAAAATAAGAAATATAAAAAAAAAACTTTCACAATTTGCTTTAAAGTAAATTTACAGCAAAAACATGTTAAAATAACTACAATTGTATAAACAAATGTGCAGTATAAATGACAGGAAATACAATTTAAATAGAACAGAGTTCCATCACAGTCAGCCTGCTCGTCCCTTTATAAGAAGCGCTTTAAACTGCTTAGCCATTTCACAGCATAGGTCTTTGGCAAAATTAGACCTCCCACTTTCACTAATGCTTTTAAATTGTATGTTTTCTCCCAGTTATTCTTTTACTTGACATCAGAGAATAAGCACCAGTTCATTGTTGCCATGGTGACAAATTGTAGTTATCTTTTTTCTATTCCTGTATCTCTGATGGCTTGATTTTATCTGAAAAGAACCAGCAAACACACACACATTTTCTTTACTGCTTCCAAAAGATTAAATGCATTCCATTTTTATCAGAGCTGATTTTAACGTGGATGGTTCTGGATCTTGGAGTATTTGCGTGTTGGGAGAGTATGGAGGAGTTTTGATGAAAACAAAGTGATTTTCATTTGAGTAATGCCTGAGAGTTGTTCACAGTGCACATTGATTTGGCTTACAAATTACAGTATATTATACATAGGCTATCCCTGATACAGTTTTTCAGAGCTTCACAGCTGCTTTTGCAGTTGATGTACCCTTTCAAAATGCTCAATTGCCTGTATTAAGATTTAGAAAAAAATGACTATAATTTGGTTACATAATGCACTCCTAATAACTGTAGATGTTTTCCTGCTGAGGTCCACCGTAATGCAAAGAGAAATAACTAACGTTATCTAAATCAAAGAATGAAGCACGCTACATGTCCATCACAATTTTTTTTTTTTATGTAACATAAAATATATATTGTAATAAAAATATGTCCATATAAAAATAAAGAAAATTAATGCCGCATACACACGATTGGAAATTCCGTCAAGAAAGGTTCGATGTGAGCTTTTGGTCGGAAATCCCGACCGTGTGTAGGCTCCATCTGACTTTTTCTGTCGGAATCTTCGACAGCAAAAATTTGAGAGCTGGTTCTCAATTTTTCTGGCAAGAAAAGTTCTTGTCGGAAATTCCGATCGTCTGTATGTAATAAAAGCATGCATGCTCGGAATCATTGAACTTAATTTTTCTCGGCTCGTTGTAGTGTTGTACGTCACCGCGTTCTTGGCGGTTGGAATTTTGTGTGACCGTGTGTATGCAACACAAGTTTGAGCAAACATTCCATCGGAAAAAAATCCACGTTTTTCTAGTCGGAATTTTTAAATTGTGTGTACCCGGCATAAGAATGTATTTAAACCAAGTTATAAAAATTTTGCGCATTGCAGTTTATCTGTCACATTGCAGCTTACCTTCTTTTTATCTGCTAATCCTGCACTTTCTTACCTAGGGTGACAACCAGTGGATGTGCATCCTTAAGGGTGGAGGAGCGCTGCCCCCCTCATCCTGTCACTCTCTAATTATCATAGATAGATTCATGCATTGCATTAATCTATCTATGGTCGGTGCTAAAAAAAACCCTATTCAGGTGTTCGACCCCTTTTCAGTCACCAGGCAACTGAATCACAGCGGTGGGGGTGTTTTTTTAAGCACCTAACTAGAGCCTTTTGCTCTAATAGACACCCAAAAAAGTGAGAAGCGTTCCTTCTCACTCAGCTCAATGTTGCTAACATTGACCCGCCTCTCAGCCAATCAGGTTGCCGGGTCTATTACTGATCGCCTGATTAGCTGAAACGTCAGGCGCTGTGATTGGACGCCTATCAGGCAGCAGAGGAGGACGGGAGAAGACACCGCTCACCATCACCCGCTGCCCCACCGGGACAGAGTAAGTGCTGCGCAGATGGCGAGCGGGGGGGCGGCGGAGGGGGATCACAGTAGTAGCATTGGATGGCACAGTGGCAGCATTGGATGGCACAGTGGGAGCATCTGATGGGACAGTGTATATCATGGCACACTATATCTATGATGAAGCAGCATTGTCACCCTAGAAAAGGAAGTGTGTTAGGACTACAGAACAGCTCTCCTCATCTCTGTCTTACAGAGGAGATGTTCTGTAGTTCTCTGAGAGAGCTAGGGACAATGCTGATTAATAGGAGTTATCAGTGGAAGAGAGCATAACAACTTTTCAGCTCACAACATTTCTGGCAGTATCAACAGGTATTTTTATCCACTTATAGAACAGATATAACATTACATTTTTAGTTTAATTTAATCAATTAAATTATATTTAACAGATCAAAATATTTACCAAATAAGAGAAGTTCATTATTAGAGTTTACATATGCTCTAAAATGAATGAATAGCCACACTTGTTTTATTAGTTTTGGATAAAGTAGGGAAGAGGTATATCACCTGTTAGTTTATTTTTTGCTGTCCTTGTACTATTTGGGAGATTTCCCTTCACTTCTGGTTTAAGAAATGCAACAGTATGTTTGCGGAAATCTACCAAAGTGAGGTGCCAAAGACATACTTTAACCCATTCTCAACCCCTCCTAGTGGCTCCTTAACTGGGTCTTAACAGAGGGACTGACTTTTTGATCATGTGATCGCTGTGATTTGCTGCCATAGTTGTCACATGATTGGCACATGATTGGCAGCCAGCAGAAAACTGGAAAGTGTTACAGTTCTTGGAGCACACTCTCTGCACAGAAACCTCACCAGCCATGGGCACATATGTTTGGCATGTGTGCGCTAAGGCCTTCTCTACCTGCTTCCACACACATGCATTCCGCGGCAAGCAAGAAGTTAAATGTTTGTGTTTAACTACTTCCTGCCCAGCCAATGATCAGATGCAGACATGTGGGACAAGCATCCTCCCAGAGATATAAAAATCTAGTGAATTCTAGCCTTGGCCTACTCTACTAAAGCATTTCATTTCTACAGTTGTGTTCAAAATTATTCAACCCCCCAATGCTGTAAAGGGTTTTAGGGAATTTAGTGTACATTTGTAATTGTATTCAGAATGAAATCTTACAAGGACTTCTTAAAGAACCATATGCAACTAAAATTACATCAATTGGTTTTGTAATACAGTAGTAAATGTTTATTTTGTGAATTCTTTATTTACACAATTATTCAACCCCTTAAAGACTACCACTCTGAAGAACAGAGGTTCATTGAAGTGTTTTCAATCAGGTATTGAAAACACCTGTGGATGTCAGGAAGCAGCAATAAAGCCTAATAAGCACCAATCAGGCAGCTTTAAAATGACTGTGAAACTCAGCTCCTTCTAGACATTTACTGGTGTGGTTACAAACATGGTGAAGTCAAGAGAATGGTCCGGGAAGACAAGAGAAGAGGTGATTACTCTTCACAGGAAGGGCAATGGCTATAAGAAGATTGCAAAGATGTTAAACATACCAAGAGACACCATAGGAAGCATCATTCGCAAATCCAAGCCAAAGGGCACTGTTGAAACGCTACCTGGTCGTGGCAGAAAGAAGATGCTGACTTCAACTGCTGTGCGCTACCTGAAGCGTAGAGTGGAGAAAAGTCCCCTTGTGACTGCTGAGGAACTGAGAAAAGATTTGTCAGATGTGGGTACTGAAGTTTCTGCTCAGACAATACGGCGCACACTGCGTAATGAAGGCCTCCATGCCAGAACTCCCAGGCGCACCCCCTTGCTGTCTCCAAAGAATAAGTAGAGTCGACTGCAGTATGCAAAAATCATGTGGACAAACCACAGAAGTTTTGGGATTGTGTTCTGTGGACTGATGAAACAAAATTAGAAGTGTTTGGGCCCATGGATCAACCCTATGTTTGGAGGAGGAAGAACAAGGCCTATGATGAAAAGAACACCTTGCCTACTGTGAAGCATGGCGGGGGTCAATCATGCTTTGGGGCTGTTTTGCTTCTGCAGGTACAGGGAAGCTTCAGCGTGTGCAAGGTACCATGAATTCTCTTCAGTACCAGGAGATATTGGATGACAATGTGATGCAGTCCGTCACAAACCTGAGGCTTGGGAGACGTTGGACCTTTCAACAGGACAATGATCCGAAGCATACCTCCAAGTCCACTAGAGCATGGTTGCAGATTAAAGGCTGGAACATTTTGGAGTGGCCATCGCAGTCACCAGACTTAAATCCAATTGAGAACCTCTGGTGGGACTTAAAGAAAGCAGTTGCAGTGCGCAAGCCTAAGAATGTGACTGAACTGGAGGCTTTTGCCCATGACGAATGGGCGAAGATACCCCTAGATCGCTGCAAGACACTTGTGTCAAGCTATGCTTCAAGTTTAAAATCTGTTATAACTGTAAAAGGATGTTGTACTAAGTACTAAGATTGAATGTCAATTGGGGGTTGAATAAAACTGATAATGATGTGAGCACAGAAAAGACATTTGTGGTTATTTCATTATAAATGTTATGTTATATTTGTCTGACCTACACGTGCCTCTTTGATTTAATTGTAAGCAGGATGACAGGATGATCAAAATCAATCTCAAACTGGGCAAAACAATCAATTTCAGTGGGGGTTGAATAATTTTGAATACAACTGTATCTGTCTGTGTGAGGCCCCATACACACGATAGAATCCATCCGCTGAAAAATCCCAGCAAATGGGTTTCAGCGGATAGATCCTATGGTGTGTACACTCCAGCGGATCTGTTTCCGCGGATATTTCTCCCCTGGGATGGATTCCAGCAGATCAAATATTTGCTGACATGCCAAACAAATCTATCTGCTGGAATCCATCCCAACGGATGGATCCGCTGGTCTGTATAGACTCACCGGATCCATCCGTCCGAAGGGATCCCCCGCATGCATCGTAATGATTCGACGCATGCGTGGAATTCCTTATATGACAGCGTCGCGCACGTCGCCGCGTCATAATCGCGGCGACGGAGCGACACGTCATCGCCAGAGGATTTCGGCGCGGATTTCAATGCGATGGTGTGTACACTCCATCGCATAGAAATCCGCGGAAATCCTCGAGAGGATTTATCCGTGGAAACGGTCCGCTGGACCGTATCCGCGGATAAATCCTCCCGTGTGTATGGGGCCTGACTGTTAAATAGTCCCCCTCATTTCCTGTTAGGAACAGTTTAGCAAGACAAGATTTGAGGATAAATCTTTCTAACAAAGCCACCGACCGCACTCAAAATTTGACACATGTTCTAATTTTTCTTTACTATGCAAAACAAAGAAATTATTTGACTGGAGATGCACGTTAAAGCATTTCAAGGAGATCCTATAACACTTAGGCCTCGTACACACGACACGGAAAAATCTCAACGAGAAAAATAGAGAACCTGCGCTCTATTTTCTCGTCGAGATTCTTGTCGGCCTGTTTCCCGACGAGAAACCCGAGAGTGTGTATGCTTACCTGTCGCCGTGGAAACCTGCGCATGCTCGAAATGACTTTGACGCATGCGCGGTAGCTTCCACAGCATAGGTAGGGTGAAGCAAGATGGCGACGGCATCGAATGTGACAAGCGCATGCTCGTCGTACGCGATGACGTCACCACATTCTTGCCTTTCAAGAGAACCGCGGTTCTTTTGAAAGGTCAGTGTGTACACTCGGGCGGCAAGAGATTCTTGCCAAGAATCTCGTCGGGAAAAACATAGTTTTTTTCCTGACGAGATTCTTGCCCATGTGTATGAGGCCTTTCTCTCCAGTCAGTTTCCATGACTATCTACCTGTCAGTTATCCCATTCTTCTCCCATTTGCAACCAACATATGAACAGATAGGTCCATGGCTTGGATCCAAGAGACTTTTCTAGTGTAACAGTATACCTCCCAAGATCAGAAGTTGAGAGGACGGACAACCTCGAAAGGAGCTGCTGTCACTGGCAGGATTTGACAGTTTGGGTTGTATAAACTGTCAATCAAATCGGATATGCAAGGAAAGTCAGCAAGGGGTCTGCACAAAGGATCTGCCCACACTGCACTGTACTACTGAAGACTTCACATGGCTATTTTTGTGTCACACAGCCAGTCAGTGGCTGGCTGTTTGACATAAAAATAAGTGGCCAGGGGCTTGTTTTCAGTGACAATCAGAGCTTGATATTCTGTTACAGGAGCCACTATTGCTATTATTAGTAGACCATGTTTAGGATAAGCCACAAGATGGCTATTGCAGACAACCCCTCACTATTTTTTAGTTCAGCTTTAAGAGAAATTTTAATAAAATAGTCAGAAACTACTTAGCAACCAGCAACTATTGAAACAATAAATACTTTGATCATAAGTATGTAATGCACAGCAGTACTTTGTTATGTACAACACAATGTATAGAGTGCAGCACTCGGTGGTATGTGTCATAGTGCCCCTTGTATTGCTGGTCCACAGGAGGAACAGATGGCAGGTGTTTGTGGATAGCAGATAGCTATCGTCAGTGCTTAGTTGGAGAAAAAAAGGCTGGCATTAATGGGCAGGAGGGAAGAAAAGTATTTAGTGTCAGGGGGAGGAAAAATACCCAATATCAGTGGTCAGTGGAATGATAAAAAATGCTTGGTGTCAGTGGTCAACTGCAGTAAAAATGCCACATCGGGTGGAAGGGGGTGGAGGCATTGGTGCTCAGTGGGGAACGAGAAGGAACACTGGTGCTCTGTGGGAGGAGAGGGGGGGGGCACTGATTCTCTGCAGAAAGAGTGAGGCATAGGTATTTTGTGTGGCTATTGAGGATGAGGAGCTCTGGCTCAGTAAGTTTATAGCGGGGCACCCGCTCTGCTGCTTCCCTCTTCCAGAACTATAGTGCTCATGTCAGGCAGGAGATCACACTTGACAGATCAGGAAAGGAGCAGATGCCAGGTGCTGGAATGAGTTGCTATGAAATGTGATTTTTTATAAACATCTCCATATGTTTTAGGTATGCATTCTGTCTAGTGGTTTCACTGACAGGTACTGAGGAAAATATCTATTGCAAATATGAAATGTAATCAGTTTTTGCTTAATGAACTTGAGCATGTGTGATTTAAAAGTTTAAGAAAACCCAGATGAATTGATGATGTTCACAATCTAGAACACTGCACGACTGTTTTAGCAGGTTTTTTTGATGGTCATCAAACATAAATATACTTTGACTCTAATCTACATTTAATGAAGAAAAGCTTTAACCTTTGTTTTATTGAGGGTTTGCACACCTGTGTGGAGCATTGAATAGTGTTCTTGAATAATATAAAGCATGTTGACATGGGCATAGTGAATGGTTTCTTGGCAGGAGAGTGTTTTTACTGTACTTTGCTTACCTAGCCACACTCCTGTTTTCACTGTATTATACTTACCTATCCATATTCCTGTGCTGCTGTCTCCCTCTGCCAGATTGTAGCATTTATGCTGGACAGGAGATATCTCTGCCAGACAGAGCAGCAAAGGAGCCAAAGTTTGGTGCTGGAGGGGGACAGATCTTTGGGACACCAGAATTCTGTTAAAATCCCATGGCAGTCCTACTGAATCCCAGACTTTTAGAATGTATGATATCTATAAAGAATGTATAAGTTGTAAACAAAAAATGGAACCAAAATACATGAATATCAAGTCCCAGTTTTAGGGTTGGACCATCTTTTAGTTTTATTACTACTCTGCTCTTCACAGAATATTATACTGTTCTTTAAAGGTAATGTTCAATAGACATGTGCATTCGTTTTCGTCTGAATGCATTTTCGTCCAAATTTCAGGTATTTTTGTTATCGTTTTAACAAACAAATGCGCAGAATACGAAAACCGAAAGATCCGACATAAACAAATGCTTTATTTTCGTTCTTTGTTGCAACAACAGTTCAATATAGATAGGAGATTCGACATGACGCTGACAATAACAATCTGTGTCTATTGAACCTGTGGTCAAATGTGCCTAACCTTAACTCTATTAGTCCAATATTATTCGACATAGAGAGGAAAGATTCGACATAGAGAGAAACGTTTCGACATTATAGAGAGAAAAGATTTGACATTATAGAGAGAAAAGATTCGACATAGAGAGAAAAGATCGCTGCTGGAATTGGGTGGGGGAAGTAAAATAAAAATGATGATGATGATAAATGTTATTGGCTGATTGTAACCAAAGAGGAGGAGCAGTAAAAGAGGTAGAACTAACTTGACAATTGAACATGAACGACAAAGATTCGATAAAGCATCGAAAAACATACAAATGTCGAATCTGTCATTGAAGGCTTATGGTGTCTGTCGAAAGTTCTAAGAAGATTCGACAAAGCATCTAAATTGTACGACGATGCAATCGTATATTTCCGGTCAAATGCTCGGCCCATAGGCTATAGAAAAATTATAATGTTGGTTGACTAGTAATAATTAATAAATATAATTATTACTAGTCATACAACATCGGAATTCTACTATAGCTAGCTTGTATGCGGAACATTCGACCAGAAATGTACGAGCGCGGCATCGTACAGTTTCGCTGCTCCCTCAAATCTTCTTTGAACATTCGACAGTCAGACACCATAAGCCTTCAATGACAGATTCGGAGTAACTAAATAAATGTATTTTTCAGGCGAAAACAAAATTCCGAAACTAAATATTTCAGTGTGCACATATCTAATGTTCAGTGGCTTGGTAATATTTTCCTTAATAATTATCAATTAAGCTAAAAAAAAAACATTTTAACCACTTAAGACCCGGACCATTATGCAGGTTAAGGACCTTGCACCTTTTTGCGATTCAGCGATTTTGCGTCGCTTTAACTGACAATTGCTCGGTCGTACGACGTGCCTCTCAAACAAAATTGGCGTCCTTTTTTTCCCACAAATAGAGCTTTCTTTTGGTAGTATTTGATCACCTCTGCGTTTTTAATTTTTTGCGCTATAAACAAAAGTTTAATATTTTTTACTTTTTGCTATAATAAATATCCCCAAAAAAGATATACATTTTTTTTCCTCAGTTTAGGCCGATACGTATTCTTCTACCTATTTTTGGTATTAAAAAAATCGCAATAAGCGTTTATCGATTGGTTTGCGCAAAATTTATAGCGTTTACAAAATAGGGGATAGTTTTACGGCATTTTTAAATTGTCGCTCTATTTTTGTTTATAGCGCAAAAACTAAAAACCACAGAGGTGATCAAATACCACCAAAAGAAAGCTCTATTTGTGGGGGAAAAAGGACGCCAATTTTGTTTGGGAGCCACATCGCACGACTGTGCAATTGTCAGTTAAAGCGACGCAGTGCCGAATCGCAAAAAGTGCTCTGGTCTTTGACCAGCAATATGGTCCGGGGGTTAAGTGGTTAATGTGATCGTAAAGTCTAATTTTTGTTTTAGTTAAAAATAAAAAACATGTTATACTTACCTGCCCTGTGTAATGGTTTTGCACAGACCAGCCCAGATCCTCCTTTTCTCGGGTCCCTCATCAGGGCTCCTGGCCCCTCCCTCTTGTTGAGTGCCCCTACAGCAAGCAGCTTGCTAAGGGGGCAACCGAGCTGAGCCGCAGGTCAGTGTGTCTATTTAGACATTGAGACATTTGCCTGACCCTGCCCCCTTGCTCTCCTCATTGGCTGACTGATTTTGATTGACAGCTGCACGCAGAAGGCTTTTTATCTTAATGCATAGAACGCAGTAAGGTAAAAAACCTTCTGCCTTTACAACCACGTTATGTTCTTAAAGCGGAGGTTCACCCGTACATAACATTTTTTAGCCTTAAATTCCTGCTCATTTTGTCTAGGGGAATCGGCTAGTTTTTTTTTTAATCGAAGCTGTACTTACCGTTTTAGAGATGCATCTTCTCCGCCACTTCCGGGTATGGGCTGCGGGACTGGGCGTTCCTATTTTGATTGACAGTCTTCCGAGAGGCTTCCGACGGTCGCATCCATCGCGTCACGATTTTCCAAAAGAAGCCGAACGTCGGTTCGCAGGCGCAGTATAGAGCCGCACTGACGTTCGGCTTCTTTCGGCTACTCGTGACGCGATGGATGCGACCATCGGAAGCCTCTCGGAATACTGTCAATCAAGAAGGAACGCCCGCTCCCGAAGACCCATACCCGGAAGCGACGAAGAAGATCGCTCTCTACAACGGTAAGTACTGGTCGGATTTTAAAACAACTAGCCAATTCCCCTAGACAAAATGAGCATCAATCTACAGGTAAAAATTATTTTTAGGGTGAACTCCCTCTTTAAATTGAAACTTAAGATCAAAAATATAATATAATGCAGCTTATTGGTCCTTAAGTGTGTAGGCTGCACTAGTTTCTTAATTTGAGCTTTTTTTTCCTTTATTTTCAGCTGGTAATGTGGCCGGGAACACACTAGGGTGGCATCACTTACTCCATGTCCTCACTCTCCTCATTTACATAACATAGGGGGAAGTTTTCTAAAGCTCAGACAATTAAACTGGTGAGAACTGCTAACACAGGGGGTTATTTACAAAAGGCAAATCCACTTTGCACTACAAGTGCAGAATGCACTTAAAATTGCACTGAAAGTGCACTTGAAAGTTCAGTCGCTGTAAATCTGTGGGGTAGATCTGAAATGAGGGGAAGCTCTGCTGATTTTATTATCCAATCATGTGCAACCTAAAATGCTGTTTTTTATTTTCCTTTATGTCCCCCCCGGATCTACAGCGACTGCACTTCCAAGTACACTTTCAGTGCAATTTCAAGTGCACTTTGCGCTTGTAGTGCAAAGTGGATTTGCCTTTCGTAAATAACCCCCATTGTTTGAGATTTCAGTTCAGTTCACATGACTTTAAGGGCGCTGGATATCTAGAAAGCTAAACTGGTATTTTTTCCTTTCATGTAGAAAATGTAATTGGTTAAAAAGAAAATGAATGAAGTCACAATATCAAAGAACTGGTAACTGCAATATACTATTTTTTGTGTCTAGGTTTTGATGCCCTTAATGGCCTATTTCTATTAGATGGCTCAAAAACAAGTGTTAATCAGACAAATGGCACCTCATAGCAGGCAGGTCTTTAGCTAACCTATAGTGCTTTGGGAAATCTCTGTCATGTATCCAATGTTTGTTATACAAAATAATAGATATCTAAAAACAACAGTTTATTATCATATAAGACAAACAGAAAAAAAATAACTGATATTTGAACTATAATCATTGTAGTTTACTTTTAAGTGGAAGAGCTCCTAATTTTGTGAAGTATAAAGAGGGTGTCAACCTGAACAGGTTGTCTCAATAGGTATATTGATGTACCTACCTGGTATGGACAGACCTCTGAGGTGTTTAATTTGATCCTGTGGTTTGGATTTAGCAATACTTGTAGAGGATATTATCGTCCTAAAATATTTGTACATAATGGAAAAAGAGTTTGCATCTCAGATTTGTTCGCTTTCGAATTACCCACAGCTAAAAGTGAACATTGACAAGTGTCATGTCTATGACTGTGATTAATGATGACAACATTTTAGTATTGTTTAAGAACAGGACAGGATGTACTGTGACTGTAAAAGTACTGCTAGACACAGAGAAATGCATCCAGCAAAAGTGCACTCAGCAATGGTGGTCCCAAAATGTCCCATAGGAAGAAGAAATGGGTATAGAGACAGCTGCTCTTAAGAGACGTTCTGCGCAACTCATATGTTTGCAGTTTTCATCTATCTTCAAATCTCTGAATTATTTTCAGTGTGCACCCTGGCCGTTTGGCCAAACCTGGATACACCAGAATTATTAAAGTAGTGGGTATAGTGTGTGCAGTAAATATAGAAGGCCAGATTCAGATACATTTACGTTGCTCCACGGCAGCGTAACGTATACCATTTACGTTACACCGTCGCAGGTTTACAGCGTAAGTGCCTGATTCACAAAGCTAAACCTGTAAACCTGTAAACTTGCGGTGGTGTAACTTAAATCCACTCGGCGCAAGCCCGCCTAATTCAAATGGGGCGGGCACCATTTAAATTAGGCGCGTTCCCGCGCCGAACATACTGCGCATGCAGTAGCGTTCATTGCGCTAAATGACGTCGTACGGACGTCATTTGTTTAGACGTTAACATAAATGGCATCCAGCGCCATTCACGGACGACTTACGCAAACGACGTGATGTTTTAAATTTCGACGCGGGAACGACGGCCATACTTAACATTGCTTAGAACACCTAGGAGGCAGCCCTAATTTTACGACGCGTATCTCGACGTAAATTTAGATCGACGGGCATCGCGGACGTTCGTGGATCGCCGTAACTAGTCATTTGCATATTCTACACCGACCGCAATGGCCTCGCCACCTAGCGGCCGACATAGAATTGCATCCTAAGATCCGACAGTGTAAGTCAATTACACCTGTCGGATCTTAGGGCTATCTATGCGTAACTAATTCTATGAATCAGCCGCATAGTTAGGACGGGTGGATCACAGAGATACGACGGCGTATAAGGAGATACGCCGTCGTATCTCTTTTGTGAATCTGGCCCAGAGTCTTTGCGTTTTGTTAATACTGGATCAATTTTGAAATATGTATATAGGCTATTTGCATTTTATATCTCCAGTATATCAATCCAATACATACACATTTTTCCATGTTTTTTCCCTTTAAGCACTCATGACTATATACTTAAAGATGGACATCTCGGTAATGGCAGCAGCTGCTGCCACAACCGAGATATCCATCTTTTCCTTGAGCGGTCCTGTAAACGATAACAGTGGTCTCCGCGGCGCATTCGCAGCGAGATCACCGTTATCGGCGGCGGGAGAGGGGCCCCCCTTCTGCCGCTCTCCCACACCCTCCGCCGCTACCGGCGGCTCTGGTAAGCGGCGGAGGGCGTGGGAGAGCGGCGGGAGGGGGGCCCCTCTCCCGCCGCCGATAACGGTGATCCTGTCCTGTCCCCTGCTCGGCTGGGATACGAGTGAGGGCAAGATGGCCCCCACCCGTCCCCATAACATAGCAGGGCGGAAGTGACGTCAAAACGTCACTTCCACCCATGCTTCTTAAAGAAATATTATTTTTTATTTTATGCATTTAAGTCTAAATATGAGATCTGAGGTCTTTTTGACCCCAGATCTCATATTTAAGAGGACCTGTCATGCTTTTTTCTATTACAAGGGATGTTTACATTCCTTGTAATAGGAATAAAAGTGATCCATTTTTTTTTTCAGTGTAAAAATTAATAAAATAAATAAGAAAACAAAAAAAATTATTTTAAAGCTCCCGTCCCGACGAGCTTGCGTGCAGAAGCGAACGCATACGTGAGTAGCGCCCGCATATGAAAACGGTGTTCAAACCACACAAGTGAGGTATCACCGCGATCGTTAGAGCGAGAGCAATAATTTTAGCCCTAGACATCCTCTGTAGCTCAAAAGATGCAACCTATAGAATTTTTTAAACGTCGCCTATGGAGATTTTTAAGGGTAAAAGTTTGACGCAATTCCACGAGCGGGCGCAATTTTGAAGCGTGACATGTTGGGTATCATTTTACTTGGCGTAACATTATCTTTCACAATATTTAATAAAATTGGGCTAACTTTACTGTTGTCTTATTTTTTAATTAAAAAAAGTGTTTTTTTTTTCAAAAAAAAGTGCGCTTGTAAGACCGCTGCGCAAATACCGTGTGACAAAAAGTATTGCACTGACCGCCATTTTATTCTCTAGGGTGTTAGAAAAAAATATATAATGTTTGGGGGTAAGTAATTTTCTAGCAAAAAAATATGTTTTAGTCTTGTAAATGGCAAATCTGAAAAACAGCCAAGGTCCTTAAGTGGTTAAAAAAAAATCTAACTATGTTATGAAGATAAATAGAGGCAGCGATGTTCTGTAGTTGTAACGCACTTCCTGTCCTAAGGTGACAATGCTTCTCCATACATACAGTACAGTGAGTGAGCGTTTCTATTCTAGGACAGAAACTAGATCACTGGCAGGATCACCAGATGATAATAGAAAAAAAAAGTCTAAAGATTAAAAAAAAAAAATATGTAACCACCACATCTAAGAAATGGTAAGCTGCAATATATCAAATTGTTGTTTTAAGGTTTAGATATAGTTTAAAAAGTGATGAGTTACTACTGTGACAGAAATCCCATGTCATCCAATCTGTGGGGAAACCCCTATTCTGCATAGCACATGTAGTTTAATATTCTAGATCAGGGGTCTCCAAACTATGACCCTCCAGTTGTTCAAGAACTACAATTCCCATCATGCCTAGTCATGTCTGTGAATGTCAGAGTTTTACAATGCCTTAAGGGACGTGTAGTTCTGCCACAGCTGGACAGCCGTAGTTTGGAGATTCCTGTTCTAGATGAATGGTTGGTATTCTTCCAATGTAGGAACAGGTTACCATTCAAACATATATCAAAATTCAGTTTTGAGGTGCTTTGTCCATTATGTTACTTCCTACCTAATACTAAATTCGTTCTGGAAATTGATATAGGTCCATTTGAACTATAATATGAGTGATGCCAAACAGGAACACATTAAATCCCAAGCCATGTCTTCCATTCCCAAAAAAACTTTTTAATGGTATTTCTATTAGAATGACAAAAAGAATTGACACCATGGCCATTAGTGGCCTCTTTGGAAGTAGGAAGGGTTTTTTCCCCCTCCCTTTGCCTAAGTTGGCATAGAAAGACACAGTAAGAGAACACACAAATTAACCACTTAACCCCCGGACCATATTGCTGGTCAAAGACCAGAGCACTTTTTGTGATTCGGCACTGCGTCGCTTTAACTGACAATTGCGCGGTCGTTCGATGTGGCTCCCAAACAAAATTGGCGTCCTTTTTTTCCCACAAATAGAGCTTTCTTTTGGTGGTATTTTATCACCTCTACGGTTTTTATTTTTTGCGCTATAAACAAAAATCGAACGACATTTTTTTCCCTCAGTTTAGGCCGATACGTATTCTTCTACATATTTTTCGTAAAAAAAAATCACAATAAGCGTTTGGTTTGCGCAAAAGTTATAGCGTTTACAAAATAGGGGGTAGTTTTATGCCATTTTTATTAATATTTTTTTTTTTACTAGTAATGGCGGCGATCAGCGTTTTTTTTTTTTCGGTACTGCGACCTTATGGCGGACACTTTTGACACATTTTTGGGACTAGTGGCATTTTTATAGCGATCAGTGCTATAAAAATGCATTGGATTACTATAAAAATGCCACTGGCGGGGAAGGGGTTAAGTATGTTCCCTGGGTGTGTTCTAACTGTAGGGGGGGTGGACTCACTAGGGGAAATGACTGATCGCTGTTCATACATTGTATGAACAGACGATCAGGCATTTCTCCCCTGACAGGACCGGGAGCTGTGTGTTTACACACACAGCTCCCGGTCCTCGCTCTGTAACGAGCGATCGCGGGTGCCCGGTGGCGATCGTGCCTGCCGGGCACGCGCACGGGAGTCGGGGGACAATTTTGTATCTAGTTCTTTCCTGCAGTGTTCATTTGTGTCTTTTATGTAAACGATGGAATATACAGTAAGAATATACAATGCTGAATGGAAAGTTGAAGTTAATAATAAAATAAAAATTGATTATAAAAAAAAAGAATGACATACCTGACATTTGTACTGCAAGGGTCCAAATAGCAATATCCAGTCCTTTGTTCAAATATGCCTGAAATGTTAATACAGGATTGTAGAGGTAACAGTGAATCCTCCATTTTCCATTTTCATGCAATGTGCCATAGTTGTACCATTCATCTGAGTGGTTTTAACCATCATTTTGGCTATTAGTTCATCTCTCCAGTCAACTGCACAGCTTCTTGAGTGTGATGTGTATGTAATATAAAATGATCTTCTTGCCCTTGTCATTCTCACCCACCACTTAGGAAAACTATTCAATTTGGTGACTGAAACAGTCATTTTATGCTGTCACTCTATGACAATCTCTTTTAGCAATCATACTAAAAAAAGGTACAATTTTATCAAACAGTTTATCATGGTCCTGTTGCTTTATAGCATAATCACCACAGACCTTAAAGAAACACTTCCATTTATAATGGCTCTTGCATATACATTGTGAAAACACCTTTCCCATCATTGTAATCCATCTAGTACATCCTATTGATTTATAAACATTCTAAGGTTAATATAGTATTGTAAAAACTACTTTTTTGTAGAAGGCTTGATTCATGAATTTACACTGTTATGTTTATTTCCAAAAGTATATTATTGCTGGCCATACATGGATGAAAATTCACCCAGTCCATCAGAGACTGACCGAATTCTGGTCTATGTATGGGCAGTCTGGTTGTTGCTAAATGATCAGTGCTGCAGCATATAGAATGGCAAACAATGCATTGGCAACACTGGCAACACTGATTATTGTATTTTGATGGCGGGGAAGTTTCCACACTGTAAGGCCTCGTACACACGACTGTTTTCCTCGACATAATCCATCAAGAAACTTGGTGGCAGAGCTTTTTCGCCAAGGAAAACGGTTGTGTGTATGTTTTTCATCAAGAAAACTGTCGAGGAACTCGGCGAGAAAAAAAGAGAACAAGTTCTCTTTTTCTTCGACGGGAGTCTCAATTTCCTCGTCGTGTTCCTCTTCGGGCTGGTTTTCGACGAGAAACACGTTCGTGTGTATGCTTAGAAACCCGCGCATGCTCAGATCAAAATATGAGACGGGAGCGCACCTTCGGAAAAAGTAGCGTTTGTAATGGAGATAGCACATTTGTCACGCTGTAACAGACTGAAAAGTGCAAATCATCTCTTACCAAACTTTTACTTAACACGCAGTAACATGAGATTAGCAAAAGCAGCCCCAAGGGTTGTGCCAGTGGAATTGAACTTCCCCTGCTGTCGTACGTCACCGCGTTTGAGAACGACGAGATTTGGTCTTGACAGTGTGTACGCAAAGAAAGCTTGTCAAGATTCTCGACAAGCCCAACAAGGAACTTGTTGAGGAAAACGATGTTTCATTTACGACGTGTGTGTACGAGGCCTCAGAATACAAACCCTCAGCAAAAAAGATTTTTCATAACTTTTTGTAGTGGGATAAAATGAATGTTCTTTGGTCTGTGACCTATGCATTCATGCTTTAATAGCTAATACTTGTGATTATAGAATGTATAAAAATAAATGTTTTCAGCAGCAGATGCTTTTAAAGCAGGGCTTTTGAGAACATTCTGTGTGGATGGGGGGAATTGGCTCATATTTTTCTGTTTGAACATAAAAAATTGAATCTTGCATGGCCGGTTTTAGGCATGCATCAAAGAAGCACAGCCCACCTTTTCAACATTTTGGTTTTATTATTCAGTCATTTTACAGTCCACCCTATGTCGTTTTATTGGTAGTCCTGTGATCTAGTCTGGCTTCCTTTCTGCCTCTCCCATACAGAAAGCCAGAGGTGAAGTTTCTCTCAGCTTCTGCATTGTTTGCCATTCTATATGCTGCATACTCCTCACTACTTCTATATACAGGCTGGACTTATATTACATTTTCCTGACCACTATTATCTTTATGCTGGGCTGTCCATTACATACTTCGGACTATTGCAGCCTGTACACTGAGTTTATTGTTATAAACTCCTGAACACTGCGGTCTGTATGGCATGTTGTATGTTACATACGTTTGACCATTGCCCTCTGTAAATTGGGCTGTATGTTACATACTCTTGACCAGTGCTTTAAGTGGGCCAAAAGAGGTGCCGGTACTCTATTAGGCACCGGTGCCCCCCCCAATACTGAACATGAAAATACCCTTGGCTGCGTGTGATGGGCACAGTGGCTGCATTAGATGGGCACAGTGGCGACAATTAATGGTGGCACAGTGGCTGCGTGTGGTGGCACAGTGGCTCTGTAAAGCCTCACAGATACTCTTGTTGAGCGCAGTAATGGGCCCTGCTGAGAAATATTAGATCAAAAATTTTAATTTTGCATCCCTGTTAAACAGGGGCAGAAAAATTGGGCCTCAGGCGGTGGTGGTGGTGGGAAAACACTGTAAAGCCTCACAGATACTCTAGTTGAGCGCAGGAATGAGCCCTGTTGTGAAATATTACAGCAAAAATTGTAATTACATGCCCCTGTTGAACAGGGGCAGAAAAATTGGGCCTTAGCCACTGGTGGTGGTGCCCAGAAACAGAATTGTTCTTAGAAGATATCAACATGAACATTGAGGAGGAATAGGATAGTCACTCAGCATAACAGGATAGTCACTCAGCATAGGCAGTCTTCAAGGGATCTCACATTCATAGTAAAATTATTAGGTTACATCATCATCAGGTGCTTGGTAGCTGGTAATCCAAGACTGATTCATTTTCATGAATGTGAGCCGATCAACTGAGTCTGTGAACAGGTGCACTCTGCGATCGGTTACAAAGCCTCCAGCAGCACTGAATGTGCATTCAGAAGCAACGCTGGATGCAGGACAGGCCAGTAGCTCAATTGCATACTGTGCAAGCTCTGGCCAGTGATATATCCTCAAGACCCAGTAAGCCAGTGGTTTCTCGGTTGGAAAGGTCTCCAAGTCTAAAGTCTAAACTCCTGAACACTGTGGTCTGTATGGCATGTTGTATGTTACATACTTTTGACCATTGCCCTCTGTAAATTGGGTTGTATGTTACATACTCTTGACCCATGCATGCTGTATACTTGGCTATATGTTACTAACTCCTGGCTGCTGTACTACTCTGTATGCTGAAATGTATATTACATACACCTGACTGCTGTACTCAATATGCTGTGCTGTGTGTTGCATAGTCCTCCTGAAGTTAACACACCTAACCAGTTATGATATGCATTAAGAGTTAAGGAAAGTTAACAAACTGTTCTTTAAGGTACTGCTAATTAATTCAGAAATCCATATTAACATAAATCTTAAGATTTTATTTTTGCAGCTGTTGGTTCTGTCAGTTTGATGGTTGCCTTTCAGATTCGCTTTAGCATAAGCTGATGGAGGTTTACCATTTTAACTAAAGGGAGTATTTTGTTTGATCATGCACGGGGAAGCATGCTCTGTAATCTCACAGAGCTGCTTTCCATCACTTTTGAAAGTGCTTCTGGTGTCACATGTTAGATCAAAAACTATTACTTTATGAAAACTATTTTAGCTGAAAATGTACTTATAACAAAGTAGTCTTTAAAAAGATTTTTTTTATGAGCCTGTCCTAAAAAGTGATTTGCTGTATTACGCTGGTGACAATATTATATTCTATATAGCACTTTCACTTCTGTACTTTTGTGAATTATATAATATATGTCTCTGTAACAGAGACATAACTTGTGATTGTGAAAACTAGTGCCATTACATGTTATTGTGTATAATGTTCTGTATGGATTTTATGGTTGAGTGGTGTGGCTAAAGCTTTGCTTCCTGACCGGTGTTTAGCAATCCAGGTTATGCAATAAACATATCTCCTGTATCCTATCCTATCACACACAACAGATCACTGGCCAAGGCCAATAAAAGTGGGGCTTTTCTTTAAAGAATATTAATAAGGGTAATAAATCCTGTATAGGAACAGACACCAGAAGATGTCTATATCATTCCTGTATTAGCCATACACGTTCCTCTGTATAATAATAATAATAATTTATTCTCTTTTCCTTGCTTGAATCATGTCCTGGACTAGAGCCGCACTACCATTTTGAGAGACTTCTACCCACCTGCACCTGTTCTATCCCTTTCCTCTGTCTGACCTTCGGGTTGTGAGCGCTCTATAGTAATAACTTACTGACTACGTAAAGTTATAAGACCCTAGACTCGCTCACACTCATACTTCCTTCTTTCACCCCCTTTATTTTCATACTACATCTCCTGAATAATCTAATTGGGACAATGTCTCTTTTTTTTGAGCCACAAAGTTGTAATGGGTTTTTCTAACTATCGTCTACACCAGTAATGACTATTTGCTCCTCTACTGTTTGTAAGCTATACTTGTAGTTGATTGTATGCATATCCTACTTATGTAAAACCATGTTTCTACTCATCTCATACGAGGAATGCAATTGCTCATATGTTTGTCACCTCGAATACACGATTTATGACGGTTCCCATATAATTTTGTACGTACTTGACATTCTAGTCTCAATAAAATTCTTTGACGAGAAAAAAATGTATTATTTAGTTACTGGGGACTGTCTTCTGATTTCTTGGCCTGCCAGAGAGCACAATGGTGCTTCCCATCTACTCTGAGATGCATGTGTCAGGGTCATATCAAAGGTCTGTAAGTTGAGTTTTGACATCCTTGCTCTTGAGAAACGAATTCATTTGAAAATGCATTCTATTAATTGCTCCACAGCATTTGTGTCAATGCAGATTTTTTTCATGTTACTCATTATTCCCTACAGGCATTCATGTCAATGTTCCAGATTTTGACTCAAGAGGGATGGGTGGATGTAATGGATCAAACACTTATTGCTGTAGGACACATGTGGGCTCCTGTGGTTGCCATTTATTTTATCCTTTACCATCTTTTTGCCACATTGGTAAGTACATTTAGTTGGCTTTTTGTAAAAATAACACATTTAGACAGACCTATATTACAAATATAAATGTCAAGTGTCTTCATATTTGGACAGTTGGAAAATGATGTTTTTTTTTAGCATATACAGCTTTAGTCTTATCAATGGCACAATGTTATTGCAGATAACCTTAGCACTCCGTTGTTTAAAGGGTCATGTATTCATGTATGCAGATAGTCTCTCTTCATTCTCACTGCTTGCTCATCACTGTTGTAATTAAACTGAAGACAAAACTTAAAGCCTCTCGGGTATGAATACTTGATTAGAAATCAGTGCAGCTATTTCCTAAATTCTGGCTTAAAGTGAACACCAGGGGTTTGTTTCATTGCTTCACTAATAAAGCCAAACTGCTATAAATAGATTAATTGGGGATTTTCGAAAAGGGAAAAAAAATCAAGATAGGTTTGACATTTTAATGTCCTCTTCCATATTTTGAGGAATGACTGTGGAGGCATACGACTTTTAAAGGTAGACTGTAAGGTTCATAAAGTGGTTTATAGTCTCTGAGCCATAAATGCTTTTCTGTACTTTTTAAGCTAAATGAAATGCAGCTTCCTGCTCTGTAGTAAGAGAAATTCACTAGTTTTATAGATAAGTTTAATGCTCAAATAAAGTTGCAGTTTAAATGGCCTAAATATATTCCAGATGCTTTGAAACCAAAGGTGTGCTAAGTTTCACAGTTTATCGTTTTAGAAAGCAATGAGAGGAAAAACCTGTCACCTGCCAGCATGTTTTACAGAACAACACTTGGGGCCAGATCCACGTAGCGTGGCGCTTTTTTACGTCCGGCGTAGCGTATCTCAGATACACTACGCCGCCGTAACTTACAGCGTATTTCCCGTATCCACAAAGAATTTGCGCCGTAAGTTTCGGCGGCAGAGTGTAAATGTGTCGGCGTAAGGGCGCGCAATTCAAATCACTAAGTTGTGGGCATGTTTTATGTTAATACGTCTTGACCTCACGTAAATGACGGGTTTTTTTTAACCGTGCATGCGCCGTCCGTGGGGGTATCCCAGTGCGCATGCTCCAAATTAACCCGCAACAAGCCAATGCTTTCGGCGTGAACGTAATTCTACGCAAAGCCCTATTCGCGAACGTTTTACGTAAACAGCATAAACAACGGAAAATTCCATACTAAACATTGCGTATGCCTCATAGACCCAGGGGTAATGTTACGCCAAAAAAAAACATTACGGAAACGACATAAAAAAATGCGCCGGCCAGACATACATTTGTGGATTGGCGTATCTAGCTAATTTGCATACTCGATGCGGAAATCGACGGAAGCGCCACCTAGCGGCCAGCGTAAATATGCACTAAGACGTACGCCAGTCGGATCTAGCCCAGTTTCAGGCGTACAGTATCTTGTTTTGTGGATACAAAACAAAGATACGCCGGAGCAACCTAGAAGTTACGCGGCGTATCAATAGATACGCCAGCGTAACTGCTTCGTGAATCTGACCCTTGCTCTCTGTATGGAAGCAGTAATCTCCCTGCAGAGGTCAGAGACTCTCTAAATCAGGAGGGGGTTTGTCACTGCCCACTACAGCATGTGGTAATCTCAGCAACAGTTTCATTTTAGTTTCATTTTGCTTGCATATGGTTTCACCAAACAGACCTACATTTTTGTAAATGCCACAGATCAGGAAATCTCACATTTCTGTGTAATTTGAAATGAATACGTTAATGTTATATAATGTTTGGGTACATAGATATTTGGCCAAGAAGGCAACAAAGTAACGGCCAGAGTTAACAGACTTTGGACATGTTTCCAAGGGCAAATACATCTTGCTTTCGAATGCAATCCACCTTTGAAATTAGTTTGAGAGGCTTCTGGGATCATTCAGAATTCAATGGCAGGTGCATTTGACCTTCAGTGGATCACCTTCCAACCTGCCTGTGATCTTTGACCTGTTTTCAAACTGCATCAAAACTGCAAAACAGTGCATTCCCATTGACTTGACTAGGCATTCATGGTAGAAAATTGAATAAAATAAAGGTGTAAATATTAATATACATTTTAAAAGGTTGGCTTTACTCTTTAACTACTTCATCTCCGGGAAGGTTATAACCAGGCCATTTTTTGCTATACACACTGCGCTAATTTTATTGCCGATTGCGCGGTCATGCAACGCTGTACCCAAATTTAATTTATATCATTTTTTTAACACAACTAGAGCCCTCTTTTTGTGGTATTTGATCACCACTGGGTTTTTAATTTGTTTGCGATATAAACGAAAAAACACAGAAAAATTGGAAGAAAAAAAAATATATATTTTGTATGCATTCTTCCATTACAATTTTTACTATTCAAATCCAGGGGCTGATTAGATTTCCTAAACTTTTATTTACTACTCATACTCTTTTTGCTCAGTGTTGGAAGGTTAGAATGACATAAATGACATGTTTTTCATTAATCTGTGGCTGGGTACATTTATTATGGTGACAACAACAAATAAATGGCAGCAGACTTACCCTTTAAAATACTCACCTCAATTTTTGTGTCCCAGATATAAGTCCTGGCCTATAAGCTTTTCATGTCCTTTTTAACTACTTGGTGCCCACGCTATAGCCGAAAACCGGCTACAGCGCAGGCTAATCTGCCGGGAGGGTGTCCATATACGTCGTCCCGTTCTCGCGCTGCAGCCGGCATGCTCTGTGATCGCTGAGTCCTTGGGACTCGGCTGATCACTGATCGATGTAAAGGACCAATCACAGTGGGCCACGTGATCAGCTGTCAGCCAATGACAGCTGATCACAGAAGTAAACAGAAGTCAGTTATCTGCTTTTTTATCTTTACGCTGTCAGTGTGAAGAACAGAATAAAGCGGTTAACCGGCTTCTGTTAGAGAGACATCCGTCCCGCTAGTGCCCATCAATGCTGCTAATAAGTGCCCTCCGATGCTGCTATTCAGTGCCCACCAGTGACATCTATCAGTGCCCAACAGTACTGCTAATCAGTGCCCATCAATGCTGCCAATTAGTACCCCTCACTGCCTCATCGGTGTCACTTATTAGTGCTGCCTATCAGTGTTACCTCTCCGTGCCGCCTATCAGTGCCCATCAGTGCCACCCATCAATGCAGCCTCATCAATGCCTCGTGATCAGTGCCCACCAGGGCTGTCTCAATAGTGTCACCTATTAGTGCCCGTCAGTGCCGCCTCATCAGTGCCCATCAAATAACAAAATATGAAAAACTTTTTTTTTGTTTGTTTTTTCCAACATTTTCATTCTTTTTTGTTTGTTTAGCAAAAAATAAAAAAAACAAGTGGTGATTAAATACCACAGAAAAAAAACCTCTATTTGTGTGTGAAAAATGTTAAAAATGTCATGTGGGTACAGTGTTGCATGACCGAGCAATTATCATTCAAAGTGTAACAGTGCTGAAAACTGGCCTGGGCAGGAAGGAGGTTAAAGTGCCCAGTAAGCAAATTAGGTAAAGTGTGGGGCATCGTAAATGTTATGCCAATTTTTCAACCAGTGGTGCAACTTATCTGCATTGGTATTTCTCGCAGCTTTACTTGTTAAAATATTTTCTAAAAAATGTAATTCATATACTTGGCAGGCCCTGCACATTACACAAGTACTGTATACACAATGGGAAGTGTTGCATTGTGCCATCAGTAGTTTGTAGACTCACCACTGTTTGTAGGAATACCCTAGCTGCAGACACCTCCTGTCTAATTGTTTCTTACTAGTTTCTGCAGTTAGCCATGTGTTATGCATGCTAACATTTTTGTTATCAAGCCTTTAATATCCATCAAAACCCATAAATATGCAGGTAATTCACTAAGTTGTTGAAAAGAATGAATTACAAATCTGACAAAATATGTGTTTCCTTGTGCATGTACAGTTTTTTTGTACTATAAAAAAAAAATCTGTCAAACACTATTCAGTATGCGTAAGGTAGGCCCAATTTTATGTCAAACTTCTCCCTGTGGGAAACGGATATATTGCTATGTGATGCTGGTTTTTAAAACGGAACATTATCATTATGAGATTTCAGAAGATCTTTCTCAGTTTATGCTTCGCATTAGAGCTAGGTTACTCGTTTAACAACAATTCGCTATATAATTACTCCCACTCAGCTGTCAAAAAATGGTGGGTGGTTTAAAGCTTAACTGCCAAACTGGTTATGTCTTCATCATTTTTAGGATGTTATTTTCTTAACTACTGCCTTATTGCGATGTTTTTAAGTTGTGCAGGTGGTGGGAAAATTGCTTTAAAAGCCACACAGTTTTGAGTACAGGAACGCTTTTCTAGGTTAAAAATGTTAAAAGAAGAACAAAATGTTCATTGTTACTATACATCAAAACTGCCCTATGAGGTACAATATTTCCAATGTATTCTTTAAATTAACAAATAATACAATAAATAAATAAAGCAATATGTTACTGTAATGTGTTTTAGCTATAACTAAGGTTCTGCATATTATTCCACTGTTTTTAAGCCCCTGCAAGGGACAGACCATAGACTTTTTTCATGATTTCTATTAGGGCTGTACATGCTTCTGACATGCCAGTAGATTGAACCTAATCACAAAAAAAATTGAAGTATAATTCTATAAGGACTTAGGGCCAGATCCACAACGAGCGGCCGTAACTTAACTTTTCCTATTTAAGTTACACCGCCGCAAAATCTCTACCTAAGTGCCCGATCCACAAAGCACTTACCTAGAAATTTTCAGCGGTGTAATTTAAATCCGTCCGGCGCAAGGTGGGCCCAATCTAATGGGGCGAGTCCCATTTAAATTAGGCGCGCTCCCGCGCCGGACGTACTGCGCATGCTCCCGACGCAATTTTCCCGACGTGCTTTGCGCAAAGTTACATTGCGCCGAGTTTTGTGAATCGCGCCGGGTAAAAAAAGTTGCGTCGGGAAAAAAAAAAATTGACAGCGTCGCGGGAAAGAAGGGTATACTTTGACAGCGTCGCGGGAAAGAAGGGTATACTTTTACAAGGTGTACTAACTTTACACTAACAATTTACGGAGACTTCACGAAGGGAAACCGCTTCGTGGATCTCCGTAAGTGCTAATTTGCATACCCGAAGCGGAATTTCGACGAGAAATGCCCCCAGCGGTGGCCACGGTACTGCATCCTAATGCCGCGTACAGACGGTCATTTTTTGTGATGAAATAAAATAACATTTTTAAAAATGTCATTTAAAATGATCGTGTGTGGGCAAAATGTCATTTTATGTCTTCTGAGAAATGACAAAAAAAAAATTCGAACATGCTCGAATTTTTTATGTCATTTTTTAAAATGTCATTTTTTGTGTCATAAAAAATGATCGTGTGTGGGCAAAAATGACGTTTTAAACCCGCACATGCCCAGAAGCAAGTTTTGAGACGGGAGGTAAAACTACCATTCATAATGGAGTAAGCACATTCATCACGCTGTAACAGACAAAAAAGCACGAAACGTCTTTTACTAACAAGTAACCAGCTAAAAGCAGCCTCAAGGCGAATAGAACTTCCCCTTTAGAGTGCCGTCACTTTGTTCATCATTTTTCAAAACGATGGTGTGTATGCTACATAGTTTTTTAAAATGAAGTATCAAAAATGTCGTTTTTTTTCATCACTTCAAACTTCATTTTTTTTCCATCGCAAAAAATAACCGTCTGTATGCGGCATTAGATCCGACAGTGTAAAACTATTACACCTGCCGGATCTTAGGAATATCTATGCGTAACTGATTCTGTGAATCAGTCGCATAGATAGAAACAGGGATACGACGGCGTATCAGTAGATACGCCGGCGTATCGCTTTTGTGGATCTGGCCCTTAGTTTTATTTCATATTGGTGGAGGCTAACTAATTATTGTGATTTATTGCTGATTTAATCAATATCTTGATATTAACCTCAGTGGGGACAGATCTAGTTAAACTGCCTATCAGATAAACACATGGAGACAGGGCATAGCTAAGTGCAGCCTTAGATACCTTTATTCAAAGAAAGAATATTGTAAAAAATGGGCAATCACAAAGTGATGATGTCAAGTGCATATAAAAAAAAACTGCTTGGATTCAAGCACTCGGCCATTCCATTGGAACCTGGGGCTACAGTTGTAGTGAAGCGGCAAAGTCTTGCCACCTGAGATCGGTTCTGACAAGTACAGACTCGACATAGCAGAGTGAATGGGAGCCTGATGACGTGACTGTCTATCTGTCAAAGCCTTTCTCAGGTGGTGGGGCTTTGCTGATTTCACAACATCTAGGCAGCCACAGTTATACATAGGAATACTTGCCTAATAGACTCAGCTTCTGGTCTGGGTAAGTATACATCAGCTCCTGTGTGTCATGTGGCTCAGTTCTGTATGCCTATTAACTGGAAACTTCCATTTATATAACATCACAGTCCTCCAGTTAGAGCTTCTGACCCAGTTAGCAGGTAAATAGGGAAAAGCTATTTACAAATACAGTCAGTAGGGGACAACATATCCTTACATATTTTGCCTTATTTTGCACTGTGTCTTTGTGTGGAGGTGTGCATTTGAGTATAGGCAGGGCTTTGCTTTCACATGTCAGAGCCTTCAGCAAGGATGATAGCGAATAGCACAGTAGCAACATTCCCAAATCTCACTTCAAATGTGCTGAGTATAGAGTTTAGAGGCAGCAGTGTCTTAGATCTCACACTGCAAATATATATCTTGGAGTCTGTAGGCACCTGTAGGCAATAGCCTAGGCACCCTCACACACAAGAAAATGTACTGCTATAAAAATGTTTCAGAGTACTTCTTAGGCACAGTTAACATTTCTAAATACTCTTATAGCCTAGTAAATCTTTACTTTTTTAGTTCAGGCCACTTTACCCCTAAAACAATAAATCCCCAACCCTAAAACAAACCTGATTTAACTCAAAACCTAAGCCCTAAAACGAATGAACCCCATGTATAAGGACCATATTGCCTGCTAGGGATCTGAGTGTTTTTGAAGCAAGTATAAGGGATGGTTTACAGTATATGAGGCAAGTACCTGTTTAAATACGTTAGGACTGCTTTAGTAAAATAGGAAAGATTACAATGCGCTTTCAGTGTTAGTGAAACCAATATACAGTAAAGGTACAGTAGATGGAATAAAATACAGGCATCCCCTCTTTATTTCATTTGCAAAGGCTTTAGTGAATTTTGGAAGTATACAGACAAAGCTGACCTCCAGGATAACTGCTTTTAAAGAAGAACTGGAGCTACCGTGTTTCCCCCGAAAATAAGCCCTACCCCGAATATAAGACCTGGCGTGATTATTGGGGAAGGCTGCAATATAAGCCCTACCCTGAAAATAAGCCCTAGTAAAGTACATGAAAAAAACTGTGGTCTGTTTTGTAGGACGATTGTACTGGTATGGAGTGCAGTGTGTCTCCCCTTGTGACTGTATTATAAAATACTTTATTAGCAGCCGCCGCTGTCCCGCCGGAGGTTTTCTTCTCTCCTCCTCGCTGACATCTGCGGCCCCTCCCTCTTCAGTGCACGGAGCGGGCTGACGTCAGCGGGGGTTTTTGGGTCTTCCCCCTTCTCTTCTCCTCCCAGCTGACGTCTGTGTCCCCTCCCTCTCAGCAGGGATCTCAGCATGGAGAAGAACAGATCAAGTGAGCGACCAGGGGAGCTGTAAAAAGGTATTCTCCATGAGACATTTGCAATGGGAGACACACTGCAACTTATTCCAGTGTGATCCTTTTATAAAACGGATTACATACATTTTAAAAGGACTTTAACCAAGATGTTTTTAAAACGATGTTGAAAATTGACTCCTGACCTGACGGGGGAGGTGGGGAGAGAGAGAGAACACAGGGGACACAGGAACTTTGTTTTAAAAATGTTTTATTGTTTTATTCCAGGATTTTTAGAACATACTGTAGAGAGGGGTAAATTACACAGCACAATCACTGTGATTTAAAGGAACAGGATTTTTTTATGGTTACATCTACTTTAAGATTGTCATTGTACATATCGTATATAATTAAGCCCTACCCCGAAAATAAGCCCTAGTGTGTTTTTTGTAGACAAAATTAATATAAGACCCGGTCTTGTTTTCAAGGAAACATGGTATGTGTGCAGGAGGAGATGCCAATAACGTGCCAACATCATTTCCTTCCACTGTACAGCACTGCTGGAACACACTGCAATTCCAATTAAGCAATGGGAAATGTACCTGGCAATGGGCGTGGCTGATTATTGATGACACTTTCAGCTTTCAATATTGCACAGCCAGAGGTGATGTCAGTGACCATATCTGTGAGCCTAGTAGCTTATTTAAAGTCTGGCAATTTGGAAGTGACAGACCAAGTGTCTGGAACACTAAGCTCCGGAAATGTTGTGTTTAATACCAGATATCAGTAGCTGCTATATGCAACAGTAAGACCATATTTGTTAAAGGTTAGAAATTACTTTTATAATACTTTTTATTGCACTGAAATCTGGGGAGGGCTATAAATCTTTGCATTGAGGGCAAAAGCAACCAACTAACCCTTTCATGGTTAGGACAGATTTCTGTGGGCTACAGAAAAGTGTAACATGTAGCATGTTCCATGATGCTGCTATGGCTGGTGGGAATGATAAAAGGTGGATGTTCCTCAAGGGCATGGCTCATTGTGACACACTATTTTACATTGTTCAACATCAGGTTCGTTCTATAATGCCCAGAAGATGTCCCTGACTACTTGTCTGGCTTTAATCATTTGTCTAAATGGTAAAGTATCTCCACCTAGTGCCACCAATCCAACATCTTTTACACTGCCCTAGGGGAAAATACCCCCATTCCCCCAGGCTAGTCCTTTCTTGAATGAACCATATCTTTTAAAGTGGTTCTAAAGTCTTACTTTTTTTTTGCCTTAATGCATTCTATGTATTAAAGAGGAACTGCAGTCTGCTCACATAATTTGTAATCAAAACATCTTTGCCATTCTGAAGCTTCCCTCCAACCACTTTGCATATTATTTTATATATACTGTGATTCTGTACTTGCCATTGCTAAAACCATTGCACAGAGCAGGTAAGCGTGACATGCTTATTATTTTAATGCAAAAAAAGAATTAAGCTTTAATGTTACATTAATGTCTAAGTGGGCACCCAACTTAGTTGTGCCAGTGATTTAAATGAGAGCCTCTTAATACAAACAATAAAGTAATAGTAGTACCATCATTCTAAAGAGTCAGTTAGAATAGAACTAGGGCTAAAAGGGACCCCAAAGGCCCAAAAGACCATAGAAGGGAGGGGGCAGGAAGACTTTATCGGTACTGGATAGAGAAAAATAAATTGCATAATAGTATTTTCTACTATTCTGCCGATATAGTCCTCCTGCCCCCTCCCTTCTATGGTCTTTTGGGCCTTTAGGGGTCCCCTTTAGCCCTAGTTCTTTTAGTTGTACCAGTAAATATCTTTTCACGCCTACTTACTAGAATTCAAATTCATACAGCCAGCTCTGCTTCTTTATAACTAGCATTACTAGGCGAGCCCCTAATTTTACAAATTATGATTTGCAGATTATGCTGCATATCTACTACATTGGAACAGAAGTTTTAAATTAAACAAAATGGCAGGGCAAAAGAACAATTCCGAAAAGCAATAATGGTAAGTGGGGGTAATGGCACTACCTAACCAGGACACAATAGCTACGGGGACCTGCAAAGGGTTAACCATGCTGTGTCCTAAGCTTAATTAAGTGATAGTCCCTCACCATCCGTGTGAATAGATAACAGGGACCAAATGTGCACCTGTATAACTATAATACTGGGGTGCCTGAGTGTCTATTCAGTCTTATTCATAAAGAATGAGATCTGTAATCATACTTCCTTAGGAGAATATGGTGAGTAAATAGAACGAAAATAAAATAAAATAAATACGACAGCCAAACCTGCTGACTAGTGCCTCAAGTGGTTGAAACAATATATAAGTTATGGTCATATATATGTGCACATGTATCAAGTAAGTATTTAAAGCAAAGATATATCAAAAAATATCTGTAAAAAACAGGAAATGTGTGAACAAAGTAAAAAATAAGTGAAAGTCCAATCATGGGTGTATATAAAGTCCCATAAATGACACTTTTAGGATTCCTTTCGTCAATATCCAAAAGCCAGTGAAAAAGTCTCACAATGCAAATTTAGCCCGCATTCACACCTAGGCGTTTTTACGCCTGTAGCGCTACGCCGCTGCCGCCAGAGGGCTGAAAACAGATGTCCCTCTATGGAGATGGTTCACATCTCCACGCCGAACGCCGGACGCCTGTCGCCTGCCGCGTGAAAAAAGGTCCCGGACCTTTTTTTCAGGCGTCTTCGAGCGTTCGGCTAGGAGATGGGAATCATCTCCAATGAGGGGGTCATCTTGGGGCACATCTAGGCGGACAATACCGGCGTTTTGTCGCCGCAAATCGCGGTACAAAACGCCGCTATTTTTACCGCGATTTGCAGTGACAAAACGCAGCGATTTCGTCCGCCTAGATGTGAATGCAGCCTAATAGTGAAACACAGCAAGTGATATTGAGGTGAATACAGGTGCTCTTGAAGTATTAGCGGTGCTCCCCCACATGGGTCCCCACTCACCAGATCCAATCACCCCTCCAGGGGTATACTGCGTATAGGATAAAACTCCTGGATCTCCACTCCTCTGTGTCTCTGCCATTACCCCCACTTACCTTTTTTTCCTTCTATCACAGGTTCCCCTTTGGGGAATTTAATAGGGGAGGGGGGGGGGGGCAGCAGACTTTTTCATACAAACATCTTAAGCGCAGGATACATTTTTTTTTACAAATAGCAATAATGTATATACACCAATACTCCAAAAAATAGTACATTTTAATATGTTTTACTCCTGTCTAATCATTCATGAAGAAAAAGTAAGGCTAAAGGCACTCATAGAAGATAATGACCTCTATATTGTAGCACATTTAGTGAAAAAGTTAAACTTTAATTAGAAACAATGCATTATGCTAACAAGTGCTGCAGAAATAGCAAAGCATCTTCAAACTATTTAATAAATGTGGGCAAGCAACTGTTGTTGTTACCAGAAAAATAACTGATGATGCCTAAAGGCATAGAATACTAAATGATGATGAGTCTACTGTTTGTCTTAATGTAAAAATATCATCAACATATACATTTTATATGGTATAGCGGAGAAAATGTAATTTGCTTTTACTTAATGCTGTGTTTTATGTGTATATTTATCATATTTATATTCATCTAGCATATTAGCATACTGTAATATATGTCATATATTATGCTTCACAAGTGGAGTAACAGTTCTTTGTGTGAACAATTTTCTTTAAAAGCAAAAGCAATACAATCAAACCAAACATTCAAGAATCACATTTCTTAACATCCCTACAGTAAACTAATGATAACTGAATTATGATAAGTTCTGGTAGATTAATGAACTAAATAAAAAATACCCACAATGGGTATAAATGACTGTTAACCATTTTTATGGTTAACCTTTCAAAGGTGACAGCCAATTATGTGGTGCACCTGTTTGTGACGATGACACACACCATAATATAGACTGGTGCTAGAAGGAGAGCAAGGTATTGCAGTGGCAATCATCTGTGACCTTTGTGCAAAACAAAGATGTACACTATTTTAACATAGCTCCCTTTTGGAAGGCTTCAAAAATTCACAATTTTGCCCTTGTTGAGCAAAATATTCAGCAGTCATCTCTGCCTTTTGAAAATGACAATGCGTTTGTTGGGGTGCTGCAGTAGCTGAGCTGCCATATGCAGAGCAGTGCTTCTCAACCTTTTTTTAGTCAAGGCACCCTTTAGAATCGTGTACGATCTTGGGGTACACTAGTGTGAGGGCTCATTCACATCTGGAGATGTGTGTTCACTTGCATTGTGTTTTTAATGGGCTGATCTATCCTCCAAAATCTCCTTTTTTATGCAACAATTGTTTATGTTGACATCATTTGCATATCCCTAAAATAAACCAAAGTAATTAAAGTGTTACTGAACCCAAGACCCTGCATTCACTATATGTGATCTCACACAGTACACAGAACATGGAAATGCAATACGTTTATCAAATATAAACTGCTAAATACATTTTCTCATCAGTGGTATATAGCAGTCTTGTGACTTGTATCAGTGTGTGGTTAAAGCTTGTAGGGGAGTTTTCATACTGCACTGTCTGTCCTATCAGGATGCAGAACCCTGACCCTCTGCTTGGACAGTGCTGATTGGCCCTGTGCTGATCACATGCACCCTACGAAGAAAATAAAAAAGAAAAACTATAGCAATGCACACCAAACTGAGCATGTGCAGCCTGATGGCCCGTACACACGATCCGAATATCGGACGAAAACGATCGTCCGATGAAGAATGGTACGATTTTCGGATCGTGTGTACACTACTTTCGAGAGCCGATCACGACCGTTCATCCGATATTTTTCGATCGGACATGCACGAAAATTTTCCTCGTACGATGTAAGATCGTACGATTTTCGTTTAGTCAGTACAGTTGTCGTCCGACAATACAATACAAATACATTACAACACATGACATCACTTCCGATTATTTTTTTCGGTCGTACGAGAATTTTCGTGACTTTAAAGCGGTAGTTCACCCCCCCCCCGACACATTTTACCATCGAGACAGGCATTGTAGCGCGAGCTACAGTATGCCTGTCCCGATTTTTTTAACCCCTGACTCACCTTGTAATCCGACATCGTAGATTTCGGCTCCCGCGGGGAATGGGCGTGCCTATGGAGAGGGAGGATGATTGACGGCCGGCCCTGGCACGTCACTCTCCCCGAAGACAGCCGGAGTAGGTCTCGGCTCTTCACGGCGCCTGCGCACAGGCTATGCGCACGCGTCGTGAAGACCAAGCCTATTTCGGCTATTTCCGGAGAAGCGTGACGCGCCAGAGCCGGCCGTCAATCATCCTCCGTTTCCATAGGCACGCCCATTCCCCGGTATCTTCGATCTACGACTACAAGGTGAGTACGGGGGTAAAAAATTCGGGACAGGCATACTGTAGCTCGCGCTACAATGCCTGATTTTAAGGTAAAAGAAAAAAAATATTTTTTTTTTTGGTCGATAGGGTGAACCCCCGCTTTAATAACCTATTTCATTTTACTTGCGACTATTAAGCGAAAAAAGTTGTACGATCCGTCGTACGATATTCGGATCGTGTGTACGGGCCATGACTCTAGTAACTCTGTCTTATCCAGAAATGTTTAGGGAGCAATGCAAGAAGGGGAGGATCTGTGCATACAGCATTAAACAGCCTTTTCACACAATGCAGAGGATTAACCCCTTAGGTTCCACAGTGAGTATACCAAGCATGCTTTACTCCATATACAGACTCAATTTATTGTTGTGGGTTTAGTAACACTTTAATATTTCTCTTTAATGTGCTGCCACTGCATAGAAAGGAGGAAGTCCACACCTATGTTCTTAAAGTGCTTTTAAAGGCTCAAGAATTTTTACATTCATGCATATGCATGTAGGTAAAAAACCTTCTATGTGCCTCAGCCCCCCCCCCTAATACTAACCTGAGCCCCATCACGATCTAGCATTGTGCACAAAAGCCTTGCTTTCCGGGGAATCTCCCTTCTCCCGCTGCTGTCAATCACATCCAGCCAGCCAATGAGAAGAGAGAGGAGGTGGGGCCGAGCCACTTCTCTGTGTGTCAATAGACACACAAAGCAGTGGCTTGGGAGCGAGTCTGCTCTGGTGGCCCCATAGTAAGCTGCTTGCTGTGGGGCACATGGCAGGAGAGAGGGGCCAGGAGTGATGGCGGTCACCCGAGAAGAGTAAGATCGGGGCACAGAACAGGTAAAGTATAACATGTTTGTTATTTTAAAAAAACTTTAATACCACTTTAAATTCCTGTTCTGCATTATATATTCAGTTGCTGCTTACATCTGCTAATGTTTGAGCATGTACAGGGTCAAACTATCTTGATTGTATTATTATAATTAAGTTATTCATGTCAATGAAAAGTTAGGCCTTGTTCACACTGGCACTGTCAAACCAGTGTTTATATGTGTTTCAATTACATTTCTAAAGGAAATTTGTTTTCAAACAAGAAAAGGATCATGTGCTGGTCTTTATAAAAATGTACTTTTTTTTTACCAAGAAAATAAAAAGAGGTAATACCATAAGCAGATCGCAACCGTTTAGATGGAAAGGTGGTAGAAACTGAAAGGGGAATAAGATTATTATTTTTTTTTAAACTGTGAATGAAGTAAGTACATGCTTGAAATAGCAATAAGATACACGCGTGGGGAAAACATTAGGGAATGAACTGCTTAGTTATTGGAATATAAAGGAACACAGTGTGGAGTGAAATGAACTGGTTATATGTTTTCTGTACTGCCTCCAGAATTATATTGACAATGCAATAGTATTTATGTATATTTTCTGTGTATTGTACATAAAATTTAGTGGTAAAAAAAAAAAAAGTTTCATTGCCGCACACCAATTCTCAATTGTGGTGGCTGCGTTAGTTTTCTTTCATAGGTTCCTCTGGGAAGTACTACTTTGAAAGTCCCCCAGACTCCTTCCTTGGAACTACATGTACTGTGATGCCAAGCACCACTGCATGTATTGATGTCATTGTAGGTCCCTGCTAGGGCAAGGTGACCCCTGACAACAGAAAAGACGGGGCAGCGAAAATAGGAACAAGTAAGCGGAACTCTAAGGCCGCGTACACACGATCGGTTAAACCAATGAGAACAGTCTGATGGACCATTTTCATCGGTCCAAACCGATCGTGTGTGGGCGCCATCGGTTATTTATCCATCGGTTAAAAAAAAGCCAACTTGTTTTAAATTTAACCAATGGATTCCTAACCGATAGTTAAAAACTCATTAGTAGGCACAACCATCGGTTAAAAATCCACGCATGCTCAGAATCAAGTCAACGCATGCTTGGAAGCATTGAACTTCGTTTTTTTTTCAGCACGTCGTTGTGTTTTACGTCACCGCGTTCTGACACGGTTGTTTTTTTAACCGATGGTGTGTAGGCACGACTGACCATCAGTCAGCTTCATCGGTTAACTGATGAAAACGGTCCATCAGACCGTTCTCATCGGATGGACCGATCGTGTGTACAGGGCTTAACTGTTTATTGTTATGCTGCCACCCTCTGGCATCTTTATGGATATCCCCCTTTTGTACAATGCAATTTCATCCTCCCCCATTGTGAGATACTACTACTATTTTTCCTGCAAGGCATACGTTCCATACCAATGTTTACTGCATATACTGGATTGTTTGCCTGAAGATATTCGTGGATCCAGAGCATTTGGTGAGTTCATCTATCGATTGAAGATTTCCTGCAGTGATTGTCTCTGCTCCATTAAAGGAGAAGTCTCCTATGGATCACAGGAGTGCAATTCGTTTCGCACTTCTGTGACCTGTTTTCAGCAGAATGTGGTCTGAAATCTGCTCTCCGCTGACATCACAGATATCAGTCCAGGCACCACATCAGTCCAGGCACCACATCATCCTGACAATCTGCCAGGACAATCTGGATCTGCCAGGTGCCTGGACTGACACTTGGCTCAGCCTCTCAGTGAGCCGATCAGAGGCTGAGCCAACCGATCCGCCCCCTCCACAGTCCAGCGCTAGTGAAGGAGAAGAGCAAAGAGCTGCGACTGACAGTCTGCTGCTCTCTGCTAACAGAGGTCTGAAAAACGAGCGATGTTCAATCGCTCAGTTTTCAGTGTGGAGATGCTGGGGCACAGATGCAGCATCGGATCGATGCTTTATCCACCTAGGTAAGTATGAATATGGAAAAAAAAGAAACCCATACTTCTCTTTTAAGACTAGGCATACAATTGCAATAAAAAGTATGTGAACCCTTTTGGAATGAGCCACAACAATAGACAATCACAGTCTGCCTAAACTAATAACACACAAAGAATTAAATGTTACCATGTTTTTATTGAACACACCATGTAAACATTCACAGTGCAGGTGTAAAAAGTATGTGAACCCTTGGATTTAATAACTGGTTGAACCTCCTTTGGCAGCATAACTTCAACCAAACGTTTCCTGTAGTTGCAGATCAGACGTGCACAACGGTCAGGAGTAATTCTTGGCCATTCCTCTTTACAGAACTGTTTTAGTTCAGCAATATACTTGGGATGTCTGGTGTGAATCGCTTTCTTGAGGTCATGCCACAGCATCTCAATCGGGTTGAGGTTAGGACTCTGACTGGGCCACTCCAGAAGGCGTATTTTCTTCTGTTTAAGCCATTCTGTTGTTGCTTTACGTCTATGCTTTGGGTCCTTATCCTGTGGCAACACCCATCTCCTGTTGAGCTTCAGCTGGTGGACAGATGGCCTTATGTTCTCCTGCATAATGTCTTGATAAACTTGGGAATTAATTTTTCCTTCGATGATAGCAATCCGTCCAGGCCCTGATGCAGCAAAGCAGCCCCAAACCATGATGCCCCCACCACCATACTTCACAGCTGGGATGAGCTTTTGATGTTGGTGTGCGGTGCCTCTTTTTCTCCACACATAGTGTTGTGTGTTTCTTCCAAACAACTCAACTTTGGTTTCATCTGTCCAAAGAAAATATTTTGCCAGTACTGCTGTGGAACATCCAGGTGCTCTTGTGCAAACTGTAAACGTGCAGCAATGGTTTTTTTTGGACAGCAGTGGCTTCCTCTGTGGTATCCTCCCATGAAATCCATTCTTGTTTAGTGTTTTACGTATCATAGATTCACTAACAGGGATGTTAGCATATGCCAGAGACTTATGCAAGTCTTTAGCTGACACTCTAGGATTCTTCTTCACCTCATTGAGCAGTCTGCGCTGTGCTCTTGCAGTCATCTTTACAGGACGGCCACTCCTAGGGAAAGTAGCAGCAGTGCTGAACTTTTTCCATTCATAGACAATTTGTCTTACCGTGGACTGATGAACAGCAAGGCTTTTGGAGATACTTTTATAATAAATAGTTTTTCCACCTGCACTGTGAATGTTTACATGGTGCGTTCAATAAAAACATGGTAACATTACATTTTTTGTGTTATTAGTTTAAGCAGACTGATTGTGTATTGTTGTGACTTAGATGAAGATCAGATCACATTTTATGACCAATTTGTGCAGAAATCCATATCATTCCAAAAGGGTTCACATACTTTTTATTGCAACTGTAGATGTCTCAAGAAGGAATAATGCCCTGTACACACGATCGGTCAATCCGATGAGAACGGTCTGATGGATTTTTCCATCAGTTCACCGATGAAGCTGACTGATGGTCAGTCGTGCCTACACACCATCAGTTTAAAAAAAACGATTGTGTCAGAACACGGTGACGTAAAACACAACGACGTGCTGAAAAAAACTAAGTTCAATGCTTCCAAGCATGCGTTGACTTGGTTCTGAGCATGCGTGGATTTTTAACCGTTTTTTTTTCTATCGGTTATGTATACATCGGTTAATTTTAAAACAAGTTTCAAATTTTTTAACCAATGGATAAATAACCGATGGGGCCCACACACGATCGGTTTGGTCTGATGAAAACTGTCCATCAGACTGTTCTCATCGGATCGTGTGTACGCGGCATAAGTCACTCTTGAAACAACTGAATTCAGAATATTTATGAATAATACTGGAATACTATGCTAGAATAATATGTTTCCGATATGCAGAAATAAAAAAATAAAAAAATTTCCAATTTTTTTCTTCAACAGATTTTGCTGAGCTTGTTTGTGGCAGTTATTTTGGACAATTTGGAGCTTGATGAAGATTTAAAAAAGCTTAAGCAGGTAATCCATACTAATATTAAGATATTAATTTTTTTCTTTTAGTTTTCAGTGGACTTAATTTACTAGTAATTCTACTAGTGTAACATAAACACATGTGCTTACAGATCCCCCCCCCTTTTATAGCATCCATGGCTGTTAACAAGGAGGTACTGCCAGCCCTAATGTACCAGGCTCGGGCTCTATTGGGTCAAGAAGGGCCTGTACTGTACTACTGCAGGGAACAGATATCTGGTCATGGCAACTCTGCTTTCCTGGAGGCAGCAGGGAGTGGGTTTGTCACGTACCTGGTTATGGAGCCTGACATGAAGAGGGAGGCCTCTCATACAGCTCTGGCTCAGGGACCACTGGTGGTGAGACAGTGGCCGCAAAAGCATGGTGAAGTAAGAGTACATGTGAGGTGTCCAGCAGACTGTGCAGGTAAGTGGCTGGTGCTTCACCAGGTATAGTTCAGATGGTAAAGACAGCAGATAAAAACAGGTGTGGCAGACTCTAGGTTGACAGATGGCAGACTGGCAGTTGCTTGGCTGGCAGATGACTGACTGACCACTTGTACAAGCAGATTGACAGGAACTTGGCTGTCAGATGACCAGCAGGGACCAGATAAGTAGCATGCTGGTCAGAAAATGCTGAGCATACAGTATAGGACAAGGCAGGATGCATGGTCAAACAAGCCGGGTCAGTAACAGACAGTCAGATCAGGCATGGATAGCAGGCAGGAAATGGATAAGGTATGGGCAAGGTCAGCATCATACAAACAGGCAGATAAGCAGAAGGCAAACAGAGTCCAAGACAAGATCAGGGCAGGAGAAGATCAAACTTGGTCAAGACATGTTGGGTCAAACACAGGAGTAAATATAGAACTTGGCACAGGAGCACAGGAAGGCTGTAAACCAGACACCACTGACTAGTACAGCTGTTAAGTAAGTAGCCCAATTGGCACCAGTGTCAGCAGTGGGTATACGCATGCATGTGCACACATCTATGTACATTAAAGCGAGCACCTGCAGGCCCACGCTTGTGCATATGTATCATGCCTCGTACACACGACCGAGGATCTCGACGGGCGAAACACAACGTTTTGCTCGTCGAATTCCTTGTTAGGCTGTCGAGGAACTCGACAAGCCAATTTTCTCCATTCCCGTCGAGGAAAAAGAGAACATGCTCTCTTTTTGGCTCGTCGAGTTCCTCGACAGTTTCCTCGTCAAAAAATGTACACACGACCGGTTTCCTCGGCAAAAAAAAACAAAACAGCAAGTTTCTTGCTGGTTTTTGCAGAGAAACTCGGTCGTGTGTACGAGGCCTTACACTTCGGAGCTTCGTTTGTACTATGGACAGCACTTCACTGACGGGGTGGACCAACATCATATCATTTTTTTTTTTTTATTGAAAAAAAGTTTTTATTAAACAATTTACATTTGGAACATAGTTCTGCAAGTTACAAGGCAATACTGGAGAAATGCATGAAACAAAGAAATATGGCTTATACACATATAGGCACAGTAGATCAAAAAACTTTTTCAGTTTCAACTCTTTCAATTGTACGCTAAAAGAATTTATAGGTTTACGGACCCTCAGTGCATGTGTCTGTGGACTCAAGCCATCTATCCCAAATTTTGTTGTACTTATCTGGACAACCTCTGTTAGTGTATATGAACTTTTTGTAGGTAAGTGTGTTATTTATATCTATTTTCCAGTCGTTGAAGATGGGGGGAGTGGGTCTCATCCACTGTCTGGCTATAATTTTTCTAGCAGAAAACAATATTTCATGCAAATTTTTTTTAGTGAATTTGTCTATTTCAGAATCGGGGAATATCCCCAGTAAGCATTGTTTGGGGTCCAGGGTCAATGGGCATCCCATGTCATCATGGAGGAAGTCCACAATCTGTTTCCACAGACCCTGAAGGACTGGGCACGCCCAAAGTAGATGGAAGAATGTGCCTGTCGCTTGATTGCACATTGTGCATGAGGTAGAAGACTGTTGTCGAAAGCGGGCGATTCTTAGGGGGGTGAGATATGCTCGGTGCACCACGTATAACTGGGTAAGCCTATCGGAGAGCTTGGGGGATACAGTCTTTCATGCGTCAAGTGCTTCACTCCACTCCTCGCCCTCCATCGGGCCCACCTCTCTTTCCCATCTTGGTTTAAGGCTGTAAGCTAGTGTGGTAGATGATGGGGTGAGGAGCATGACATAAAAGTCAGAGATTAGTTTTTGTGGGTCCACACCCTTAATCACTGCCATGATGACATTGGGTGTGGGCTGTGGCAAAGGCCGGGGGAACTGAGCTTGGGTTGCGTGACGCTCTTGGAGGAATCTAAAAATCATAGAATTAGGCAGCAGGAACTCATTTTGGAGGTCCTCAAAGTTTTTAAGTGTGCCATCGGAAATTATGTGGTGCAAATAATATATTCCATGTTCGCACCATATCTCTGTGTCAGGGATCAAGAGAAACTCTGAGAGCAGTCTATTGTGCCATAAATGGGTATAGTCATTGTGCTTAGGGATCGTCAACGTTTTAGTGGCAATGTCCCATACACGCCTATATTGATACAATAGGTCTCCATTGGAGTTGTTCCCACTATGTCCCACCGCGATTGCAGTAAGCGGATCAGCGGTTAGTTGTGCCCACCGTGGACAGAGAAGCGTGAGAAATCTGAGTCTGTCGGCTTTATCTATGTGGTATAGTCAATTGGGAAGCGAGGTAGTAAAGATTTAAGTCAGGGAGGGCTGTTCCACCTAGATAAGTGGGGTTCCTAACCACTTAAGGACCGCCTAACGATGATATACGTCGGCAGAAGGGCACCACTGGGAACAATCACGTACCTGTACGTGATTGTATAAAGCCCAGCGGTGGGTCGCGGGCGCGCGCCAGCGGTGCACTCCCGCGACCCGGTCCGAAGCTCCGTGACCTCGGGACTTGCGGACCCGATCGCCGCTACAGTCCCGCGATTGGTCCCCGGAGCTTAAGAACGAGGAGAGCCGCGTGTAAACACGGCTTCCCCATTCTTCAGTGTGGCGCTGTCAGCCACACCCCCTACAGTTGTAAACACACTTCAGGAAACACATAACCCCATCAGCGCCCCCTGTGGTTAACTCCCAAACTGCAATTGTCATTTTCACAGTAAACAATGCATTTTAAATGCATTTTTTACTGTGAAGATGACAATGGTCCCAAAAATGTGTCAAAATTATCCGAAGTGTCTGCCATAATGTCGCAGTCACGAAAAAAATTGCTGATCGCCGCAAATTAGTAGTAAAAAAAAAATTAACAAAAATGCAATAAAACTATCCCCTATTTTGTAAACGCTATAAATTTTGCGCAAACCAATCGATAAGCGCTTTTTGCGATTTTTTTTTACCAAAAATGGGTAGAAGAATACGTATCGGCCTAATCTGAGGAATTTTTTTTTTATATATATATTTGGGGGATATTTATTATAGCAAAAAGTAAAAAATATTGCATTTTTCTCAAAATTGTCACTCTATTTTTGTTTATAGCGCAAAAAAGAAAAACCGCAGAGGTGATAAAATAACACCAAAAGAAAGCTCTATTTGTGGGGAAAAAAAGGATGCCAATTTTGTTTGGGAGCCACGTCGCACGACCGCGCAATTGTCTGTTAAAGCGACGCAGTGCCGAATCGCAAAACCTGGCCAGGTCCTTTAGCTGCATTTTGGTCCGGGTCTTAAGTAGTTAAGGACTCTCCAGACCAGCTTGTGTCTCTTGGTACTCCAAATAAATGTCTTGAGTATGGCCTCCATTAACTTGAAAAATTTCAAGGGTAAGTATACGGGTGTGTGCCAAAGTATATAAAATATTTTAGGGAGTGATATCATTTTAACAATATTAATGCGGCCCCACACACCGAGCGGCAATCTCACCCATATTTGAGTTTTAGACTTGATGAGATCGAAAAGGGGTTCTATATTCAAGGATATATAGTCAGCCGGTGTTCTATTCACCAATACTCCAAGGTATTTAATAGTGTTCACTCGCTGGAGTGGTAACTGCGCCTGTAGCTCGGGGGAGGGGAAACTATCCATAGGCAATATTTGAGATTTCTCCCAATTCATTTTAAGGCCAGAGAACTGACCAAAGTGTTCAATCGTAATCAATGCCTTCCGGAGAGATGTGGTAGAGTCGGCCAGGTATAGTAGCGTGTCGTCTGTGTATAAGCTAATTTTTTCAGTCAGGGAACCAAGGCAAAGACCCTGGATCTCAGGGTCCTCTCTGATGGAGATTGTAAGGGGCTCCGCCACCAGGGCATAGAGGAGCGGAGACAGTGGATAGCCCTGTCTAGTGCCCCTGGATAAGTTAAACGTCTGGGAGGCCCTCCTGTTGGCCACCACCCTACCCCTGGGTGCCAGATATAATGAACCTACTTGATGAAGTTAGGTCCAAAACCAAAGCTGCGGAGGCATCCCTCAAAGATACCGCCACTCCACCGAGTCAAAGGCCTTGGCGGTGTCCAAAGCCACCACCACCCGAGACCCAACGTTACCATGTGTCGCCTGTAAGTTAATATACAGTTTTCTGAGGTTGAAGGAGGTGTTACGCCCCGGCATAAACCCGGCTTGGTCGGTGTGGATCAGGGTTAGAATCACTTGGTTAAGGCGTAGGGCAAGTACTTTAGCCAGGATCTTTGTCTATCTGAAGGAGTGATATGGGTCTATAAGATTCCGGGAGGCCTGGGTCCTTGCCCGGTTTAGGTATGAGGATAATGACCACCCCGCCCATCGATGGGGGTAAGGTGAAGTTTTTAAATGATTGAAGAGGGACAATAACTTAGGGGCAAGTATCTCGCTGTATTGGGCGTAAAATTCTATGGGTAACCCATCTGAACCCGGGGCCTTGGATCTGGCGAAGCTCGCAATCGCTGTGGTTATTTAGTCGAGTGTAAGAGGTGCATCTAGCATAGCCATTTGGGTGTCATCTAGCTGTGGAAAGGTGATTCCCGCCAGTAAATCCTCCAATTGAGCTTCAGTGGTGGAATCCTGGGACGTATAAAGTTGTGAAAAGAAGTCCCTAAATTTGGAAGTGACAGTCTGGGGTTCCATAATCTTTTCCCCATTAGGACCAGTGAGGGAAATTACCGTAGGGGGTCTATCCTCACTATGTGCTAGATAGGCCAAAAGTTTACCCGCTCTCTCCCCATGTTGAAACAGTTTTTGTCTGGCAAAGAAAAGTTTTTTCCTGGCCGTCTCGTGCTGTAGCTGATTGACCACCCCGGTTTGTAACCTGAGTTGGGCAGCCCCATCAGGAGAGGGGTTCGCCATATATCCCTGTTCAGAGGAGGACAATCCCGCATTGCTCCGTCCCATGCAGCCGATGAGTCAGCCTTCAGCCTGTTAATACAGGAGGTCTGTCACGTACCTGATGGTGATGAGCCCGAATTGCAGAGGTCGGCCTCCCTTACAGCTCCCACTCGTGGCCCCCTGGTAGGATAACAGAAGGCACAGGAGTAAGGAGGGGCACGGGTGCCTGGCAGGATCAACAGGAAGAAGCAGTGGGTCAGTCTAGTAGAAGCTTCCTTACAGGAACTGGAATACCGGAACTGGATCAGCTTAGCAGACAGGAAAGGTCCAATGGACTGGATCAGCTTAGCAGACTGGAAAGGTCCAATGGACTGGATCAGCTTAGCAGACTGGAAACCCACACCAGACAGGATCAGCTCAGCAGAGAGGATAGGTCCAATAGACTGGATCAGCTTAGCAGACCGGATCAGCTCAGCAACTGGACTGGAACTAGGACAAACTGGAATCGTTCAGCTGGACTGGAACTAGGACAAACTGGAATCGTTCAGCTGGACTGGAACTAGGACAAACTGGAATCGTTCAGCTGGACTGGAACTAGGACAAACTGGAATCTTTCAGCAGACTGGAGCTGACTGGATCAGCACAGAAGGTCAGACAAGCCGGGTCAGATATCGGGGCGGACAGCGAGGTACAGAGGTGCAGGCAGAAGGGTAGTCAGAACAGGCCAAGGATCAGGTGCAGGCGGATGGCTGGAATAGTCACAGGTAAGCCGGGGTCTTGCACAGGTAAGTCTCAGATCAGGTTTCAGGTACTCAACGCTGTAGAGCAGACAGCAGGGATGGTGTGTGAGGGGCCGGCTTAAATACCCCGCCTGGCTCCAATAGGCGTGTGCACCCGTGCATGCACACGCATGCGTGATCGTAGCCGCGATCGGGAACCGCAAAATCTAAGTCGCCTGTTTCTGGCAGGATCTTCATGACATTGCCCCCCCCAAGGGGCAGCCTCCGGATGCCCATTCTGGCAAACTTCTCAGGGTGAGATCTCTTAAAGGATCGTACCAGACTCTTAGCGTGGATGTTCCTCTCGGGCTCCCACGAATTCTCTTCAGGTCCGTACCCCTTCCATTTTATCAAAAACTGATTCTGGTTCCTTCTCCTTCTGTAGTCCAGGATAGCCTCCACTTCGAATTCCTCTTCTCCATCTACAATGACAGGATCAGGGGGGGAAGTACTCCGATTTGGAAAAGGGTTGGGAATAGAAGGTTTTAACAGCGATATGTGAAATACAGGATGGACCCTTAATGAATCTGGGAGTTCTAATTCGTAGGCTACTTCGTTGATTCTCCTCCTAACCGGAAATGGCCCTAAAAATTTGGGACCCAGCTTCTTCGAAGGACATGCCATCCTCAAATTAGTTGTGGATAACCACACCAGGTCACCAGGAGACAATATTAATTCACCTCGTCTCTTCCTGTCAAAGGTTGTTTTGTTGTGTTCCTGAGTCTTGGTCATAGTTTCCTGCAAAAGCTGGTTATTGGTAGAGAAGAAATTAATTTTCTCCTGGACCGCTGGTACTGTACATTCAGGAAGTGAATTGGGCAGAAATGAGGGATGGAAGCCAAAATTGGCGAAAAAGGGGGTTTGTTTGGTAGCGGAGTTGATGGAGTTATTGTAGGCGAATTCGGCCAATGGAAGCAGAGAAATCCAATCATCTTGTGCAAAAGAGGAAAAACAGCGTAGATACTGTTCGAGAGTCTGATTCGTCCTCTCAGTTTGCCCATTGGTCTGGGGATGATAAGCGGAGGAAAAGGACAGTTCAATGTCCAGGGCCTTACAGAGGGACCTCCAGAATCGGGAGGTAAATTGCACCCCCCGATCTGAGACGATGTTAGCTGGTACCCCATGGAGTCTGATGATTTCCTTAATGAATGCCTGCGCTGTTTCAGAAGCTGAGGGAGTGCCTTTCATTGGAATAAAATGTGCCATCTTTGACAGACGATCAACTACCACGAAGATAGTGGTATGATCTTCTGCCGGAGGTAATTCAACGATAAAGTCTATGGATAACATTCTCCATGGTCTATCTGGGACAGACAAGGGCTTTAGAAGACCCCAAGCCTTGGTTCTATGGGTCTTGTTTCTGATACAAGTAGTGCAGGATTCAACATACTTCTTACAATCTACCCGTAACTGAGGCCACCAAAAGGTACGCTGTACCAAATCGGTGGTTTTGGTTACGCCAAAATGACCGGCTAATGCATGGTCATGGCAAAGTTCCAAGACAGATACTCGTAGGCTTTCGGGAGTGTAGATCTTGTCTTCGTGCCAAAATACCCCATCCTTGAACTGCAGTCCTGGTTCAGAAGGAGGTGTCTGCCCTGTGGAAGCTTGCTTAATTCGGGAAAGCAGATTTTCCTGAAGAAGAAGAAAGTTGCCAGGGGCAAGGATGGTATCCGGGGTAGCAATTTCTTTTGACTTGTGAAACATCCGGGACAGGGCATCAGGTTTAGTATTTTTGGAACCTGGCCGATACGTGACATGGAAGGAAAATCTGGAGAAAAAGAGCGCCCATCTGGCTTGGCGTGGCCTCAACCGCTTTGCAGACCTCAGATATTCCAGGTTCTTGTGGTCGGTAAATATTAAGATTGGATGGGCAGCTCCTTCCAGCAGGTAGCGCCACTCTTCCAGTGCAGATTTTATTGCCAATAATTCCCGATCCCCTACATCATAGTTCTTCTCTGCTGTTGAGAGTTTACGTGAGAAAAAGGCTACTGGATGAAGTTGGGCCTTGGTTCCTTGTCTTTGGGAAAGTATTGCTCCTACGGCAATTTCAGACGCGTCTACCTCAAGGACAAATGGTAGAGAGGAATCTGGGTGTCCCAAAACAGGAGCAGAGGTAAAGAGTTCCTTAAGGGCCTCAAAGGCTCCTTGGGCCTCAGGGGACCAATGGAAACGGGTTCCCTGTTTGGTCAATTGGGTGATTGGTGCAATGATGGCCGAGAAGCCTTTGATAAACTTGCGGTAGAAGTTGGCGAAACCAACGAAACGTTGGATTCCCTTTTTGTCTGCTGGGACTGGCCAGTCCAGGATTGCAGAAATCTTCTGGGGGTCCATCTTGATGCCTTCACTGGAGATGATTAACCCCAGAAATGGTATACTTTCCTGTTCAAATTCGCACTTTTCAGCTTTTGCGTATAAACCATGTTGACGAAGACGGCCCAGTACGCTTCTGACATGCCTGCGGTGGAATTCAAGGGAAGAAGAAAAGATTAGAATATCGTCCAGGTAGACGATAACAAATAAGTCCAAAAAGTCTCGGAGGACATCGTTGATAAAATACTGAAAAGTAGCAGGTGCGTTGCACAATCCGAAGGGCATCACCAAGTACTCAAAGTGCCCGAATCGAGAACGGAAGGCCGTCTTCCACTCGTCCCCATCCCTGATGCGGACTAGATTATAGGCGCCACGGAGGTCAAGTTTGGTGAAAACCGTGGCGGCCCCCAGTCTCTGGAATAACTCTGGCACCAGGGGAAGAGGATAACGGTTCTTCACAGTGATTTTGTTTAATTCCCTGTAGTCGACACAAGGTCGAAGGGTATGGTCCTTTTTCTCGACAAAGAAGATGCCTGCGCCTGCTGGAGATGTGGACGGGCGAATAAACCCCTTCTTTAGGTTTTCATCTATGCATTCCTTCAATGCCCCTTGTTCTACCTCTGTCAAGGGGAAAATCCTACCAAAAGGGATTTCGGCCCCAGGAAGCAGCTCAATAGGACAGTCGTAGGCTCGATGGGGTGGTAGAGCCTCTGCCCTTTGTTTACTGAATACGTCCAGAAAATCATGGTAGACTTCGGGAATAGACTGGCGTATTTCGGCTTCAGATTCCAGGCATAGTAAGGTAGATGGCCCATGAGGATCTTGGGGCCCACAGAATTGCTGGCAGTACGGTGAAAAAAAGGTAACCTCCCCTGTGGCCCAGTTGATGGCAGGGTTGTGGACTTGTAGCCAGGGCATGCCAAGGATTACAGGAAATATTGGGGAGGAGATTATGTCCATACGTAAAAGTTCATGGTGGGAACTGGAGATAACGGCAAGTATCGGAGCAGTCTCTAGAACTACAGGGCCTGATTTGATAGCAGACCCGTCAGCCAAATGAACAGAAAGTCCATGGGTCTTGGGAAGGAGAGGAATTTGGTGTTTAGTAGCAAAAGATGAGTCCATGAAACAGCTACAGGCCCCGGAGTCAATAATGGCAGGTGTTAGCAGAGTCTTTCCTGGAAGCTGGAACGATACAGAAAGGGCAAGGTGAGATGCAGGCTGGGTAATAAAGTCTGTATGGCTAGGAGACATGGAGAGACACTTACGGAGCTTTAGAGGACAGTTCCTGACATAGTGGCTGGGTCCACCGCAGTACAGACACAGATTATTTACACGACGTCGTTGACGCTCTTCAGGAGTAAGGGAAGGGCGAAGGACGCCCAGCTGCATGGGCTCAGGTGTGTCAGCTGTAGGGGCTGGTGATGCAATGGGTACTGGGTGTAGATGACTTGGGGCCTTGGGAAGCATCCAGGTTGGACGAGAAAACCCCGTAGCTCTCTCAGCCCTTCGCTCTCTTAGGCGTCGATCGATTTGTATGGCTAAATCGATCAGCGCATTCAAAGTCTGTGGAACCCCAACTCTAGCCAGTTCATCTTTTAGAGGATCTGATAGTCCCATGCGGAACTGGTAACGAAGAGCAGCGTCGTTCCAGTCTGTATCTGCGCTCCACCGCCTAAACTCAGCGACATAGTCCTCTGCTGCCCTGCGACCCTGCTGAAGGGTGCGTAAAGCAGCTTCTGCAGTTGCTGAAAGCTGGGGGTCTTCGTAAAGCTGTGCCATAGCGTCGAAGAAGGTGGTAAGGTTGGTCACGGACTCATCCTTTCGTTCTAGGAGGCGGTGGGCCCAGGTTTGGGGTTCTCCAGTAAGTAGTGAGATCACAAAGCCCACTTTGGTGACTTCCAGAGAGAAGGTTCGTGGCTGAAGGGCAAAATACAGCTCACAGGAATTACGAAAGGCCCTGAAGCTACTTCGATTTCCAGAGAACTTTTCAGGTGTGGGGACCCTGGGTTCCGGAGGAAGCATCACCACAGTTGGTGTCGATCCTGTCCCAGCAGAAGAGGTGGATGCGTGGGAAGATCCCTGGGCTCCAGTGGGGTTGGACAGAACCAGCACCCGTTCTTCTAGCTGGGTGTAGCCGTGCTGAAGATTCTTAACTGCTTCAGTTAAACCAGCCAGGTGCTGACACAGTTCTTCCATAGGGGAGACTCTCTGCTCGGGCTCAGACATGGCTGTCTGCTACTGTCGGCTGTCTGCTACTGTCACGTACCTGATGGTGATGAGCCCGAATTGCAGAGGTCGGCCTCCCTTACAGCTCCCACTCGTGGCCCCCTGGTAGGATAACAGAAGGCACAGGAGTAAGGAGGGGCACGGGTGCCTGGCAGGATCAACAGGAAGAAGCAGTGGGTCAGTCTAGTAGAAGCTTCCTTACAGGAACTGGAATACCGGAACTGGATCAGCTTAGCAGACAGGAAAGGTCCAATGGACTGGATCAGCTTAGCAGACTGGAAAGGTCCAATGGACTGGATCAGCTTAGCAGACTGGAAACCCACACCAGACAGGATCAGCTCAGCAGAGAGGATAGGTCCAATAGACTGGATCAGCTTAGCAGACCGGATCAGCTCAGCAACTGGACTGGAACTAGGACAAACTGGAATCGTTCAGCTGGACTGGAACTAGGACAAACTGGAATCGTTCAGCTGGACTGGAACTAGGACAAACTGGAATCGTTCAGCTGGACTGGAACTAGGACAAACTGGAATCTTTCAGCAGACTGGAGCTGACTGGATCAGCACAGAAGGTCAGACAAGCCGGGTCAGATATCGGGGCGGACAGCGAGGTACAGAGGTGCAGGCAGAAGGGTAGTCAGAACAGGCCAAGGATCAGGTGCAGGCGGATGGCTGGAATAGTCACAGGTAAGCCGGGGTCTTTCACAGGTAAGTCTCAGATCAGGTTTCAGGTACTCAACGCTGTAGAGCAGACAGCAGGGATGGTGTGTGAGGGGCCGGCTTAAATACCCCGCCTGGCTCCAATAGGCGTGTGCACCCGTGCATGCACACGCATGCGTGATCGTAGCCGCGATCGGGAACCGCAAAATCTAAGTCGCCTGTTTCTGGCAGGATCTTCATGACAAGGTCAGAGTCAGGTGTGCATGCAATTTCAAGGCTTCCCATACTATATCTGGGGATGCAGATCCATCATTCTCCAAAAAGTAGGTTCTCCAACTGTTACCAAGCTCGTCATCCTCCGACAGCAGGGTGAGCCAAAACTGATTCAGGCGCCACATACGGGGCGGTTTGTCTAATGGGACGGAGAGGCTAATCCAATATGGGCTATGGTCTGAGAGTAACCTGGGGGCAAATTCAGCTCCCAGTAATCTTGGGGCAAGGGTATTAGAAATAATATTAAATATACGGGACATAGTGTTATGGGTAGCTGAGAAACAAGAGTAAGCTCGGGTGAGCGGAAATTTAAAACGCCAGGTGTCAGTGAGGTTAAAGGAAGAGATAAGTCTGGCGAATCTAGTGTGGGTTGGAGCTGTAGTAGGTAATGGTGAGGGTGACAGTTTGTCTAATGTAGGGTTCAGCGTAGCGTTAAAATCCCCCAGCCACACAGCCTGAATCGAAGGATGACGAGAATATATAGCAAGCCTTCTGTAATTATAGTAGAGCTAAATGGTGGAGGTACATAGAATGCCATCAGTAGGAAAGGTTCACCATACAATTTAACTAAGAGAAAAACATATCGCCCCTGTGGGTCAGACTGGACATCACACAGCTCAAAATGTACCGTCTTGACAATCAAGACTGAGACTCCACGAGCATGGGAGGAGTGGGATAAATGATAGGCCCATCCGTTCCATGGTCGGTGGAGTGCCATCTGGAGCCGACCCTCAACGTGTGTCTCCACCAACACCACAATGTCGGCACGTTGTTTTTTAAGAAATTAGAAAACCGCGGACCTCTTTACCTTGTTCCCAAGCCCACGCACATTCCAAGTGAGCAGTTTTATCGATGCCATAATACAGACATTAAGACATATCGTGGGACAGTAGCATTACATGAATACAAGGTTTGCCGTCTATGCAGTATCAATGTTAACATGCACTTTGTTGTATTGCATTCCATCAAGTAAAAACTAACCTCCTCCTCCCCCCTCCCCACCCTACATCCTCCCCAACTGATTCGGGTATGTGCCCAAAACCAAAAAAAAGGGTAACAACCGGTAGAAGGTAAAACCAAAATGTCCTGCTATTAGGTGAAAGATCTGCAGTGATCGGTCCGCATGAAACATGTGGAAAATACAAGGCCCGCAAATAAATGCTCAATAATGCTGCCCATCAGTGCCACCTATCATTGCTCATCAATGCCGAATACTAGTGCAACTTATCAGTGCTCATCAATGCCCACCTGTCAGTGCCACCTATCAATGCTCATCAATGCCCACCTGTCAGTGCCACCTATCAATGCTCATCAATGCTGCCTACCAGTGCAGCTTATCAGTGCTGTATATCAGTGCCGCCTATCAGTGCTCATTGATGCCGATTATCAGTGCCTCCTCATCAGTGGCCATCAATGCTGCCTATCGGTTCTCAATGCCCATCAGTGTTGCCTATCAGTGCTCATCAATGCCTCCTAGCAGTGCCACCTATCATTGCCGCCTACCAGTGCAGCTTATCGGTGCTGCCTATCAGTGCCACCTATCAGTGTTCATCAATGCCATCTATAAGTGTTTCCTCCTCAGTGATGCCTATACGTGACCATCAGTGCCACCTATCAGTGCTCATCTATCCCACCTATCAGTGCCCATCAATGCCATCTATCAGTGCTCATCAATCCCACCTATCAGTGCTCCCTATCGGTGCCACCGATCAGTGCTCATCAATCCCACCTATCAGTGCCCATCATTACCACCCATTAGTGCTTATCAATTCCACCTATCAGTGCCCAATCAGTGCCACCTATCAGTGCTCATCAATCCCACCTATCAGTGCCACCTATCGATGCTCATCAATGCTGCCTATCAGTGCCCATCAGTGCCACCTATCAGTGTTCATCAATCCCACCTATTAGTGCCCATCAGTGCCATCTATCAGTGCTCATCAATCCCATCTATCAGTGCTCATCAATCCCACCTATCAGTTCCCATCAGTGCCACCAATCGGTGCTCATCCGTGCCACCTATCCATGCTCATCAATCCCACCTCTCGGTGCCTATCAGTGCCACATATCAGTGCTCACCAGAGCTCATCAATCCCACCTGTCAGTGCCCATCAGTGCCAACTATTAGTGCTTATCAATCCCACCTAGCAGTGCCCAGCAATGCCACCTATCAGTGCTCATCAATCCCACCTATCAGTGCTCGTCAACCCCACCTATCAGTGCCCATCAGTGCCACCTATTAGTGCTTATCAATCCCACCTATCAGTTCTCATGAATGCCGCCTGTCTCCTCAAAACGGCTCTGAGCTGAGAGCATCTCTCTCATACAGCTCAGAGCTGGTGTTCTATTGAATACTGCCTCTTGTCCTCCTTCCCCCCTCTGTCCTCTCTTACATGAGATGAGAGAGGACACAGCCGCTCTCCTCCTGTGTGTGCTCTCCGGGAAATGTGAACTCGTTAGCTTCACACATGACTTCCCGCAGAGCACACACAGGATGAGAGCGGTGGGGGGAGAATGGGCAGACCCGCTATCTTTAATCCCGTGCGAGAGAGAACAGAGGGGGGCAGGAGGACTAGAGGCAGTATTCGATAGAACACCAGCTCTGAGCTGTATGAGAGAGACACTCTCAGCTCAGAGATGTGCGACAGTGGTGGAATGCCAGGGCTTGGTCGCAAGTGTGACTGTTGCGACCCTGATAGTTCCACCACTGACACATTTAAAATCTTAAAGGTATCCTCATGCTATTGTAAGTTAGACTCTGCCATTTCCATGGGAAAAAAAGAAATTCACCAAACAATAGTGCTTATAATATTTAAAAAACAGTATCCTTTATTCCCACTCTACCAAATCTACACTTATATTTAAAGGTGCTTACAGCGCACCACACTTATATAGCAAAAAAAAGTGCAAACGCCAATGCGGTGGATCAGCAATACAGCTACGCACAATCATTTACCACTTGGGGTCAAACACAGAGCATTGTGATATCAGTTGCCCCAGCGGTAGAGTGGGAATAAAGGATTTGGACACATATAGATTTTGGACTGCAAGCCAAAAAGATACAACATCTTAATTGTGTGTATATTTACAGTGTTTTATGTTTCCAATTTCCTTCAGGTTATCAGATTTTCATTGTGTTGTAAGCCATCACTCAGAATTTCCACTCGCCTGCTCGCATTTGACCAGTAGAAATGAGCTGTGGTTGAGTGTGGAGCAGGGGCGGACTGGGCCGACAGTTTCCTAGCTAATCACTTCTGGCAGAAGCGGTGCACCAGAATGGTTTGGGGCAGTTGCTTCCCTGACCCCCCCCCCCCCACCCCCCAGGGCCACTCTGGTATTTACAGTGCCTTGAAAAAGTATTCATACCCCTTGAAATATTTCACATTTTGTCATGATACAACCAAGAAAGTAAATGTATTTTATTGGGATTTTATGTGATAGACCAACACAAAGTGGCATATCATTGTGAAGTGGAAGGAAAATGATAAATGCTTTTCAACATGTTTTACCAATAAATATGTGAAAAGTGTGGCATTAATTTGTATTTAGCCCCCTTTACTCTGATACTCCTAGCTAAAATATAGTGGAACCAATTGCCTTCAGAAGTCACGCAATTAGTAAATAGAGTCCACCTGTGTGTAATTTAATCTCAGTATAAATACAGCTGTTCTGTAAATCCCTCAGAGGTTTGTTAGAGAACCTTAGTGAACAAACAGCATCATGATGGCCAAGGAAGACACCAGACAAGTCAGGGATAAAGTTATGGAGAAGTTTAAAGGAGGGTTCGGTTATAAAGAAATATCCCAAGCTTTGAACATCTCACAGAGCACTGTTCAATCCATCATCTGAAAATGGAAAGAGTATGGCACAACTGCAAACCTACCAAGACATGGCTGTCCACCTAAACTGATATGCCAGCCAAGGAGAGCATTAATCAGAGAAGCAGCCAAGAGGCCCATGGTAAGTCTGGAGGAGCGGCAGAGATCCACAGCTCAGGTGGGAAAATCTTTCCACAGGACAACTATTAGTTGCGCACTTCACAAATCTAGCCTTTATAGAAAAGAGCCATACATACATACATACATACATACATATACATATATAATGTGTGTGTAAATAAGAAAAAAAAACACAAAAATGCATGATAACAAAAGCACCATGAATTTTTTTGAGAATCGTGAGAGAATTGTGATCTTCATTCTAAGCAAAAGAATCGTGATTCTCATTTTTCCCAGAATCATGCAGCTCTACTGCCTTTAGGAATTAATATGAGAAACACCAGCAAATCTATTGACGTAGCTTTAGGTGCACACTGTACAGAGGACACAGACAGTACACCACATGAAAATACTGCAGCTAACACAATCACCTGCCTGCCTGTCAGTATATTAGGAAAAGCGGATCTATCTAAACTCAATACAGTGTATAAATATATATACAACACCTGGGATGCATATATATCCTCTACACACTGTAACTCTCTGTAAACCACCAACACACTACACAAGGCCAACTTCCAGGCAGCATTATATAGTGTGGGGCGTGTACTAAACCCCCTGAGCCATAATTGGCCAAAGCCACCCTGACTTTGGCCAATTATGGCTCTCCGTTTTTTGCGTGCTGTGATTGGCCAAGCATGCGGGTCATAGTGCATGCTTGGCCAATCATTAGCCAGCAATGTACTGCGATGCCGCAGTGAATTATGGGCCGTGACACGCCACTCGAATTTGGCGCGAACGGCCCAAAGCGTTCGTAATTCATCAAACATACGATGTTCGAGTCTAACATGAGTTCGACTCCAATACGAAGCTCATTCCTAATCAAGATCAGGCTCGGGTAAGTATTTAAAGGGGTTGTAAAGGTAAAAAAAAAAATCCCTAAATAGCTTCCTTTACCTTAGTGCAGTCCTCCTTCAGTTACCTCATCCTTCGATTTTGCTTTTAAATGTTCTTATTTCTTCTGAGAAATCCTGACTTCCTGTTCTTTTGTCTGTAACTACACATAGTAATGCAAGGCTTTCTCCCTGGTGTGGAGAAAGCCGCTTGAGGGGGAAGGGGGCGAGCAGGAGTGTCAGGACGCCCACTAACACACAGCTCCTTTCTCTATCTGCAAAGTAGAGTGTCCTGACTTGCCTGCTCGCCCCCTCAAGAGGCTTTCTCCACACCAGGGAGAAAGCCTTGCATTACGGTGGTGAGTTACAGACAGAAGAACAGGAAGTGAGGATTTCTCAGAAGAAATAAGGACATTTAAAAGTAAAATCGAAGGATGAGGTAAGTGAAGGAGGACTGCACTAAGGTAAATGAAGCTATTTAGGGAATTTTTTTTTTACCTTTTACAACCCCTTTAAGGAGAGAGCTCGGGGGAACTGACATTGAAAGGTTATTTATCTTTAGGAGGTACGTTCAGGAGGTAACTATCTCTGCCAAATGGATCAGTGCGGGAAATAGCCATGGTCTCACTTATTCTTAACCTGACTGAAAAGTATGTTCCCCTTTATAGTGGCCTTTTTAGCTATATTGGTGCACAGTGTCTTTGTTATATTGGCATGCTTGTCTGAAATAGGCTTGTATAGTTCCAAAGCACATTAGAATTTTATACAAGAAAATGTCAGAGAGAGGAACTTTTTATGTTCCCATAGAAAACAGATCTCTCTTTCAGTTTAAACCTACACTAGAAACATGAAAATATTTATTTGGTATGATGCTGTTGGCAACATGGGCTGTTTTTCTCTTGAACACATGCATATGGTTGCCTAGTTCCTTTTAAAATTACTAAGCTAGACCAAAACAAACTTCATATTTCTTGCTAAACATTTAGTTTAGCTCTGAGCTCAGAGGGCCATTATAAAAGGGAAATACAACAGTAATTGCGTGGAAAGAGAAGACACTGTCAACTTTAATCAGATCAATATTTTCCCTGTATGACGTCTGACCATTAAGGTAATACCTTGAATATGCATTCTAACTAACTAGACAGACAGTTTACAGAGACAGCATAAAATGTTCTTTTGAGAGAGTAATTAGTTTTTTGCTACAATAAACATTTCAGCATATGTGAATAAAATTCAATGCATTTGTAAAGAGCCTGGTTAGAAACTGTTCCCATTAAGTCAGGGACAAAAGATAATGAGGTTGATTGTAACTCTTGAGAAAGTGAGCCTGCGTTCACCTCAAACAGCCAATCATATGTAGAGAAATTGGAACTTCTTCTGCACATTAGTTAATGTTTACGCAAACAAGTTCACTTTACTGGCACAAAAAAAATACTTCTGATAGATTCACCTTCAATCTGTTGTGGTAAAACATCATTTAATGTTCACTTCTATGAGGATTTTCAGATCAATCCTAAAAAAGAGTGAGTTTGTATTTATTTATTTATTTTATTACCACAAATAATATTTGAATGGTAGTCATTTTTTTGTGAGCAAAACATATTTGTTGTGTTTATGTTATATAGAAATTATTATTTCTTAAATGTGTTAGGCTGTACAGGGCCAAGATACGGATAAGATCATGTGCATGCATGTATTAGGTGAAGGAACCTCACAAAGAAATGAATTAAAAAGCTACACAATAAACCTAAGCCCCTAATGCAGAAGATGACTCCAGCATGTCTCTGCTCAGCTGATTCCTATGTCATGAATGGTGGCAGCAGTCGTTATATAGAGTGGGAATGTCTGATCTATGACAGCCAACATATAGGACTGGTGCTAACTCACAAGGCAAACTACCAAAATTATCCTGATCAAAAGTTTACATACCCCAGTTCTTAATACCGTGTATTGCTCCCTTTAACATCGATGACAGCTTGAAGTCTTTTGTAGTATTTCTGGATGAGGCTATTTATGTTCTCAGATGGTAAAGCTGCCCTGGCTCAATGATATTGGGGCCAGGACACTAAGATGGCTAATCCAGAACCTTTTCTTTTTATTCTGCTGTAACCAATGATACTGAAGCCTCGTGCACACAACTGGTTTTCCCGGCAGAAAAACTGCCAGGAGAGCTTTTTGCCGGGAAAACCGGACGTGTGTATGCTTCCTCGCGGTTTTCCCGTCAGGAAAACAGCCGGGAATCCCATCGGAAAAATAGAGAACCTGCTCTCTATTTTCCCATCAGGATTCCCGGTGTTTTTTATTTCCACCAGATCTTCTAGTTACCTATGGGAAAGACTGCAAGGCAGTGCCAATGGAGCATACACATGGCCGGGATTGCCGGCCAAAGCTCCATTTCAGTTTTCCTGAGAAAACCAAGCGTGTGTACAGGGCTTAATAATACTGAATGCAGTTACTTTTTAGGATACCTGCAAGATGACCAAATTTTGATGCATCATAGTTTTTTTAAGATCCCAGAAGGACAACTTTTGCAGGAACATCTGCTTCAGACACCAGACTGCCTAGGACTTCCCCTAACATCTAGTCTATTTCAACACGTTGATTATAAAAACCAGCCTAAAGCCTGGTACTCGCATTTATTTATTTTTATAATTTTTTTCTATTCAACCCAGCGGGCTGCAAGAAAAAAAATAAGCAATGTTAGTGTCGTGATCTTTCCCTCTGTGCCTTTGGGTTCTGACAGGGGACGCCATGCCATTGGTTGCAAGCGCTCATTTAATGCTGGACATGTCTCTTCAACAAAAGCCGGTCAGACAGCTGTACACATGATCCGAATGTCGACTGGTTCCGCAGGATAATTGGACTGTGTGTACCCAGCATAAAACCTAGCCCTCAGCTAACCCATGGACATTAATGAGCTAAGAATAGTGGGCCAGATTCACGTAGAATCGCGGCGGCGTAACTTATCCTAGATAAGTTACACCGCCGCAATTTTTCATCGCAAGTGCCTGATTCACCAAGCACTTGCGATGAAAACCCACGCCCGCGGCCTCCGGCGCAAGGCGGGCCAATTCAAATGGGCGTGTGCTATTTAAATTAGGCGCGCTACCGCGCCGGACCTACTGCACATGCTCCGTTTCCTAACTCCCGCCGTGCTTTGCGCGCCGTGACGTCATTTTTTTGAACGGCGACACGCGTAGCGTACTTCCGTATTCCCAGACGGCTTACGCAAACGACGTTGATTTTTAAATTTCGACGCGGGAACGACGCCCATACTTTAGACAGCAATACACTCACGTCAAAATTTAAAAATCAACTTGCTGGCTTACGCAAACGACGTTGATTTTTAAATTTCGACGCGGGAACGACGGCCATACTTTAGACAGCAATACACTTGCTGACTAAAGTTAAGGCACCAAAAAAAAAGTGTAACTATGCGTCGGGAAAATATACTAGCGGCGACGTAGCGAACGCGAAAAACCGCCGTGAATCGGCCATAACTCCTAATTTGCATACCTGACGCTGGTTTACGACGCAAACTCCCCCCAGCGGCGGCCGCGGTACTGCATCCTAAGATCCGACAGTGTAAAACAATTACACCTGTCGGATCTTCTGGCTATCTATGCGTAACTGATTCTATGAATCAGTCACATAGATAGAAACAGAGATACAACGGCGTATCAGGAGAAACGCTGTTGTGTCTCATTTGTGAATCTGGCCCAGTCTTCCTTACAAATATAAGAAACTTCTGGAGAACCTCACCCAAGGCTTGCTTACATTATTGTCCTTTAATTAGTAACAAATAAAAACAAAACTCAAAAGTATAGGAGGATTACTGAAGCTATAGAACAGCTGAGAACAACAGATGCAATGATATCTTAAAGTTAGATAGTTTTAATGCAAAAAAATACTTGTGATCTGCTTTGAAAGTATGGATGATTAAAAGAGTAATTTCAACTAAGCATCACTGTTTTTAGTGTTCATTAAGCTGTGGTATTAATTGCAAATTGCCATATGTTGGAAGCACAATCTAACAGCTGAGGAACTGCTTCTTGGTTTATTTTGTGCATTTTTCCAGAAAGTAAATTTCATTTAAATTGTATTTCTCTATGAAAAGCATATGGCATCAATTATGTTGCAATGTGAGAATCTAATGGTGGTCTACAATTCCAAAACACTACTAAACAAAATGTAAAATATATTAAAATAGTCACTTAAACTGAATGTGGCCTTCTAAGTATATTCCTTTTTTCAAGTGATTCACTGATCCACTTTTTTTCTCTTTTGTTGATCAAAATGTATCTGTCTTTGCCATGCAACTTCTAAAGTCCACCTGCAATCTATAGCTGGGATTTTTATATGTCTATTGCAGGCTTAGTTTGTCTATTGGCAGTCCATTGTGCAAATCCCTTCTTTGCATAAGTTAAGAAATGTCTCACTCCCTCCCATCATATTAAGCACCCAATAGCAAAGGGTAAAAGTTGAGGGGGCAGGGTGAAGCAACTCCTTAAACCATTTGTCTCAGGTACTATCAAGCACCTTAATGTTTTTATTTTGCAGTTGACTATTAAGATATCAGAATACACAATTCAAGCAAATGATACGTTGGCAAAATCTGAACTATTAAATATATTTTAGTAACGTTTTTTCTTAAAACGTATGTTAGTCTGGGTTCATACTTAGTGCAGACGCAGCTCACAGCAGGGGCCCGGTGCATCCCTGTTCTCCGTTTCAGGGACAAAACAGACCTGAATTTTTGCCAGAATTCAGACCTGAAATGGAGACAAAGGTGCACAGGACCCCTGTGCAATCCGCTTCCCAGCAACTACAGAGATGTATGAAACGGCTCCATTGAGAGCCAGGCACATTCTCCTGTCTCCTGAACCCGCATCCATTTCATACTAGTGTGAACCCAGCCTAAAAGTGTTGATTATATGACAGGCATATGTACTTTCATTTGAAGTCCGATGGTACCCTAGACTAAGGGGCATATTTATAAAGCAGCGATTGTGACGTTCACCAAGTATGCACTGCAGGTGAATCTTCTTGGTGTATGTGTTTTAACCACTTCAGCTCCAGAGGATTTGGCTGCCAAATGACCGGGCCACTTTTTGCGATTCGGCACTGCATCACTTTAACTGACAATTGCGCAGTCATGCGACGTGGCTCCCAAACAAAATGTACGCCCTTTTTTCCCACAAATAGAGATTTCCTTTGGTGGTATTTGATCACCTCTGCGGTTTTTATTTTTTGCGCTATAAACAAAAATAAAGCGTCAATTTTGAAAAAAAAGCAATATTTTTTACTTTTTACTATAATAAATATCCCCCAAAAATATATTAAAAAAAAAAAATCCTCAGTTTAGGCCAATACTTATTCTTCTACATATGTTTGGGGGGAAAAAAATCGCAATAAGCGTTTATTGATTTGGTTTGCGCAAAAGTTAGCACTTACAATATAGGGGATAGTTTTATGGCATTTTTATTAATACTATTACTATATACTAGTAATGGCGGTACTTTGACGCTATTTTGGGACCATTGTCATTTATACAGAGATCAGTGCTATAAAAATGCACCGATTACTGTGTAAATGACACTGGCCGGGAAGGGGTTAACCACCAGGGGGCGCGGAAGGGTTAAGTGTGTCCTAGGGAGTGATTCTAACTGTGTGGGGGCTGCATGTAACAAGACACTGATCACTGCTCCGGATGACAGGGAGCAGATGATCAGTTTCCTGTTACAAGGCAGAACAGAGATTCCCCCGTTCTGCAGCTCCGCTACACGATCGCGGGACACTGGCGGACATCGAGTCTGTGGGTCCCACTGGCATGGGCACAGAGCTTGTGGCATGGGTGCACGCGCCCACACAGCGCAAAAATTCAAAGCAACCTATTTATACGTTGCTTTGCGCAGCCGTGCCATTCTGCCGACGTATATACACATTAAGCAGTTGGCAAGTGGTTAAGTTACAGGGAATGATTAACCACACGCAAATGTTTTGTGAATACCATAGTCAGTGGCAGGAAAAGGTCATCCAGTTCCCAGGGTGAAGATGATAAACGGTGCCCCCACTCCAGGTAAAGTAGCGTGTGGGATGGGTAATGGTGATGTGCACAATTCCCTCGAAACATAAGTAACATACGAGTTTATTAGCGGTACACATACTATTGCACAGTTAAATATGGGGATTACAGGGATGTAGAAAGAAATGCCCCAGTATCAGATTCCCCTGCATTTGTGGTGTCACTGGAAGAAAAGATGTCCCTATGTCAGTGGCGTGAGTCTAAGAAAGACTGATTTGGTGGTGGTTTGAGGTAGGGATGGGTTTTGTGAGAGCGAGATCTCTGTGAAGTGCATTTCCTAGGGGGTCCAAGCTTTGTTCACATATGTGACTGGGGGCAGTTAAGCCATGGTTTTGACCCCCCCCCCCCCAACATATACACTAAAAAACTGCTGCTCATGGATGTACACATGCCACAGCAAAACCTAAACAGCATGTCACTTTTCCTGCGGAATGCAACAAATGCAATTCTATGGGGCTGTGCCACAACCGTATGCAATGCACATGATTTCATAGTAGTATAACAATTATAGGAATAAATCACACCTGGAAAGAGCTCTGGTGACTGTTGAAGATTGAAGAAGATTAAAAAACAATATACTACCTGCCACAATATGGTGCTTTTTGTACCTGCTTACTGTGCAGGTGCAAGGGGCACCGTGTTATTGTGGCAATGCACTGGTTTTTCAATCTTTCAATCAGAATATATGTTAGAAAAGGTTGTGAGTGCTCAGTGAACTGTCAACCACAAAATGGTGAACTAAGGCGGGGGGGGGGGGGATATGATAAGCCAGGGTACTGAGGGCAGACATGTGGTGCTAAGTCAGAGGGACTGGGCACCAGTAAAAAAGGAAAAGCCAGCCAGAGTCACTTACCTATGTATAACAGCAATGGCTAGGCCTGGGCAGTAATTGGTTTGTGGCAGATAACTCTAAGGCCAAGGGAGCCCTACAGTCCAGGCTCCTCCCACTGCAGAAGGTGACCAGCAGCAGCGAGAAAACACTAGAAGAGTGCAGTGGGCAGGACTGCAGGCACCACACACCATGACAGGAATATGTTACTGCACCAGCAGAGTGATCTATACTGCGTATTGCTTAGTGATCCACTGCACTGGGTGAAAAGCAGAGTGATCTGCCAGCTTGCCCAGATGTGTGCAGTATGAGTCATGCTGCACACGGCTAGGCAAGCTGACAGATCACTCTGCCTATCACCCAGCCCATTGGATTAACAAGCAGGGTTGCCAACTGTGGATGGGCGAACAGTTCGGCACGAGCATAAGTTCGGGCCGAACTTTCGCTGCTTGGTCGTTCGGGAAACTTTTGGGACGTTCAACCGTTTGTTCGCCCCCCCCCAAAAGACCACAGTGCATTGTGGCGCTGAACAGTGCATTGCAAGCCTTGATTGGCTTAAGCAGTGAAAACTTCAGCCAATCAGGGCACAGAGCACTGTCAGAGTCATGATTGGACACTGTCATAATGACTATATCCAATCATGGCTCATTCCCGCCCCACAGTATAAAAGTATTCTTGCAATTGCAGCCATTATCAGTGTGATTTTGGCATAGAGAGAGAGAACAGGGATCTGTTCAGTGCTTTTAGCTAGTTAGTGTGCTATTCTGTGCTATTTTGCTTCAATTGTCAGTGTAGAATATTAGTTTAGTGTAAAACCCTGTACACATGGCCGGGAATCTCGTCAGAAAAAAAACGTTGGTTTTCCTCACGAGATTCCTGGCAAGCTTTCTTGCTCACGAGTGTACACACACACACACCATTTAAAAGAACCGCCGTTCTATTGAATTGCAAGAACGCGGTGACGTCATCGACTATGACGAGCATGCGCTCGTCACATTCGATGCCGTCGCCGACATCTTGCTACACCCTACACTATGCCTTGGAAGCTACCGCGCATGCGCTGAAGTCTCATCGAGCATGCACGGGTTTCCATTGAGGCAGGTAAGTATACACAAGCTCGGGTTTCTTGGCAGGAAAACACTGTCCAGAATCCCGACGAGAAAATTGAGAATCCCAACGAGAAAATAGAGAGCAGGTTCGAGATTTCCGGCAGTTTTCTCGATGAGAAACCATACATACACACGGTTTTCTCTGCAAAAAGCTCTCCCTGCAGCTTTCTTGCTGAGAAAACCGTGCGTGTGTACAAGGCCTCAGTCTAGGGATAGAGTGTAGTGAGCAGGACCATCATTCAGCTTTGCATAGTGTGCAGCTAGAGTAGGGACAGCTCAGATAGTTTCACTGTAGTGTAGTGAGACCGTGTCATTTATACATACATTAGTGTAGAGTAGGGGCAGCTCAGATAGTTTCACTGTAGTGTAGAGTAGTGAGACCATGTCATTTATACATACATCAGTGTAGAGTAGGGACAGCTCAGATAGTTTCACTGTAGTGTAGAGTAGTGAGACCATGTCATTTATACATACATCAGTGTAGAGTAGGGACAGCTCAGATAGTTTCACTGTAGTGTAGTGAAACTGTGTCATTTATACATACTTTAGTGTAGAGTAGGGGCAGCTCAGATAGTTTCAGTGTAGTGTAGTGTAGTGTAGCGAGACCATGTCAGTAATCTTGACATTAGTGTATAGCTAGAGTAGGGACAGTTCAGATAGCGTCAGTGTAGTGACGGTTGAACACCATCTATTTGATTGCGTTACTGCCAGTTAATCGCCAATTACTTCTGTGTGCGTTACTGCCAGTTTAACGCCATATCATTTTGCATGCGTTATTGCCAGTTTAACGCCATATAGTTTTGCGTTCGTTACTGCCAGTTAAACGCCATATCGTTTTGCGTGCGTTACTGCCAGTTTAACGCCATATAGTTCTGTGCAGTATGTTTGGCGTATTATATTGCAGTATATTATATTGTATTTGTGGAGTGTGTCTATGTAGTGTGAGTACTCAAATTAAAGGGCACCAAACACCTCTTTACATTGATTAAAGTGCATCTACGTACAGATTTCAACTCCTCCTTTTACATTTGCTTATAAGCACTGCCCCCTCCCTCCCAATAATGTCTGGGAGGACAACAAGGAGAGGCAGACGTTCCTTTGGCACTGTAAGGGGGCCAGCAACAAATATATTCACAGGCAAAGGTGGACATGGTGGTCAAAGACCAATTTTTCAGTACCTGTCTGACAGGTGCATATCATTGCAATTTTTTACAGCAAGCCAAATTCTTGCTTTCATCAAGATTATCTCTATAGGGTTAGGGTGGGAAGACACCACCAACCCCCGAAAACCAATTTTAGTCAAAGTGACAACAGAATGTATCCAAAAAATCTCGAATCTTGTTCCTAGTGCAGTACATTGTGGCCTCATCATACACAGTGGCCCGTATTCAGATAGAGATACGACGGCGTATCTCCTGATACGCCGTCGTATCTCTGAGTTCCGACGGTCGGATGTATGCGGCTGATTCATAGAATCAGGTTCCGCATAGATCTCCCGAAGATCCGACAGGTGTAAGTGACTTACACCGTCGTATCTTAGGCTGCAATCTCCCGCTGGCCACTAGGTGGCGTTTCGTTTTTTGTACGCGACGAAATGCGTTTGACTTTTTCCGGCGTATAGTTACCCCTGCTATGTGAGGGGTATCCTATGTTAAGTATGGCCGTCGTTCCCGCACCGAGTTTTGAATTTTTACGTTGTTTGCGTAAGTCGATTCAGAATACGGGCGGACGCAAGTTACGCTCACGCCGAAACCAATGACGTCCTAGCGACGTCATTTGGAGCAATGCACACTGGGAAAAATCGCGGACGGCGCATGCGCTGTTGGATCGGCGCGGGGACGCGCCTGATTTAAATTGTAGACACCCCCTAATCTATCTGAATCTACCCCACGGTTTCCCCAATTGTTGCTGAGCAAAATAAAGGCAGGAAAAATGTCATTTTTTTTTTGGCTTTATAAATTCAATTATTGCTGCAGCAGATTCTAGACATGGTACAGATCTGCCACTTACAGTTAGACTACGTGTGTTCGAAAGAGTTCCCGTTTTACATTAGAGTTTCCCCTTATGTCAGGGTCCCCGTCCTTACATTAAGGTCCTCAGAGTCACCCCATTGCGTTCCCTCTTTTATTAAGGTCTTCAAAGTTTCTTCCCTCATATCATGGTCCCCAGATTCTCCACCTTATATAAGGGTACCTATAGCCCCCCTCCTCACATCAGAGTCCCAAGAGTTTTTCACTTGTATTAGGGTCCCCAAAGTCCCTATTACATCAGGATCCCCAGAGCTTCCCCTTAGATCATGGTCTCCAAAGCTCTCACCTACTGAACAGCATGGCCCATTACTTCTCTTCTTTTATAGGACTGGCAGGTGAAAGCTGAGGTATGGGGACCAGACTGATTTTGGGGAGGAAGTTCCATTCCCCTCCTCCTCTGAAAGTCAGGACCTGGGGGAGGGGGCAAACACTTGGTTACTTGGACACCAGCGAGGCAACCTACCACTATCACTGACAGGCAGTGGGCTGCATGAATGCTGTCTGCTGACATATTTGAACTGGTAGCTTTGCTCTGTATAATGGTAAGTAAGCAAAATCTTACAATTCCTATAGATAGTACAACAGCCTACCAGACATAGTAAAAATCTTTCTTCCATCACTATGCAGTAAAGCCGGCCAGCCAACAGACCTCTTGTGAATCAGAGCTAGAGCTGATGTAATTTTTTTGTGCATTTACTTATTCAGTATTGATTTTTGTTTCACACTAGAGTTGGTTCACCAATTTTGGCATTGTGTTTATGTGAGTGTACATTGTTTTCACTGATCGCTAGCGCTGGGGACTCTCACTTTCAAGTATCTTCGTATAGTTTTATGGGTTTCACCAGTGTTTGTTGTACTTTTTCATTTCCACTCATATTTAAAACATTAATTATTTTGTTCCTGCTATGACATTATAATAATATATGGAACTACTATAGTTCATACAAGATAATTTATGGTGCTTTGCCTATTTTGCACATTCTTTATGCATCCATATGAATCTTTATGTTCTTAAGCCTATAGAATTCTTAGGCCTCGTACACACGATAGGTTAACCAGAGGACAACGGTCTGAAGGACCGTTTTCATCAGTCCAAACCGGTCGTGTGTAGGCCCCATAGGTTATTTAACCTTGGGTTAAAAAAATGGCAACTTGCGTTAAAAATCGATGCATGCTTGGAAGCATTAAACTTCGTTTTTTTTCAGCACGTCATCGTGTTTTACGTCACCACGTTCGGACACGATCGTTTTTTTAACTGATGGTGTGTAAGCACGACGGACCATCAGTCAGCTTCATAGGTTAACCTAGGACAACGGTCCTTCAGACCGTTGTCCTCTGGTTAACCTATCTTGTGTACGAGGCCTAACTCAAAGTAATAGAGAGAAGTAATTATAATGGCAGCAGCTATTAAAGTTAAAAAGAAAAAAAAAAACAGTTTTGTCTTGGGAATTCAATACGTTTTTAATTTCCAGGTGAAGTTAGAAAGCGTAAACAATTATAACTTGCTAACGTTTCCATTATCATCTTTTGTTAAAGGCTGTGAAGCTGAATCCAGAAAAAAAAACTCCAGCGTTTCTGTTCTGTCTTTAAATGCTTTATTTTAATTTCCTGTGATATCTCTTCTTTTTGTCACATCTTTAGTAATTACTTTTTCTTTGTGTTACATCAGGCCTATTCTTTTCTGTTGAATTATGCCATCTATTACTGTAGAACATGTGCAATACCTAATGCACAGTTTTCTACTCTCAAATAGATACATTTTGACACTGGCTCTTAGCATATATCATTAATTCATGGTTGCATGTTATTGTGTCTGATCTATGTTTAAAATGTAACCAATGACTGAAACGACTATTTGTATAACTGCCTGAAAAATTCAAATAGACATTTTGATTGTTATCAGACATCCTAACCTCTAATGTTAGGTGTATCAGTAAAACGTGTCCTGAGCTATATTCCAGGTAGTGTATACGTTCATCATATAGAATATGAAATCTCCCAACAAAAATGTTTTTATGTACAGTATATAAAATGTATATTTTTTTTAAATCAATCATGTGTACATTTTTTTTAGAAACTCTTTAGGACTTATTCTCACCAAAAGTGCATGAAAATTCTCAAAGCCATGGATTTTACCAGTGTTAAAGCTGGTAAGAAAAAATCCTTACTCTGCTGGGCTCTGGAAATGAAGTCATGATGCTGTCAGCGATTTTTGCATTTTTTTGCACACATGTTTAAAAAATATTTTAGGCCTGCAGATTACAAAAAAAAAAAAAACTTTTTCTGAAAGCAGACACCCTTGAAAATAAAATTGATGTAGTTAAATGATGTAGTAAAATACACACTGCCGTGAATCTCATGCCCTGTACACACGATCGGTTCATCTGATGAAAACGGACCGATGGATTTTTTCATCAGATATCCGATGAAGCTAACTTTCATCAGTCTTGCCTACACACCATCGGTTAAAAATCCGATCGTGTCCAACGCGGTGATGTAAAACACAACGACGTGCTGAGAAAAATGAAGTTCAATGCTTCCGAGCATGCGTCGACTTGATTCTGAGCATGCTTGGATTTTTAACCAATGGATTTCCCCACAGACGATCGTTTTTTTTCTATCGGTTTTTAACCATTAGAAAAATTTAAAACAGGTTCTATTTTTTTTCACCGATGGGGAAAAAAAACAATGGGGCGCACAAACGATCGGTTCATCCAATGAAAACGGTCCATCGGTCCGTTTTCATCAGACGAACCGATCGTGTGTACAAGGCATTAGGGCCAACAAATGCAGTAAACTACCCACATTTTTGGTAAAATTATAAAAGACGAGGTTGCATTAGGTAAATAGATAAACATGTTAAACTTTAAATTTGTGTGCGCCCGTGAAAAGACGACAAACTTCAATACCCTATATTTTCTATAAGCAAAGCCACAAAAGCTTCCTATAGGTCATAATTTTAGTGTTACAGAATAGGTTTGGTGCTAGAATTATTGCTCACATCAGCGTGCACGACAATAGGTAACATGTGAATTGCAATCAACGTTTTCATGCATAAGCGATCCCGACACATGCATGTACATTCGTACATGCATATATGTGGGGGGCCTCAAAAAAAATGATGTGCTTGGGTGTAACTTTATTTTTTTGGAAAAAAAATAATATTATTTTTTTTGCTTAACTATTTTTTATTCATCGCATATGGAACAAAAAGTCCTCTATGTTATGATTTTTAGGTGACAGGTTCTCTTTAATGAGACATGCAGGGTCTAAAAGACTCTGCATGTCTCCTCTGGGCTCCAGTGAATGCAGATCGTATTGCAATACTGTACATCCCTTCCCAGCTATACTATTCGGGGACATGGAGAGGCTGACCCAGAAGTGACATCATACACTTCACTTTCCAGGTGACAGGAAGAAGGGGAGGAGAGTGGACGTGTGTTTGCTCTTCTTGCTCCACTCTACCGGCCGGCACCCGCCATGCGGTCCCAGGCCTGCAGATAGAAGCCCGGAATACATAGAAAGGGCACCTGTACTGGGGGTACTTCGGGCGGCAGCGCAGCTGCCCAAATGCATCTACCTGACAGTTTTACACATGATCTTGGTGGCTGCAGCCACCGGATTGTGTGTGAAGCCCCCCACTGTCAGGTCTATTACGACGTATGGACCTGGCAGCGAAACGGCTAATGAAACCCTGCTTCCCCCGACAGCTACAATAAAGTGTTTGTTAAGCCATTTATTTAAGTCTATGAAAGACCCTCTATTAGAGCCTGGCATAGCACACTGTGTAAGTCTTTTATAAAAACAAGCCTTGTAAATACCTGTTTAGAGCTGTCTTTGGCCCGGTCACCTGACTCGCCGCCGCTGTATACCTCTGATTGATGGCTTCTGCATAAGGGGCCAAGATCTCCCTCCCCTTGTACCGGCTCTGGTACTTGTGTAAGCATAGGAGTTGATGCTGGTCTGATGCCAACGGGTAGTCACACCAAATATTGATTTGCTTTAGATTTGTATTCTGTTCGCTCACTTTGCAATAAATAATCCAAATATATTTCTTTAAGCATTCTTTCTTTACAGCATTTCTTCACACCTACCTAAAACTTTATTGATTTAATTATTTGCAAGAGTTTCTAACCTTCTCATTGGGTTTTGGGTGTGTGTACTTATGTTAATTTCACTGTTCTCTTGGCTGTCTCCTCACATCTCAGTCGATTCTCTCTTTCCTCTCTGCTCAACCTATAAGCAAAGCTCAACCTCTGGGCTGCCTATAAAGTATATGGTTATCACCCTAGATCCAACATCCTCGATTAATACCTCTTATATGCTGGGCATATTAAGTTATTTTCAGAATGTACAAAGATACACCACATGTCACATAACATAATATTACATCTTCTGTCCTTCATCTTCATTGTTGACAAATTAACATTTTAGCATCAAATGAATTATATATGGACCAAATACCCACTGGTGATTCTCCACCACATCCCAGATTTTACTGTACCAGAAAATGATCTCACGCTATACTTCTATATGTATAATACCATCCCTGCTTCCATCCATTCTCCGCTACCACTTACCTTCATTACTACCTGAAACATATTATATAAAACATATTCCCTTGCTTTTAGAAGAAATAAATCTCTGCGTCTAAAGGTTAAAAACTGTCTTTACCTGCTCCAATACTGTTTGCTGCGAGCTCTAAAAACCCTTAAAAGTAAACATATTCTGAGAAAAAAAAGAGACTGTTATTACTGCTATGTGTCTAGCTGTAAAAGGTTTCCTCTGGCTTTAATAGTTATTGCATTACTGACTAGGAACAAATATGCAGTCCGGGCGGGCTGAATGAAGTCACAACTGTGGTTATGGCAGACCCAGGGCTTTTTTTCAGGGGGAACTTGGGTGAACTCAGTTCCACCACCTTTGGCTCAGACCCTTTGGTGCCTGCTCACCACAATCACTTGTAAACACAGAAGTCTGGTTTCTTTGTTTACCAGTGACAGCTTTGTAACCCCTTGAACTCTGCACTCTGTATGTAATGCAATTCTGGTATTTAATGCCCCTTTAAGACCCTCCTACTGTTTGTGAAATCTGAACGGGTCGTGGTTGTGTTCCTGCACCTATTTTCTGAGAAAAAAAGCTCTGGGCAGACCTATATAGAAAGACTTGGATCCATGCTGTAAATTGGTATACTGCTCATCAGTTGATGACATGGTGTCGCCATTCACAAAAATATCTGTGTTTGTTCTACATGGTGCAATGACAGGTTCCCTTTAAACAAATATATGAGGAGTGTTCCTCACTCTAAGACCGCAGTTCTCCACATTCTTCATGAAATGTGAGGCTCAGCGGGGAATTCTTATAATCCTTGAAATGGCAATGGAGCATTTAATCACAACCACAATGATAATGAGCTTGTCAATTAAGCTGTATAAGCGCAGAACAGACTTACTGAGATGTGAGAACCTCACTGAACTAATAATTCTGCCTTTATTATTTCCTCTCTTATTTTTAGCAAAAAAAAAAAATTAAACTGGAAGGTGCTTGCATATTTTAATATCTTCCACGATAATATCCTTTTATTCTGCTAAGTTCCAATAGGGCAAAGACACATTTCTTGTGTATTTTAAGATGCCATATTGTGAAAGCTTCACAAGACTTGGATAACTTTATTTTATACTGTAGTTCACCAACTCCAGAATAAATTATATTATTAGTTTGAAATCTCTTTGCAGCTCACCCTATCAAATGTTTATAGAATAAAACTGAATGCAATACAAAAAAATCATATCCTCTGAAAGGTGAAGATAAATGCGTTAATTACAAACTGACTGATCTGGCAGCAATTTTTAGTTATAAATTACCTTTGAGAAAATACTGGAGGAAATGGGCTCTATTGCGAACATTAACATCTAAAATTCACTGAGCTATGACAGCTGACATCTTCTTGCTATGTCTGTGCTGATTTTTAGATTTTTGTTGTTCGAGTGTTATAATTGATAATAAAGCAGTTGTTTTATAGGCCTTTTGTTAGCAAAAAAAATAATCTTTTAAGTGCATGCAAGTGATGGCAACAATTGAGGTCTCATGCTTTGCCAATTTTGCATTACTTATTATTCAGCAGTGTATACAGTATACTATATATAAAGTGTGCAGGATATTAGGAGTACACAGATAAAACATATCTCCCAGTTATCAAAAACTGTGAGTGGCCAAACCCAAGTAGACCTGCAATAAGAGTATGACCAATATGAGTTGAGAGATGCATCCTTAGAGCTAAGGCCCTCCATCTTGCCAGTTAATGCATTCTCATTGGATAGAGGCCATATTTTTCTTAGACGCTTGGGAATCGCACACCCTGAACCTCAAATTCTCAAAACTGTAACTTGATTTTATTTCATATTTTGAATCTTTTTGATATTACTGCCATATGGCAGGAAAATAAAAGTTGTTTATGTTTTTTAGTTGTGGTATTATTTTATTCATACACTCCTCTGAGGCACATATAAAGTCCCCCTACTACACATAAACTCATTGGATAGAGTTATAGCATGAGAACAAGATTTAACTCTGTGGGTGGAAGTGGATAATCCCCAAAATTGTGGAAGCTGAGCATATAGTGACAAAAAACAGCATATAGGGCTACTACAGAGCCTGAGCTGCAGCATCAGATTTCAATAATGCCCTGTACACACGATCAGTTCATCCGATGAAAACGGTCTGATGGATTTTTTCATCAGATATCCGATGAAGCTGACTTTCATCAGTCTTGCCTACACACTATCAGTTAAAAAAACGATTGTGTCAGGACGTGGTGACGTAAAACACAACGAGCACTGATGTTCAGCACAAAAAACGTGGACCCACATTGGAGTGTGTTGAACATCCAAATAATGTTGCTTATGGGCCTTCTGTTTTAATAACGTGCACAAAAAAAAATCAACTTTTTACCTAAAAATAAAATGATATCTATCACCACAGTTATGCCGCATACACACGGTCCTTTTTTTGTGATGAAAAAAAATCGACATTTTTAAAAACGTCATTTAAAATGACCGTGTGTGGGGAAAACATTGTTTTATGTCTTCTGAAAAAAAAATTCGAACATGCTTCAATTTTTTATGTTGTTTTTCAGAATGTCGTTTTTTGTGTGATAAAAAACGGCTGTGTGTACGCGGCATTAGGGTCTACTATGACAGACTTTTGTTCATATTAGAACTGCTTCTCTCCTAATACAAATTGATGAGAATGCAAACGCAGAACAGTATGGTGCAGCTTAAGATGTCAAACACAGATCAGAATGAACTGCAGGTCAAATCCACCTGTTAAGTTCCCTGTCATAGGTGTGCACCTCAAAGCTCAAACACACATGCCTTTCGCTGCAGCCTCAGCTGCACTGGACAGTGAATGAATGGGAAGTGCTCTGTGCTGAGTCGCTTCCTGTTTATTCACAAACTGAAGCATAGTAAAACACAGTTTACTATGCTACAGTTATGAATGAACACAGTGAGTGAGTGTGTTTACTGTGTTCATTTAGAAGAGGAAGGGGCCGGCATATTGACTAGCCCACAGGTGTCAAACACAAGGCCCTTGGGCCGAATCTCGCCCTCCAGGCCATTTCATGTGGCCCTCACATCCCCATTGTTTCTGTCCTACCTGGTCTCAGCAGTCGGCAGCAGAGAATACAGGACTCCACCAGATCTTGCATTTCTCTGTCCAGCCCTCCTGGCAGCAGCAAGAGGCAAATGTGTGCACTGATGTAAGGGATAGTGGGGGGATGCTCGACTTCTGATGGTGGCGGGGTTCTTGACATCTGATGTAAGGGGGGTGGGGTGCTGATACAACTGGCCCTTTGAGGGCAAACATAATGCTGATGTGGCCCACAAGGAAATAGAGTTTGACACCCCTGGACTAGCCCTTTCCCCCACTCTTCATCCTGAAACATCCCCTGCAGCAGCGGAGAGGAGGGAAACCAGCAGCAGTATGGGGAAGGGGGAAGCCTGAGCAGTAGTGAGAATCAGCACCACAGAGCATGATTAGGGTGTGCCCAGGCACACCTGGCCACCCCCTGCGCACACCTATGTTCCCTGTTATAAAAAAATATATATATACACCTGTCAATGAACTCTAAAGCCTCATACACACAATCAGACTTCCATCTGACTTTTCCGTGGATTTTGGTCTGAAGGGGCGTTGGCAGTGAACTTGGTATGCATACACACGGCAGAACTATTTCAGCCAACATTCACCAACTCACATGGTTTTTCAGCTCTTTACCGCCACCCTTTGGGCAACTTCTGCTATTGTTGTCTGATCTTTAGCATTGGTTCAGAGCATGCGTATTTGGACTTTAGTCCGATGGACTTGTGTACACACGATTGGATGATGCTCAGACATTTGTTGTCGGAAAGTTTGAGAGCATGCACAGCGAACATTTGTCCGTTGAAAAAACGATTTTTTTTTCCGATGGAGCATACAGATGGTCGGATTGTTTGATAAAACACATCCATCGGACAATTGTTGTCAAAAAGTCTGATCGTGTGTATGGGCCTTAAGAAGCATCTCAAACTAATCTCAAATATAAGTGTAGCGGCCTGCTCCTGTTGGGCTGGCGCTGCTTCAAATTTAGGGGAAAGTCTGAGAGTTAGTTGACTCAGACGTGTATGATTTTGAGCAAATTTGACTGATGTTCCAGCCATGGCTGGGCTGTGAGTGACCACTATTGTTCGCCTGGGGTGTCGTTCATACTCCAGGCCAAGGGTGGCAGCAGCTAGGTCAAGGTGATTTGAGTATTTCCCCTCGGCAGCCAATCAGTGGGGGTTGGTCGTCCCGATGTGCATGCTGGGGAGGGGTACTTATGGGACAGACGTCATTGGACCAGGGTCGTCACTGATCCTGGGTCTGTCGTCCGACCACCCCGTGTGTGGCCCTCCTGACCAGAGGTGTGTGTTCCTGTAATCCTGGCTTTGGATCATGTTGGTCCGGGGTTGTGATCTCGAAATAGGCCCAGTAAGCAAATTGGGTCTACGTACTCAAGGGTGATCCTGTGCCGTCCGTCCTGAGGGAGGAAGCCGCTTGATGAAGGACCTATCTTGGAGAGGACCGAGCACGAGGCTGGTGTCTCAAGAGAGGCTTTGAACTTCATCGAAGGATGCACCGTTTACTGAAAGGCTTGATGGTGATCGCCTGTCAGTTCCGTTACTCTGAAAGAAGTTAATCTGGAGAGAGCCAGGTGCTGAATCCTGTGCTACGAGGACTTTGGACCAAAAGTGTATCCACTTTTGGGACGGTCTGTGGCAGAGACTGTACCCTGTTCTGTGCGCCATTCCGACTGCTAGGCTGATGAGAGAAACCTATCCGGGTGCGCAATACCCACTCTGGCTAGAGTGGCGACGAAAGCTGTGTCGCAGGAAACAGGAGTGTTTCCCGATTTAAATACTGCACCTGAACCTATTTACCTACTACCCTTCCACCCCTTCAACCACTTCTTTTATTCTTTTACCAAGTTCAGCAAATAAATCTTTAAAAGGGAAGTGTAAAGTGTGGACATTGAACTTTCTCTACTCTCATCCATCACCCTGGACGGCGAGGAAATAGGGGTAACATGCCACCCGAAAATATCCAGCAGCTCCCTCGGGGGTAGTGATATATAAGTAAAATGTACTTAGAAGCAATCTGCTCTCCCCATTGGCACAAGCTTAATCCTGTTGTCACAGGTCCTTACCCACCTTTAATGGAACGCACTAGGTCAAAAAGACCTGTATGCCATGGTAGATGAACTTTAGAAGCCTATCCCAAGCAGAAGTGTAATACATTTTGTGTGTGAGCTTGTTGTGGCAACAATGCACCTACTTGTGTATATGAACCATATTACCCTTAGCACAGCACTAACCATGTTTTAAAACAATTAAAAATATTTATATATGACTTTTAATATATTTTCTAATTACCTTTAAAGCAGACCCTTCTCCATTTCACTAAAAATGACATCAGTAGACCGCTTTTACCTGAAATTATATTACACATTAGTTTAAACAAAAACTTGTTTACGTCTACTTTCTGTTTCAATATTTTTATTAAGGCATTTTCAATCTCCACACAACAAAACGGAACAAATAAAATCGTATAAGGAAGCCATATTATCAAAAGCAGTATAAAACATACACAGAACGTATCCTCAACTGTAATATATATGGTGGTAGTCTACGTATACAATGTAGAATTCTCAGTAGATTTCACCATTCGGCATACACAGTAGTATGCCAATCAATCAGAAGTCAGTTAACAAAACTCATGTCAAGGCCAACGAAATTCAAGGCAGTAATTGAACAATTAAATGCGTGGAAAGGCAGAACAATATTATCATCGATAAAAATGAATAAATTAAAACGAATTTCAGGGGCCCAACACCATTCCCAATATATAGAATATCAGGCTTGGTATTGGGACCGCGTGTCAAAGATACAGGTATCTCAAACCTATTACTATAAGTTAAGCAAGGAAAATAAACGTAGTAAAATCAAAACAAGAAAAAAAAAAAAAAAAACATAAATGGTATGAGGGGGAAAGTATCTCCGTGCCAGCCAATGAAACATCCGATATCTAGATCAGAAGAGACCTAGGATCATATGACAAATAGTTGATCCATGGATCCCAGACAGCTTTGAAGAAATCTAGTTTGTCATGAAGGATAGCAGTCATATGTTCGTTGAGCATGATCCAGGAGAGTTTGTTTTTAAGGTGGTCGAATGGGAGCATGGCCGACCTCCACGATTTTGCTATAACCATTCTAGCTGAAATAAATATAAATCTTATAAGGCATTTTTGAGGTCTAGAGGCGTTTTTCACATCACACCCCAGCAGCGATTGTTTCGGAGATTTAATTAAATTAATTTGAGTAAGAGTATATATAAAATTATAAACTCTGATCCAATAGCGCCTCACTCTGGGGCATTTCCACCATATGTGGTACATTGTTCCCTCAAGTCCACATCAACGGAAGCAAAGAGGAGAAGCATCAGGTACAAAGGAAGCCAGTCTAAAGGGAACCATGTACCACCTCAAGAGTATTTTGTAATTTGCTTCAATTATTGAAGTGTTCATAAGCGAACGTGAAGCTCCCTGAGCCAATTTTAACCAGTCCGAAAGCTCAATACTTTCCTGGATATCCTCATCCCATTTTACCATATATTTCAATCTAACTGAAAAGCTGTCAAAATAGAGTAAATATTTGAAATAAGACCTTGCATACTGTCGAATTTACGACATAAATATTCCATTTTTGACAGTGACGTTAAATAGGAATCACATGGCAAGGTTTCCAAAAAACGTTTTATTAGGTCATAATTACATCTTTCATAAATTGGAATATGAAAACGTTCCTCCAGGATATTATAACGTAGCATTCCACCAGTATCACAGACGTCCGCAATGCGTATCAGACCTTTATTTTTCCACCATTCAAAATTATTGTGAACAAGCCCCGGGGCAAATTTTCTGTTCCCAAAAATAGGCGCCATCGGGGAGTGAAGAGATCTAAATTTATATGTTCTGGACAATCTATCCCAGTTATTAAGAGATAGCGATAAAGTTGGGCATAATATCGGCGGCCTATCACCAGGTGGCAACCAAAGCATGTGTGATAAAGACATACCTCTACATGCGTGGCTTTCCAATTCCATCCAGATAGGACCGGGGCGTGAAGAGTGTGATCTAGTCAATTGTGCCAGTATTGCAGCATAGTAATATTTGTTTACGTCTACTTTCAATTACCGTTTTTCCACTTCCTGGTTGAGTGAAGCACTGGTGAGGTAGTCAGGGCCTCAAAACTACATCCTGGGAAGGCTACATCACCAGGGCTTTCTATCTCAGATGATATGCACGTTCACATGTTCCAGGAAAGTGAAAGGGAGATGGATTCATCTTACTGAAAATGTTCACTGTGAGCAGAATGGAGATGAAAAGAAAAACAAGATATGCAACAAACAGAAAGCCTTCTATCTAATATCTGTTTGTAGATTGCGAGTACTAAATATTTTTAAGGCCATGGCAATATTTGGTCAATGATGTCCCTACTTTCCTTTATATAGCTGACAATCTGTGGCCATGTAAATATGTTGGATTTTCTATTAAATCTTGTACACCAGGACCAATAGCGAAGCTGAATTGTTCCAGTGAGGACATAAAAACGTGATGATTCCATATTCTATACACAATTAATTGCCTTTACATACCCTTTCAGTTAAGGCAAAGTTTGCCAAGTTGCTTTTTTGCCATGCATATTATTTAGCGCCAAAGTAATTGAACCTTAAGCTACCATGCCAAAGCCACCACAGCTAAAGTGGATGACTTTCTGTTTGTTGAATTCAAGTGGTGTGCAAAATATGTTCTGTTACTTTAGCTGATTGAATGGTATGGGATGTGGTGATGATGACTAATTAGGAACTACTGAAATACCACTTAAAAAGGAAATGGTGAAGTCACTGGGTGTGCAGGAACTAAGGACCATTACATTTGGTTGTCATTTAGGATTTTGAATTTTTTTAGTACTGTATAACAATACAAAACAATAGGTGGTAAAATACAATATGTAATGAATAATTATCACTTCACTATTTTTTCGGACTAGCAAAAATAATCTTGGTTCCAGTTGATGACCAACCCATTTTAACCACTTGCTAACATTAATATACATCGGCAGAATGTCGCGGCTGGGCAAAGCAACGTACCGATACGATGCTCCGTGACCGTGCCGGCGGGACCCGCAGACTCAATGTCTGCCTGTGTCCCTCGATCGTATTACAGAGCTTCAAAATGGGGAGATGCCTATGTAAACAAGGCATTTCCCTGTTCTGCCTAGTGACCGGACAGTGATCTACTGCTCCCTGTCAGGAGCAGTGATCATTGTTGTGTCACTTGCAGCCCATCCCCCCACAGTTAGAATCACTCCCTAGAACACACTTAACCCCTTCATCGCCCCCTAGTGTTTAACCCCTTCCCTGCCAGTGCCATTTACACGGTAATCAGTGCATTGTTATAGCACTGATCGCTGTATAAATGACAATGGTCCCAAAATAGTGTCAAAAGTGTCCGATGTGTCCGCCATAATGTCGCAGTCATGATAAATATATAGTAACGATAAAAAATATTGCTTTTTAAAAAAAATGATCACTCTTTTTTTGTTTATAGCACAAAAAATAAAAACCGCAGAGATGAACAAATACCAGCAAATTATAGCTCTATTTGTGGGGAAAAAAAGTATATCAATTTTGTTTGGGTGCAATCTTGCATGACTGCGCAATTGTCAGTTAAAATAACGCAGTGCCGAATCGCAAAAAGTGCTCTGGTCAGGAAGGGGGTCAATTCTTCCGGGGCTGAAGTGGTTAACAGACAAAAATTCCTCTACGGCAAGCTACATTTCAACTTTGGTTTGAGAAGCCTGAAAATATTTGTCTTATATAGAGTTAAAATATGTTTCCAAAAAAGTCAGAGATGCCTGTCAGATAACTTTATATCAAAAGCGAGTAGCATTAAATAAGCGTAGCCATAGCTACATAATTACTGTATGTATGCTTATACTATATAGTTACCGAGTAATCCTTGATTGCTTGATATAAAGCCAGAGTTTTTCTTTTTCATTAATATAGATGCGTGGGTACAGATAATGTTCCTGAGTTGCGGTAAATATGCTTTAAAGCATATATTGTACCCCTTTAGTGAAGTATAGCTAATTAAATTTATCCCTTTGTGATCTTGTTAATTATGATTTTCTCACCTACACAGGAAATTATGTACCACGTTTCATACATACTCAGCTGTGTTAAATGCTATTAGGCGTATGCTTCCTAGAGACAACACTAAACAGCTGAATGTTATTCTAAAAAATTGCTGCATTAGGTCACTTGGTGGGTTTCAAGGTAAAGTGAAGTTCCAGCCAAACAGCTAGAATATGATTCAAATAATTACATACTATATGTGAACTGTTTATCATGTCAAAATATTTGTAATTCTGTGGGACTTGTGAGTTTTAGATGTCCCTACCACGCTGAATCCCCAACATAATACCACTATTCAGTATAGATATAGAAAACTCCGGCGCTGTCTGATGGACTAGGGGGAAAACTGCAGCAGCACTTGCAAATCTGATCCTAACAGAAAGGGTGATAATAATGTAAAGTATGTTAGCTGCGCTGTGGGGAAGGGAATGGAAAAGGGGAAGTGAGAGGTGGGAGGGATCGTGAGTGAACTCAGCAGTGAAAAAATAAATAAAAATATCTGATGATACTAAAATAAACCATACAGATGAAGGTGAACAAACACCTAGAATCCTGTAACGGTTTAGCAGTGAAAATACATAGTAAAATTGCTGCTACATATACAAACACAAAAACTGGCATAAAGTAAGTGAAAAAATATATATAAAAAAGGTGCAAAACTATCCAAAAAATCACACAAGCGATAAAGTCCTGTCTATAAATAAAGATCAGATCTAAAAGTCTAATAATTCCTCCATGGAACAGTGTCTAGATGAAACACCTCCACCAAAAAAATGCATTGAGCAGGAAAAGGAATCTTCAGTGATGACACCTCTGATGTGCTAGCAGCTCACCTCACGGCTGTTTGTCCAAAACAGCAAACAGAGATACTGATCGCAGCTAGATTAAGTGGACTGATTAAAACACCTCTTCCTGACTCCTAAGACAGCTCTCAGCGGCCAGTGTGTGTCATGGAAAAGAGAAGATATATGCAATGCATGTAACGTGACACACTGGGGGTACCTCAAACTGGTAAGAATTGGAGAAAATGCACTCGCATGAATGAAAGGACAGCGGGCATAAATCCACGAGTGCCGAACTCGTATCCCCCTCAGAGTGTCAGCTGTACAGGTGAGAGTGTGATCTGATCCTCATACGTCCAAATGGCAAGGCTCAATGTATCATGGGAGCATTAAGAAGAGCGAAAGAGAGACCATAGCGTGACTCCATATAATGGATAAATTTAATAAAAAACACATAAAAAACTCACATTAAGGTAGTGAAGTAGAGTAAAACATCCACGAGTGCCGAACTCGTATTAAAATTTCAGATTCTGTCTGTACCCGGTGCTCCAATCCCTACGTATCATCACATCACGTCACTTCATACTATTCAGTACTGCACCTTTGCAGCTTTCTGTCATCTGCCTGCTCTCTGTAACTGTGAAAAGATATCATTGTTGTGGGAATCTTCATGTTATAGTTGTGTTATTTAAAGTGGAGTTCCACCCATAAATATAACATTACATCAGTAGTTTTAAAAAAATGTCATTGGTCCTTTAAGAAATTTTTTTTTTTTTTAGATGCCTTCAAAGTGTTGTTGCTAGGCAGAATAGTTAATCTTCCCTCTTCCTGCACCTAGGTGCTTACGCTTCCTAACTAGTGTTGAGCAGAATATGCCATATTCGATTTCGCGATATATCTCGAATATATATTTGAATATTCGAGATATATTCGCTAAATTCGAATATTCGTGATATTTTATCGAAATTAAATGATTGCGATTTTTCGCTATTGCGAATGCGAAAATAATTGTGATTTTTTGATAACTGCGGTAGGAGCACTCTGATTGGCTCAGAATATTCGTGATATTTTATCGAAATATCGCAACATGCGAATGCGATATTTATTGCGCAATTTCGAGAAATGCTGGAGGAGCGCTCTGATTGGCTCAGAATATTCGTGATATTTTATCGAAATATCGCAACATGCGAATGCGATATTTATTGCGCAATTTCGAGAAATGCTGGAGGAGCGCTCTGATTGGCTCAGAATATTCGTGATATTTTATCGAAATATCGCAACATGCGAATGCGATATTTATTGCGCAATTTCGACAAATGCTGTAGGAGCACTCTGATTGGCTCAGAATATTCGTGATATTTTACAATACAAAATAATTGCGAATATTCGGCAAATGCGGAAGGAGCACTCTGATTGGCTCAGAATATTCTTGATATTTTACAATACAAAATAATTGTGAATATTCGGCAAATGCAGAAGGAGCACTCTGATTGGCTCAGAATATTCTTGATATTTTACAATACAAAATAATTGCGAATATTCGGCAAATGCGGAAGGAGCACTCTGATTGGCTCAGAATATTCGTGATATTTTACAATACAAAATAAAAAGTGTTTTGCATTGGTGGTGATTCTTTACTCTATCCATCTGTCACAGCCATTTGTCAATCAAACACCTTGAAGATTGAACACGTTCATGCTGCATGCTTTGGACTTTTTTTCACTTCACATATCAAAGACATTTTTATGAAAGATTATTTTTCTATTATTGGCAACATAAAAGGATCGCCTCAGCTTAGCTACTCGGCCCAGGGTCTCTAATCATACCAGCAATGCTTTTAGACGTCGATAGGATGTGATCTGTTTTAAAAATCAAATTGAAAAAATGCGAATATTCGGAATTGCGAATATTCACCGCGAAATTCGAAATATAGCGCGATTTCTCGAATATGCTATATTCGAGTCGAATATTCGCAATGCGAATATTCGTGAGCAACACTATTCCTAACCTACACCGCACAGACTCCTGGGAATGTAGTGGGTGTAAGTAACTTTCCAGGAGTCTGTGCACTCTCCAGTCTCGAAGAATCATGTGACTTGGACAGTACAGGTGCTGAAACCTGATCTGAAACCTATTACACTGCTTGTGCAGCACTGAGCATGTGCGAGATCTGCAAGGCTGAAATCCAGGAAGTCATACAGTCTGGCTTCATGATGCCCACACTTAAGATGGCCCCAGTCAATTTCTATTTTATAAAGTGTCTAAATGCTGTAACAATCTAACAAAACGGACCTTAGTTTACAGGCTAACTTTACTAGAATACATTAAGCTTGTGTATTACAGGGGTATTTATATTTAAAAAGTGAAATTGTGGCCAGAACTCCGCTTTAAGCTGCTGCTATTGATTGTAATAGTAGAAGAGGTGTGCATAGTTTATTTTATTATTGAAAATACTCTTTTAGGAGTACACTTCCAGTGTACCTACGATGAGTTCCTTAAAATATGGCTGGATTGGATTACACAGAACCCAGATTAGTAAAAATTGAGTAACACAATGGGGGTTATTTACGAAAGGCAAAACCACTTTGCACTACAAGTGCACTGTAAAGTGTACTTGCAAGTGCAGTCACTCTAGATCTGAGGGGGACATGCAAGGAAAATAAGAACAGCATTTAAACATGCACATGATTGGATGACAAAATCAGCAGAGCTTCCCCTCATTTCAGAGTTTTCCCTCAGATTTACAGTTATCTACAGCGATTGGACTTTCTTTTTTATCCAAAATTCTTTTATTACTTTTTTTCCAAAAGTGATTGGACTTTCAATTGCACTTTCAAGTGTACTTGCAGTGCACTTGTAGTGCAAAGTGGATTTGCCTTTTGTAAATAACCCCCAATCTTTCAAGTGTAGCGGTGTGTTGCTATGCGTTACTAACATCCACGCATGTTCACCTTGCTGCCAGACATCCATATGTCACACTTGTAGACAATGAAAAGTCTTTTGCTTTGTTTTGTTGTTTTATTTGGGAGATTGAACTTGGTTGGGGGAAGGGATATGGAATGCCTATAGAACAAACAGTTTTTTACCATGTTAGAGCGAATCCAGCTTTACATGGACGAATGGTTTACTCATTATCTTTACAAACGATATAGAGGTTAATACGTTACACGCCTCAAATGGGATAAAATGGCGGACCCTTATCCTGACAGACTTTTCACCTCAGAACTTTCCCGCCTTTGCACTCTCCACGCAGATGTTTACCTCAGGACACTTCTCCTCCTGCACATCACTTTCCTGTCACAGATTAGGCTGGGTTCACACTACGATTTTCCCGTCCGTCAGCCGCATACGATTTCAGTATTGAAAACGTACAGGAAAACGCATACATAGACAATGCATTGCAAATCGTATGCACTCAGATGCATCCGGGTGCGTACGATTTGCTGGTAAAACGTTTTTTAACAGTACGCAAAACCGTGTTCAACCACGGTTTTGCGGCCGTTTTTGAAACCGTATGGCAAACGCATACGTTTTTTTTTAACATTAAAGTCAATGGAAAACGCACATATGTGCGGTTCCATACGTTTACGTCCGTTTCAGCCGCATACGTTTTTTCATATAAATCGTATGCTGCTGACGGACGGGAAAATCGTAGTGTGAACCCAGCCTTAGTACTCCTGTCCCACCATTTTCAGTCCACTAGGCCTCGCTCTGAATAAGTCCTAGTAGTTTCAATTGATGATCCTGAATAGGCCAGGGGCCTGTTCCAGGACACCTCTCCATGAGGAGGAGTAAGGAGAGGCTCCCTCCCAGCTCACAAGCTCCTCCGCCGGATCCACCCCCCAGATGGGGGTGTCTCACCAGCACGCAGTCTAGAGATCCATCCAGCAGTTCATCTGGTCGAAAACTCCCCTAACGTCAATATTCATTGTGATAAATATTGCAGAATCAATTTTTTTTGAGAATTCGATTTTTTTTCCTCCATGCGATCAATTAAGCAAATAAGTCATGTGACCATCTTATCGAATACGGTAACTTATTGAATTGACCCCTATATTTATTAAGCAGTGATTGTAATAGCCAACCAAACATTCACTGCAGGTGTATCTTTTAGGTGCATGTGTTTAAAATGACAGTACCGTAATTGGTTCACCTGCAGAGAATGTTTGCTTTATAAAAAATGCATCCATGTGTACTGTATTCTCATAGTATTTACTATGCACACAAATATTATAGTGAACATGTGACTATTTTGCTAAAAAACAATGTTTACCTGCTCTTCCACCTGAAAGTATGCCAAGTAAGTGGTGGCATACCAAGAATTTAATTGTATATTTTCTTTTATCTTTTTCAGAGCAGTCTTATATCAGTTAATCATTTGAATTCACTTTTTATAGAACAAATATATACATTAAAAAGTATATACTGTATATTACATAACATGCTTTTGCTTTTAACGCATGTGCAAACATGCACACTTTGCCTATGACAAGAATGGATGCTGCTACTTGTAAATACTTGAAAGAAAGTGGCATACAGGTGTTGCTTTTATATCTGGCATAAATGCACCTTTTACAGTAAGCAATTATGTATTTGACCATCACTATAATTGTTTATACTGTGTATATATTAAATGATTTCCAAACTTAGACTGGGCATAGGCAGCATATGAGTTTATTAAGAATATCTACAGTTTTAAACAGGGTTTTCTGCTTGTATAATGAAGATATGGAATATAAGTGATATACCCTATGATCAGTTTCCTGGCTGACACAGTCATAATTAGTATAGCTTTGCTGCCATCTTCTGTTTACTATGAACAGTGCTTCAATATGAGGGTTTATTCTTTCTTTTTTTTTTTATAGCTAAAACAAAGTGAAGCAAATGCTGATACAAAAGAAAAATTGCCACTGCGTCTACGTATCTTTGAAAAATTCCCCAACAGGCCACAGATGGTGAAGATCTCTAAACTTCCTTCTGATTTTACTGTACCAAAAATAAGGTAAATAATCTTTTTATTTTCATGCATTCCCAAGAAGCAGTGTCACATTCAGACTCTTGACTATTTGTGGACTAAGACAATTAATCTAAGGATATATAAACCCAAGAAAAAAATTTAATATAGTGTGGCTTACCAATCTATAGATGTAGTGGCTGCATTTGTTTTCCTTGTTTTTTTTTCTTTGTATATTTCATGCAAGTACAAAAAAAACTGTTGATTATGTGTCTTTGTAGCATCTTGTGCGCTGAACTGATATCTCATATAATGTTAACAGTTTTCCCAGTGATTTTCTGTGAACTAAAAAACGTTCTATGTAATGGAGATTTGGAGAGGAAGGTGTTTGTAGTCCAAAGGAACAGAGCAGCCCAGGGTGACAACACTGCTCCTCCATAGATACAGTTTGATGAGTAAGCGTTGTCACCCTAAGAAAGGAAGAATGGGCCAGATTCTCGTACATTTGCGGCGGCGGAACGTAACCCGTTTACGTTACACCGCCGCAAGTTTTCAGTGTAAGTGCCTGATCCACAAAGCACTTACCTGTAAACTTGCGACGGTGTATCGTAAACACGTCCGGCGCAAGCCCGCCCAATTCAAATGGGGTGTGTACCATTTAAATTAGGCGTGCTCCCGCGCCGGACGTACTGCGCATGCTCAGTTTAGAAATTCCCGCTGTGCTTTGCGCGATGTGACGTCATTTTTTAGAACGGCGACGTGCGTAGCGTCCATTCGTATTCCTGGACTTCTTACGCCAAAACAAAAAAAAATTGAAATTCGACCCGGGAATGACGGCCATACTTTAACATGGCTCGACTAAAGTTAAGCCATGTTAAAGCAGGTGTAAATTTGCGACGGGAAAAAATTACTAGCGACGACGTAACGAATTTGAAAACCGTCGTGGATTGCCGTAAATGCTCATTAGCATACCCGACGCAGGAAAACAACGCAAACTCCACCCAGCGGCGGCCGAGGTAATGCATCCTAAGATCCGACGGTGTAAGTCAATTACACCTGTCGGATCTTAGGGCTATCTATGCAGAACTGATTCTATGAATCAGTCGCATAGATACTCTGAGAGATACGACGGCGTATCTCTTCTGTTAATCTGGCCCATGTTACTGGCAGGATTACTAGGTGAAAATGAAAGCGAAAAAAAACTAATGCCACCACCACATCTAAAGGCTGGTAAGCTGCAATCTACTGTATTACATTTTTGTTTTTGGGTTTACCTATGCTTTAAAGGGTAACTCCACTGTGTGGGGGAAAAAAGTTGCAAATAAAGAAAAAATAATACAGTGTGTACCATTGCGATACAAGTCATATTGTAATTGAATGTTATTAAAACGTACCTCTCCTTTTCAATCTGCAGCCGCTGTAATTTTCTATAAATGCTTTGCAATATGGCTACCTGGAGGTGTGTACAGAACACCCCCAAAAACATAATTTCCTGCTTGTGTGATTGGCTCACCAATTTTCACAGAAATCTGCCCTACGATGCAAGTCAGATTTCAGGCATCCCCTGGAAAAAATATGTAATTTTTGGTGAGATATTTACAATAGGAACACGTCTAAAGGAATGCAGGCCCAGCATATTTCCTCATTAGTGCTCTGCAGCTACCACAGCTGACAGATAATTATGAAACCACTCCCATTAGACCCACTTTGACAGAGGCACAGACAAACACACAGGTATTTCTTCAGACTGATAAAAGGTAGGAATCTGCAACAAAGGTTGTTATAATCCTTGCAATGTACATAGATCACTCAGAGGGGAATGTTTTTTTCTCAATAAAAGTGAAGTTACGATTTAAATGTTTTTTCAGAGAAGATCGTAACATGACCTTTGTTAGGCATATCTGTACAGTGGGTATTTTTTTTTTTTTAAGAAATGCTAAATTACACTTAGGTCCCATTCATACTTGGCAATTTTGAATTGTGAACGGAATGATCACGATTCTGCCCACAATTCCAAATCGCATGGCAATCGGTACAGAACTTGTGATGCGTGTCTGGGTGCATTAATTTGAAATGGCACCCCAAATGCAGTACAATTCTCCACGCAACAGAATTGTGCCGCTATTGCACCTTTAACCACTTCAGCACTGGGCATATTCTGGGACTTCTCTCCTTCATGTAAAAATCATAATTATTTTGCTAGAAAATTAGTCAGAACCCCCAAACATTATATATATATATTTTTTAGCAAACACCCTAGGGAATAAAATGGCGGTCATTGCAACTTTTTATCTTGCACGATATTTGCGCAATCATTTTTCAAACGCCTTTTTTGGGGAAAAAAACGGTTTCATTAAGTAAAAAATAACAAAACAGTAAAGTTAGCCCAATTTTTTTGTATAATGTGAAAGATGATGTTACGCCGAGTAAATAGATACCTAACGTGTCACGCTTTAAAATTGTGCACACTCATGCAATGGCGGCAAACTTTGGTACTTAAAAATCTCCATAGGCGACGCTTTCATTTTTTTTTTACAGGTTACTATTTTTGAGTTACATAGGAGGTCTAGTGCTAGAATTGTTGCACACGCTCTACGCGGCGATACCTCACATGTGGGATTTGAGCGGCATTTATATATGTGGACGGGACTTACATGGGCGTTTTAATTTATTATTTTTTTACATTTTTTTTTTTTTTATCACTTTTATTCCTATTACAAGGAATGTAAACATCCCTTGTAATAGGAATATATTGTGACAGGTCATCTTTATGGAGAGATGCGGGGTCAAGAAGTCCCCACATCTCTCCTCCAGGCTGGAAAGCATGAGATCGGGAAAACAAATTCACGATCTCATGCTGACAGCCGCGATTGCGGCTTTGTTTACTTCCGGGTACCCGGGTGTGACATCACAACGGCGCACCCGGCCTCCGACGGTCATAGAGATGGCTGGTGACCATCTGGTCAGCGGCAATCTCTATTGTCGTGAGCCGGCACTAGACGATTCGTTTTCCGGGCCCCCGATGGCATGGGAGCGCCCAGAGAAGCACCGGATGGCGGCGGGAGGGGGGACGTCCCCTCCCGCCGCCAATAAGAACGATCAAGCGCTGGAACTGCTGCTATGATTGTTCTTATCATGCACAGAATCGCCGGCAGAAAACAGTGATATCTGAATGATGCCTGTAGCTGCAGGCATCATTCAGATATCACCACACAAAGTCAAGGACGTCATATGACGTCCTCGGTGTAGAAGTGGTTAAAAGTTGCATGAAGCGTGTCACTCAAAAAGGAGAAACAAACGTGCAAAGGCCAGCCCATTGAAGTGAATGGGCTTTCCTATGCGCGACACATGGAATCGTGTGAAAATATCCTACACAAAACCACGAACAGGAATGCTTAAATAAAAAAAAAATGAAAATATTGTACCTGCTGGGTGTCTATAGTATGCCTGTGAACACGTCTTTGATAACCCAGGTCTTGCCCCAGGGAACATGTATCAATGGAAAAAAAGTTTTAAAAACGTTCGTTTTTTCTGGAGCAGTGATTTTAATGATGCTTAAATTAAAAAAAAAAAAATGAAAAATTCCTTTAACCACTTGACCACTGGGCGCTTAAACCCCCTTAATAGCCAGACCAATTTTCAGCTTTCGGTGCTTTCACATTTTGGGGTATTGCAGAGTATTGCGCAGGGGGTATTGCAGAGTATTGCGCAGGGGGTATTGCAGAGTATTGCGCAGGGGGTATTGCAGAGTATTGCGCAGGGGGTATTGCAGAGTACTGCGCAGGGGGTATTGCAGAGTACTGCGCAGGGGGTATTGCAGAGTACTGCGCAGGGGGTATTGCAGAGTATTTTGCAGGGGGTATTGCATAGTATGGGTATTGCAGAGTATTGCGCAGGGGGTTTTGCAGAGTACTGCGCAGGGGGTAATGAAGAGTATTGCGCAGGGGTATTGCAGAGTATTGCACAGGGTATTGCAGGGATGGCTGAGCAGGGATGGCTGGATCTGTGACTGCAATAGTCGCTGCTGACACCCGCTCTCTCCTCTCACACTGTACCGATCGGTACAGAGAGAGGAGGGAGGAACCGGCGTCATCAAATGATGCCGGTTTCTTTACATGCGATCGCTCCGTCATTGGACGGAGCGATCAGATGGTAAACAGGCGCTATCAGCGGCAATTAACCACAATCCGTGATGAACCCGGCGGTCACGGACACTCCCGTGTGCGCGCCCCAGGGGTGTGCGGGAATAGGATTCTGAGAGGACGTCCATGGACGTCCTCCCAGAGTTAAGGAACTGCCTTGTAGCCGTAATTCGGCTATGAGGCGCGTGTTTAGAACTGTCCCTGCACAAAATGAGATTACTATAAGAAAAAGGTAATTTAAAACTGCTTGCGGCTTTAATGTAATGTCTGGTCACTGCAATATGGATGAAAATCATTGAAAAAAATAGCACAGACACAGACAGTACACACACCACGTAGCTTTAGGTGCACACTGCAGAGGACACGGGCAGTACACACTACGTAGCTTTAGGTGCAATCTGCAGAGGACACGGGCAGTACACACCGAGTAGCTTTATGTGCAAACTGCAGAGGACATGGGCAGTACACACACTACGTAGCTTTAGGTGCAAACTACAGAGGACAAAGGCAGTACACACACCACATAGCTTTATGGTGCACACTGCAGAGGACACAGGCAATACACCACGTGAGAATACTGCAGCTAGCACAATCACCTGCCTGCCAGTAAATTAGGAAGAGCTGATCTAGCTAAACTATACAGTGTATACATATATATACAACACCTGGGATGCATATATATCCTCTACACACTGTAACTTTAACTGACTAGCCTGCCTGCTCTATCTACCTACTAAAAATGGCACAAGGCCGAACTGCAGGCGGTCTTTTATAGTGTGGGGCGTGTACTAAGCCACCCTGGCTTTGACCAATTATGGTTCTCCGTTTTTTGCAAGCTGTGATTGGCCAAGCATGAGGGTCAGAGTGCATGCTTGCTAAATCATCAGCCAGCAATGCACTGCGATGCCGCAGTGAATTATGGGCTGTGAAATGTAACTCGAATTTGGCGCGAACGGCCCAAAACATTCGTAATTGGACATGAGTTCGACTCGAATACGAAGCTCATCCCTAGTATGCAACCAAACCTCGTCTTTTCCTTCTTATGTCTGTTGTTTGGAACATGCAGTATACATTAGTTGATATCGTGTGCAATGCCCTATGTACACTGCAAATCTCATAGTTATAAGCAATATCATAAAATAAGCAATAGAAGATGGCTATGATGCTATTATGTTCTTACAAACAGTGGGACCATGGAGAAGGAATGAAGCCACCCCTAACAGGAAGTTAGATCACAGCAACAAAAAAAAAAATTTGGAGATATGGGGAAAGCTAAAAGTAATGGAAGGTACATTTTTGAGTTAAGAAGACATACTAAGAGCCCTTTCACACTGTGCCGCCCATAGCGTCCCTGGTAAAACGCCGCCATTTCTACCGCATTTCGGCTGAAGCAGGTATAGCCGCGCTGTCCCATTGATTTCAATGGGCAGCAGCGGAGGAGGAGCGGTAAACACACTGCTCCTTCTCTGCACCAAAGATGCGGCTACGCTCCAGTGTGAAAGCCCCTCGGGCTTTCACAGATAATTACTGTACATGCAGCCGGTGACATCACTGGTGCATGTGCTTTGAAGGCAGGGAAGGGCTCCAGCCAGTCACAGAGTTGGATTCTACAAACCCGGAAGCAAGACAGGTAAAGATGGGAGTACCTGCTGCTCTGACATCTTGTTGCTGGAAGGGCAACTAGCAGATTATGAGATTACCTTGCAGGTTTACAACCGCCTTCAATAGAATTTTTTAAAAAAAGAGGCCCGGATTCAGGTAGATTTGCCCCTTATTTACGGAGGCGCAGGGCAGCGTTTTTGCCCTGCGCCCCCGCAAATTTACTGCGCTACCCGCGATTCACAGAGCAGTAGCTCCGTAAATTGCGTGTGCGCTGTGTAAACTTGCCCTGCGTAAGGGTGCCTAATGTAAATGATCCCGTAGGGGGCGGGAATCATTTAAATTAGGCGCGCTCCCGCGCCGAGCGTAGAGCGCATGCTCCGTCGGGAAACTTTCCCGACGTGCATTGCGGCAAATGACGTCGCAAGGACGTCATTTGCTTCAGAGTGAACGTGAATGGCGTCCAGCGCCATTCACGAATCACTTACGCAAACGACGTAGATTTCAAATATCGCGACGCGGGAACGACAGGTATCCTTTAGCATTGGCTGCGCCTGCTATTAGGATGTGCAACCTTACGCGAAACCCGACGTACGCAAACTACGTAAATTGCGTACGCAGGGCTCGCGCAACGTTGTGAATCTGTGTTAGTATGCACTATACACTGAGCACAACGGGAACGCCACCTAGCGGCCATCGTTAGAATGCAGTATAAGATATGCGTGGCATTCGTAACGCTGGGGGCAAGTAAGCAATTGCGCTGTGTAACCTATGGTTACACAGGCGCAATTGCTACTTGAATCTGGGCCAGAGTTTAGTGTGACTTAAAAGAACAAACTTGGTAAATTACTGACAGTAATCCTCTAAAAACTCAGAGCCCTCCCTTATTTTCTACACCCTGTAGTAGGCTGCCTGTGCCTGTACAGTGTACACTAACATATTACAGACTTAAATGAGGACATACATCTCTTATTTTCTGTACTGCAAAAACAACATTCACTTCAAGTTTAAAAGATGTTAGTGTGCAGGCAGCCTGACGCCAGATTTTTACCTGCCATGATGTAGACAAAGCCACCACTGTCAGAGGCTCACATAAGAAGGATAGTTCAGTTTACTGTATTTAGGTGACTAGGGAATTAGAATTTTACTGAGCTTGACCTTTAAAAAAAAACAACTGCATATTTTCTCAGTGAGCAAATATTTTAAATTATGAATGCAACATTTAAGTCATTTTTTATTTCACTCCCTCATGTTTACAATGTATCCCTTCCATAACTTTTGTTGTTTTAATAATGATCATTGTAGTCACTAGAGGGAGCTCTGTGTTTTATTGCAATCAATAATTCTCCCTGCTTAAAGTGTTTTTATCCCCACCAATGAAACTTTTATTTTGCTCCCTTGTGATGTTTTGATATATTTGTTTAATAAGTGATATAAAATACCTGTTGAGTCTTTTAGAAATCCAGTGACTTTGCAACATTTGTTATACGCTAGCTTTAGCTCTGGCTCTGCTACTGAGATCTGCTGTTATAAGCACAATCCAAATTGGACTACAGAACACTTCCTCTTTTTCGAAGATGTGTTCTGTAGTCCTAACACACTTCCTTTTTAAGGTGACTGCGCTGCTCTACTACAGATACAGTACAATATGTTGTCACCCTAGGACAGAAAGTGAATCAACAGTTGAAAGTAATGCTGCGTACACACATTCGGATTTTCCGTCTGAAAAACCTTGGATGGTTTTTCCGACGGAATTCCACTCAAGCTTGGCTTGCATACACACGGTCACACAAACGTTCTCTGAACTTTTGTCCGTCAAGAATGCGGTGACGTACAAAACTACAACGAGCCGAGAAAATTAAGTTCAATGCTTCCGAGCATGTGTTGAATTGCTACAGACGATCAAATTTTCCGATAGGATTTTTTTCAGTCGGAAGTGTTGAGAACCAGCTCTCAATCCTTTGTTGGTGGAAATTCCGACAGCAAAAGTCCGATGGAGCATACACATGGTCTGAATTTCTATTCAAAAGCTCACATTGGACTTTTGCTGTCGGAATTTGTGTGTACGGGGCATAAGTGTAAAAGACCTTTAAAAAGAAAAGTATGCAATTTGTTCCTTGCTTTAGATGCATTTAAACCACTGTAATAAAATATCAACCACACAGGGCGCACATCACTTTAAGTGGGTCATCATACACACTCACCGGCCACTTTAATAGGTACATCTGTTCAATTTCTTGGTAACACAAATTGCTAATCAGCCAATCACATGGGAGCAACTCAATGCATTTGGTCAGGAAGAACAGGAAACGGAGGCTACAATTCACACAGGCTCACCAAAATTGGACAATTGGAAGATTGTTGCCTGGTCTGATGAGTCCAATTTCAGCTGCGACATTCAGATGGTAGGGTCAGAATTTGGCATAAACGTGAAAGCATGGATCCATCCTGCCTTGTTTCAATGGTTCAGGCTGGTGGTGGTGTAAGACCCCTTTCACACTGGGGCGGTTTTCAGGCACTTTAGTGCTAGAAATAGCCTCTGCTAAGCGCCTGAAAACCGCCTCCCATTCATTGCAGCGTGGCGTCTCAACCTGAGGTGGAGCGCTTTGCCCATTGCAATAAAAGTGCTTTAAAAGCGCCAGCAAAACAGGAGTTTTTAACCTTTTTTTGGGGGTAAAACCTGCCCCGCCAGCGTCCGAAAAGCTGAACTAAAACAGCGCTAAAGCACCCGCTAAAATGAGACACGTGAGCGTCAGTGTGAAAGTAGCCTAATAGTGTGGGGGATATTTTCTTGGCACACTTTGGGCCCCTTAGTAACAATTGAGCATTTTTTTAAATGCCAAAGCCTACCGGAGTATTGTTGTTGACCATGTCCATCCCTTTATGACTACAGTGTACCCATCTTCTGATGGCTACTTCCAGTAGGTTAATGCACCATGTCACAAAGCTCAAATCATCTCAAATTGGTTTCTTGAACATGACAATAAGATCACTGTACTCCAATGACCTCCACAGTCACCAGATCTCAATCCAATAGAGCACCTTTGGGATGTGGTGGAACGGGAGATTCACATCGTGGATGTGCAGCCAGCAAATCTGGAGTAACCGTGTGATGCTATCGTGTCAATATGGACCAAAATCTCTGAGGAATGTTTCCAACACCTTGTTAAATCTATGCCATATATATGAATATATATATATATATATAATGAAAGTAAAAATATAATACTTTAACCACTTCAGCCCCGGAAGGTTTTATCCCTTTCATGACCAGGCCATTTTTTGCGATACATCACTGCATTATTTTAACTGACAATTGCGTGGTCATGTGACGCTGTCCGCTGTTCCCACCCCATCCCCTCCTCTTCCCCCCTTTCTCTTTTTACCCCCTGTTCCATATGTGTATATTTGTATATTTACTGCTGCCTTGTTACATCTGTAATTTTGTGTCTATGTGAGTTATTTACGAAAAGGCAAATCCACTTTGCACTACAAGTACAAAGTGCAATTGACATTGCACTGAAAGTGCACTTGGAAGTGCAGCCGCTGTAAATCTGAGGGGGACTTACAAAAGTTAAAAAACAGCATTTTAGGTTGCACATGATTGGATAATAAAATCAGCAGAGCTTCCCCTCATTTCAGATCTTCCCCTCCGTTTTACAGCGACTGCACTTCCAAGTGCACTTTCAGTGGAATTTCAAGTGAACGTTGCACTTGTATAGCTAGATTCAGTAAGAGTTAGGCCGGCGTATCAGTAGATATGCCGACCTAACTCGGAATCTGCACCGACCTATGTTTAAGGCCCCATACACATGATAGAATCCATCCGCTGAAAAATCCCAGCGAATGGGTTTCAGCGGATAGATCCTATGGTGTGTACACTCCAGCGGATCTGTTTCCGCGGATATTTATCCCCTGGGATGGATTCCCAACAGATGGATCCGCTGGTCTGTACAGACTCACCGGATCCATCCGTCCGAAGGGATCCCCCGCATGCGTCGTAATGATTCGACGCATGCGTGGAATTCCTTATATGACAGCGTCGCGCACGTCGCCACGTCATAATCGCGGCGACGGCGCGACACGTCATCGCCAGAGGATTTCGGCGCGGATTTCAATGCGATGGTGAGTACACTCCATCGCAGAGAAATCCGCTGAAATCCTCGAGAGGATTTATCCGCGGAAACGGTCCGCTGGACCGTATTCGCGGATAAATCCTCTCGTGTGTATGGGGCCTAAGTGTATTCTCAAACAGAGATACACTTAAACCTATCTAAGATAGGACAGCTTGCGCCGTCCTATCTTAGGGTGCAATATTTAGGCTGGCCGCTAGGTGGCGCTTCTATTGTGGTCGGCGTAGAATATGTAAATCATTAGATACGCCTATTCACGAACGTACGCCCGGCCGACGCAGTACAGATACGCCGTTTACGTAACGCATTATCAGGCCTAAAGATATTCCATCAAATAGCTGGAATAGTAATGTAAAGTATGGCCGCCGTTCCCGCGTCGAAATTCGAAAATTTTACGTAGTTTGCGTAAGTCGTCCGTGAATAGGGATTTACGTCATTTACGTCCACGTCTAAACCAATAGGCCCGTGCGGCGTACGTTGCTGCAATGCACACTGGGATATGTAGGCGGACGGCGCATGCGCTGTTCCAAAAAAACGTCAATCACGTCAGTTCAAACCAAATTAACATTAAACACGCCCCCTCAGCCTATTTTGAATTAGGCGCCCTTACGCCCGCCCGCTTTAGGCTACGCCGCCGTAACTTAGCAGGCAAGTACTTTGTGAATCATGTACTTGCCTCGCTAACTTGCGGCGGCGTAGTGTAAACACGATACGCTACGCCGCTGCAAAGTTAGGACGACCTTTGTGAATCTACCACGTAGTTTGCACTTGTAGTGCAAAGTAGATTATCCTTTCGTAAATAACCCCCAATGTCTTTACATTGCTGTTTATCTGTGCCCATTGACAGAGGAGTATGGAGTGGAGCACTTAAAAAAATTTGTTGCATCAAAATATAAACTAATAAAAAAAAAAAACACTTTGAAAAATATTTGCTTTTTACCAATATGATTATAAGCAAAACTTTCAGATAGAGAAAATCCTTACTGTCCCTGCTCAATATTACTATTAATTTATGTTAATGATTACTACTAAATATACTTTTCGGTGTGCAGAGGAGCACAAAAAAAATCTGTCCCAGGTGTCGGCTATGCTATATACACCACTGCTATCATCCTTAAGGAGGACAGTATTATAACATTTAATGAAACTCCCTGTTTAGATCCCAGGATACCTCTAGCTCAGGGATATGCAATTAGCGGACCTCCAGCTGTTGCAGAACTACAAGTCCCATGAGGTATAGCAAGACTCTGACAGCCACAAGCATGAAACCCAGAGGCAGAGGCATGATGGGACTTGTAGTTTTGCAACAGCTGGAGATCTGCTAATTGCATATCCCTGCTAGCTTATTATAATGATCTATACTGATTTAGAACATAATTGCAGAAACACAGCTATTAAGTAAATATCAGTAGTAGCACATTAAACAATGTATTTTTGACGATCATAACACACCTTAAGTAACAAAAAAATTGTATTAAAGGTATGATTTTATCTGGCTGTAATTCTTGATAAGAAATTCTTTTCCAGTAATCCAACATCATGAATTGTTGCAGTAATTCATTTCGGTGACCCATGAATCATAAAGGGGTTACGTATGATGTAACAGCAGAAATTATGTGCAGAGTAAGTTTGGTACTTTTCATAAGACAAGTCAATTATGGATTAGGAACACCTACTTATTTTGCACATGACTTGCTGCATTAGCCAGAATCCATACTCATCACCCACACACTAATGTAACATGTTTAACCCTCACCCACACTGACTATTGGCCTGTGAGATGCTATAATCAATGCCAGCATTCGGTAATAGATGCAGTTAAGAGAACATTTAATTTGAACAAAATAGGACCATGCTGTGAAGTAGTATATGAAAATGTAAATCTGTTTCACCTATGTTGTCAAGAGTTTACAGCGTTCTACTAGCCTTGGGGCTTTCTCCAGCAGCACCCCTGCTCAGTCCTTTTGTCTTGGTCCTTCTGACCATCTAACACAGTACTTGTGTTCCTGTACCTTGGCCTTTTTCCAGCTCTTTGCTGTTCTGTCACTTACTACACCTGCACTATGCTCACATACATGCTCTGGCTGTCCCATATAGCGTTTCTGACTCCTGGGGAAGGGTTTGAATCCTCCTGACTCCTATGCAGAGACCTCCTGTCTCCCGGGTGGTGGTCTGAACTATTGTCAGCTCCCTGATTGTAAGGGCTATGATCCTGCCTACTCAGGTTTCTGGCAAACGCCAAACACAGGATTGGAGACTCCTTCCTTCCAAAAGCACTTTGAAGTCTCTGAGATTCAAACCCAGATTTAGAAATTAGAAAACCCAAAGAAAAATGAAAAAAGCACCTCTCTCCACTCAAAACCTACATTCTGGAGCCCCTTTACTGTATTCTTAAGTACCCTGTGTTGTTTTCGCCTATATTTTCACAGTGCAGGACTTCACACTTTCACATTCAATACAGTGCAATACAAGAGGGATCAGAAAGCCCTGATTGTTATAGCTTACCATCTAAAATGAAGGGTAAAGTGATATAAAAGGTATTAACCATGGGGAATAAGCTCATGGAGAAAGTAAAATTACAGTTTATTAGTTAGAGGCAGGATAGGCTTCTCTGAAGAGATGGATTTTCAGGGATCACCTAAAGTTGATCAAGTGGGAGATAGTTGTGCAGATTAGGATAAGGACTTCCAGAAGATGAAGAGGCTCTGGAGAAGTCAAACAGGTGAGATTGGGAGCTGACAAGGGAGCTACAGAGCAGGAGGTCTTGGAAGGTGCAAAGAGAGTAGTTTGGTTAGTATTTTGAGATGAGGTGTGTATTGTAGCTGGGGGTCGAATTTTGCCAGGTGCAATCTTGAATGCTGAATTTTGAATTCTATTTCTTGGGTGAGCAGAAGCCAGTGGAGGAATTAGCAGGAAGAGAGGTGACAGACACCGAATTTTTGGTAAGGTGGATGGCAGCAGCATTCAAGATGGACTGAAGGGGAGGCAAATCTATGTAAAGGCAGTTGCAAAAGTTGAGGCAAGCAATTACCAAGAAATTAGTTAGCTTTAAGGTGCCCTGGATAAGTAGGGACGTATTTTGGAGACCTTACTGAGGTTGAGGCACACGAATTGGACAGTAATTGAATGTGGGTTTCACAGGAACGTAGTATTCCGTCCACAGGTAAACACTGGGTTGACAGGAGGCTCAGCAGCGTATCCTCAAATCGTCAGAGCGCTATACCCTTGTCATACGTATGTTCTTTGATGAATTGAAGAAACAAAGGCAGGTGTGGGTGGTGCCTGTGGACGGAATACTACTTTCATTGCTGGTTTTATATGCTATGTGGTAAGCTGCTCTCCATGTGGTGGCGGTCTTCACGGATGTTAAGCACACTTGAGTGTTGTTTGTCCTGATCACGGATATCAAGTTATTCATTCAGCAATTTTTTTACATTATTTATTTGATTCAATTTCATTTATTTATTTATATGGTCATAACTCACACTTATAACCTTATATTTTTATGTGTGTATTTACACTGGTAAAAAAAAATGTTGGCCTCTGGTTGCTAAAAAGATTTTTGTTGGCGCAGTTTTTTTCTTATCTATATTGTTTGTGTTTATACCACTTAATTGCAGCCTTCTGGTTTATCATTCCTAATTTGTTTATTTTCTGAGTTAGCGCAGTTTTTCTTGTACCAATCATGCAAAGCAATTATCTGACGGGAGGACTACTCATCCCACAATCCATTTTGTTTGGCACACAAAAATGTCACCTAATACACACTGATCACTAGAGGGACAGGCAATGCTTTGAAATACCGGAGGATACAGTGCTTTACAATTGTAGTCCATATTGCTACATCTATAAGCTCAGTATTGGTTTGATTGTGTTTGAGGAAGTGTTGTGATATCCATACTGATATCTCCATTAGTAATGAGAGGAGACTGATGGGGTGAGCTGAGAAGTTGAAAGATAGATATGGCCCTGCGTGGGCAAACCACGGCTTGCTACAATTTTTGAAAATCCAATAAAACATTGAAACAGAAAGATAGATTTGGGTGTCATCAGAACACAAGTGATATTAGAAACTGTGAGAGATTCAGCTGACTCAGTTAGGAGGTATAGAATGGGAATAGAAGAGATCAGAGGATGGAACCTTGGGGGATCTGGACAGTGAGGCCTCGTACACACGATAGGTTAGCCAGAGGACAACGGTCTGAAGGACCATTGTCTTAGGTTAACCAATGAAGCTGACTGATGGTCTGATGTGCCTACACACCCATCAGTTAAAAAAACGATCGTTTCAGTTAGGATAGTATGAATCATGTATCTGTATGTTTAGTCGTTATGATTATAGCATTAATGTATGTATATTTGGTTATTAGTAAAAATTCAATAAAACTCAGATTGATTTAAAAAAAAACGATCGTGTCAGAACGCGGTGACGTAAAACACAATGACGTGCTGAAAAAAACGAAGTTCAATGCTTCCAAGCATGCGTTGACTTGATTCTGAGCATGCGTGGGTTTTTAACTGATGCTTTTGCATACTAACGATTGGTTTTGACCTATCGGTTAGGCGTCCATCGGTTAAATTTTAAAGCAAGTTCCTATTTTTTTGACCGAAGGATAACTAACCTATGGGGCCCACACACGATCGGTTTTGACCGATGAAAAAGGTCCTTCAGACCGTTGTCCTCTGGCTATCCTATCGTGTGTACGAGGCCTTAGAGGAATAAAAGAGAAGGAGGTAGAGCTATAGGTGACACCGAAGTTGTATTGCGATGGGAAAGCGGAATAAGGTAAAGTTGGTTGCCATTAGTCTTGTAATGGCACAAGGAAAAAGCGTAGTTTATAAGTGAACAAAATCTGATCAGATTGCATCGCATTGCTTTCTGGAAGTACTGTGGCAGAATCAGCATACATAAGTTGCAGTTCTGTACTGAAGTCCCAGTCAGCACAGTACAATCAGCCTACCCCAGCTGGCAGAGGATGGCTTTTTCTAAAGAAAAAAATAAGTTGTCAGCCTTTGAACACAATTTCTTTAACTGTATCTGGAATGCATTTGACTGATTTTACCTGAAAGTTCAATTGAGCTTTAAACTTTCTGTGTTTATCTTTTACCTGCAGTAGCTGACTTCTGCAGTTCAGCTGTTTCATGAATGACATTTTGTAATGGTGTAATGGCTTGTATGTTCCACTCTCTTTATTCACCCTGTTTGTTCTGCTCTCTTCGCACACCTGCCAAATGTGAGAAAACATCACAAACACCATTAATGGTATATTGCAGTGCTCCCTTTTATTTCTTTGTATGTTTTTCAGGGAAAGTTTCATGAAGCAATTCATTGACCGGCAACAACAGGATACTAGCTGCTTACTAAGAAGACTTCCATCAGCTTCATCCTCTTCTTGTGATCATTCAAAAAGATCTGGAATTGAAGAGAATAAGTACATTGACCAGAAGGTAAACTATGGCTCTTTATGTCATTCCTACTTTATTCATTGCAGCACGCTACTTTCATTTGTAATACGTTTATGGGCTCAGCTGTTCATAACCTTCTACTATTAACTTCCTAAACAGTGTAGTATATTTTCCGTGCTTCTTTCCAACCTTTTCAAAGCCTTTACATTAACTTTGAGTTCTTCTTATTGTGTTTTCTCCTGCATTTGGAAATTACACTTAACTGTTCTGTGTATAAAAAAATATATATTGATATGTGTCAAAAAAATAAGTTAGTACTTGCAGTTCAGAAGTTTTGCTGCGGCATACACATTAGCAAATGAAAGCCCATCTCTGAGCAAATATTTATTCCTCCTTCCCCCCCATCTTTACCTATACTACACATTTTTTTTCTAACTTGTGAAACA